>NC_141415.1:3436503-4073270 GCF_034619465.1 Leptosomus discolor
TTCTCCCCACCACATCCCAAAGTGTTCCCTCGTGTCCCAAAGTGTCCCAAAGTTTCTCCTTGGGCCCCCAAATCTCCCCCACCGCATCCCAAAGCGTCCCAAAGTGTCCCAAAGTATCTCCTTGGGCCCCAAAATCTCCCCACTGCATCCCAAAGCGTCCCCTTGTGTCCCCTCGTGTCTCCAGGTTTCTCCTTGTGCCCCCAAATCTGCCCACCGCATCCCAAAGCGTCCCCTTGTGTCCCCTCTTGTCCCCAGGTTTCTCCTTGTGCCCCAAAATCTCCCCACTGCATCCCAAAGCGTCCCCTTGTGTCCCCTCATGTCTCCAGGTTTCTCCTTGTGCCCCAAAATCTGCCCACCACATCCCAAAGCGTCCCCGTCGTGCCCCCTCATGTCCCAAAGTACCTCCTTGTGCCCCAAAATCTCCCCACTGCATCCCAAAGTGTCCCAAAGTGTCCCAAAGCATCTCCTTGTGCCCCAAAATTCTCCCCACCGCATCCCAAAGCGTCCCCTTGTGCCCCCTCGTGTCCCAAAGTACCTCCTTGTGCCCCAAAATCTCCCCACTGCATCCCAAAGCATCCCAAAGCGTCCCCAAGTATCTCCTTGTGCCCCAAAATCTCCCCACTGCATCCCGAAGTGTCCCCAAAGTGTCCCAAAGTATCTCCTTGTGCCCCGAAATCTCCCCACCGCATCCCAAAGTGTTCCCTCGTGTCCCAAAGTGTCCCAAAGTTTCTCCTTGGGCCCCCAAATCTCCCCACCGCATCCCAAAGCGTCCCAAAGTGTCCCAAAGTATCTCCTTGGGCCCCAAAATCTCCCCACCGCATCCCAAAGCGTCCCCTTGTGCCCCCTCGTGTCCAAAGTACCTCCTTGTGCCCCAAAATCTCCCCACTGCATCCCAAAGCATCCCAAAGCGTCCCAAAGTATCTCCTTGGGCCCCAAAATCTCCCAATGCATCCCAAAGCGTCCCCTTGTGTCCCCTCGTGTCCCCAGGTTTCTCCTTGTGCCCCAAAATCTCCCCACCCGCATCCCAAAGTGTCCCAAAGTGTCCCAAAGTATCTCCTTGTGCCCCAAAATCTCCCCCACACTCCCAAAGTGTTCCCTCGTGTCCCAAAGTGTCCCAAAGTTTCTCCTTGGGCCCCCAAATCTCCCCACTGCATCCCAAAGCGTCCCCTTGTGTCCCCTCGTGTCCCCAGGTTTCTCCTTGTGCCCCAAATCTCCCCACCGCATCCCAAAGCATCCCCGTCGTGCCCTCTCGTGTCCCAAAGTACCTCCTTGTGCCCCAAAATCTCCCCACTGCATCCCAAAGTGTCCCAAAGTGTCCCAAAGTATCTCCTTGTGCCCCGAAATCTCCCCACCCGCATCCCAAAGTGTTCCCTCGTGTCCCAAAGTGTCCCAAAGTTTCTCCTTGGGCCCCCAAATCTCCCCACTGCATCCAAAGCGTCCCCTTGTGTCCCCTCGTGTCCCCAGGTTTCTCCTTGTTGCCCCAAAATCTCCCCACCGCATCCCAAAGCGTCCCCGTCGTGTCCCCTTGTGTCCCAAAGTATCTCCTTGCTTCCTCAAATCTCCCCGCTGCACACCCCGAAGTGCCCTTGTCATGTCCCAAAGTGTCCCCGTTGTGTCCCTCCGCATCCCCAAGTGCCCCTGCTGCACCCTCAAAGCATCCCGTTGTCCCCCAAAGTATCCCCTTGTGCCTCCAAATCTCCCCGCTCTGTCCCAAAGGGTCCTCGTCCTGTCCCTCTTGTGTCCTCTCGTGTCCCAGGCTACCCCCACTACACCCTGAAGCGTCTGCTCGTGTCCCGAAGTATCTCCTTGTGCCTCCAAATGTCCCCACTGCACCCCGAAGTGTCCCCATTACATCCCCAAGTATCCCCACTGCACCCCAAAGTGCCCTTGTCATGTCCCAAAGTGTCCCCATTGTGTCCCCTCGAAGCATCCCCAAGTGCTCCAGTGTCCCCATTGCACCCCAGAGGGTCTCCGTCATGACCCCTTGTGTCAAAAAGTGTCCCCGTTACATCCCCAAGTATCCTCACCGCACCCCAAAGTGCCCATGAAGTGTCCCCGTTGCATCCCAAAGTGTCCCCTCTACATCCCAGCCATCCCCACCGTGTCCCAAACCCCTGTTGCATGTTGACCTGTCCCTGCTGTGTCCCAAAGCGTCACCAACGTTTCCCAAAGCACCCTCCTTGTGTCCCTGCCATGCCCTTTAGTGTCCCCATTATGTCCCAAAGCACTTCAGTCGTGTCCCCTTTTGTGCCCCATACTGTCCTGGCTGTGTCCCAGATCGTCCCCATCATGATCCAAAGGGGTGACATTTGCGATGACGTGGGGTTTGGCGACCCCAGTCAGGAAAGGTGTCCCAAAGCACAGGGGACGCGGTCACCATGCTGTCCTGCAGTCTCACTTCTCCTCGTGGGGTACAAAGGGCACATCTTGTCCCCAAGGAACACCAGGAGACACAGGGTCACTGTGCCACCGGTGTCCCCGGGGATGTCCCCGTGCCCTGCCAGCAATGCCTTGACCTCGCGGCTGAACGGGCTCTTTATTTGGGAATACGGCGATGGGCTCGTGCCGGGCACTGGCTCCGGCCGTGGCAGAGCCCGGCTTCTCCCTGCCCACCCCCGCCGGTGGCACCGTCCCTGCGGCGCTGCCCGGCCGGGCACCTCCGTCCTCTCATCCCAGGGATGCCGGGTCTGCGCCGCCGGCCCCGGCGAGCTGGGACCACAGGGCTCCATCGTCCCCTCTTGACCGACGGGGACGCCCTCAAACCCCACACAACCCCCCTGAGGCTCAACCTCCCCCCATCCGTCCCCTGCGGGAGCGGTGGGCAGAGGAAACGGGGTGCTCGGGGTGCCCCCAGCTCCGGCCCCATCCCCTGAGCCGCATCCCGAGCGAGCCGGGCCACCGCGCTGCCCTTCATCGAGCCCACGATCGCCACCAGCCATCGTCCGAGGTGACACACCGCCAAGGTCCTTCCCCTGAGATGCTGCTCCTTCATGTCCCCACTGCTGGGCTTGTCCCACGCCTGTCCCCCGGGGGGTTTTAGCCGTCGGGGAAGATGTAGCCGTACTGGTTGAGGATGTGCTCCACCACCTGGTTCTGGAAGACCATGTGCATGGCCATGTTCCCCTCTTCGTTCGCCGGCCGCAGCAGCGTGGGGCCGAAGACGATGGCGATGCTCTGCACCGACATGCGGTTCTCCTCTTGTACTCGATCACCCTGCGGGGACGAGGGACGGTGTCACCCGGCGTGTCCCCAAACCCAGGTGCTGTCCCCCTTCCTGCCACCGGGTTGGGTTTGGGGGAAGTGAGACGGGTGTCACCTGCAGAGGTGGCGGAAGAGGACCTTCATGGTGTCGTGGTGGGCGGGAGGGAGGGAGAACACCAGGTCACGGACGCACCGGCCCCGCCTGGTCGGGTCCTGCATGTCTGCAAGGGGAGGGAAGACCCGGTGGGGTGCTGGCTCCGGCAGCTGGAGCATCTGTCCCTGTCCCCATCCTCATCACTGTCCCTGTGCCCTTCTCCATCCCCATCCCTGTCCCCATCCCCATCCTCATCCCCATCACTGTTCCTGTCACCAACCCATCCTAAACCCATCCTGTGCTCATCCCCATCCTTGTCCCCATCCCATCCCCATTCCCATTGCCACCCCGTCCCCATCGCCATCCCCGTCCCCATCCCATCCCTTTCCATCCCATCCCTGTCCCCGTCCCATCCCATCTCATCCCATCTCTGTCCCATCCCATCCCATTCCATCCCCATCCCATCCCATCCCCGTCCCCATCCCATCCCATTCCCATCCCCATCCCATCCCATCCCCGTCCCCATCCCATCCCATTCCATCCCATTCCATATCTGTCCCCATCCCATCCCATCCCCATCCCATCCCATCCCATTCTTGTCCCCTTCCCTTCCCTTCCCTTCCCTTCCTTCCCTTCCCTTCCCTTCCCTTCCCTTCCCTTCCCTTCCCTTCCTTCCCTTCCCTTCCTTCCCTTCCCTTCCCTTCCCTTCCCTTCCCTTCCCTTCCCTTCCTTCCCTTCCCTCCCTTCCCTTCCCTTCCCTTCCTCCTTCCCCTTCCCTTCCCTTCCCTTCCCTTCCCTTCCCCTTCCCTGTCCCCATCCCATCCCATCCCATCCCATCCATCCCATCCCATCCCATCCCATCCCATCCCCAGGCCTCACTGATGGCAGCGATGAACTTGTCAAAGTGGCCAAAGGGGACAAGTGGCTCCGGCAGCTCCCGGAAGAAGAGTTCAGCGCCCCGGTGACAACGTGGATGTCCTCCCAGCGCCCATCATCCAGGTCCAGGTGCTCGTCTGCGGGGCCGGGGCGGCACCTCAGGCAGGTCCCACAGCCCCAGGGGACCGGTACCCTCCCTCCCCGGTGGAGCCCCGCCACCCTGCCCTTGGGGGGTGGTTATATCCCATTTGCCCCCCGTTGTCACCGCGGGTGACCTCACCGTGCTCCACTTTGTAGCGCAGTTTCTGGATGGTGGCCAGGTTGCCGCTGACCCGGTACAGCCCGTCGATGTCCAGACCTGGCAGAGGACGACGGTGGAGATGTGGGGAAAGCTCCTGGTTAACCACAACCCGCCCTGGGACGTGACACCAGCCACCATCGAGGGGAGCTCTGGGTACCCACGTGTCCCCATTGTCCCCTGGAAAACGCCCACAGCCGGGTGGCACACGGTGACAGCGACCGGTACGGCTGTGCCGGTTCCTGCAGCAGCCAGCACCAGGATTCCAGGGGAACACCCAACCGTCCAATTTAGGCTCTACCCAGAGCTGTCCCCATCCCGGTGCCCCCTGGGCTATCCCCGTCCCCGAGCCCCGGGGAGGTACCTCTCCTCTCCACGGTCTGGATGCACTGCAGGACGAAGCGGGGCACCGTCCCCCCGCTCCCGCTCGCACAGCGCTTGCAGGGAGCAGCCGAAAACCTGGTCTGGAAGAACCAACGGGGACTTTAGCACAGCCGGGTGACACCAAAAGGGTGCCTGGTGGCGGGTCTGGTGTGGGGACAGGGCTGGGGACATCACGGAGGGTCCCATTCCCATGCGGGTGTAACTGGGGCGGTGATGGGACATGCCCGAGCCCAGCACCAAGCCGTTGGGTTGGGGTTGGGGTTTGTCCCCCAGCCCTCTGTCCCAGCTCCATCCTCAGCTGTCCCCACCCACCTTCCAGCCTGGGGACACCCCGAGGGGGCTCAGCCCCACCCCGAGCACCCACCCTTGATGTAGCCCCTCTCGCGCAGGGACTGCAGCGTCGGCCGCCTCTGCAGGAACTTGCGGAGTTTGTTCCGGACTTTGCTGGAGTCGCTCTCGCCGCTGGCACTGCCCATCCCCTGCCCGGCCGCTGCTGGTGGGGACAAGGCACGTGTCAGCATCGTCCCAAGGGGCGGGGGTACTCCCGGCATGTCCCACCACAGCAGGGAGCTGGGGCCATCGCGGGTGGCCACCCCACCCTGCCCGGTGGATGCCACCTCGGTGCTCATCCCCGTGCCGGGACGCCCGAACTCACCTGCCCTCTTCTCCTCGCTGCCCCCCAGCTTCTCCCGGGAGCCGAATTCAGCCCCGCTTTCGGCATCCTCCTCGCCGGGGAGGTCGGTGCCCTAGGGAAGGGGCAGCGTGAGACCCCTGTGCCCGTCCCCAGGGTGGCAGGGCGGGGGGCGGCGGGCGCCTGCTCACCAGCCTGCCGATGCTGTCGGCGATCGCCTTCTGCCAGGCCGTGATGATCTGCTCCGAGTCGTGCTGGATGAGGAACTCCGAGCCCTCCCGCGTCTTCAGCTGCGGGGGCAGCGGGCAGCGGTCAGGGCAGGGCCGTGGGGCTGCCCACGGTTGGCTGCAACCGCCCGGCTTTGGGGGCCGGGTTGTGGCTGAGAACGGCACCCAACTCGTTACACCGATGACCCCACGTGTTGCCATTTGCCGATGAGCTGGGGCGGCTGGAAACCTCCTCCCCGTGCAAAGCCCAAGAGGAAAAACCCCTCCAGGAGCGGGGATGTCCCTTGGTGACATCTCCGTGCCCGTAGGAAAGGGACAGCGGCAGGCAGATCAGCGTGTCCCTTTGCTCCCAGCCTGGGGACATCAGGGGATGTCCCCACCGTCACCAACCCTGGCACATCCCGCTCCCCTTCGCCACTGCTGGGATGAACCAGGCAGGTGCTGGCATTGCCACCGTCCTGCGGGTCATGTGTGGACCCCGGCGGGTCACCGGTGTCCCCCCGCTGTCACCCGGCTCACCTCCAGGACGTGTTTCTTGCTGGACTTGTCCTTGCCGGCCCAGGTGAGGGTGGCCCCGCGCAGCTCCACTGTGTGCTCGGGGGTGGTCAGGGTGCTGGGGTGCCGCTGTGGGAGCAAGGGGGTGAGGGTGGCACCGCTGGCACCCGCCTGGAGGGGACAGGGACACTGGGGTCCTGCTCTGTGAGGGGAATCGAGGCTTTCCTCCTCCAGGAAGGCAGGAGAGGCAAATGTCTCCTGTGGGACATCTCTGTCCCCTCCCACGGCACCGGGTCTCTCTGCAGGACCAGGACGTGGTGCTGCTGCCATGGGGTGGGTGTTGTGGCCACCAGCTTGGGGACAGCCGGGCCCTACAGCCGCCTCATGGAACATCCCCATCCCTGCCTGGGGCCCCTGGGGGTGCTCGCCTTTAGGGTCCCTCTTGGTGACAGCACCCTGCAGAAGCAGGGTTACGTGGGGACAGGAGCCTGGGTGTCTGTCCCCAGGGAGGGGACAGTCCTTTGGGGTTTTCACAAGGGAAGAGCATCAGACCCCCTTGCTCTCTTGCTCTCCCCCCACGCCCTGGGTTTCGGGGTGCTTTGGCCACGCTCCCCCTCCATCCAGCCCTTCTCCACCCCCGTTTTCCAGCGGGACCCCCCCCAGACAGAGCCCTGCACCCACACGCCAGCGGTGGGGCCAGCAGCGTGTGTGTCCCCCCCGCCCCGAGGGCGTGAGTCTGTCCCCTCTCCTTCCCCTGCCGCTGCCACCGCAGGGTGTTGCAAGACCCACGGCAGCTTCTGCATCCGGGCAGTGGGTGCTGGGGGGGGCTGGGTCAGGCACCGCTTCCTCCCCGCTCGCCCCGACGAGCTCTGTGGGCTCCTTAGGGTGCCCCGACACCGGCCCCTGCCCGGCTCCCACACAGAGGGAGCGCGAGTGTGCGACGGGAGGTGTGAGCACACAGGCGCTGGTGTGCGGGGACCCAGCCCAGTGCTGGGAGGGGTCCTCGTGCAGGGTGCTGGGCCTGTCCCATGGGTGCTGGGCCTGTCCTGTGGGTGCTGGCCCTGTCTCACGGATGCTGGCTTCATCCCATGGGTGTTGGACCCATTCCATGGGTCCTGGCCTCATATTACAGGCGCTGACCCCATCCTGTGGGTCCTTGCCCTGTCCCATGGGTGCTGGGCCTGTCCCATGGGTGTTGGTCCCATCCTGCAGGTGCTGGCCATGTCCCATGGGTGCTGACCTCATCTCACAGGTGCTGGCCCCATCCCATATGTGCTGGCCCTATCCCGTGGGTGCCGGCCCCGTCCCATGGGTGCTGGCCGTATCTCATGTGGGCTGGTCCCATCCCGCAGGTGCTGGCCCCCTCCCATGAATGCTGGCCCTGTCCCATGGGTGCTGGTCCCATCTCATGGGTGCTGGTCCCATCCCATGGGTACTGGCCCTGATGAGGCTGGGGGACTCTTACCAAGGCACCGGCAGCCGAGTGCTTGGAGTCCTTGAAGAAGGTGAGGATCCCACCCTCCAGCACCGTCCAGGAGGAGCTCCAGTTCTTCCTGGGGAGCAGACGGGGGGTGACACAGGGGGTCAGCACAGCCCTGTCCCCTCTGCCCCCCTGGTGCTCCCTTCTCCAGCGATGGGGGACACAGGGATGTACTTACCGGAGCCGCTTCCCTCTGTCCACCGTCCTGGTCCGGTTGAGCACCCCGGCTTTTTCGAGGCTTTTAAACTGGAAGGCAAAGCGGGGGGATGTCAGGTTCGCCCCCTGCTCTCCCTGGTGCCGAGGTGGGGAAGGGTTGGCTGCCCCTCCCCAGGGTGCTCACCTTCTCCTCCTTGAGCCCCAGCGGCGACGGCACGGTGCTGGGCCAGGCAAAGCGCCCGCTGTCCTGGCTGGAGCTGCTGCTGGCCCGGTGGTGGCGGCTGCCCGTCAGCGCCTGGGGAGGGAGGGAGTGGGTGATGCCCGAGGTGTCCGTGCCGGATGGGCGCTGGGCAGAGCCCCTGTCCTCTGCTTTTGTGGCCCTGTGAGGATATTCATCCTCTGTCCCCATCTTTGTCCCCATCCCTGTCCCTGTCCATGTACCCATCCCCATCCCGTCCCTGTCCCCGTACCGTGTCGGAGGCGAAATGCTCGGGGCAGAACACGGCTCCCTCGGGGTGGCTGTGCCCGTACCAGCCCGGGGATGAGCCCAGCTCCTCAGGGCGCCTCGGGGACAGAGAGAGAGCAGCCCCCTGATCGTAGGAGCCCACGGGTGAGTAGTCCTCCTCAGGATAACCCTCCAGTTCATCTGGAGACAGGTCAGGATAGTCCGTTTCTGGAGTGGGTGGCTGGAGAGAAGAGCCAGTTCAAGATCTTGTGTCCCGTCAAAAGCATCCGCATCCTTAAGCCATGGCCAGCCCAGGTGGGGGCTGCCCCATCTCCATCATCTCCATCTCCACTTCTGTCTCCTTCTCTGTCTCCATCTCCATCTCCATCCCCATCATGTCCATCTCCATTTCTGTCTCTGTCTCCATATCCATCTCCATCTTTGCCTTCATGTCCATCTTTGTCTCCATCTCCATTCCCATCCTCATCCCCATCCCCAACTCTATCCTCATCTCCATTTCATCTCCATCTCCATCTCCATCTCCGTCTCCATCTCCATCTCCATCCCCACCCCCATCCCCATCCTCATCTCCATTTCATCTCCATCTCCATCTCCATGCCCATCCTCATCTCCATCTCCATCTCCATCCCCATCTCCATCTCCATGCCCATCCTCATCTCCATTTCTTCTCCATCTCCATCCCCATCCCCATCCCAGTCCCCATCCTCATCTCCATCTCCATCTCCATCTCCATCTCCATCTCCATCTCCATCTCCATCTCCATCTCCATCTCCATCTCCATCCCCATCCCCATCCTCATCATCCCCTCGCCTCGCTGGGTGCTCACCCTCTGCTCCATGGGACCGTACCGCGTCACCCCAGGGTACATATCCTGGGAGCTGCCTCTGTCTCCCGCGTTTGGGGGGTCCCACGACGTCTCACCTGTTACCGAATTATAGAAAAAAGCCTGTCCGCTGCCTTCATCCACGTACTGTTCCCACTCGGGAAACTCCGGGCTGTGGGCGATTGAGGAGGCGGGAGAGGCGACGGGACTCACTCCATCTTCTGCCTGCCCAAAGGGACAATCCCACGTGGTCTCGCCCGTCACCGGGTTATAATAAAACAAATGTCCACTGTCCGTATCCGTGTGGGTTTCCCAGTCTGACATGGAGCCGCCAGGCTCCTCTGGCACTGAGCTGGTGGCTGCGGCTTCTTCCTGCAGCTCCTGGATGTTGAGGTAGATGTGGGCAGGCGGCTCCTCCGGCTCCTTGCGTCCCTGGGGGGACACACAGACGGGTCACTTGGGTGCTGCGTTGGCGATGGGTGCGATGAGCTTCCCCGTGGATGCTGGGGACGGCATTCCTGGGACGCCCCCGCCGTGGTACCTGGGCTGGCGGATGGGCGAGGGGGCCGAGGAGCCGGATCCTGCCCTGCGCTGGGTGCTGGGGCATCCCTCCCACCCGGGCACCCAGTCGGCGCTGCCCCGGGACACCCTCTCGCATGGGGCAGGAGCTGCGAGCGCTGGGATGTAGGTGGCTGGGCGGTGGAGGAGGGCACCCACAGCGCCCACACTGGGGCAGGGAGCACCCAGCCGGCAGTGGGGATGGGAGTCTGGCCTGAGCAGGCAGAGGGACTCTGGGCTTGGGGCATCACGGTCCCTGGTGTCAGCACCCGCATCGCCGGTACCCACGTCACCCACTGCGCCTGCACCCCCGGGATCTGCACCCGGGGTGTCGGCATCAGCACCCAGCGCTTGCACCCACATCATCTGCACCCACATCATCAGCACCC
This sequence comes from Leptosomus discolor, assembly GCF_034619465.1. NCBI lineage: Eukaryota > Metazoa > Chordata > Aves > Leptosomiformes > Leptosomidae > Leptosomus > Leptosomus discolor. Next base: position 3,446,582 of record NC_141415.1, read on the forward strand.
GCATCATCAGCACCCACATCATCTGCACCCACATCATCTGCACCCACATCATCAGCACCCGCATCATCAGCACCCGCATCATCTGCACCTGCATCATCTGCATCCGCATCGTCAGCTTCAGCACCCAGCACTTGCACCCACGTCATCAGCACCCTCAGCATCTGCACCCACATTGTTGGCACCCAAACCGTGAACACCCCCAACATCTGCAGCCCCAACACCACCGACGTGCCCATCACCCGCACCCCCAGCCTCTGCACCCACCTCACTGGCATCAGCACCCCAGCGCTCGCACCCACAGACGTCGGCGCCCTCAACGCCAGCACCCTGGGACGTCTCCAACTCCCACATCACCAGCGCCTGCACCACCAGCACCCGCAGCCCCTGCCACCCGCCCCAGCAGCCTGACCCCACCGGTGGGCAGAGCTGGGTGCTGAGACCCACAGCCCCGAGCACCCCTGGTGCGGCTGCCTGGCTGCCCCCCAACGTGGGGCTGCTGGGGGTGGGGGGGACACGTCCCCTGGGAGCAGGTGGCGCGGGCGGGTGGCTGTGCCGGGAGGTCCCTCCTGGCACCCTTTGCTCTCCCCGGCTTTACAGCCCTGGGCCTCCCTCCAACGGCCGCGGGGACAAAGTTTCCCAACCCCGGCCCTGCCCGTCACCCTGGGTGGAGTGTCCTTGGGGACACCTTGGAGCGGAGGGGGACAGCGGACCCCAGTGACATCCCACCACCCTCCCCCCCGCCACCCCACGACCCCCCCCAGCCCCCGCCACGGTGAGCAGGTCAGAAGCCCAGCGTGGGAGACCGCCCTCCTCTTGGGGACAAGGGACATGGGGGTGATGGTGGGGGACCTCCAGAACGGAGCCCCCCCAGCACCTCCCTCCCTCCCATGGGTGCATCCCCAGGGGTCTCTCTCCCCTGGTGGGGGGGTGTCCGGGTGCCCTTCACATCCCGGCACCCACCAGCGCCCGGTGTCACCCCTGCAGCGTAAAAACCTCAGGAGAAGTTCGGGAGGGAGCTTGGAGCGGGGGTGGTAACCCCACAACACCCCCCACCCACCCTGGCTGGGTGCACCCATGGGTGCTGCCTACCTTCCCTAAATGCAGCAGCCGTGACACCCTGCTACGGGACCGCTGCAGAGCACCCAATGTCCGGTCACCCATCTTGGTGGGCACCCAGGGGTGGGGGACAGCCGGTGGGGACACTGAGAGGCTCCGGTGAGGCCGATGGCGCCCTGTGCCGGGCCCCACGTCGGCCGCGCTTCCTGCTGGGGTTCGGGGAGCGGAAGAGCCGCCTGTGAGCGTGACACTTGGCGCCGGGGCGGAATTGGCTTTTTTTGGGGCTGTTGTCACCCCGTTGTCACCCGTCACCTGTTGTGGCAACGCCAAGGCCAACCAAGCAGGAATCGCAGCGGGACGATGCCGTGTCGGGGATGCTGCCGGCACCAACTGGGAAAACTCCCCCTAAATTTTGGTTGATGTCGTGCTGCTCCACCGGCAATGGCATGGGGACGTGCTGGGGGGTGCTGGGTCCCCCCAACACTGGGGTCACCCCGTCCCAGCAGCCGAGGTGGTGGAGGCACATGGTGGCCAGGCTGAGGCTGCCGCAGCCTCACCGTTGCTGCCGGCGGTTGGTTTCGGTGCTGGTTGGGTTTAGGCAGAAGGGGGAAAGCTCCGGTGATGGCACCAGGGTTGGGGACCACGCTGGGTCCCTCTTGGCGAGGTGATCAGTGGCTTCGGGTGTGCAAAGAGGTCCGGGGGTTAATTTGGCACAGCCAGGGTGACAGGGTGTAAAATGGGGTGTAAATCACAGCCCCCCAACACCCCCCCCCCCCTTTCCTCCAGCAAACCCTCCTCCTGGGTGGCACAACCTCTCAAGGCCCCTTAGAAGTGGGGGACACCAGGGCTCGGGGTGCTGTGGGTGCCTGGGGTCACCCAAAAGAAAGGTGCTGGGGCAGAGGGGGACAAAGACACGGGACACCCCCCCCCCCGCCCCCCCCCCGCCATCACCGTCTCACCCCGCTGCACCCCAGCCCGTGGCAGCAGCCAGGGGGGACCCCCCACCCTTGGGTGCCCCCCGCAAGAGGGGTGCAGCGAGGAGCCCCAGGGAGTGTTGGGGGGGGGGGGTGTGCCTCGCTACTTACTGGCATGGGGTGAGCGTGGGTTGGGGGGTGGCAGGGCGCCCGCCTTAGCTGGGGTGCACCCAGCACCCACCTCCGGCACTGGGTGCTGCGCCCAGGTGAGACACCCGCCCCGGCAGGGAGGAGTTGCTGCGCTTCCCTGTTAACCCTTTCCGCCTCCTCTCGCCCCGGGAATGCTGCTGGAACGGGGTGTGGGACACCCCAAAGACCCCTGAGTGGCACCGAGCCCCCCCCCCCCCCAGGGGACCGTGGGCATCGCTGGGCTCTGTACCCCAGTGGGATGCTGCTATGGGGGCAGAGCCAGGGGGCTGGGAGAGCCCGGGGGGGGGGGGGGGGGGGGGGCCGTGAGCGTGGGGAAACTGAGGCAAGGCGCAGCAGGGGCTGAGCACGGAAGGTGCTCGGGGTGGGTGCCCAGTGCGGGGGTCGCTCACCCCCCCCCGAGGTGGTAATTGCTGGCAAACCCGTACGGGGCCGGGGGGCCCACAGGTTTGCTCTATGGGACGACATGGGGGGGGTTCCCAGCGGTGGCAGCGGTGCCGAGGAGCCGCTGGGTGCCACCTCATCCTGTGCTGGGGGTCACAAGGTCCTACCGAGGGGGACACAGGGCATTGAATCAGCTGAGGGACTCAGGCATCCTGCCCCCCCCCCCCCCTAAATCCCCCCCAGTGCCACTTTTGGGACAGCACTGGGGACACCACTGTACCTGAGCTGCATGGCTGGACCCCGGCCGCTTCCTGGCCGCGTCCCTGTCCTTGCCGGGGGCGTAGAGGGTCTCGGAGCGGCTTTTGCTGAGTGGCCGAGCATGTCCTGGGGGGTCCCCACGCAACCCCACGGTGGTGGCACCGCATGGTGCCGGTGTCACCCGTGCCAGGTCGTCCAGGGAGTGTGAAGGTCTCACGGGCTCACTGGGTTGGGGGCTCAGCCCCGGGGGGACCCGAAAAGAGCTGAGCGCTGGTGGCGAGTCCCTCCTGGGCACTGAGTCCCTCCTGGGCACCGAGTCCCTCCTGGGCACCGAGCATCCTCCGGCCGGCTCCTCCGTCTCGGTGGCACCGATGAACCGATACTCGTAGGCTGGCGGCTGCTGGGGGGTGAGCGTGGCTGGGTCCGTCCCGGCGTGCCCCAACGGCGGGGGGTCAAGCGGGGCTGGGGTGGCCATGGGGGGCAGCTCCTTCACGTACTGGGCAGGGATGTAGAAGGGCCGGGTGTCCCCGCTCCTCTTGACGTGCCACCAGTGGTGGTTGGTTCGTTTCAGCAGGACGTAGCGCTCGTTAGGCTTGATGGAGACCAAGGTCCCGTCCTTGGCTCGGTACTCGAAGCCGTACTCCACCAGCACCAACGCCTCCTCCGCCGGCACCGCCGCCTCCATGGCTGCCCTGGCACCTCCGCCTGCGGGAGAAGGGGCAGGGAAGGGGCTGACGGCAGCTCCCAGCCCCTCTTGGGGTGCGCGGGGACCCCGGGGGAGGTGAGTCGGGGGGTTCCCATCGAGTCCCAGCCCCGTGCGGCCATTCCACAAACAGCCCCAACCCACCAGAAACAGCCCCCGGGGTCACCGCCACCGTCCTCGCCCACCATCCCCAAGTCCCCAAAGGCACCGAGCCCCAAGTCCCCAAGCCCCCAAAGCCACCGAGCCCCCAGATCTCACCTCCAGCCGGTGCTGGGGCGTGTGGCGGTGGGTCTCGCTCGTGCCTGCGTTGGGCTGGTCCCGACTCGCCCTGGTTTCCTGCCGGCGCCTCGACGAAAGACGGGGCTGGGCTCCACGCTGGTGCTGGGTGCCCGGCCCCCCGGCCGGAGGAGAGGGGCGGTGGGGATCCGGCCTGTTTCCTCCTCTCGGGGTGGGAGGGCAGGGACGATGGCGGAGGGGACCCGCTGCCGCCCGGGCGAGGAAACGGCTCCTCGGGAGGTTCCTGCTGCAGGAAGGGCCCTGCCCCGCCACGGAGCCGGGATCTGCGCCGCTGCCGGATCCGGCATGGCCTCCCCGGGCAGGGGGATGGGACCCCCCTTGGGGGGTTCCTATAGGAGCTGCCCTGCACTGGCTTTTGTGGCGCCCCCCTCAAGGGAGTCCCACTGGGGTCCCTGTGCTGGTGGATGCACCCCAAACCCTCCCGGCACTGGGAGCAGGGTGGTGGGGGAAAGAACCACCGGAGGTGCTGACACTGGTGGGGAGCGGGAAGGAAAACAGGGCAGTGAAAGTGGGGAAGGGTCCTTCAACCACCCCACAAACCCCTAAAGGACAGGCCAGGAGCAGCATCCCCATCCCCAAGTCCCCAGCCCTCCTCCCACGGAGACGCAGCATCAGGTGGGACCTGCGATTCGGCACCCGCTGCGGAGAAGCAAACCCCCGAGACGGCTTCACTCGTTGTTAAATAAACTTTAATTATTTTTGCATGGGGAGGGGTGAAAGGAAAATAAAATTTCTTCCAAGGACGAAGAGCAGCAGGTGGGGAGAAGCAGCCCGGCTCTTCTCTCCCCTCTCTTCCCAGAGGCCACGGTGACGGGTGGGCTCTCTGAGCGGGAGATGCTCGGCCGGTCAGGGTGCCCGCGGTCCCCCCCGGGGCAGGCGGGTCCCTAAAGGCACAAGTGTCACTTTGCCCCCTCCCTGCGTGGCTGCTGTCACCTACCTGGAGTAGGCCAGCTTGTGCAAAACCCCCACGTAAAAAAATACTGTTTTTTCAGTACCGAACATCCTAAAAAACTAGAGCTTTAATCAACGTCAGTTATCCACACCCTTGATTGGAAATCCTGATTTACACCCCGGAGAGCCTCTGGGTTTCCACCACGACGGGATGTACCAGGTTGGCACCAGGAAGGCAACTGGGAGCATCCCCGAGCGGCACCAGGTGAGCGTGAGTCGGGGGAACGGACCTTTCCAGCCCAGGTGGGCAGAGGGTCCCTCCGTGGGGCAGGAGCACCCACACCCCATCGCCCAGCACCGCCAGCTCCCTGTCCTGGGGAAGGGCCAGGCTCAGGCTCAGCTCCCGGGCAGGGGGGGGCCCTTCCCCCCAGGATCAGTCTGGCTGGATGAGAAGCCAAGGGCAGCGTCGAGGTCCATCCCCAGCGGCTAAAGGCTCGGCTCCGCGCTGGCCTCCGCCTCCAGCTGCTGCTGGTACCGCTGCCGGCGCTCGCAGCGGGGGCACGACTTGGCGCTGGCCTGGCAGTCCCGGTGGAAGACGGTTTTGCATTCGCTGCACCTGGAAGAAACCAAGGGATAAAAACCCCCAAACCAAACCGACCCACCCTGTCGGTGACACGAGAGCAAAGACGAAACTTCTCCCCCCCGAACCAGCCCTGGGGACGCTTCCTCGTCTCCGTTTCCTCCAAGCCCTCAGCTGAGCAAAGAGCCCTGGCCCAGCAGCAGCCGGCTGTAGCTCGAGATGAACCTCGCCAGCAGGAACAGTAAGTACTCGAGCAAAAGATCCACCTCCAGCAAGCTCGGAGCAGAAGCAGCAGCTCACCCGGAAAGGGCGCTGCAGGCAGCTGCCAGCACGCTGCCGGGTTTTTTTTGCAGATGAAAGGAGGCGTTGAGCGAGGTTTGCACCTTATTTTTGGAGCGCTGCCACCACGAGAGCCAAGTTTCAAGGCTCACACACCAAATCCTGCGACGGTGCATGGTGGGGAGAGCCCGGCTGGGGACGGGATGCAGCTCAGCGCCAGAGCGCGGACCAGGGCTGGGGCGCAGCCAGCACCCCCCCAGCCCTGACTGCGTGACCCACCCGTACACAGGGACACTGCTTGGGGACATCAAAGCCGCAGGGAAGGGGGTGGGCAGGCGGGGATGGCGTTGCCTTTGAGCTGGCCGGCGCTGGGGAGGTCTCACCAGCACCCGCTCTGGCTCAGCGCCGCAGCAGGAATGTAAACAGCCGCGAACGACACCTTGCGCGGGGCCGGCCGGGAGGAGACACCCAGCTCTGCGCGGGGCGTTCCCCGCTTATCTTCAGTCAACAGGAGAAAAGTCGGTGCTGCGGCGGCTGAGCTCACTTTTTCCCCGTCCTGATCCCCCACCTCACCAGCAGCAGCGAAATGCAGCCCATCCACATGCCAGCGGGTCAGCTAGATCACGTTTTTAAAGGCCCTCAAGCGCAAATAGCTGGGGCACCATCCATACCACGGAAGGCCTTCATGTCCCACAGGCCTGCAAGGGCTTCATTTCCCACAGGCTGAGGGGAGAAACACCCAGCAGCGTGCCAGGCAAGGGACCACGACAGGATCATAGCATCAGAGAAGAGTTTTGGTCGGGAGAGACCTTCAAGATCATCGAGTCCAACCTTTGCCCTTGCCCTACCAACACCACCAAACCCTGTCCCCAAGTACAACATCTACCCATCTCTCAAACACAGCCTGGGTCTGATCCTGCTCCTGACAAGCGGCTGCAAAGCCCCCAGTTACTCAGGATACGGAAAAGGCTCGTGCATGGACAGGCGGGATGGGAGGTGCTGCCCGGTGCCGGGCGCTTTCCCAGCGCGGTGCATTTTCACGTGGCTTCTCCAGATCAGCAGCGGTGGCAGCTCCTCCCCGAGCGTGGGGGCACTTGCAAAGCCAGGGGCCTGGTTTTGACCAGTTTCTGAGCGAGCAGCAGCCGAAAGGCGGCATCTCCTGCCTCCACCTGCCAGAGCCAGGGCTGCAGGAAGCGGCCGCCGCCGCCGTGAGAAGGCGAATGTCCCGCGCCCGGCCGGGGTCATTGTCAGGAGGCGTTTCAGACGCATCCTGCGTCGAGCGACGGCGTGACCCCGGCAGCTGGCTGTCCCGCGGGGCGGGCAGAGGGGCAGGAAGCCGGGTTTAGCTTGGCGAGGATGTTGGTTGAGCTGCTTTCCTGCTGCACAGCCCCCTCCGCCAGGAAATAGATTTTTAAAAAAAAAAAAAAAAAAAAAAAGAGGTCAAAAAACTTCAGAGCCCGGCTTTACAGGACATGAGACCTCCGGCCGACTGCCAGCAGAGCTCAGCCCCACGTGCCTGTGCCTTCCAGAGCCTGTACGCTCTTTTTCGAGGGAAAAATCAGTCCCCTGGGGACGTCATCCTCGGTAACGAGCACAACGCTGTCCCTGTGTGTGGCGAGGGGGGAGAGCGAGCAACCCTGCTCAGCCGCCCTGGAAATACGTGCAACCACGTAAGGCACGGGGCAGCCAAGGATCCTGGTCTCGTTGGCATTTTCTGCAGCTTCTGGATGCTGCTGCTGGCTTTGAGGGACTGCCAGGCAAAGCAAGACCACGCAGACCATCAGCTTGTTGAACTTCTCTGCCAGGATTACGCTCGTTACCAAATAACCACCGAGGCGTGGGTGTCTCTCCAGCTACGATGGATGGAGCTGGCTCCTGGGCTGGAAGGGTTTGATCACCAGGGTTTGAAAACCCTGATGGTGGGGCCCAACACCCCCCTTCTGACACACCACCCGATTTCCACCTCGGCTCAGCTGCTGAACCCCTGCAGCAGTCGCCTCCGCTGCAGGCGAGGACCCTGCCCGCAAAGGGCACGAGGAGCTCCACGGGCAGGAGGAAGACCCAGATGAAAGCCAGCGTCCCCGCTGTCCTGCTGGGGACGTCCCCAGCCTCTCCCCAGCACATCCCACAGGGCTGCCCACCGTTGATCTCCAAATCCGTGTCCTCCTTGGTTGCAGAGGGGTGTGAACAGCCCCACTTGCTGCTTTTCCTTCCCTCCTGCCACTCCTGGAAGGGGCCAGACTGAATTTGCATGGGAGATGGGTCGGCCAGGTGTGCGAGGCAGGGGTCCACAGCATCTTCATCCTCCTCCTCCTCCTCCCCCCCAGCCCCTCTGCTGCCCTGGGACCCAGCACCAGGTGGGTGCAGGCTGACAGCAAGGTGCTGGGTGGCTCTGCACGTTCATTCTGCAATGCCACCTCGCTTGGGGACACCTCGGCCCTGTGAGGGTGGGCCTCTCCTGCCCCAAACGGCCCAGTTTTGGTTCAGATCATCTTGGGGCCGATGGGTACCACGAGGACACGGGTACCACGAGGATGAACAACCAGCTCAGAGCTATTTCCCGGCCACCCCAAGGCTACGTGTCCCCCGAGAGGGACCCAGGGGATGGTCCAGGCTCCTGGGAAAGGCCACGCCACCAGCTGGGGCGGCCTCGCAGCAGAGGGACGTGACGGCGCCGTCGCTCACCTGGTGGTAGAGTCAAACTCGAAGGGAAAAATGATGTCGCTGCTGTTGCAGATCTGGCAGATGAAGCCGCGCTGGGTGCACAGGTCGCAGCTGTAGACGTGATGGGAAGCAAACTGGAGCAGAGACTGCAGGAAGGTCTCAAAGACGCCGTCGGCTATCTGCAGAGCAGAGACACGTCAGGCACTCGCGGAGCCCTTTGCACCTCGCAAAATCCACGTTAGACCCATTCTTTGTGCTGCCACGTGAAGACGAGGCTGTCCTCCAAAACCAACCCCCACCCCACCTGCCTGGGTCGCTGACAGCAGCACCCACAACCTGCTGGGATGGGTCTCCTGGCTTTGGAATCAACACAAAATCCAGCCACCCACCCCCTCCAACATTACTGGCAATAGATACGAGTTTGCACAGAGACGTGCCAGCAGCCACCCTGGCTTAGGCAGAGGTGAAACTACTTATCTCGTGTGATCTCTGCAGTTCTCAGAGAATACAGGCCTGTGCCAATTATTCTGACAAATTAAAATAAAGGCAATTGTTTGTGCGAGCCTGCAGAGTGCACGTGATGGGTGAGAGCACGGCAAGAGGAAAGCGACGCTGTCTGAAACCTCCTGCTGAGGGAGCACCACGCTCGACGCCGTGTCTCCGCAGATTTTTCACCAGCAAAACCCCTACGACCACGCAAAGCTCTCACCTGCCTCAGATCAGCGACGCTGTATTTGTGGGGACACTCCAAGAGGTAATGCCTGTGATCAAGCCTGCAAAGAAGCACAGAGAGGAAGGTGGTGGATGGTTTCCACCGCACCTCCAACAGCTTCGGAGCAAGGAGGACGCTGGATGATGCAGATTCTTGAAGAAAACCACCGCAGACCTGATTTCCGCGTTGTGCCACACAACCCAAATCCTGCCACTGGAAACCGTGTGGGAGCATTTCAAAGGGGGAGAAAAGAAAACAAATCTCTCGTCCATTTTCCCAGGTGTTTCTCGTCCAGCCAGAAGCTCCTCGGTCAGGAACGTGTTTCCTGAGTCACATCTCCATGGGTCAACCCAGCCAACAGCCGGAGAGCTCCTCAGAGCAGACCACATGGAGCTAAAAACCAGCCCCTGCCTCGGCAGCATCACTCCCCGCTCCAACAGCGAGCGATGAGGAGGACCGGGAGACCATCGGGGTGCAAAGAGGAGGATGTGGGGGTAACATCACCCAGAGAGGGACCTCACCGCTTGCTCAGCTCCTTCAGGGCCCCGCTGCGGCACATGATGAGATAATCTCCCAGCAGTTTCAGCTGTTCTCTGCTCCGGTGGATCCGTCCCATCCTCTCCACGTGGTCGTAGAGGCTCTCGTTGACCAGCTTCAGGTCGATCAGCGGCTGGTTACGGATCTGGGTGAGGAACTTCAAAGCCTGCCGGCAAACCTGGGGCAGAGAGAGGCAAGAAGTGGGTATGCACCAAGGAGCAGCCCAGGAGGCTCGGAGGGAGGTGTTGGGTGGACACCCCCACCTCTGCTGACGGGGGAAATGGTCAGATGGACCTTCAGGAAGCGTAGGCAGACGCAGGAGCACCTCCCTGCTCCCCACGCCGACCCAGCCCGGACTCACCCCTCGTTTCGTCAGGTCCCAGTTGTGGATGAGGCGTGAGGGAATCACCGTCTCGTCATCCCGGTGGCAGCTGTCGCAGTAGTAGAGACCGGAGAAGGCGCAGAGCTTGGGCTTCGCGAAGGAGAAGCCGATCTGCCTGGAGCAGCCTGCAGGGAGCAGAGAGGAGGCGATGAGAGGGGACCCGTGCTGCCCCGAGAGCCTGTTCCCATTCAGGATGGGGGGAGAAACTTTTGGGAGGGGGGGGAAACCGAACAGGAAACTTTTTGGAAGGGCTGGAGATCAGCTAAAGCACGTGCGGGGTGCTCGGTGAGAGGTCCGCAGCCCTTCCTTGCAGGTGAGGAGCCGTGATTTAAGACCACGATGGTCCAAAGGAGTCTTTTATCCATCAAGTGTCTCAACTGCTTTGGTTTTGATTTGGTTTTGTTTAGGAAAAGTGAATTCTGTAAACATCCCAGTGGCTTAGGGAAGAACCTAGATCCCACTTGCCTGCCCCATCACCTCCACCAGTAGCTTTGCCCTATTTTGCCTTCACTCGGCCCTTTTCTTTCCCGCTGCTGCCACAGGGTACCAAAGCCACCTCTGCAAGGGATCCTTGTCCGCAAGGGATGAGGTGAGGGTGAATGAAACCAAACAAACCCTTTATTATAGCAGGGGGTAACCCAGGAGGAACCCAGCTCAGCTTTGCCACCCCATCCTTCGCACTTTGGGGCAGCTGGACCACATCGCCCCCCAAAAATACTCATGGAGGTCAGGTGTGGCTCTTTGAATTAACAGAAAAAAAAGCTTTTATGGCTCATTATGCCTTGACATGTGAGGAAACCCCTCCTGTGCCAGGCTGGGGCGTCAGGCTGGGAGGGAGGTGCAAGCGGGGCAGGCAGCCCACTAGGAAAACCTACACGTAAAAACTGGGAATTTGTCTTTTTGGCTTGCTGCTTCCATCTGTTGGTAGGTGGAAGATGTGGGACAGACCCTGGAGGAGAAGGTAGAGCCCAAACAGAATGGAAAATATGTATGTTAAAAAAAAAAAAAAAAGAGATTAAAAGAAAAACAACAAAACTGCTGGAGGGTACAAGAAATACGATTGAAGCAGGAGAGAAATCTAAAGTTTAACTAAATTACCAAGTAAAGAGCAAATTACACCTCCCGTGGAGGTCAGCGAGTGTTACCCTACCAAACCAGCACTGCCCCGCGTGCCGAGAGGCGTCAGTGCAAGGTTAAAGGAATGTTTTGCCAGACCAGCTCGTCACACCCATTGCAATATTCGCTCCTGTGCTGCATTACCGGAAAAACTGCATTTGCTCTTGTGATTGCACTTTCCCCGCAGGCTGGGGCCACAAAATGCCCAGAAAGAGAGTCTGGGGCCTCTTGGTCCATCTAAGGTCGCCTTCAAGCCCAGACCCCCGCTGTCTGTATCATAAACACCTTAAACAGGAGCCCAGTAGCAGCCCAGTTGGACCTGTGCTGGGGTGGGATGGGGATTCAGCGCGGGGGGACTCGCCCTGCGCACACAGACCATCGAAGGTGCCACCGACTGGGGAGGCAAAGCCCCACGGAGGGGCTTTGGTGCTGCCTGGGGTTTGGATGAGGAAACCAGCAGCCGGGCTGCAAGAGGCTGGCAGGACCCAGGGCATCTCCAATCCGACGTCACCTCGTTAACCTGAATGAACGTCACCTCATCCCCCAAGGTGGAGCTGGGCCTTCGGACAAGCCAACCTATACCTGCACAGATGAAACTCTGCGAGTCCAGGCCCTTCTCCGTGGGGATGGCCACCAGGTATTGCAACAAGAAGCCGTTTTCCTTCACGATGTTCTTCAGGACGACCTGGGAGTGCCCAAGCTGCCCGTCCAGCTGCCTCCAGCGTCAGCGCACCTCCAGGCCTCCGAGCTCCCTCTCAGGAGCCCAGCTCCGCCATGAGCCAGCTCTCAGCGTTCTCAGCTTCAGACAGCTTTGGAGGTGATCACCTTGAACAAGAGGATCCACCATGACAAACGTGGTCCCCACAAGGTCCTGGATGGTCTCTATACCGTAACTGAACAAAAAACCCCCCCCAACCCGACCCTAAAGCACACTTCAAAGTTTCTAGAGACAGGGAAAAAATAAAAGGGACCCAGGTTTTGTCTACGTCCATGTACAGAACAGCCTCTTTTATTGCATCCAGCTCCGGGTCGTGGGATGGAGTCCAGTCAAAGCTGTTCCAGGCACGTCGCTGTACTGGAGAAGAGCAGAGGATCCCCCCCCCCCCCCCCCCCCCCCCCCCCCCCCCCCAGCGTCTCCCACTCCTCCTCCTCCTCCAGCTGAGGCCGGCACTTCTGCAGCGCCTCGCGGATCCTGTCCACAGTCCTCGGCCTCGTCTCGCGAAGGAGCTCGTAGGTAGAGTCCCCAGGAAAACCAGCTCAAAACGGCCGTCCGAGTGCGTCAGCGCCAGCGCCTCGCACCGCAGCAGGGAATAGCTCTCGACGCAGATGCGGTCCTCGTGGTCCAGGAGGAGCCGGAGCTCCAGCGGCGACAGCTCGCAGGAAAACTCCTTCCATATCCCCATGGCTCCTCTCCGCTCCAGGCTGCCCAGCTTCAGGAGCCCTCGGAAAGGGTTGGAAAGACCTGGGGCAAAAGCCAAATGCTTCAGTTTAACCAAAAAAAAAAAAAAAAAGGGGAAGCCAGCGGAGAGAGAAAAGCCAACGGGCCGCTCGCTGCGAGCAACCAGAGGCATCACAGCTTTGAGAGCCGGTCCTGGTGGACAGTGGGATGGGGCAGGAGTTTACGGGACCTTGGTCCCCATCACCTGTCCACCTGCATGTGGGTTTTGAGGCTGAGAACGACTGGGATGGCATAAAGGAAGCGTGTCCTGCAGGGTGGACAGAGGCACCCACCTATCTCCACTCCTCCTAAAACGCTTCCCACCAGCACCGTCGTGGGCTCAGCAACGCCAAGGGAAGCCGCTCCGCTGCCTTCTGGAGCTTTTAAGTTCGCCACCAGCTCGGCCACGGCAAAGGGCCGCTTCCCAAACCACCCCCCAGCCCCTGAGCGCTGCCCAGCGCAGACTCCCGACGACAGCAGGACTGGGGAGGGCGGCACGTACCCATCTGCCTGCGATGCACGACGCTGAAGCCCTTTCGCTCCCGTTCGGGTGACGTTTTGGGCTTCCCGCTCTCCGAGGAGGGCACCGACAGCCTTTCCAAGTCCAGAGCGCTAATGAGCCCTGGGGCCGGACCCTCGCCAGCCCCCTCCGGCCCAAAGCCATTGGTTTCGGCCGTGTTCTCACCGCTCTCTCCCGGAGAAGGTCTGTAGAAATCATCTTCCGAGATCCAGCTCTTTCTTTTCTGTTAAAAAAATAAATAAATTAATTAATCATCAAACTGATCGAGCATCCCGTGCCCCTCAAACACGCACGCCCACAGCGACCCCTCCCCGGGGGCTGCTCCCGCGCAGCCCGAATCCCAGCAGCGATGCTGCCACTCCCACGCCGACAGCTCCCCCGGCTCCCTGCGATCAGGGGATGCTCCACAGGACTGTTGGCAGCTGGGAAATACTGGGATTATATAGTGGTGGGGTTACAACGTCCAAAATCAATCGGGTCCCTCCCCCTAAAATCATTGAGGGGCTCAGAGGGAGAGCACGTTCCCTGCAGTAACAATATACAGGATATTTGGTCTATGAAGTATTTCTGACAGAGGGTGAAAAACCAGCCCTGCCGCGGAAGGGTACGCGCTCGCCTGGAGCAGCAGTACCATCCATCTTCCAGGAAGAACAGAGATGGGGAGAAGTACGGAGAAGATGTCTAGGATGAAACGGAGACCTACGGCTTACAAGCAGATGCTACACCACCAGCCTGATCAGTACAGGCAAAAAGGCAGGGAAGGCAGAGGAAACCTTTGTCTCCGTATGCCAGGCGGGGATGAGAGCCACAGGCAGAAGGAAGCTCATTAAGCTGAAAGAAGACAAAGCTGTTAACTTCTCCAGGAGTTTTTCTGGCTACAGGAACAGAGTGAGGTTCTGGGACAAGCTCCCTGAACAAACAGCAGGAGCAAAACACGACCCAGCTCAGTGCTCTGGCGAAAGGCAGCAGCTTCCCTAGACCCAGAGCATCCCTTCCAGGGCTGCGTCCCACCAGGAACGACCTCTCAACCACCCTACCCTGCTTTCCGAGGTCCTTTTATTCTGAGTAACAAAGTACATGACAGCAGAAGTGCCATCACCACCCTGCGGCGAGGATCACGGGTGCCTTGCGGAGCAGCTCCCGTACAGGCAGGCTCCAGGAACGCAGGTTGCTCCATGAGTCATGCGAAAGCAGGGGGGAATTTCCTGTTGACACCGTATGTTATACATAGATTAGGTCAAACTGGCCCAAGGCCATGAGGAAGCAGCGGAAACGGGATAACTGGGAGGGAGCTGAAAGGAGCAGAGACCAAAAAGAGAACCCATTTGGGGGGGGGGGGTATGAAGTATATCCTAACCTCACCAGGCTGGAAATGAGGGGAACCAGGATAGAAACGATGGGAACCAGGATGGAAAAGTCAGTAACAAATTAGTCAGAGGACAGGACTGTTCAAAGAGTTTCCTACAAGCAAAGGCCAATGGATCAGCTCCTCGGCGGTGGCGGGGGAAACCTGCTGCCGTTTAAGCCAGCCTGAGCACCAGGGAATGCCATCCTGCTCTGGGAACAGATGTGCTGCAGGAATATTTTTCTACTGGAAAACTGTAATTTGTTTCCCGTCTGTGCAACCCTTGTCCCTCCTCTTACGTGGACCACAAATGAAGGCAAGTCCCCATGAGAAACTCGACTCTCAGGCCGGTTTATCAGCTTGCACACAGCCTAGGGCCAGCTCTGTGCAAAAGCTCATCGCTCTCCAGATACCATTAACAAACCCAAAAACTTCCAGTTGCAGCCGCTCTCGGCGAGGGACGACCGTCAGGCCAGGCAGGGTTTCAAAAGCTTTGGTGCCTCTTTTACCAGGGAATATCGACTTTGACCCAGTTTCTCCCAGGACAGCTGCACGGACACAGCTCCACGGCGTCCAGGAAGGTGCTCCCGGAGCAGGGAGCATCACATCCAACTCGCTGTCAGGAGAGTGGAGGCAGCACGGCAGACATGTTTGGAGAAACCGGTGACCTACTCAGAAGCTGTCACCAGTTTTATTCTCCTTTTCCATCAGACCTGCTGGTCAGGAAGCATCAAACCAAGGAGACGGATAGCGAGCGAGCGGCAACACCTACCGGACATCCCAGCAGCGGAGAAAGGAGGTACTCGGCCGTCGGGCTGCGGACTGCCTGGCTCGCCTCCCTGCCGCCCCCCGGGCCGCTCCTGCCCGTCTCTCCTCTGCTCGGACCACGCCACGCCGTGCCGCCAGCTCGCGGTGCTGCTGTGCCATCCCCACCGCCGGCGGTCACCGCGTCGCCCGTCCCAGCGGATACTGGACTGTCGGCGTTGGGAGGTGGTTGGGGGCGAGCTCCGTGGGCCAGCGCCGGCGGGACGGGCGATGGGGCCGGGGGGCCCGCGGGCTGCTGCGGGGAGCGGCCCGGCTCGCTGGGGACCAGCTGTCCCTCCGGGGCTTCCAGGCTTGGCTTGGCTTTGCTGAACTCGGACAACACCCTTGAAAGAGAAAAGCGAGCACTTTGAACATAGCTGGGTTAATCAGAACCAACGAAAAACCAGTTATTGCCAATTATAACCGCCCCCCCCAAAAAAAGGGCTCGGCACCACTGCCGGTCCCCTGTGGGCTGGCAGCGCTGCACGGCTGCAAAACCCCCCCGGGCACCGATCGTGCCCACAGGAAAACGTGTGATTTGTGCCCTCCGGAGCAGCAGCCGAGAACCCCGCCTGCAAAGGAGGCATCTCCCAGCTACGCACGTTAATGGGCTTTAATTGGCTTCCGAGGGACAACCCCGAGTGGAGGGAGAGCGCTGGGTGCTCCCCACAGCCCCAGCCCCACGTCCAGCTCCCGGACCTGTATCCAGCCAGGGACTGGGTGCCAAATTTCAAATGTTTTCCTAACCGTTAACGAGCCATTATTAGCGGAGCCCAGACGAGACGCTGTTCCCATGCTCCTGCTTTGCCACCCGCTAGGTCGAATCAAACCAGCCCAAGATTAAAATTCAAAACGACGTCTTTCCACCACGAGTTTAATCCAATCAAAGGCAAGTTCTTTCAGGATCACTGTAAGATGCAACACCCCAGAAGTAGGCAACGATGCCAATACCAACGGGGGAAGAACAGACTCTTGAAGACCCTTATGGGGAAGAGGGTGTGTTCGCCAACCAGCACCCCGAGGCCAGGCTCCTTCAGAGCCAGGTTTTAAAGGTGGCAGGAAAAATATTTACTGCTTACTCACAGCTTATATAACCCACTGGAAAGCTTTGTGCTGGGTGTCTGGCAGAAATAAATCATGAGGATGACAAACTAACAACCTCCCTCCTCTAAATTATCTGCCCAAGCTGCAAATTATAACCCTTTCCTGCGACCCAACGCATTTCTTTCCCCCTGCAGAAAGCCCTGGAGCTTCCCCCAGCGTATGCCAGGCAGCTGTGACATTCCTGAAAGCGTGGAGCAGCATTTTTCTGACGTTTCTGCTGCGGTAAAGAGGACAGACACGCCACTTCAGTGGGCAGGAGCTCATTTGTGGTGGCAGCAGGGTCCCAGCAAGCCGTGCCGAGCATTTTCTTTTTACCTTTCAGGCTCTTTCCAGGAGGACAAACATAGCTTGTTAAAGAAAAACAGGGGAGAAAGCCCCCCCCTGCCTGCAGAGAGAAAATAAATGACAGCCCAGGAGAGGGTTTAAAATCCCTTCGAAGAGGAGAACTGCAAAAAGACTCACTCTTGCAGCGACCTATCCAGGTCCTCAGCGGTGGCCGTCCCCAGGTCGGAGTCACAGGAGAGCGGCTCCTCGCTCCGCTCAGGGCTGCGGGCGCAGTGAGCCGGGAGGACGCTGTCGGAGCCCAGGCTGGAGGAGAGCTGGGACGAGCTCGTGGTGTTGAGGCTCAACGAGGACAACGTGAGCTTGATTTTGCTGCTGGCTTTGCCGATGGGGAGGACGGAGGGTTGAATCTCGATCTCATCCGATCCCGACGACTGGGAGATCGAACCCAGCGACGCTTTCCTGCGGGGTTCGGATGTCGAGGACGCGAGGGGCTCCAGCAGCTCCGAAACAGGACACAGACCCGACAGGGACAGAGGGGTGATAGTCCACTCGTTCAAAACTGCTGATTTATAGGAGAGCTCGAAGGTTAAGGACGATAAGCCCTGCAAGTAGCTAAGGAGAAACTCGCACTCTTCGGCATCTAAGAGCAGAGCAGATGTCTGGTAGTACTCGGGCAGCCGGGACCTCTCCCGCAGCAGCAGCTTCAAGTAACACTCCACGAGGCCATCGTTCAAAGCCAGCCTCAGCCAGGCTCGGCAGCGGCCGACGTCTGTATTGATAAAGATGAGCTGTTCCAGCTCTGAGACAACATTTCTGGGCAAAGGGAGGAAAAGAACAGAAAAGGACGTCAGTGGCTCTGGTTTCGGTCCATCACCGGGTGCAGGAGGGGCAGATCCTCCATCAGGAACTGCCCAACCTGCTCTGCTACGGGGAGTCTAGGAGCTGGGACAAACAAAGGGCTGGGGAAAATCTCTTTCCTTCATGGAAACTGTGGTTTCCCATGGAGGAAAAAAGAGCTCCTGAATGGCCCAAAGCTAAATATACTGGTAATGACCCCAGGCACCCTTGAGGTGCCTCTGGGTGCTTCTCCTCTCTCTGCCTGGAGACATCGCCCCGGACCAAGGATGCAGAGGGGGAAATTCCCACTGTCCCTGCAGGTTGGTGGGGCTTGCTCTGGCTAGATACTCCGTGGGGACAATCACCTGTCTAAATCCTAGCTTCAGCTTTAAAATCAGCCAAAATACAGCGAATACTGCTGTGGCAGCCCAAAAAAAAGACGACTGGGTCAGGTTGAGCTCCTCGAGCAATCTCAGCCTCCTGACTTCAACCGTTCTCCCCTAAAATCCAACAGCGACACCACGCTTCCTAATCCTCCCTGGCCTCAGCTCCTGTCGGCACTGCAGAAGCTACAAAAAGAGCAAAAATTTGGTAAGGTTTGGTTTTTTTTAAAATCTGTCTCTCAAGAAAGCAGGAAAAAAAACCTTCAAAGGGCACAAAAATATCCCCCGTAGCATGTGAAAGAGTTATTTTCACCCACTCTTTCATAATTTAAGAGTCAGTGATGGAGCTGGATGAGGCTTGCAAAACTATTTGTGTGTGGGCTGTTATTTAATGTGGGAGGACTCTGCTTAGGGAGTGGCTCAGAAAAACCCCAGCACATAACGATAGTTACCCAGGCGAGCCCTCCTCAAAGGCTGGCTGGGACATGGGGAAGCGGAGGCCAACCCTCCCCAGCAGATCCAAGTCAGAAGAGAGACCAGAGCCCGGCGCCGCGCACCCCATAACCCACCACTGCCGTACACCAGTGTGGTCACCGGGGTCCCACGGGGGACCTGGAGTCCCCATAGGCAGCCTGGCACCCAAAAATAAACAAGAAGCGTGCCCTAAGATGGCAGCAGCGCTTGATTCCTCCGTGTTTGGGGACACCAGCTCATGCCTAAGTGGCACTTCACCCCTTGCACGTAGGGATTTTGCTCCCCACGTGCATCTCCCAGTGGTCCTGGGCAGCCCCAGCCCCCTGAGACACCCTGCGAGAGCACCTCTCCCCCCGACTGAAGGGACTGAGCACACGGGACGACGTAGAGATGTATCTTCCCATCGAGCCATCCTCCTGTTTGCCATTCCCTGAATTTTGTGGCTTTTGCACCGAAGAGAGGGGATAAACCTGAGCGGGCAAACGCCTTTCGGCAGGGACGGGCACTCACCGATGGGTGATGCTCTTCAGCAGGCCCCAGAAGACCGGCTGGGGAAGCGGTCCCCGACCCCCTGCTTTCTTGCCTTTCCCCCCACTCTCTGCCTTTATATGCTTCGCCTTCAGCCCGTGCACAAAGACAGCCTCCAGGGCGCTGCAGAGCGTGTTCGCGTTCCCATCGTCGCTGGTCACGACGGCATCCGAGGTCACGTACTGCTTCTGCAATGCCTTGATGGCATTCACCAGTTGCTTCTTGATCAGCTGCAAGACAGGTGGTACAGGCTCGGATTATAAAAAAAAAAAGAAGCATCAGGAAAGATTTCACAATAAAAAGGCTCAAAAGCTGCAAGGCTCATCCAGAGCGAAGCACCACGCGACTCCTGCTTCATCGACGTGCTTCGCAGCGGCTGTTCGGGGCAAGCTGGGGACTCGTGCTCTTGGCATCACAGTTCGTCTGGTGGCTGTCTTTTTTTTTTTTTTTTTTTTCATGAGTAATTTACGCAATGTTAGCCGGTGGTTCGGAGCCCACTGGGCTGCTGGGGTTGCCTTTTCAGTGTGGCGCTTCCTCTGCAGATACCAAATTGCTGAAGAGGATGGGGAGGGAAAAGAAATCACCTCTTCCCAGGCGCTTGCCCAGGGGAAACACAAGGATGAAATGAGCGTGGGTGAGAAACGAGAACTCAGCAGAGGTAACCTGCAACAAGGGCTGCGGTACCACTTGAGCTCAGGCAGATGAGCCCGAGCAGCCTGTGACGATCTAACGAGTCCCGCCAGCAGAAATCAAAGCCATCGATCTCGTCGGTGCCCTCAGCAGCTCGTTTGTGTTGATTAACCCACGGGTGCTGCTGGGGACGGACCCGCCCCCCCTAAAAGATGCTTTTGGAAGGAGAGCTGGGGTTTAGCTGCTGCCTTTGGAGGGACTCAGTGGGCTTTGAAGTGAGAACATGGGAATTTTACCTTCCAGCAGCTTTGCTTCCCTCTTTCTGACACCAGGCGAAACCAAGAAACTTCAGTGAATTTAACAATTTGCTGCTGGTGGAAGAGGATGTTTTTTCTAACGCAGCTGAGCCCAGATGTCTCAGTCACCCTTATTTAAAATGAAAGTAGCACTTCCCAGCAGGCGTTTGGCAAACGCTGCAAATTCAGCCGAGACCCCATCAGACAATTCGCGTTTCGGCATCAATCACGCCGCGTTCAAGGCGAGCGCTGAACGGCACCAGCCGCTGCGACTGGGGCAGAGCAGATTTTGACTCGAGCCTGGGTTGGCTGCATAGACCCATATTAAATTTCCAGCCCAGGGTATTTTTTTTCAGCATCTAAATAAGATTTCCAGCAGCTGTAGGTCAAGGACAACAGCCAGGGGAACGTGCGCCTTCTCCCTGCCTGTATCGGGGACGCCCTTTGCAGCGGGGGCTGTTTTCCAGCTGCCCCACAGATCTGCGAGCACAAGGAACCCGCCCGCAAGCAGCAACCGTGGGCTAACAGGATTAAAGAGTGCAAACGATTTTATCTGTCATGCATGAATTAATTCTGCTGTGGGATGAATTAAACACCCGGGTTGAACCGCTGGGTTTGAGCTTTGCTCATTAAACGTGGTTGGGCTCCCAAAGCTGGGTAACGACACCCCAAACATACAGAGCAGCAACGCTCCTTCACCCAGGGCTGAGCACCCTCCCCTGCCCCACGCTGGGTCTTGCCACAAGGGGTAAAGCCCGAGGTGGAATCTGCTGTGATTTAACTCCTGGCCACTCTATTTGCCCCCCACCAGGATCAAGGATCCTCTCTGCCGGAGAGCCTGAGCCACCTTTGCCTGTATAAACCATGAGCCTGAGCCACCTTTGCCTGTATAAACCATCCCAATCCCAGCTGGCAGCCCCAACAAGTCCTACCACGTCCGTGCCGGTAACTGGAGTTGCACTGGGCAGTAACTGGAGCTATCTGGGGAGCACTGGGGTGTCTGGCTCACCTGTATGGCTTCCTTGGGGTCATCGGTGTGGCTCGAATGCATCTCAGCTGCTGCTGCTCCCCGCGCCGGGCGCTGCCTTCACATGTCACCTTTGGGACAAGGAGGAGGAGGAGCACGTCTGAGCACCCACCTGGTTTACACCTCACTCACCCGCCACGCCAACGGCACCCGGTGTCACGCAAGAGGCACGGGTCACGCACCGAGGCATCCTGCGAGCGCTCACGGCCAGACCACGGCTGGAACCAAGCTGGGACCGACCTACGACTGCAGCGAAGCACGCCACGCTTCCCGGGCACCAGGAGAGTTTCAGGCAAAACAACACGGCCAAGAGACCAGGAGGGAGTAATTAACCCTTGCAAGAGGGAGTAATTAACCCTTGCAAGAGGGAGTAATTAACCCTTGCAAGCTGCCCGCAGGCAGCCCTAAACCCGGGCGAGACGCCGGGCCGGTCAAACCAGCAGCGATGCGCGCAGGGCCAGGGATTGCTTCCCTTCTGTTTCTCCATCGCCTGCAACGCCCAGGCAGCACAAGGGCATCAAAAGAGGCATTTATAGCGAGCGAGCCCGAACACGGCACTCAGCGGTGGCCCTGACAGAGAGGTGTCACCCCCCCAGCAGACCCCGGGCAGAGGTGACAGCGGCTCCTCTCTCCGGTACTCGCCGGAGGAGCGATGCTGCTGCCAAACCCAGCTGGGATGGAGCCCCCTCGGAGGTGCCCGGCGCTCGCCCCGATGGCACAGAGCTGCCTGGGGAGGTGGGAAGGGAAGATGCAGGTTCTCCACTGCGTTTCCAGTCGCCCCATCCAGAGGCTGACAAACCCCAGGATCTCCCCGCTCCCGGGGGCGCGGAGGGCAGGGCTGCTCTGCTCCCTCGGTGGGAGAGAGAGAAAAATCGGCGCCCTCTCGCTACGGAAAACCCCGGCAAAAGCAGCGCCGAGCGGGCGGCGGCAGCCTCGCTGGTGTCATCTGCGATGGCGGGGTGTTTGCAGACAACAAAGGACCTTTGACTCCTGACTTGGGGCCTCCTGCCCTGTTCCTCAGAGCCGTCTGCCGAAACCAAGCTGTGCCTGGAGGCTCCGCGAGCAAAGCACGCGGCTGTCAGCGAGACGCCCGTCGCAGGGCTGCGTCCCTGCTCAAACGTGGCGTGTCCTCGTGCTGAAAAGGGTCCGAGAGCCGCTCCGGCACCAGCTACCACCGTAAACCTTTCTAAGGATGTGAAAGGTTGGAGAAGAAATTTATTCCCTTGAGTTGGAACCACTTGCCATCCAAATGGAGGAGAGAGCCCAGCAGTTGACCGCAGGGTTTGGGTATGCCCGTTTGGGCTTGGAAGGGCATCGATAGTTCAGATTTTATTGCCAAGCCAACACAAGAACCCCAGGGCTTTCCCTAAGCAGAGCTGATGGCCTCAACCTGCCCCTCTCCCTGCACAGCGAGCTGCCAAACCAGGGCACAAACACGGTTTGTAGATCAGCTCCAACACGGCCACGGCCAGTCCCAAACGCAGCAGTGGTCCAAACCCAGAGCAGCCCAAATCTGGAGCAGCCTAAACCCAGAGCAGCCCAAATCTGGAGCAGCCTAAACCCAGAGCATCCCGTGCAAACACCACACCAGTCAGTCCGGCTCAGAGCAGCAGGTCAAGAGCTCTTTGGGGACAAACCCCGGACCGATCCCCAGTGTTTCCAGAGTTCACAGACAATTTCATAGAAAAGGAAACTGTTTTCGCCGTGACTCGTCACAAGATTTCCCCTCTTTCGGTTGCAACACAGAAACGGGGGAGCGCAGTGATTGCAGGAACGTCAACCTCTGGTCAGAGGCTCGAGGCGCTGCTGGGGGGTGGGGGGAGCAAGGGGACACCTAAGTGACAGCAGCGGTTGATGACGACCACAGAGAGCCACCCCCACCTCTGGGAGGTTCAGGCTCCTCGGGGCTGGGCAGCCTCTGCCCTTTTCCCCTGCACACACCCCGCAAACAAGCGAAACATCCCACCCAGGACAAGAGCTGGGGGAGGGAGACCCAAGGAGGGGGAGAAGCAAGCTGGGGGCACAAGGTGGCATTTCTCATGCCACCGTGGTAACGGGGGTGTTTCAGCGCCAGGACCGCGCTCCTCGGCGTCAGCCACCCCGGCACCCCCGGCCGGGCGCAGGGGAGGGGGTGACAGCGATGTTGTTGCAAAGACCTCGTCCAGGTTTTACTAAGCGAGTGGTATTCCCCCAAAACACGCGCTCCTTTGCCGGCATCACCCCTCCCAGCGTCTGCAAGGAGGCGAGACGCTGAGGAGGATACCCGCTGCTTTCACTATGGGCCTCTCCACTCCCACCACAACCAGTCCAACCAGTTCGTTCCAGCAACCCGAATCCACACCGCATCGCTTCTGTTGGGACAGCATTTTCCTGAATAACGAGTGCAACGAACCAGCTCCGAGGTGGGTTTCACCTAACGCAAGCCTTTGGTGGAACATGGGGAAATGGAACCGGCAGCCCTGGCGCTGGGTTAGCCGGCTCTGGAAGGAACCGGAGGGCTCTGGAGCACTTCCAGGCAGATCCTGGAAAGCCACGGCTGCTCCTTGTGATCTTAAAAGGATAAGAGACAGGATGGATGTGCAAACACAGAGACAAGCACCACAGCATCAAAACCCCCTACATCGTTTCCCAGCAGCCACCACCCCGGAGGCTCCACAGGCAGAGCACAACAGCTTGAGCGAAGCAAAGAAAATAAAACAAGTGAGAAATAAAAACAGCCAGCAAGCTGGCGCGGTTAAACCTACCGAGGCAGAGAGTCACCGGCGCGAGAGCAGAGCTGTTTATTTACCAAACTGCTGCAAACCAGCCAAATTCTTTGGGAACGGCTTGTTCAAATCGAGCCTCGTGCCAGCAGAGGCAGAGACCCCCGTCCCAGAGCTCGGCGCTTTGGTCTCCCCACACACGACGCTCTCCGCGTTATAAATAAACAGCAGGTCGCTGCTCGTGCTTTGGGAATGGAAAACAACAGCCCACGACGACGGCGTGAACCGGTGACTCAAGGCCTGGACGCGGAGCCAGTCATTTTCCAAGCACGAGCGCTGCCCCAGTCACCCTCTGCCCCGGGGAAGTGTGGGCTCTGACGGGCCCGTGGGTCCAAGGGCCGGCGCTAGGACAGCCCTCTCCTCCTACACAGCTTCTGCCTTCCACCCAGAGCCCGTGCACACCCAGCCACCCTTAAAATACAAGCCAACCCCAAGCAGAGGCAGCCCGGGAGCAGGACAGCCAGCTGGCACGGCCAGTGGATTGGCTTGTTGGAGGACAAAACCCCTCGGAAATAACTCAGCGAGGGTCAGGGCAGGGTTAGAGCCAGCCCCAGCTTGCAGCAGCAGCGGGGCCCTCGTGGTCCGACTCCCTGTGCCCAGCCCGGCGCCGTGCAGCACCCACAGGCGTCGCGGAAGGGACAGGGAGCAACACGCCACCCTCTTCCCCACAGAAACGTCGTCCTTGCGCTGACAAACCTGATGGGGGACGGAGAAGAATCGCTGCTGCCGAACGCCTCCACCTTCTGCCCCCGCCGCACCGAGCGGGACACCCAGGAGCAGCCGGGGGAGGCACAGCAGGCGCTGAGCTCCCGGCGCTGCCCCTGACGGCAAGACTGGGTTTCTCCAACGCTCAGAAATGAGAATTTCCTTCAGCCTGTTGCCCGTTCCTGTGCCAGGCTGTGATTTGCCGGAGCAGCCGGCAAAGCCGGGGTTGAATTTCCCTGGTGTGGCAGATGACCGAGCCACCGCTGCACCAGGGCGAAGAGGGTTGTTGTGAAACCCCCAGCGTGTTGCGGCAAGACGTTCCCGTATTTATACTCCTGATTTTTGTGTCGCTTTGGATTGCCAGTGCTGGAACTTCCCGGTGGATTCGGTGGCCATCTGACACGGCGGGCAGCTCGCATCCCTTGACAGAGGGAACCGGGGGTTACTGGAAATAAGGCAACAAGAAATGAGCTTTTTCAAATCTACATTTTCTGCTGGACACAAGAACGACCCAGAGCTCATTCGCAACCGCTCGTTTTAAGTGAGAAAACGTCATTTGTGGAGAACATAACGTGCAATAAATCAGAGAGAGCTGTAAAGATCCCACACGTGCTGGGATGTCTGCGTGGGTACAGCCTCTCTGGCCAGCATGAGGTCTACAGGGGTGTACCTGAGAGGTTTGGGGTGTCAGCGCTGGAGGGAGCAGATCGAGGATGAGACACCAGCGACACCCCCTTCCCGCCCAGGGGACCCCTCAGAAAGGAGCATCCGACCCACGGCGCAGGCATGCAGTGGGCACAGGCCCCCCTCGCCACGGGGGGACCCACGGGGAGGCTCAGCCCAGGGCCAAGGCCGCCGGCCGGGCAGCGCTGCCCATGCACGGGGGGGGTTGGCATGGGTGGGCCGTGGTGCCAGGCTCCCTGGGGGGGCTTGTGGGGGGCAGCCGGGTGGGTGGGGATGGATCGGGCCCCTGCCCACCCTCCCTGCTGGGGTGCTGCAGGCAGGGCCTGCCTGGGGAAGGGTCAGCAGCCATGGGGAGGGGGGGCAGCGGGGGCACCTCTTGTTTGCACCCCCCTGCACCCCCTGACCCCCACCACCCTGCAGCCCCCATCTGCACCCCCGCCTGACTCCCTCACCCTGCCCCCCACGAACCCCCATCACCCTGTAGCCCTGTCTGCCCCCCCCACCCTGCACCCCCTTTCTGACCACCCTGCACCCCTTCTTTGTCCCCCACCACCCTGCAGCCCCCGTATGCGCCCCCGTCCGACCCCATCACCCTGCACCCCATGAACCCCCCGCCCCCCGCCCCCCTGTCTGCCCCCCTTGCACCCCTGCCCCCCAGGAGACACCTGCACCCCGCACCCCCTGTCTGCCCCCTTCTTTGACCCCTACCACCCTGCACCCCCTGCCCCCCGCCCAGGGCTCCCCCCCGCCGTGTCCCCCCTCGCCCCCCCCCCCCCCCGCCTCACCGGCTCCGCGCCTCCGGCCGGGGAACCCGGAAGTGCCGGCCTTGCCGGGGGCGCGCACGCCCCGCCCTTCCTGACGTCAGCGCGCAGCAGGGCGGAGCCGACGGGCGCCGGGCTACGCCCAGCGCGGGCGCGGGGCGGGGCTGGAGGCTCGCGCAGAGCCGCGCTGGTGTGCGCGCACGGGCACGCGCGCATGCACCAGGCGTGCACGCGCACGCACGCCCGGACCCGCAGTCATGCATGGACACACAGGCACACGCATGCGCAAGCGCGCGCACACACACACACACACACACACACACACACGCACACACGCGCACACATGCGCACGCAGTCATGCATGCACAAACATATACGCACATGCACACGCATGCATGCACACACATGCACACGTGTGCACGTGCACGCGTGCATGCACACACGTGCACGTACATGCACACGTGCACGCACGCACACATGCACGTGCACACACATGCACACACATGCACACGTGTGCACGTGCACGCGTGCATGCACACACGTGCACGTACATGCACACGTGCACGCACGCACACATGCACGTGCACACACATGCACGTACATGCACATAGACACACACATGCACACACACACGCACACACACGTGCACACCCACGCACACGCCAAGCAGACCCAGAAGCACGCAGCGGGCAGGCACACGTGCACAGACCCGTGCACAAGCGGGCACACGTGTGCACACGCGTGGGGCAGGCACGCGTAGACACAGGCACACCCCTACACACAGACGCAGGTGCTGCGCACGCGTACTCACAGGCAGGCACCCGCACGCACACGCGTGTGCAAGCACACCCCCCCGCAGGCGGGTGCTGCTGAGGGCGGCGGGCGCAGGCGGGAGCGGGGGCTCTGCGGGGGCTGGTGTGAGCCCCTCCTGGCGCGGCCTCGTCCCCGCCGCCTGGTCCTGGCCCTCCCGTTACCCCGACACGCGTGTGTGCACGTGTGTGCAGGCCCAGACACACGCGTGTGCACGCTCCAGGGCGCTCTGGGTGAAAACCTGCGAGTTTTAACGGTGGTTTCGGAAGACCCTCCCCGCACAGCTATACGCTCCGGGGTGCGCAGAGGCACCCCAAGGCCCTCGGCAGCCCCCCTGCTCGCTGCCCCCTGCCGGGCCCGCTGCTGCCAGGGCCCTGCGAGGGGTCCCCGACCTGCACAGCCCCCCCCCCATTCCCACCCTGCCGGGGTGAGCTTTGGGGCACCCCCAGCCAGGGAGCCCTGCTGCGGCTCCTGGGGTGCGCCCGGGCTATGGGGCAGAGGCGCTGGCTCTCCGGGTGATGTCCCCACCCTCGCAGCTTTTCTGGGTGCTGTGGGCACCCGGCTGAAACCACGGGGAGGAAATAACAGGCGAGGAAACGGCAGCCATCGAAGGAATAGCACACAAGGAAACAGCAGTCGATGAAATAATATCCAAGGAAATACCAAACAAGGAAACAGCACCCAAGGAAGTAACAGGAGAGGAAACAGCACCCAAGGAAATAATCATCGAGGGATTAGCACCCAAGGAAATAGCACCCAAGGAAAGAGCATCCAAGGAAGTATCAGGAGAGGAAACAGCACCCAAGGAAACAACAGTCAAAGAAATAGCACCCAAGGAAATAGCACCCAAGGAAATAGCATCCAAGGAAAGAGCATCCAAGGAAGTAACAGGAGAAGAAAGAGCACCCAAGGAAATAACAGCCAAGGAAACAGCACCCAAGGAAAGCCTCAGCAGTTCCTCCATCGGAACAAGGGCTGAAAGACAAGGGTGGGCATCGTTGCCATCTGAGCTCAGACCTGTTGAAAATTTCCCCCTCCTCCGAGCTCTCCTCGACGTACAGCTCAGCCACGGACTTTTCCTGCTGGGAATTGAGGGGCTGGTGCCAGTCTCTGAGCCGCTGCGGTTGGGTTTTGCTCCGATCCGACGCGCGTGAGCCCTGGGAAGGAGCAGGGAAGGGAAGGTTTTGGAGAGGGTGAGAAAGAGCCAGTGGGCAGCGGGCAGAGGGGAGACCTGCCCGGTGCTCCCTGCCCTTACCTGCTCTCCTGCTTGTTCTTGCTCCATCCCTGTGGCAGGAGTTTTTGAAAGAACTTGTGGAAAAATAAAGGAAAAGAAGGACAAAAAGCGGAGGCAGGTGGTGAAGGCAGTTACCGGCAGGAAGGTTGCCTGCGCCCTGCGCTGCTGGGGAAGCAGCTCCTGGCGGATTCAGGCAAGTGGTGTTTACAGCACTGCAAAACATCTGCATTTAGCGGGTTAAAGGGGGAGAAAAAAGGGGTTTGGGCATCAGCACCCCAGGATTCACCGTTCCCGGCCCATAAGCGGGGAGGCTTGGCCAGGGAGGGCTGCAGCGGGTGCCAGCACCCTGCCAGGGCAGAAGCCTCTACCTGCTCGGGGTGAGGTTTCGGCTGACCCTAAGGAAGATGAGGAGCCCCAGAAGGAAGGGACGGTGCTGGCTGGTCGTGGCTGGGGACGAGTCCTGGTTTAGCCTGGATGTGGAAGCATCCGGAGAGGACGGGAGCGAGCTCTTCAACAGCCTCTCTGGGGAGCGGGGCAGGGAGAGACAGGGCAGAGCTGTCACCAGAGAAGAGTTTTGCTGGGAACCTGAGCAGAGGGGTATTCCCTCGTGGCTGGGCAGCGTGGTCGCAGGGATGTGGGACCACGGGGGAGCCCAGAGCCGACACGTCCACCACATCCGCGATGTAGCATCACCGGCGTGGAAAAGGGCTGCCTGGGTTGAGCCGTGAGCTTATAGCCGTGCTGATCACGAACTTCAGGGTCCCTTTTCTGGGTCTCTTAAAAAAGCCACGTGTTTTAAACGTAGACTGGTGAGCCCCTGGCAGCCGGCACTCACGTGGGTGTGAGGACTTGGGGATTCAGAGTAAAGACTGTTCATGGCACAGCAGTGACCTGGTACAGGGAGTAATTACTGTGATTTACTGGTGCTTTGGTGGTGGGAAGCAGCTGCAGGTTTTTGGGAGCAAACCTGGTGAAGGAGAGAGAGAGAGAGAGAAAAGAGACTCGTAACATCAGGATTTTCTCACCATACCCTGCAAAACAAGGGAGGCCAAAAGGTTCTTCCTCCAATGAGCCCGTTATATATATGTGCAAGCCTGTGCCAGCAGCCACGTTTTCCCAAAGAGCTCATCCCCCTTTCCCTGCTTCTCCCTGCCTCCACAATGACCCGAACTCCCAGAGCTCTCCTAATCTCAGCAATGTTTATGTCTGCCTCTCTTATCTGCGCGGTGCTCTGCAGGGTACTCCCCTCCTGTTTAACCCCGGTCTGAAACATGTAGGTAGGCTGGTAAAGAAATAAAAGCTTTTTTCTTTCTTTTTTTTTTTTTTCCCTGAGGAGAAAGGCCCCAAAGGGAGGCTGAAACTCTCCCCTGCCTGTCTCTGGCACTGCTCTGACCCACGGGACGCCATGGCACCTTTCAGAAGGGCTTGATTTTGGCAAGGGGAACTGCTGCACGGCCGAACGCAAACAGTGTGGGCGGGAGAGCAGAGCAGGGTCAGGAGAAGGGCCTGGGAGGTGGCTGTAGGGCTGGGGCCTGCGGGATAAAACCGAGGGAAGGGCTGATGGCAGAGGCTGTGTTGGGAGGGAGCCACAGCCCCCTTGCTGTTGGGAAAGCTGCAAAGCAGAGCTGGGGACTGGTCGTGACGGGTGCCAGGACAGGCCCCCCCAGCAGGCTTGGGCCCGTGCTGAGCTGTACGGGTGCCACGACAAGCTCCGAGGTTGGAAAAACATCTCCTGTGCCACCCACGGGCATTCGCAGCGGCATCCCGGGGCTCGTAAACTGTGCGGGGAGGCACCACCCTGCCCCAGTGCACCTCGGGCTTGACTGACAGCTGCCTGTCAAATGACTTATTGGCTTACCTCGACGAGACAAATCACCACGAGATTAATCGTGATGGTGACAGACACTGGTATCGCTAACAGGAGCCTGTTGCCGGAGGTGTACTGGGAGAAAAGGAGAGAAAATTGGGAGGGGAGAGAGATGGTTGCTCCTTCCATTCCCCATTGTCCAGCAGGCCACAACCAGCAATGCCCAGTATCTCTCCTGCCTTCCCTGCGGGTTTCCCGGCCTAGGCCATGCCAGCGGAAACGTTCCCTTCCAGGAGACAGTGGCCCACGAGAGCAGAGGCTCCCTGGTCATCTTGCCTCTCGCTGAGCAGCTTTACGAGCAGCCTCGTCGTTGACACCACCTTCGCGCAGGGCAGCCGGGGCCGGGCAGGCTGAAGCCCATCCTCAGGGCTTCGTCCGGGATGAGCGAGCGTAGGTGACGATTGGCCTTGGTTTCAAAGAGATCCCCTGGAACTGATGCACTTTCTGGGCTGTTGGAGCTACTTGGTTTATTGGGGAAACTGGGTCTTTCCTTTTGTTGCTTCCAGTGGGTTTCTGTGGTTCGAGGGGCGGCTGGCAGATGCCCACCTAGAGAGGAACCCTCTTCTTCAGCCGTGGCTTGCAGCAGGGGGGCTGTTGTTAATCAACAGGTTATAGAAAAAATGCTGTTCTGTGTTTAGTCTCTGCTCTGCTTTACTTTTCCTTGGTGTGGGCTCTTCCTCTGGATTCACATTGCCAAACGTCTTGTAGAAAAGCAGACTGCATTTGTTCAGACACGGGCTGTCCCCCTGCTTGTGCTTTTTGTAGGTCCGAACATAGTCCTGCCTTGGAGATAGTGCTTCCTCTGCATCTTCTACATCCTCCACATCCTCCATCCCATGAGTTTTCTTGGTCTGTTCCACAGTATTGGAATAATTTTGAATCTCAAAAGATCCAGACAAATGAGGGGCCTCTGCTGGGGAGCGCAAAAGGGGTGTTTGGAAGGAGGTTGTGGGTATTTTGTGATGTCTGAAGATGGAGGCGATGTCAGTGGGGTTTAACCTGCCAGCTGCTTCCCAGGGGTTTAATGCTGCCTGGTTCAAACCCAAGTCACCCTGGTTTTGCACCCAGCCCACGGCTGTCTCTCCTTCCACTGCTGGGATCTGGGGCACCTCATCCTTCAGCGTGGCAGGCGCTGGCAGGGGTGAGACGGTGTTTTTCACAGTCACGATGCTTTTAGCCTCGTGCAGCTCCTTCCTGAGCTTGGCCACTGATGCCTTTGCTAGAAAATAGAGTTTCCTCAAATCAGTTTCACCGGCCCAGCCCATGTGCTAAATGCTGTGCAGTATCAGCATCAGCTCCTTACTGGTTTTGCCTTCCTGCCTGGATAGGTGCTGAGGGGAATATGAATTTGTTCTGGAAATGTGATCATTCGGGTTACTGAGATCACCATCAGTGCCGGTCAGGCTCAGGACAGCCGCAAGAGTTACGGTTTCATGGTCTCTGAGCGAAGGCTCCTTGGGCTTGAGGTTCAGCACCATGCGGGCGTTCAGTTTTCTGGACTGTACCACTTCCATAATTTCTCCTTGTGTCTCTGCCAGAGGGTCTGTGTGAGCTGTAAAACACCAAGAGAGCAGATCAGTGACTCGGCGTCACGAGAAGCTTTCTGCCAAAATACAGGGTCAAAGGTTTACCGGGAGCAGCAGGCGCTCGTCTTTGAGACAAGAGAGTGTGTGAACTGGCTGGTGGATGTGTTACAGATGGGAAAGGTCTTGTTAAATCAATCAGATTATCTCTTCGGGGCAGAACAGATAGATGTTTCTTTTCTGCTCTCTCCCAGGGCTCTGCTTGGATCGGTGTGAAACATCCCGGGGGAATGGGTTTGCTGTCGGAGAGTTTCCCACAGCTTGATATGAGCCAGCGTTGAGTTGCTAAAATCACCAGGAAGCTTTTAAACTCAGAGCGAGCCTGGAAAGCAGAATATCCCAAGACACGGTGTCTGTCCCTGACCAGTTTTCCCAACTAGCCTGGGACCTGCGGTCAGGAAAACCCGGGATATTTCACATTAAAATGCCTCTGGGTTATTGTCTGCAACAATCTGCAGTCAGAGCGGGCCCCCGATGATGGAGAGCTCGGCTGGTGGATGCAGCCCCCATCACCCAGGCCTAGAACAAGTGGAAGACGTAGGGATTTGACCCAGAACGATGCGAAGAGCCGAGGAGAGCTCCTGCCCCGGCGTGCAAGGGGCATATGCTGAGTCTGCAGAGCTAGCATACGTCTTCAGGAGTCCTGCAGCAAGGCTGCAAACACAACCTTATCTCTAACCCTGCTTTGCAGATAGCTTAATGCCAGAGGCGGGGTGACACGGTCAAGAATATTTACAGATTACGAAGGTATTTAGGCCTTTTTTCCCTGTTAAAATGTGATAGGAAACTGGAGACAGAAATACCTTAGAGTATCTAGCCCTAAACGGCCTAGCAGCCTGTTTTCCCTAGGCTTAGGACAAGGTTAGGCTCACTTGTCCACATCCAGTTTGAGAATGAGTTACCTGGGGACCTTGGGAACACGACTGTATCTGTTTGCAGAAGTCCAGCTTGTCTCTGCTTTGACTAGGATGATGTTTGCCCTGCAAAGACTGAGCAGCACAGTGCATTGCTCGCGCTGCGCGGGCTAAAGAGAATAACGACGCTTGGTGTTCACCTAACGCCCTGCAAAGGAGATCGGGGCTACTGGCTTCTCTCCTGCACATGGGGAGCAGGGTGGCAGAGAGACCAGGCAGTTTTCCAAGGTCACTCAGGTAATTTTTGGAGCCTGTATAGCCCAGATCCCTTCCAACACATTGTGCACGACAGGTTTCTGCAAAGCCTGCCTAGGGGCTTCCATGCTTGGTTACGGGGTTTCCAGCGTGAGTGGCAGGTTTGAGGTGCAGCTCAGCATGTGCCACCTTGCCAGAGCAATGCAAACACTGCCGGACCCTTTGGCCATGTCCGTGCTGTGTCTGGGACCACCCTCGCCATGGAGCTGGGACCAGCCAAGGTATGGTGGCACTGGGAAGGCTCAGGAGGTTGTCAGGGGAAATTTGGGGTCTTACAAGCAGACGGTGCCTTCCAGCGCTTGGGAACGGTACTGGACATGTGTGATTTCCTTGGCTAGAGGCGCTGTGTGGATTGGAAGCTCGTGTGTTTGTTTAGCCCAGCCAGCTCTGGCTTCTCAAGATAGTATTTGACACAGAAGATATGTGCAATCACCAGTAACTTTTCAACCCGTGTTTTTTCCAAGTCGTGTGCTCAAGGGGGAACTTTTTGTGCCTGTGGCTCAGGGAGCACAGTCCGAGGCCTCCCAGGTCTCACCTGAGCTGCCTGCACCAGCCTTTGGGCAGATTTAAAGGCCTCACATGGATGAAGCTCCTCCAGAGACTCCACCCAGATTTAGTGTCCCTGAGACTGGCCAGGAGCCACCAGGCTGGACTGATGCCACCAAGGTGGCCAACGCTGCCTGGGAACCCACACAAAACGGGGCCACGCTACAGCATCTCCTGAAGCTGGAGGAAACCAGGCAGATTTGATGTCTACATCGACATCATGGGGAAGCCTCCCGCACCGGGGAGCACTGGTGGCGCACAGGTTCTTGCAGTGGAACTTGATGGTCCTGCATGGGGTTTTGGTGGCGTGTTTCTCCTGGCAGAGGCAGCAGGCCGCACCACTGGGCAGTTTGCTAACGACAAGAGGTTACTGGAGAAAACCCCAGCGTCTCAATCCATGTCTCCACATCCAACTCAGGTAACACACAGATAACGAACGCATCATGGTTTTGCTTCAAGTTCTTCTACAGCTCTGGAAAACTTCCCCTCACCCCCAATCCCAATGGACAAATATGTTCTCCTAATTGCCAAGAGAAGTTTCAAGTAGAAGGTAGGCTTCTCTGTTGGCATCAAAACGTTCATTTTGCCTTTGAAAATGGAAATAGTCCCAAAATACAATTTGAAACTGAAACACACCCCACCTTGATTTAAAACTTCCCTTTGAAAAACCTGGAACATGTAAGATAAAACGTGAAATTCTGCTTCTTAGCAGGTGAATTTGGGAGGTTCTCAAAAGTAAATAGCAAACCTTAAGCTTACTGGGGTTACTCTGATTTAGTGGCGGGCGGATTTGTTTCCCAAACAGCCCCCTCGTTTCAGCAACTGTGACCTGCTGGCAGCAGGGACCTCGTGCTCGCATACTCACAGCGTTTGCAAGCGGACAGTTGTCAGGAGGCGCGTGAGCAACGTCTGCTGAGTCACTTGTGTTGCAACCAGGTCTCTGAAAGGATTTGAGAAACCACATTAAATTTTCAGCTGGCATTACCAGAACTCTGCTCAGAGAACAAGCCCAGGTCCCTGATGATTGCAGTGGTGTTCGCAGAGGGATCCAATTCTGCCTAATGAAACAGAAATGATTCAAAACTCTGTTGTCTTTCTGCTTTGGCCTGCTCCTAACCACGGGGTCTGAATCAGGAGGGGATCCTGCAGATCTCATGGGAGATGGATGCAAACAGAAAGGATTTCCCGGCTCAAACCCCTCCTCCTGCTCTCCCATGCGTGCAGCTCCAGTCCACGAAGGGAGACACTTCTTGTCCAAGAGGACAAACCCACTGTGACCTTGGAAGGAGAGTTTATATCAGTGAAAAGAGAAAATACGCTGAGTAGAAAGGAAAGGGTGTCTGGGGGATGGTGGGGCTGTGGGCAGGAAGGATCTCTGCAAAAAGCCTGGACGTCTTTCTCCCTGAGGAGTCACACGGGTGTGAGCAGGAGCCATAGGATGCTGTGAATCGTGATCCACACAGAGCGTCACCTGCCCTGAGCTGCGTCAAGGCAGTGGGGTGGCCATACGAGGTGGGGAGGAGCCCCGGAATGCTGGCACGAGTGCCCCAGTGACTGGGAGCTGCTGCTGGATCCCACCTTCCCAGCACTCAAGCAGGAGTGGAGGCACTCCCAGACCCTTCAGGCCACTCCATGGCCCCAGACCTGGATGGTGTCTAGTTTTTTAAAGTTTGTGTACCAGCTCCTTGGTTGCTTTGCCGCTGGGGACACACCAGAACTGCTTGGCCTTTGCCTTGCTCTGCCGGTGCTGGGGTTATTTGTGCCTCCAGCAGAATCAGGCTGGGAGAAGAGAGGGATTTGCTACTGGATTTCTGCTTTCCTGACATCGGGGCACTCGACAGAGACAAAGATCTATATTAATCTGGTAAAAATGAGTCAATACTTAAGACATTTGCCTGAAGGCAGCTTGAAGAGTGATGTGTCAGCAATAACGGACAGGGGGTTATGGCTTAGGATCCTGAAAAAACCAGCACGCTGCTGTGAGCAGGTGATGGGAAGGACACGAGTTTGTGGGTAGGGGCACACGGGGATGGCCTGTCCGCGTGTCCTCTTACGTACATCGTCCCATGAGTCTGGAAAGCCAAGATCTACTGGCCCTGTGCAGCAGGCACTGGAGAAATGGGAGATGGTTCAAACACTTAGTGTAGACTGAAAAAACCCCGGTGGTTCCTCAACTGTATAAACAGAGCTAAATCAAAGTGAATTTCCACTAGATCATTGCAAAGTATTTCTGTGATCAAGGAATTCTTCTTCTTTGCCAGGCTTCGCATTTCTACCCTTTGAATATCAGAGAGGCCCAAAGAGAGTTGTGCCTGTTGGATCTGATGCAGAACAGCACTGAAATCCCCTTTCCAGGCTCCTCTCTACTGTGTGAGGGGTGTAAAGAGGTTTATGGTGTGTAAGGATCCAGCGGACTTTTATGGATGGCAGATGTGGATTTGGCTGAAAAATTTTTACTCAAACCTCCCCAAAGAATTTCCTTTCAAGTGGAGAACAAACATAGGAAATTTCAGCCTGAAGATAAAATTTGGCTCAGCGCTACACGTGTGAGGAAGGGCCTGGGATGAAGGCTAGAGGCAGGAACAGATGCTGACGGGCTGATTCACAAAATACATCATGTCCTGATTATCTCCGGCTAAAAGAGCAAAAGCCCAGAAGTGCTTCTTCTGGAAAACACGACATCTCTTTCTTTCCTCCTCAACTCACACCTTCTCTTTGCTTCCCTCCACCAGGACTTTGATTTTATTTTGGAGTCTTGCTTTCCGTATTTTCTTACATTTCCACTGCCCATAAACTTTTACTCTATTACTGCATCCAGCCATTCAAAGCTGGGGCCTAGTCCTATGGGAATTGTCATTCATAATTTATTCTGCCACCTTATTTGGTGTATCACGTGGGAAGTATTGCACTTTTCAGGTGAGCAGGGAGACTGTGGCCTTTTCCTTATGTGTATGAACCCTTGGTGGGCAAATACAGACCCTGCAGGTCTAGATGGAAATGGTGATCCTATCCCTGAAAGGGCTTCTTGATAGAACCCGCTATGGATTAAGTCACCTTTTCTCAAGACACCAAAAGAACAAACGTTTTTTTTTTGGTGGATGTTTCTGAGACCTTTTACTTTGAAATGCAAACAGGCAAAGTGAAATTTCTGGCTAGAAATCTGGGTCACATCCCATACCCCTCATCACGCTGCCTCGTCTCCCTTCCCGCAGCATTTCTTTCTTATCAGTCCCCCTGGGCTCCCACCGCTGCTATTTGAACGTGATGCTGGTTCAGGGAAGCCATGGAGAAGAGAAGCAAGCCAGGAGAAAGCGGCTTTCAGGCTGCAGAATTCTGGTGGATCCCGGATGACATCTATAGCAGGATTCAGTACTTCACAGAGAGCAAATCTGCTCTTCCCCACTGTCACTGCAGAGCCCACTCTGATCTACCTTTAGACCTTGTGTCACTTACAGCTTCTGTAAAAACTGCATCCCATGCCACGCCTGGGAAGTGCCGTTCCGGATCTGTGTGATGAGATTTCCACCAAGGTTTCTGGGAAAAAAGAAGAACACAGAAACGAATCGTGTCCGTCCTACAGGAAGCTGGAGCGAAGCAGTTATTGATTTGTAGGAAATATGCAAATCCAAGGTAGAATAGGGAGGAAACTGCCGTTTTCTCTTTTTTTTTTTTAACCTGTCAAGGAGAGGAAATGAAGTGCACATGTGCTTAATCTATTTCTGTTCCAGGATACAGCAAGCCTTCAAGAAATGGCTTCTATTATGGCCGTGTTTGGACAACCACGCTGTGATCTCTCATCCTGTTGGGGGTCACCCAGCCATCTGCATTGATCTCTTCAGCTCAGTTAGTCTTCTACCAGGAGAAATTTAGTCATTGTTCTAAAAATAACAGGAACGTTTTCTAGCACAAAAAGGGTTATAAATGCAAACAGACTTCACCAAATACACTAGAAAGAAACTTTTATAACTCACATAAGCCGCAAAGAAAAAGGAAGTGGCTCAAAAGCACATTTCTCAATCGACAGGATTTTATTGCGAGATAAATCCCTGTTAAAATTAGAACACGAAATGTTAATTACATTTGCACCGTCATGTTTACTTTCATTTGCTTGGACACTGGCAGCATATGTGTTACATGGCTCTGATTTCACGCGGTGTTTATATCTGATATTAGCTTGCAGTGGTGCGTAACCTGTGATAACCCTCCTGACCGGAGGTGGCTGTCATCTCAGTGATTTTTTTTTTAGCTCTGTTCCCACTAGAATTATTTTAGGGCTTGATTTTCCTCTCGGATAACAGAAAAGGCACAGTTTAGCAGCTGAGGATGCATTTGCACGGACCACACCGATACGTGACCCTCTGGATGTGCCACAGAGATGCCACCTGCCTTCTCCTGGTGCCATCGGTGCTTTGCTTGCTGAAGTCAGCCAGAAAAGCCTGGGCAGACCTCTTGTTTGAGGGCTCAGGGATGGGTTGGTAAACATGTGTGTGACCAAAACACTTGTTTTTCTCTTAATCCCTCCCTCCTACACCACATTTGTTGGAAAAGTTATGTTAAAGGGACCCTGTTAAAGATGCAAAATTAAGAACCTGGAAGTCTGGAAAGGGCACAACGAAGGGGTAACCTAAACTCCACCTTCCCGCACAGCTCTGCTGTGAGATGTGTGTAGACCCTCAGGCGCTGCGGGATTCACCTGGCCTAGCTTTAGAAATTGAAAGGTTCCTTGTCTCAGCCTGAATTATCTGCCCGGGCTTGTTCTGCAGCGAACAGCGAGAGAGGAATATTTCTGGGCAGTGATTCATCCCCTCCTCAGACAGGTTCCCGAGATCGCTTGGGTGAATGGGAAGTGCCTGTTCCTCTCCATGGAAAATAAAGAGAGCCTGAACAATTAGCTTAATCCTAGGCAATTATTAGGCATCTAAATTAGAGGAGATGAATGCACAAGGTTTCTTCTGCAGGAGATGGCCTCGCTACTAGAGAGGGTGTCTGGGGGGAGCATCGGGGAGCGACTGCAGCTCTCGCCTGCGGGGTCTGGACCTCCCAGGGAGGCACCCGGGCGGTGGGAGGAAGGTCTTTGCACGTGCGTCTCAGAAGTACTTTGGAGAGTTCAGTTTTCAGCCTTGTGGAAGGGGAGCGTGGCTGGAAGCCTGTTTCTTCCCAACCTGACTCATTTAAGCCTGCAACCCACATCCTGCAAAACACGCTTTCTGCTTTTAAGTTCTTGGATCCTTCTTTTCTACGATGTAGGGCACATGTACCTGCTGAAAAGACGCAGGGAAGGGGAGCTAGTGTGGGCAGTGGGCCCCAGCACTGGCACCACCTTGTATCCCACCATTCCCCAGCACTGAGACAAGGCTTCGATGCAGCCCTAGGGCTGGCTCACAGCAGGATCGGCTCCAGAAAGGCCAAGACCACCCTGGACTTGGCTCCTTCCAAGCCAATGTGCATACTAGAAAATACAAAACCTCCCTTTTTGCGGGAAAAATGCAAGCCCGTAACGGTCACACTCAATAACTGACACTACAAGTGCAAACGGGGGTGGAGCTGAGATACTTGCAATGATCCACAAATATGAGCAACAGAGAGGATTTTGGGGCACCTCCCTGTGTCCTCATTTCACCAACTCTAATAACAGAGGAGTGGGACCCAAAACATGACCCTCATGAGCCAATTCCAAGCCAGGGCTTCTCTTGCTTTTTCACACAAATAGTATTTTTATCTTTGACATGAGCTTTGTGTTGAGAAATTACTGTACCTGTGTCTCCTCTGAGGCTCAGGTAATCTGGGCTCTGGGCACTAAAGTTCTGAGCCTCCACGGTGGGATTTATTTCTGCCTCTTAGCCTTTCAGATAAGAAAAGTGAGCACGACAGCGGCCAAGCAGAGGACAGAGAACAGGGCAAGATTTTACTGTTCTTGTTTCACACTTCCTTTTCCTGCACTGCACAGGAAACCCCAAAATACGTAAAAAACTGAACTTCAAGGAGAAAAAGACCTAATGCTCCTCTGCTCCCTTACAGACAGTGTTAGAGACAGAGGCTTGTTGCAATTTCATATGACATTGTGTGGACATATATGTACATTTGTTTCTCCTCCAAGAAGAGGGGGGACTCAGCTGGATACAGCCCTGAGCGACCTCATGGATTTTTTTTTTAAAGGAGAAACCTGTACTAGCTTTGAGGTCAGCCCTGCTCAGAGCTGGAGGCTGAAGCAGAGATCTCCAACCTCAGTCCATCTGGGATTTCAGCAGAGGAAGGGGTAGTGCAGGCTTCTTTCTTTCCACCTGGGATAGCCACCGGAGAAGCTATCCCAAGAGTGATGAGCAGTTCGGGGCTTTGCCTTCATCGCAATGGAGGTCTTTTCACCCAAACCCTAGGAGAAGCAAGGTATCCATGGGTTTTGCCTTGCTCTAGGTGGTTCTCACCCCAGAACCTGAGGTTGGTCCTCAGATAAACAGAGCCAGAGGCAATGTCCCAGGGCATGGGAAGTCACTGTTAGCTTGTGGTTGACTAAAAGTCATCCAAAATCTGTGGGAAAGGGCAGCAGCCTCCTCCTCTTGGTTGGATTTGGGGAAACGAAAGCTGCACCATGCCCCTACAGGAATCCTCCAACCAGGAGCTGTTGCAGCACCAAGACACCCTGCTCTGCTCTGGCTGTAGCCTGCAACTGAGGAGGAACAAAGAACAGTCGCGTGGTGGTGGGCTGAGCAGCAGGGGTCCAAGGGAGGGTTAGGCAAGCAGCCCACTGCGGTGGGCAGGGGATGGTACCTACAGGTGCTTCAGCGGGAGCAGACCCTCCAGCGAACGCCTCTTCACTGCCCACAGATCATTATCCTGGAGGACTCTGGAATGAGACAAATGCACATTTACTGTTATACCAGCTGCTCTCCAGGAGGAAATGGAATTTTCAGGGGAAAACATGCTGCAGTAGCTTTACTAAAACATCTCCTTGAGTCACTACAGTGATCATCACCACTCATGGCAGAAGCAGGCTCTTGTTCCTGGCCTGCTGAAGCTAACTGTAGGTTGATCATTGGTTAGGTAGGCACAGGGATGGTCCCGTAGGATGGAAGGGACACAGCTCATGGCATTTGTTGCCATCCTAGGAAGCGCTGGGGATTCACACCCCTCCTTGCTGAGCAGCTCAGCGTTGAATTCAGATGGAAATGGTTTGTGTGGGTGCTTATCATACCCTTGGCTCAAAAACCAGATGAAAGGATAGAAAATACCTGAACTCCTGACATTTTAAATTCTAGAGGATACTTACAAGTACTCAGCCCATGGATACTGCTTCCACGCTTGTTTTTTGATGGAAGTAATCGAGTTGCCAGTGAAATCTCTGCAAAGAAATGATGGATGCTGTCACCCCTCAGGAAAACCCCTTCCCCAGCAGATTTGGCTGCTGAGGTGGAAGCAGAGTTTGCTTGGAGATGCAACAGCATGGCCAGACTGGCTTCACCCCTTGGCACTGCCACACAAGCCCCCTGAAACCAAGATGTCTCCTGCTAGTCACTCTCTGCTGGGTGTCCTGGGAGGGGTTACCAGGAATAAAGCCAAGGAGGGCAAGATGGAGGGGTCTGGCAGGGCAGACCACCACTGATACTCAGGGTAGGGAGGGCCCAGCGGTGGGTGGCTGGGGGGATGCTGGGCAGAGAGGCATAGCTGCAGTCCAGCAGCTGCCATTAGCAGTGGCAGGGCAGTGGGCAGGGACCCTTGGGCTGCCCCACGCAGGGGGCTGCTGCCAGCAGGAGGAGTGGGCGGCCGGGCTGGGACAGGCCAACGGCAGGGCAGGCCCATGGTGGTGCAGGCCCATGGCGGAGCAGGCCCATGGCGGAGCAGGCCCATGGCGGAGCAGGCCCATGGCGGAGCAGGCCCATGGAGGAACACACCTATGGAGGGGCAGGCCCATGGAGGAGTAGGCCGATGGAGGAGCAGGCCCATGGAGGAGCAGGCCCATGGCGGGGCAGGCCCACGGAGGGGCAGGCCCACGGAGGGGCAGGCCCACGGAGGAGCAGGCCCACGGAGGAGCAGGCCCACGGAGGAGCAGGCCCACGGAGGAGCAGGCCCACGGAGGAGCAGGCCCACGGAGGAGCAGGCCCACGGAGGAGCAGGCCCACGGAGGAACACACCTATGGAGGGGCAGGCCCACGGCGGGGCAGGCCCATGGCGGGGCAGGCCCACAGAGGAACACATCTATGGAGGTGCAGGCTCGTGGAGGAGCAGGCCGATGGAAGAACACACCCATGGAGGAGCAGGCCCATGGCGGGGCAGGCCCATGGAGGAGCAGGCCCATGGCGGGGCAGGCCCATGGAGGAGCAGGCCCATGGAGGGGCAGGCCCATGGCGGGGCAGGCCCATGGCGGGGCAGGCCCATGGCGGGGCAGGCCCTGCTGGGGTCACCGGGCACAGGGAGGGCTGGAGGCCTGGGGCCGGGTGCAGGCCTTGCCATGCAGCCCCTCGCCTCCCAGCTGGGAGCGGAACCTGGGGCTGCTGGCGTCTCTGCCAGCAAAAGAATGTATCATATAATACATATCATTATAATCTCTGCCTGAGAACTTGCCCCAGCTGATGATTTACTGCATCCCGTGGAGGGCCAGTCCCTCCCTTCAGTATTGCCCCTTGTGAAATGCTGCATCTTGCTTCCCACTTGGATTTCTCTAAATTCAGCATCCAGCCACTGGATTTTGTTTCACTCTCCTGGTTAAAAGGCTCACCTGGTCAGGCGTCTTCTCCTGGAGCAAATCACCCCTTTCCTCTCTTTTTTTGTTCAGCTAAACAGGCCACACTCTTCTCATTTCAGGAGGGATCTCAAATAATTCCTGTGGCTCTTCCCTGAGCTTTCCCAGCTTTCAATCATCTTTTTTTCCAAAGAGAGGTCAAAAAATCTGAGCAGAGGTTTGTTATCAAATAAGCATTCCCCCCAACACCCCATGCTGTCATCTGGGGAGCTTCATGCCCCTTCTCATTGCTGAGTTTCATTTATCACACTGGGCTACAAAATTTTACTTAATTTAATGAAAACCCTGTTCAAAATTAGAAAGAATCTTCGCTTTACATAGTGGTAATGTGCCAACTACTTATAGCTGGGGCTTAACACATGTGGCTCAACACATTATTACAAGACTTAGGCTTATTCCTTTAAAAGAAATTTCACTTGGAGAAATACTCTTTTCTGTGCCAGTGCAGATGTGTGTAAGTACCACAGCTACTCCTGCTGGTAAGACCTCTCCTTCTGCCGTCTCCGGCTTTCTCCCACAGAACAGGGCGAACCTGACTGCAGGCTCTTGCAGGAGGGCTCGTTCCTTTTGTTCTTCTACGAGTGCTACGCACATCTGTTACACTGTCTAAATAATAATCGTGCAGCTAAGCTGGCTTCCATATATAGCTGACCTGGATAAGTTGACAGGAAAACACTTCCTCTCCAAAACCAGCATAAATTTTCGGGCTTAATTTTAGTAACACTAGGTTTATTGTCCATTTCTTTTGCTGTTACGTACTTGGAGAAAAAGAAAACATTGGATATGACGCACATGTCATTTCACAGCGTTAGACTTTCATTCCTAATCAAACACTGCAGAACTTTTGGAAATGATGTGAAGACAGAGCTGCGCTAATTAGATGGCATCTCCCAGGCTAGGGAGCTCATCATCAAAACTGAGATCAGACAAAACTTCTTCTTCGAGGTCAAACTGTTCCAAGGACAATTCATTGACCTGGGAAAAGAAATCAGGAGTAAATTTCTTCCTCCACAACATATTTTAGCTTCATCCCTCTGCACCTGGAAACAATATATTTTTACCACGTAAAAAAGACAGCCTCCCTGGAATTTACCAACTCAGGAACGTTTCTGTTTTGGAAAGACTGACCAATATCACAAGGCAAGGAACCAAAGGGACACCCAGCAACTCTCCTCCCAAGCAAGTCCTTCCAAATTCCCATCTGTTCCTCTTCCTATCAGACTGGAAGGTGCCTTGCGGAGAGAGAACACTGAATTACCTCCCACACACCATCACAAGGGAAGTGAGATGGCAGGGGAAGTGAGGGATGAGTCTTCTGGTAAAAGGGAGGTTTGAGAAGCAGCACTGTTTCTGTTTGACTTTGCTGCTCACTTCTCTTATGGTCATTCCACGTTAGGTCAGCTCTCTGCGGGCTTAAAAGAGGTCAGATAGAAGGGGCTGTACAGAGGAAAATGCAGAGGGAGAACAAACCAGAAGAAGTTTCACCTTCTCAACGGGTAAAAAAATAA
This sequence comes from Leptosomus discolor, assembly GCF_034619465.1. Lineage (NCBI taxonomy): Eukaryota > Metazoa > Chordata > Aves > Leptosomiformes > Leptosomidae > Leptosomus > Leptosomus discolor. Next base: position 3,489,596 of record NC_141415.1, read on the forward strand.
GCTGATGGACGTTGGTTACTTCACACACCAAAATACTCCGATTTTACTGCTCCTTTTCAGTAAGAAAGGAAGATAGTCCTGCCCTGGACACTAGGTGACTCAGTGTCATCAAATGGAACGATGTGTCACAAGGTTCGTCAGACACTTCCTCGGCGCAGACTGCAGGAGGAGTCAGGCAGTGCTGATGCACCCCCGGAGTGACGCACCGCCGCAGCAGTGCTCTCCCCTGGCAAGTGGCAGCGCTTTCAGAGCAAGCAAGATGGAAATGCTCCGCTCCTGCCTGGCTGTGGGCAAGGGCTGGCAGGCAGAACCCATCTCGCTGAGCACGAGGATTAAAGTTTTACTGTTGTACCAGGGTCTTTTTTTTTTTTTGGTGCACGCTAACAGATCCCACAGTTACCTGCAGGGATTTCATCAAAGCTTTTATGTCACCCAAGCCTTTAACAACCATTCCTTCTGGGTAAGGATACGTTTATGAAGTGCATTTCTAGATGGGGAGGTTGAGTTATTTAAGAAATTAAAAAATAATTTGATTTCATCTACTGTGACTTTTCACTCAGAGATTCTATGACGAGCAGAACTGGACACTGTCATGTGTGAGACTTGTTAACCGGCACCGTAACAGTCCTGTACCCCAACTGCTTCCTTCCCTGTGCTGTCTCAAATATACATGCTTTTCTGCATAAAGATACTCAAAAAAGTAGGATTTTTAAAACCTTAGCATGCTGTACAATTCTGAGATGTAATTACTTCCTGGGATTTGAGTCGAGGTAATTGCTGCATAAAAGGAAGACGTCAGAGGCTGTAAGAGGTAACAGCTGTATCTCCAGTCCCTGTAGGTCCTGTGCAAAAGCTAAATGTCCACTGCTTTTACCTGAACAAGCCCCTTCAGCTCCTCTTCTGTTAAGGCGTCTGTGGGCTCCTCTGGGGAGGAATTGTACTCTGCAGCCACCTTCCCATTCTCTGAAACAGAATAAACAGCCAGAGACATGTTAGTTCCTACTGTGTGAAATAACAGTAAATCTACCCCAAACTCCAAATGGGTCAACTGTGCTTCATAATGGCTTTCAGAGCGAGGGGCTGGTTGGTCTGAAAGAGCGTGCTCCTTTCCCTGGCTGACCTGCCTGTCTTCTCTGCAGAAAACCAAGCAGCTCTTACTAAATGGAGTGGAAACTGAAGTTGAGGAAGCAGAAATCTACGGAGAGGGTGGAGCATGTTAAATGCTGGTCTCCGTGTGTGTGACGGACCTACGGCAGGAAGCAGCGCGAAACATCTGAATCCAGAAACCCACCTTTCAAAGGAACACCTTAAAGACCCCAGGGGAGGAATCTGGCAGAGGAAAGGTCGCTCTCTGTAAAATGAGGATAGCAGCACTGCCCTGATCAGCATAAACCCCCAAAGTACTCAGATCCCGTATACACAGGTGTCACCTAAAAGCTCAGAGAGCACAAGACCTGGAACCCAGAGAAAGCAGATCTTGCAGTTCCCAGGTAGGCACAGAGCCAGCCTCTGTGATTGAAAACTCGAAGGAGATAGTAGCCCCAAAGAACCTACACTGAACGCAATAGTGGGGCACGGACTTGGACGGCATCTGGCTGCCTTGGAACCAGGACAGGACCGTGCAAAGCGCTGCAATTCAGTTCATGTTACCCCTGGAAGCAGAACTTCCTCACATTCCTATTTGTCGTGCACATGTAGTGTTAAAAAGCTCACCCTGCCAGCGTTTACACTCTTGGAATTTGGAGTTTCAATGCCTTATTTATCATAAAAGAATCTGATCTCCTGTCTGGTTTTCTTTTCACTTGCATAGCTCACAGGGTGGACCCACTCCGTTAAATAACTACAGACCTCCCCTCCTCAAAGTTTAATTTTGCCCCAAGCCTCAATGAATCCCAAGAAAGGTTCAGAGAAAAAGAATTCATGTCAGTTATCACGAAAGCTATAATACCATTAGCCCAAACACCCCAGTGTTTAATATAAAAATAGGCCTTACCCAAGACTACGAGGAGTATCTTCTGAAAGGCACCAGACAAAGCTTTCCCGACAGCGAGTTTCTGAACTCTTCTTGTGGCTGTGACAAACTCGAGAGGATCTAAACACAACATGCAGCACGCTGTTGAGGTGACACTCTGCCTGTGAAGCACAGCACTGCATCGCACTAGGAAATGCAGCCACACGCAGCTTTAAGGCTCTGATAAGAAAGCTGCTTGTGCTTTGGGAGTCCTTGGCAGCATGGCAGCACCCTCACGGGGGCTTCGTGTGCCAGCTCACATTAGCACGCGATCGTCAGGGCTGTGTCAGGACCCTGCCCGGGGCAGCAGGCAGTGCAGAGCCCCGCTGGCACCTGAGCTGTGCCACAGCCACAGTCACGTGGCGTGTTCACACCAGAACTGGTGTGACGGGGAAGGGATAACGCTGCAGGCGAGAGAGAGAGAACAGAGGGTAGGAAAGCGATACTGGTGTGAAGCAGGGAGGGAAGAGGCACGCTCAGGATCCCTTGCTGCACAGCCCAGCAGCTCACAAGGCCCTGCACAGACCCTTGCCTCCAGCTAAATTCAGGTGCTTTAGCAGACCTACAAACCGTGCAAAAGCAAGATTGACGAGTGTCCGCAAGAGCTGCTCAGAGAGACTCCCAGCTGCATCCAAAACGTACCTTCCCCGCTCCCTATGTCTGCCTCGCCGAGGGCAACTCCCCTGGTGCGTACCCCGTGGTTGGGCAGCGTCACCTCTACAGCACACAGGTATTTCACAGATCGCTTCTGTAACGTCTTTCCCAGTTCTTCATCTTCACCATCAAAGCCAGATACATTCTGCAGCTGTTGGGAAGACCACAGATAATTAATTTTGATTAAATAGGGAGGGGATGTTACGACCACTTCGGCCTATGCCTGCATAGCACAGACCTTCTCTGCACAGCGTGTGACTCCAAGGCAGTAGCGTGTGGTGGAGGCAGAGCAGACGTGTTTACTGTTTTGACCCTATTTTACAAATACCTCATAGTCCCCATCCTCTGAGTCTCAGTCACCTCGGACACTTTCAGCACACAAAGACTGCTGTCAGGTCCTGGCACTGCTTTAATCACAGCTGCCCCCAGCTGTAGAAACAGACGCCCAGCCAGAGCCCTCACCCATTGTAATCTTCTCTCTCTGAGCTTTCAAAATACCCCATTTGTGGTCCAAAACGCAGCTTTTGTAGCTGTCCATTATTTGCTGATTTGAGGACAATTCTTCTCATTCCACCAACAGCTCTAGTTGAAAATATGGGGTGGGAAGAGGATGAGGGGAAGGATGATGGATGAATAGGAAGGGTCCCTTACTGTGATGATGCGACTGGACCAGCCATCAAAGCCGAGGTAGTGGTTGGCCAACTCCTGGCACTTGTTGCTGTTGAGAGCAAGGACTTGTTGCTGAAAACCTTTCTGCTTGGTGCAAACACAAACCTGTCCAGGAAAGAAGAGCCCTCGTTAGCCAGGCTTTGCTTGGAAGGTTCCCACTGCAAACACATCACTGACAGCTCTGAGAGAGTCATCTGAAGGTAACCCATGCCCTGACTGCAAGTGGCCTTCTGAGGTGTGTAAAGTAGTTTTTACCCAGGAATGGGCCCTGAAAATTCTTCCAGAGGAGGGATGCTGCCATCTTACTGCCTAAACGCTCCCTGGGAGCCAGCGGTGGGGGGTGTCACCACCGTGGTAGTGCCCAGCCACAAGTCAGTAAACTTTTTGCACAAGAAGCACCACTGAGATCAACAAGTACTTCATGGGATTCTTCCCTGCTGCTAGAGGTCACAGTGCTGAGTCCTGCAGGTTTCGCTCCTGGGGCCATTCTGCTTACCTTCAAGGGAGATTTCTGAAACAGCCTTTGCCCATTGCACATGCGCTGGGCTCTGCTGGCATCTCTGGCTGAATAAAACTTGAGGACGGCGTAATACCCAGGCCCTGCCACGGCAGCATATCTGTGTGCTCGCACGGAATAGAGCAGCCCAAATTTGGAAAACACGGAGAACAGGGAATGCTGAGGAAAAACAAGAGAAAAAAAAGGTCTTTTGAAGTATCTATGGGTGCTCCACGGGCTGAGCAACAGCAACAGCGAGAGGACTATTCACAAAAGCTAATTACCTAGAAAATGAGGGAAGTTTTTAGCACTGTTTAATGGCACTAAGCCCTGGCATAAGCAGTGACGCTGAAGAGGAGTAACTCTCCACAAAAACAAGCTCAACTTGGCTGGACCTCTGACCCTGACGATGTCTCACCCCCATTATCATCCAGCCTCTGCATCGGGAGGAAAGCGAAGACAGATGTGGGGTTTTCTGTCCCCTCATCATCCTCATCCCAGACCGCCTCTCGCTCCCTGCCACCCTTTCTGTGGGTGCACTGTTCACTGAAGCTTTCGCTGAAACATTGGCAAGGTATTTTGCAGGCAGACTATGGGGTTTTGTTCCAGCTCTTCCACCTTGTGCTGCGCTCTTCGTAGTTTTGCTGTGCAGACCACAGCACTGGCCGTGACCCAGGGACAGAAATCACCCTGGGGTGGCCCGACACCCCCTCAGGGTTGCCCCCTGTGCCCAGGGAGACAGGGAAACTAAGAAATGATTAAAAACAAAACACAAAAAAAAAAAAAGAGAGGCATTTTAAAATATATTTGGAAGGTGAAACCATCAGTACAGAGGTAGGGACTTGGGGCCTTAGCTCCAGAGGGAGAGAGGGATCGTGGGGGGTCCTGATCCCCGCTCCCCAGCTCCACGGGGGGGAATCCAGGGCCCCGCTCCCCAGCCCCGGGGCCTCACCTCACCTCCAGGCCCGGCTCCGGCTCCAGCCCCCAGACCAGCAGCGTCCGGGCGCTGCCCGTGGGCACCCGGAACTCCAGCACCTCCGCCATGGCGGGGCGGCCCGCCCTGCCGCCCGGCCCCCGGCCCGCCCTCCCGCCTGAGGCCGGCCCACGGCCTGGAGCGCGGGCCGCAGCCCCGGAACGAGCGAAAAGCCTCCCCAACTCCACCCCCCCCCAGCCCCAACTCCATCCCCCCCGCCCCAACTCCACCCCCCCCCCAGCCCCAACTCCCCCTCCCCCCCAGCCCCAACTCCCCCCCTCAACTCCCCCCCGCCCCAACTCCAACCCCCCCCAGCCCCAACTCCACCCCCCCCCAGCCCCAACTCCCCCCCCTCAACTCCCCCCCCCCAGCCCCAACTCCACCCCCCCCCCAGCCCCAACTCCACCCCCCCCCCAGCCCCAACTCCAACCCCCCCCCCAGCCCCAACTCCAACCCCCCCCCCCAGCCCCAACTCCAACCCCCCCCCAGCCCCAACTCCAACCCCCCCCCAGCCCCAACTCCAACCCCCCCCGCCCCAACTCCCCCCCCCCCAGCCCCAACTCCAACCCCCCCCCCCAGCCCCAACTCCACCCCCCCCCCCAGCCCCAACTCCAACCCCCCCGCCCCAACTCCCCCCCCCCCCAGCCCCAACTCCCCTCCCCCCCCGCCCCAACTCCCCCCCCAGCCCCAACTCCACCCCCCCCAGCCCCAACTCCAACCCCTCAACTCCCCCCCCCGCCCCAACTCCCCCCCTCAACTCCCCCCCCAGCCCCAACTCCCCCCCCCCCCCCCCAGCCCCAACTCCCACCCCCCCAGCCCCAACTCCAACCCCCCCCCAGCCCCAACTCCAACCCCCCCCCAGCCCCTTACCCGTCCTGCCCCGGCGGCAGCTCGGCCCTCCCTGCCCCCGTGGCGGCCCGTCGCCGCAGCCCCCCCATAAGCCAGAGACACGTCGGCAGGCAGCGGGTTTATTCTCTGATTTTCTTTACAAGGAGCAGGGCAGCCACGGCCGGTGAGGGGCCGGGGCGGGTGGGAGCCGCCCCCGGCGTCAAACGGTGCAGTTTCCCTCTCCGTAGCGCCGGCACTTCATCACCTTCAAGTAGGTCTCCACCTTGTGCAGGTCCTTCTTGAAGCAGGAGAGCAAGCTGTAGTTCTTCAGCAGGGCGTCCTCGTTGCGCAGGTGGATGTCAAATTTGTCGTAGGTGGGTTTGAGGATCTGGGGACCCCGCGGGCTCCGGTCCTCTAGCTCCTGCGGGAGGATGGAGAGGTGCTGGGGGAGGCGGCGGGGGCCTGGGGATGAGCATCCTCCAAGGGCCCTTGCCAAGGCTCCCGTCTGGCTTCAGAGGAGGCTGGGGGTCGTGTCCTCCCCCCGCTTAATCGTATTTCGAAGGTACTTTTGAGGGTGCGTGTTTGCAGGAAGGGTAACTACGCAGGGGGGATGCTGCCCGTGCGAAGGGAGGTGGGCACAAGGCTGCAGGGAGGGAGGAGCGTGTCTTTGGGGGTCTTAAAAAAAGGGGAAAGCTGCAGGGTTTGTCCGTAGCTACTCTAGGCAAGGCGACAGGGAACTAGGCAAATAATTCTCTGTTTTCTCCCACCTTCCGACTGAACAAAGCTCTAACCCAGACTCAAGCCATGTGCATCTGGAGCAGAGAGATCTGCAGTTCACCATTCCTCCTGCCTTGCTTTGCTCACCAGCTGGCACAGTTTTGGTTAGGTAAACAGTGTCATAAATATATGAACTGCGATTATTTCTCTGATTTCTGTTACCGCTTCCCAATGCCCAAGCACGTATCAAATGGAGAGCAAAATCTGAAAATGGTACTGATACGTACACCTACTTACTCCAGCTGAAGTGCCAGGACAGCAGATCTCTGTCTACTCTCAGGGCCTGACTTTGAGTTATTTAGATGCTAGAAGATGAAAATAATTGTCCAGGCTCATTTCTCACAGACAGAGGTCTCAGAGCTCCAGCTACATGGTGATGCTGGCAGACGAACTTAGTTGTAGAGTAAGCATAACTGAAAAGCTGTCCTGGCAGACAGTAAGCAATTTCGTTTAAAACAACAAAGCAAAAATTAAGAGTGACCCTTGAAGATCGTCACTCTCCAGCTCTCAGCTGTCCGGGTGCTGTGTTAATGTAAGAGAAACATCAGAGCGTAGGCTTCCATCTGTACACAGACTTATATGGGTTATAAAATGGGTTTATAAAATGTCATGAGTCCTTAAAACCAGGTTGCAAGCCTCGCAAAATTTGCTCCAGTTTAAAGTATTTTGCATGGAGATGTAGCAGGCGTTACGTTGCTGTTTGCACAGCACGTTTAAGCAACTGAGTATTCTTTAGTGCTGGCTTTGGAAAGACTTTGGGCCTGGTGATCTGCCTGGTCCGTACTGCTATCTGGCTATGGCAGTGCTGTTAACGGTCATGATGTGTTTTCTTACACTCCCTGGTGATGAAACGTGTGTAATGGGGTGTCCTGATCTCATTACCTTAAGGTGAGCAAAGTCCAGAGGATACCACTGATCTCCAGAGTGGAAGGTGGGGAGGTTTCTCATGGTCTTTGGATCCCGTGGAAGACCCTAAGCGCCCCGTGTCTAGGGGATCTCTGTTATTCTGTAGTCATGCTACAACTTACCCTCATCAGAGCTTGGATCCCTTCTTCCAGGTCCTTTAGTTTCTCATACACTCTGTCTGAGGTCCCAAAAACCAGATTGTTTGTGAACACCTTGCTTAGGTATTGCACCGGGGTCAACCAGGACTGGATGAGAACCAGTGAAAACCGAAGAAGCTCCATGTCCTGAAATTAAGAGGAAGAAAGGGTCAAAGCTGTGCGGGTGAGGTGTTTGCTAGAGTTACCTGTGTGTCCTGCTCCCTCTGAAACAGCCCAGAGGTGCCCCAGAGATGTGCTGCAGCTCCTGCAGCTTCAGCAGACACCGACAGGTTTGGAAGCTGAGGAGCACCACCCAGCCATATGTCCTGTGCAGACAATAGTTTTTCTTGTCCTTGGAGTGGGAACATGATTTATAGTGTAACCCAGAAGAGTCTTTTCTTTCTTCATGCAGGGTTTAAATAGCAAAAAAAAGGGAGAGGAGGAATGAAGCGCTGAAGTGCTCACAGATGGAAACCCTCTGTTCCTGTAATGGAGCACAGCTGGGCTCTTCAAACAGGTCTGTGCTTGCCCCGGGGGGAAAGAACTTACTGATTTCTGCTGGGCATCATCCTTCCCCGTGGGAGCGGGGATGGTTTCCGAGTAACAAAATGCTGCTTGGGAATTTTTGTTGGCGTGTCTTTGGTCCTCTGGAATATAGGTGCGTTCCTGTGGAGACATCCCAAATACACTCAGATCTGTTGCCCATGTACTGGGAGGAGAGCACAGACACTTTCCCAAGCTGTCCTGAACGGTTACTCTTTGCAAGAAATAAATGTGAGACGTGAGGCGTCCCTGTACAGGGTTGGCAAGGAGGAAGCAGGAGTTTGTATGTTGGCACAATAGCTACTGGCCCTAAAGGTCTTCCTCTTGCTCAGCCAAGGTGCTAAGGTGAATGCAAAACACGCTTGGACCGGGTTCTCCCGAGGAGTAGTGACCCCCAAGGACAGCTCAGGCCAGTCACAGCTCATGCCATCTCCTGGCAACAGCAGAGACTGGATAGTTGTAAACACTCAGGATCAGCCAGGGATGCAGGTGACCGACACCGGAAAATCTTGCAAAATAGCTGTGCCATCTCCCGCTGCTTTCAGAGCCAGGGTTCTCTCTGAGACCGCTGACCCTGTGCACTGGGTTTGGACGTGGGCAGCCATGGCCCTGAGCTGGAGACCGTGCAAGATCAAGGTGGGGCAGAGAGCTGAGAGGAGGAGACGGGGTCCAGGCTGATGGGGCATAACCTGTCCTGTCCTATTGAAACCCTTTCTCCTCATTGGGAGCTGACAGGGAAGACACCAATAATTGAAAAGTCGCTGTTTCTAGGAAGTTCTACAGTCCTGAAACCATTAAGCTAACGAGGAGGAGATGCCCAGAAGCCACACCACTTACGAACTCTTTGTATGTCTCGGCAGCCAGGAGGTGCAGGTGCTGAGCCCTCAGCACAGCGTTGGCAAACAGGTTGGAAAGGGGCATGGCTGGGAAGGTGGCAGCTTCCTGTGGCCACTGCAGCCCCAGAGTGATCACAGCAATGAGGAGAGGAGAAAACCATGACCCTGCAGCAAAGCGGAGAGGAAAGGCGTTGGCAGTCCTGTAGTGACGGTGCTGAGCGGGGGGATGGCTCCTGGGAATTAATTCCCAGCTTCTTCCATCCATGCTGGCTGAGGGCTCACCTTCCTCGATGTCTTGTTGGACTCTGGGGTGAGCTTAGCCCTCCCCAAAACCAAACGAAACCCCGTCCCCTTTCACTAGACGTGCCCTCGGGGTGTGTACTGCTCCCGGTGTTCTAAGCAGTGTCTTCCTGGCCAAAGAGTTGTCGTTGCTCCGTGAAAACTAGTGTGTCCCCCTATGTTTTTCCCTAACATGCTTGTGTTTTTCCATAGGCCTCATGAGGAGAGCGCAGTGCGTGAGCAAGCCGGGGATGGTGAGTACCAGGTGAGGGCCTGGGGGTACCTCACGTTAGCCTTGGTTTATGCTGTGCTGCTGACATGAAACTGGCTGTCTGCCTTCGCTGGGATGAGAGCTGGTGACGTTAGCTGTGCTGTGACCAGCTAAATTTGCTCTCTGGGGAATATCTGTAGGATTTGGTGGTCTTCGTCAAGCCTAAAGGTTTTCAACCCGTGATATCTAATTCCCACAAGTGTCCATCTGTGCTTACAGACACCACAAAGTTCATCTCAGACAAATACCCTTCAGTGGAGGAATGCCCTGGAGCCTGTAGGACTTGGACATATGCATTAGACACCACCCTGATCCCCATCTTAGGCTTCGAGCATGAGTTTTAACATCCCTGCCAACATTTATCTTAAGAATAACTATTATAACTGTGACTTGACCTTGCTCACGTTTTCCACCCTCTCCTCACCCAGTTTAGGCTAAAGACTAACTAAGTTAGATCATGGATTAAAGTCACACTGTAGGGAAAGGTACTCTTCTTCATTGAATTATAAGTTGCCACATTTTAATTTAGGGCTGGCACTGAGCGCGCACAGCCCAGCCCAGCGCCACCCCATCATCACCTCCCATCACCCTGAGCGTGTGGCAGCACTGACAGTCCTTTAAAACTGAAATAAAAGAAAAGTACCTGGAGCCATTTCTGCCCGGGGAGTTGCTCAGGTGTTGCTCGACAGTGAATGTCTCCTCCTTTCATCCAGGTAAAGGTGACTGTTGAGCCACCCCTTATATAGCAGGGGGTCTGTTTAAAATGTATATGTGTGTTCATGATCACAACAACATCTCTGTATCTTCTGTTTGCATAAATGGACGAGTGTTCGCAATGGTGCTACCTAATTGTAGTCATTTATACATAGATGTAAAGGTTGGGGAGGTTGGTTGCCCCGGGGTGAAATCGGTGCTGAATGATTTCGCCATATTCTGCTGTTTATTGCAAATAAAAGTTGCTCGATCGTTGGAAGACCCATCTCAAATCAGGTCGGTGCTTCTTCACGGTGGAATTTGCCACGTTCACCTGGTCGTCCTGCCTGGCTCTGCAGCCTTGGCCCACAGTTAACAGGGCACTGGCCAGTTTGGGAGACTTCTGGCTTAAAGCAAGGGGGATGTTTTCCCCTTTATTGTTAGCGGGGATAGAACTGGATGGATGTTGTCAGGTGAATCCTGTTTCTGCCAAGTAATTTCTTTCAATTTCTACCAAAATTTCAAAATTTCAGCAAACAGTTTTGGTGAGCTGGTTTGCCGTAGGTGTGCCAAAGAGCTGTCATACCCAAGTGCTTGTTGGGGTACCAGCCTGCCCGCTGCAAATCCAGGTGCCAGAGCTCTGGGAGGTTTCTCACATCCTCAGCTGGACAAGGCTGCGAGAAGATCTGGATACGAGCATCTTCCTGCTCTTGCCTGAGATGCAAATGTGAAATATCTCAGGATTAAGCAGAGGGCTGGTGTTGAAAGGAGACAGAGGAGATGGGGAAGGGAGGTGGGGAAGAGGAGAGGTTACAGCACACCTATCCCTGCTTTTGAGCAAAACAAGACAGAACCTGAGATGGGCAACTCCGGAGGGGCTTAAAGGCCTTTCACTCCCCATAAGGCACCAGTTGCCCCAAACCACCCTGTTTCGGCCCTCTGCCCGGGGCTCAGGGACTGCTCCCTGCTCAGGGGTGGTGATTTGGCTCCCCTGGGCCCTGGGTTTGCGGTGCCCGCCCCAGCGTGGCTCGTGTTCCCGAGAGGCGGCGTCACCGCCGGGGCGGCTGGAGCAGCGGGTGCAAGAGCTGGTTAATAAACACGCGGGGGGAGCGCGGTCTGTTCCGAGAAGCCCCCGGGTGTTTGCTCGCCGGAGCTGGGGTGGTGTCGCAGGATAAATGTCAGTCCCTAGAGAAGAGGGAACAGTGGGTCCTGCAGCTATCAGGTATCCCGTCACCCAATAGCCAGCAACATCTGGGTGTGTTTTTCTGCTCCAGATCGTGTTTAAATATGTCAATATTTGCCAGAGCTGAGCAGAGCAGCAGGCACCCCAGCCCAGCCCAAGCTCTGCTGCCTGTTAGTGATGATTCTTAACCACTGCAGCTAGATCGGTACAGCACCTTGCACCCGAGTCCTGCTGCCCTGCTGCCTCTCCAGCTCCGTTAGTAAAAGCACGGTGCTGAATCATCGTTTCTTTCTGTCGCAGCTAAGCACGGAGATGCCAGGATGATCCAGACTGTGCGGTGCCCCTGAGGCTCGGTTTGTCCCCGATCATCTCTGGGCGTTAAATGAGGCGGGAGCGTGGTGGAGAAGGGAGTGCGTGACTGTGGAGCGCTGGGCTGGGCAAACACATGCCACTGGCAGAGCTACAGTTGCATAAGCCACTCTCAAATATCAGGTTGGCATTTTTCTGGCTTTCAGATGCCTGCGTTTGCGACTCAAAGGAACATCTCATAAAGCAGCGTGACAGTCTGTAATTTCCAAGTTCCTTTTCTTTTTTTGAAAGAGAAAGAACCCTCAGTTCTCTTCAGGGTGGTCCTGTGTCCACTTGCCTTACCCTGAGCATCACCAGCAGCATCTAAACAAGTGAAGCAACTTTCCTTGCAGGCACGTACCCTCCCTGGGTCCTCGTGACCCTGCAGCGTGGGGTGGTTGTGTGGAGAGGACCTTCCCAGCCTGATGGGTGAGCTGCAACCAGTGAATCCTGACCCAGGAGCCAGCTGCTGGCCCACAGCCCAGGCTCTGCACTTCGGTGGGCAACGACATGGTTGACGGAGGTTTTCAGTGACGGTTGACTACCTCTGCTAGCTCGCTGCTCGGAGGGTGAATACTCCCTTTTCAGATTGAATTGTTGGGTTTTATTTACTGGAACTCAGTAAATAAAATTTATTTACTCAGTTTCACTGAACCTATTCCTGATAATGAGGCTGAAGAGGTCCAGGACTGCAACCCGGTCTGTCTGCCTGGCCATCCTGCTGATGGTAGGGACACAAATCAGGACAAAATACAGAGCCTGGACTGAAGTATCTTTATTTACATGAAATGCATTTTAAATACAAACCTATCTCAATGTAAAATTACAACACACCCTATCTCTAGGCTCCCTAGAAACTAGTCTAAGCATTTAAAATAAAACAGAATTTCAGAAATTTCGGAAATATTCAGTTGCTTCTGGCATTTTAAAGGAAGCCAAAGCCCTGGGCTAAGAGGGTGACCAAACGGCAGAGAGGAACCGGGGTTGCTGAAACTGCCTTTGACATCGATGTCTTCCTCTCCAGGTGCAAACAGCAGATTCCCTTTATTTTTGTATGATTTGGCTAAGTCAGATGAGCGAGTTTATGCAGAGCCGAGAAAGTGGTTGGGAGCTGGGAAGGCCAGAAATCTTGCCTTCCTCTTCCATCTCGTAACTGAAAGCAAGGGGTGGAGGGATGAGCTCTGCTAGCCCTAAAACCTCGGCAAACGCGGGAACTGGGAACGGCCAGTTCACTTCTCTCGCTGTGAATACTCCTTTCCTTAATTAATCAGTTTTATCAGTAGAACATGTTTAAGTAACATTTACATACATATGCATGCACCTAATTTGGGATAGTTTTATTTAACTAGTAAAAAAATCAACCTTAAAATGCTGGTTTTGTGCTATTTAGCTTGAATACCCGTTTTCCGTGAAGGTGGTTTGCTGGTAAACAAGAACCATCCTGTTCCCTGCTGAAAAGCCTTCTTTGCTCACAATTTTACCCTCCCTTTTCTGCTGGCTGTTTCGGGAAGCGGAGCGGTCCTGTCTTCCTCTCCTCGGGGCCCGAAATTTCGTGAGCCGCAGGGGCCCTGTGCTCTCCAAGAGGGACAACCTTCCAGCCCCACAGTCCTCGTCACCCGAGCCCCATCACCCACACAGCTGGCGCTGCCGTGCCAAAAGAGTTTTTATTAACAAACCCAATTAGCGCCGCTCTGCTCCTCTCCAGATGTTTTTTAGCATCTCTTGTGAGACCAGATGTAGCCGGGAGCAGAGCTCCTGGCCCCGAGCCCTGTTCTCCTGCTTCGGTTCCTGGCAATGGTCTTTGTCTTTCATCCCAAGCTGACGTCTTGGGACCGTGGAGGTCCCCCTGTTCGTGCTCAGCGAGAGCTTCCAGGAGAGCCCCATGGCTGCTCTCGGCTTTACGTCCCTGCCTGTGCTCAGGGCCCTGACGAGGTGCAGTTTGGTTTCTAGCTAAGCTGGACCCATGAAAAGCTGCTCCTTATTCCCAGGGAGTCCCACCGACGCTGGCACCAGGGTTATGGGATACCCTTGGATTGGGCACAGCAGGATGGAGCAGGATGTGAATTTACCCGTTACCTTTATTAGGACTTGAAAAAGCAGTTGGACATTTGTGTCTCACAATTTACATCTTTCCTGTAGGTTCTGAGGTCGGACATGCTCCTCGCCACAGGGATGTCCTCGTGACACAGGTCAGCTCTTGCCTGGAGAGGAGCAAGGCTTGCACAAGACCCTCTGGGTGAGACTTGCCTCCCCAGCTTTTACTGTAGTCTTTGGGGAGGAAGAGGTGCTTTTGGAGGATCCTCCATCTCAGACAACTGCCAGCTTGGCCTGCTGGACACAGCCATGGCTTGAGAGCTAAAGAGTGGCCCAAAATCTGCTTCTCATAACACCCACACGGTGCTGCTTACCTTGGCTCCTCTGCCAGGGCTGCAGTGGGATCTCACAGCCCTGGAGGGTCGTTACAGCACGGAGAGTGATCATGCCTGGTCCTCTTCTTCCCAGGGATGGTGGGGCTGGACGAGATCCACCACCCACCCTGGTCCTTCCATTGCATTAACCATACAGGAGCTCAGCGCTGTGGTGTGGGGCTGCCCAGAGTTTGGGGCCAGTTTGCTAGTGGGGGGACTGCACGTGGCTCCTAATTTCTACATAGACTTTAGGGGTTCATCAGCGGGGCGGTGAGAGGGACAGCCAGGGCAGGGCAGCCTTGGTGGGCACAGCCTGGACGCGGCAAAGTGAGCACCCAAGGGCAGCAGGACTCAAGCTCTGTGCGAAGCTGCTGGAGGTGGTTTGCAGCCCAGAATCCAGGTGCACATCAGAGCCACGGTCCAGGGCAGGAGCTGCGTGCCCGTCCCTGCGGGTGTCTGCAGGGTCCTGGCAGAGAGCTGTGCCGCCACTGCCAGCCTGGCAGTGGGTGCAGGACCCCTCACTCTTCGCCTGGGTGCTCCCCAACTGTCCACTTGGCCTTCACGTCCCGGAAAGGAGTGATGTCCTCGTAGGTGGCCATCTGCTCCACCTCCAGGCCCTAGACCAAGAAGAAGGAGGTTGAGACATGGAAGCGGAACCCAGCACATCCCCCCTTGGGACCCCCAAGTGAGGACTCATCTCCAGGCTATTCCCCTAGAGATTGGGGCAGCTTCTGAGAGGGGAGAAGATGGAGATAGATGGCTGGATGTGCTCAGAGCTTGGCGAGGTTTTGTGAGCAGCTCTTTATGGTTGATGTACAACAGGCACTTGGGAAGAAGATGCCCTGATGGGCCCTGCAAGGGCTGGTGGCACCTAGCAGACACCAGCAAGAGCACAGCCAGCTATATCAAGGCTCAGGTTGATATTACAGAGGTACTTCTATAATTAATGCAGCATTACCTCGTAGGTATGGTCCTCCTCCGGGATTTCCTTGCCTTCACCCTATGGAGAGGAGAGTCACAGATTGGGTGTCAGCACCCACCAGGACCCCCCCATCCCCTGTCCCTGGCCTTGTCCCCCCAGGCCAGGTCCCAGTGCTTCCACAGGCAGATCCATGCAGTCCCACACACTGTTTTAGTTACTTATTTTCCTACTTCAGCTAGCCACGCTCCCGTGCAACAGCCCCAAACCCAGAGCCTGCCCATCCCCATCCCTAGTGGTGTCCTGCCTGAGATGCAGGACACCACTGTGAGCACCACAGGAGAGAAGCTGGGGACATCCCCACTGCTGGAAACACCGTCACTTACTTTATCTAGGAACAGGAGCATGGGGACGCTGATGAAGATGACAAGCAGGATGGACTGGATGATGATGATGGCATCTTTCAGCGTGTTCCTGCTCTGGAGCTGCTGGATGCTACTGTGACCTGGGAGCAGCAGCACAGGGAAAGCCCCAAGTCCCACCTCTGTGCCAGGCTCCCGGGGAATGGGGATGAGCTTGGCATGGCTGCAGGTTCATATGTCAGCAAGAGCAGGTGGGGGAGACCAGGGTGACATGCCCTCCCCCTTGGGAGAGACCAGAGCTTTGCAAACTGCCTCCAGGATTGGCATCAGGGACCAGCTCCTGGATGAGACACCTTGGGCAGGACCCACCACTAGCCAGGACCAGGAAAAATCTGATTTATTAGGGGAATGCAGTCGCTGGGATGTGTTTCTGTGGGATGGGTGTGCCAGGGCAAACCCGGGGAGGTTGTCCTGCTGCTTGGTGGCTGGCAGCGAGGAAAGAAACCTCTGTGGTGCCATGGAGTATCTGAAGAGATCCACCAGCATGGGGAGAGGTGGGTCAATAGGAGCATGGTGTGGGGTTCATATGGAGTGGGAAAGGGTGAGAGAAGGAGAAAGAGCATCTCCTGGGGGGCACGGAGGATGGGAGCTCCCACTCACCCATGACTCTGAGCTCTGTCCCGCACAAGTGCGGCCGCTTCTTCTCTGCAGTGAGGTTCTTGCTGTCACACACATAGATGCCGTTGTCCTCGTAGGTGATCCTGAAGATGGTGAACCTGATGAAGTTGTCTTGCCTCTCGATGCTATAGCGGGAGGTGTTGTGATCCAGCTCGTAGAGGTCATCACTGTTCTCTGTTGTTTTGTACCACTGCATGCTATCGGGCTCCCGGGAGTAGCAGATGAAGTGGACGGGCTTGTTCTTCTTGGCTGCCACGTAGCGTGGGTCCTGCTGCACCATAGGGCACCTGCCGCCTGCCAGGGGACAAGGGTGTCATGGCGAGCAAGGACCTGGCATCCATGGAGCATCAGAAAAAAAGCCACTTCCATGAGACACCCCCCCCCCCCAGCATCTCCCAAATCAAGAGCTTTCCATTTTTGTGGATTATACTGCTTTTGAGCATTCAGCTTTGTTTTGGTGAATCATCGTCGTCTGGGGATAGAAATCAGTGACTTTTGGTGAAAACATGCTTTTAATGGAAACTAATTTTCTGTGGGAAAGGCTTCACTTGAATACTTTTTGCTGCTCTCACCCCTGTCTATGTACATCTTGTCTCAGCTCCAAAATTACAGCCTGTGCTGGCACGCACCATGGAGCCTTTGCTGGGACAGACCCATCTCCCCAGCTGGCTTCTCTCATGTTTCCACATTTTGCATTTTGCTGTCTTTTGTATTTTTACCCATGTTTTGGTCCCAGAGTTTGAGGGCTCGTTTGGGTTGCAGAGTTCATGCTTAATACTCCGTGGGTGGGAACGGCACAAGCGCTGTGTGACGAGCCCGGTGCCTGGGCCCAGGGCACCTCTTGTTCATGCAACCTGCTCTGCTAATGCAGGGGAAAAATGCGAGTGTGCTTAGGAAAGACAAAACGGATCCGGCTTTGCGGAGGGAGAGCAAGGTGCAGGGCTGGGGAAGTGTCGTGGAGGAGGTCACAGCCTGGGAATTGCCTCTGTGTGGAGAAGGCCTGTGGGTGATGGGACACGTCCAGCTCTGCAGGGGGCTGGCACCTTCGCAAGCATAGCCAGTGGGGATGGGAGGGACACACGTAGGGAAAGAGCCCAATGAGTCTGAGAGGTTACCTGTGGTGTTCCTGGTGCTGTTCTGGTCTGCTGACATCCCACCTGCGAGAGAGAAGAAGGGCCCTGAGACAGTGGCCAAGAGCCCATGTAGGACAAGCCCATGTAGGATGTCCCACGTAGGACAGCATGTACCATGGGTCCTTCGTGCCCACTCCATATGGGATGGAGTGCTCGGGAGCCTCAACCAGAGCCCTGCTCAGAGGAGAGGACATGGGGTAGCGCAGATTTGGGTACAAACCCTCCTATTTCCATCCCATCTCCTTGATCTTCTCTAAGTTGCTTTCTGGTTGACATCCCAGTGAAACCTGCCTTTACTATTAATATCCCCATAGGACAGCCTGTCTCAGAAAGGGTCCAGACAGGCTCACACCTCTTTATTTACACTTTCTGTTTTCTGAATCAACCAGAAACACTTTCCCTGCCGGGGATTCCCTGGGCTTGGAGCCCTGTGATGGCCAGGGAGGTTCTCAGACCCCGGGACCATGCAGCCCTGCGGAACAAGGGCTGGATGGAGCTGTGGGACCTGCGATGCAGTGCAGGAAGCAGGGTGAGGTGGGGACCCCCCAGCACCCACGGGTGCCCCTGCCCGCAGCTCCAGTGCCCCTGTGCCTCGGTTCCTCTTGCTGCAGCTGGGCAGGAAGCACCAGCCCTGTTTACCGCATCGCTTCAGTGCTCAGCTCCATCTGCTTGACGAATATTCACCAGACCCCACCGTGGGGAAGCTGGCACGGAGGCGGGGGCTGCACCACCTCCCAGCATGTTGAGGCAGCTGCAAAACTCCACCCAGAAGAAGAAGAAGAAGAAGAAGAAGGAAAGTTCAATTTCTGAGCCTAAGCTTTGCCCTGAGCCTTGCCAACCTGCTGCAGACCTTCCTGCCCTGAACAGCAGCCTGGCAGAGACCTCCTGGCTCAGCTGTGAGCGCCCCTCCTTGCCCCAGAGCCTCTTCCAGGTCTGTCCTGCTCTGTTCACCTCCAGCACCTACCTCTCTGCTGGAAAACTCTCCCCTCCAGCCTCACTTCATTTATTTCTGAGATGGGGAGATGCGTCTTGTCTGGGCTGTGCGTTGGGTGCATGTCCCTGCCACCTGCGTTCCTGCCAGGACACATGGCTTTGCTCTCCATGGTTTGCTGGTGTTTCTAACTGAAGACCAGGCTGGTCCCTTGCCCTGAAGGCCCTCATACCCCTCAAAGCCAAGATTTCCATTGCAGCTACGTGTGGGCTGAGCTTCCCCTGTCTGCCCTTGAAGCCACCATGAGAGCCAGGATGAAAACCTGTGATCCTGAATCTGTGCTGGACTTGGGTGGCCACCCAACAGAAACCCTTTAAATGCCCTTTCTCCTGAGGGCACAAGTTTCCCCAGCCGAGGGTGGGATCTGCTGCAGGTTTTCATGGGTGTCCCTGCACCAAGCAAGAGGGGTTGGAAGGGGACAGGAGCTGTGTCCTGGGGTTAGCTGCTGCTTCTCCGTGGGGATGCAAAGGGGAAGCACACAGAGATGTTCACATAGGACCCACAAATCACCCCCAAAAGCCTTTTTCTTTTCATTTCTCTGCTGCTCCTGGGCACTCAACTGCATGGAGCAAAGGGATCTGGCTTGGCCATGGCCTCAGCAATGTGCCGGCCCCATCTTCAGGCCTCCGAGAGCAATAAATGGTAAACCAATCCACAACCCTTCTTTCCTGCCACCTGCAACCACAGCCAGGCAGGCTCTGCACCCGCTCGGCACCGGGCTTCTGCCAAAGCCAGCCAGCTGCCCGAGAAAGCGTCCCAGCTCTGCATCCCTCCCTGCACCCCAACGGGAAGCAAAACCCGAAACCTGAGGCAGGCATCGAGCCCCGAGCCCCTGCGGGTCCGCCCTGGCTCTGCTGCACCCAGGGCTGGCTTCCTGCACAAAGCAGGGCTCAGAGGGGCGATGGCAAAGTTTAACGCCTTTAGAGCCAGACCTGAGTGAAGTCCCTCGTTGTGCTAAGCAAGGGACGCATGCCGGCGCATCGCCTGGGTGCAGGTTTCTTCGCTCTGAAATGCAAAGCCCATGTTGGACGCCTACCTGTGACCAGAGCCATCAGCCAGAGGTTTGCCTGGAGCACCCAGAGCCTCGTGCAAAGATCAGCCATCTTTCACTGCCAATGGCAGGGATACATCCAGTCACCGGTTCCTTGCTTCTGCAAAACACAGCGGCCGCTCCGACCAGCTTGGCCTCCGTACCTAAAAATGGCAAAGCTGCCGCTGCGCGAGACAGCCCCTTTCCTGCTCATGTAAATCCTCCTCGGTGGGGACTTTCCCCTTGGGGCTGGTTTTGAATGCAGCGCAGACGCTGGGGCGGCTGGTGCCTGCGCCCTGGGCACCGTCCAGCCTCGTATCCCTGGGCTGTGCTCGTCATGGTGGCGTTATTTGATGGAGGTGACCACGACTGGTGTGAGTCGGCACCAGAACTGGAGATGAGCCCATCGGCGAAGCACTCGGTGGTGCAAAACCTGGGCTGAGCGCAGGGGATGTGCTCAGGGAGCGGGATGTGACCACTGGCACTGCTGCATCCCTGGGAGGTAGAGGATGGAGGTGACCTCCGGGGTCATACCCCAGCTCCACAGCAGCGTGGGCAGATCCCCCCCAGTTTAACCCTGCAGGTGATGGGCAGGTGTTGGTGCTGGCCCAGTTGCAAGAGTCAGAGCAGGAACGGTGTGGGAAGAGGGGATGTTTGTGGGGTTTCTCCTTCACCCTGCTCATTGTGGGGTGCAGAGGGATTGGTCCCCCAGCTCCTGTACCCAGCATCCCAGAGAGTCCCCACAGCCACCCTTCCAGGGAAGGGTGGAATCTAGAAGAGAGATGGCCAAAACAAGGTCTCACTTCCCTTGGTGCCAGCCGTGCCATGACTGAGATCCTTCTCCGTGAGTCCTTTGGAGACAACCACTCCCTGGGGAAGCACAACATGGCACCCCAAGGTGAGCTCTCTCCCCCTTTGCTCTGACACAGATATACGGTTTCCCTCCATGCCATGTCCTCCGGCTGCTGTGCGTTACCAGCTGTGGGTGAGCACTGAACTGTAACTCCATGTGAAAAACACCTTTTGGGTACTTTTGCCAGCCGTGTTGGTCCCCAGAGCCTGGGGCCTCCCCAAATCTTTGCCTTCCACAGGTTTGGTGGGTTTTTTGCCGGTTCTGAGCATCCGGTAGCTGCTGGGAACTGGCCTGAGCCTCACCTTGTATGTGAGGGGACATGACTCAAGAAAGAGAAATAAAGGTTTCCAGAGAAATACTGGCCCCAGGAGAGAAAGAAAGATGATGGGAGAAATATCTTGGTAGAGCAGGCAGGTCATGCCACGCGCAGTGCTGTACATGGGGGCCGTACTGCTGAGTCCCTGCTGCCGTCACCTCTGGTCTTGCTGGAAAAGCACAGCCCGGCCATGACATCCCGGCAAAGCAAAAGTGGTGGGGGATGCCTGTGTGCTCGGCAGGCAAGGGAAGGATTTTTATCGAGCCCTGGGGTTGGAGATGGGAGCGGTGATGAGCGAGGCAGGGATGCTGGAGGTGCCTGGGAAGGCCCCGTAAGGCAAAACCAGGAGCGGGGCACAAACTAAAGAGGGTTTGCAGTGATGGTGGCCAAATTGCCCCGCGGTGCTGCCTGCAGGCTTCTTGGCACCCTTGAACAGGCACAGACCTGGTCCAGAGGGGCTCGGTCTCCCCTCGAAGTCCCCTGTGGTTGCAGTACCCGGTGGCAGGGTAGGGAGTGGTAGGGAGACCTGATGGTCTTGCAGGGAGGGTCCCACGGCCCCATGTCTCTTCCCCTGGGCCACCCTGGCTCCCCAGCCCACAGCCCATGGCCAGACCGTGCCCCGCGGGCAGAGCAGAGCTGCTGCAGGCAGCTGCACCCTTCCCAACCCATTCCTATTCATCAGGGCTTGGGTTTCACCGCTGTCCTTTCCCTCGCCGCAGGAGGACACGGATGGTGAGTTGTGCCACCTCCTCCCTCCAGCTCCACGCCTGCATGGTACCGCGATGCTCACCTTGAATTACGCCAGCCCTGGGACGAGCTGTTCCAGCCAGAGCGAAAACACGGCAGCGAGGCCGTGCCGTGGCCCTCGGGGACGTCAGAGGGTCCTGGAGGCAGCTCCTCCTCCAGCCATACATTGACGCAGAAACCTGCTTCGCCCACCGCTGCCTTCTCCCCGTGATGCTGAACTGCTCCCGCGTGGCTGGTGGGGCAGGTTTGGCCCCACAGACCCTGGCCTGGAGCAGCTTGGGGAGGTCTGCACCTCCTCCAAGCCCACCTCTCTCCTTGGTTGGTCCTGCAGCAGCATCTCCTATAGCTCTTAGAGTCAGGGCTCGTTGCTGTGAGGAACCAAAGGTTCCAGGGGACTTGTTCATGAGCAGAGCAGAAGCTCTAGGGTCTGGGCTGGGTTGGAGGTACCAGAGGGAGGCAGCCCAGGGGGTATTTTGTGCAGGATGGGACCACCAGTTTCTGCTGAGGGTGGCAGGTCCAGGTTCCCCATATCTGCCCTGGAACAAAGGGAGGGGGCATTTACCCCTCCCAGGGGCAGGGAAAACATTTTCCCCCCTCTAACACATACCAACGCATCTGGTATCGTAATAATAGACCATTTACAGTTTATTTTAAGAAATGTACAAAGAAAAATGGCTTTAGCTCACACAAATCCTGCTCTTTGGCATTTTTCCCATCCCTGACGACACATACGTACAAGCAGCATTGATTGTGAACCACAATCCGGGCTGGAAACTGCCGTGCCATGGATGCTTCCTACACAAACGTCATTTAAAGCAGCTCAGGCTCCTGTTCCAGGGAGCATCACCCTACGCAACATGGAAATGAAAGCACAGCGCTATGGGATGAGCAGAGCGACCCCGGCTCTGCCTCCTGGCCGACAGCACACGGATGCAAGCAAGCTCAGCACCGCTCCTGGCCAGCCTGAACATGGGGCATCCGTAACGGCTCAGCGCCAAAGTCAGCCCAAGAAAAAAAAAATAATTATAATAATAATACAAAAAGACAGACCCTTTGGCTTTAAGAAGCAGCCCTTGTTTTAACTGGAAGAGATTTTGGTTCATGTTTGTTTTGATCTCAAGAGTTGGTTTTTTTTTTTTCCTTTTGAAGGCAGAAGGCAGTCCAGAGGTGAACTCGGGGCCTTTTGCACAGTTTTCTTGATTTACTTTCCTTTTGCCCCCCTGTGTAAAGAGCAGCAAAACCCTTCCCCCTTTGGGAAAATGCTCCTCTGCCGTGAGGTTTCCTGGTGAGGACCTGCCTGGCCTCACCAGGGTCTGAAGAGACCCCAGCACGTGCCAATGGGTCGTCACCGGAGCCAGGGGAAGGATGCTCTGCCTGAGTATTTGGGGATTTACACCCCGGTGGGAGCATTCATTGCATTAAGGCCCCCGGCGCTCGGTGGGATGCGAGGGACCCGTTGAAGCAGCTCGTTGCACGGACCGTTCAGACATCTGCTCCCATCCCCGGGGATGCGCCTCGTTAGTTAACGCTAACCACGAGCGCTCCTCTTGCTGTGGGGCTTGAAGAAACCCTGGAGGGTTTTGTTACGGGGACTGGGGATTCTTGGAGGAGGTTTTCCAAACCCTACCTTTGTCCATTGCTTTCCTGCCGCAAAAACTGGATGAAACGGGAAAACAGAGAAGCATGACTATAAGTACTGTTTACATTCGTACTGTAGAGACCAGAATGAGTTACGATTTCAATGCATATCCAGAGACCTTTAAAACCTGATATTTAACCCTGAGAACATATCTGCAGATGCTTTGTTTTGGCTATGCAAACAAATCTTTAAGACATAATTGCACTTTCTCTGTATATAACAAAAAAAAAATCCATAAAGCTTATTCAAATATTCAAAAGAAAGGTGCTAGTTTAAGACATTAGAGATTTTTGTTCACAAACCCTTGTCTTTCCTGTAATTATTCTTAATATTATTTCACTTGGCTCATCTTTCACTGGCTACTTGGCTGCACTCTGGAAGAATAATATACAAGAAAATATCTTAATTGTGAAATAACATTAATAAATAATTCCTTTAAGTAAAAGGACAGCCATACTCATTTGTTAATGTCTGAAAAACATCGTTACCGTGATGAGATCATTTCAAAACTAAAATGTTTCTCTTTCACCAACAATAGATTTCACATTTAATTCTCATAAGAAAAATATTAAACTCTTTGCAAGTGCAGTGAGCTGTAAAACCCAGAATCAGTAAGAGATCCTGCTTCGAAAGTTAAGGTGTCTACTTGAAATATCTGAAATTAGCTCAATATCTAAGATCTATTGATCTGTGTCTGGAAGAGCTCTTGAAAAGGAGATTCAAATGAAGTCCTTCCAGGCTGGGCAAGAGATGGAAGCCTCTTTCTGTTATACCAGCGACTCTTTCACAACGTGTTCCTTATCCCTTGCTTTTGCTTCGCCAGGAGCATCATCTCGCTTCTCTGTGCTGGAAACGGGTGCAAGACCAAAGGCAGGGGCTGTCTCCACATCTGTCCCACTGTTCCCGTACATCTCGTGCATTTTGGTAGCAATCAGACCTTCCTTCTCGGGCGCGTCCTCTCTCAGGTCATCCTCGTCCTTGCTGTGCCTGTACATGTAGGACGCTTGCTTCACCGAGCGCCTCAGGAGGTACCTCCGGAAAGCCCTCTGGATTTTTGTAGCGCAGACTTCCTCATGTTTCCTTTTCAGAGTGGTGGTGATGGGTTCGTAGGAAACCTTTGAGGGGTTCGCAGCCATGAACTTCTCCTCCATGGTGGCCTTCAAGGCATCCATCTCTCCTGAGTCTCCCAGCACTTCCTTAGTCAGGGCAAAGAGGATATCCAGACAGTGGATTTTGTCCCCAGCAACCATTGGTAGATCCATGGTGATTAGCTTGATCTTATTCGGCTTGGGAATTTTGAGTGGCTCCTGTAAGGTGTCTACGAAGTCAGACAAGGTGCTGTATGCAATGAACTGGGTGGCGTCCGGGTCAAACTTCTCCCAAGTTTCATAAAACATTTCAAAATCATCTTCGCAGAGGGGTTCGCTGCTCTCCTCTGTGGCCACGTTGAAGTTCTCCAGGATGATGGCAATGTACATGTTCACCACGATGAGAAAGGAAATGATGATGTAGCTGCAGAAGAAGAAGATGCCAATGGATGGGTTGCCACAGTTCCCTTTTACTGAACTGCCAGGGTTTTCCAGGTTGGGGTCGCAGTCAGGGGGACCGCTGTTCAGGATCGGGCTGAGGAGACCATCCCATCCAGCCGACGTGGTGATCTGGAAGAGGCAGATGATGCTGTTCCCAAAAGTTTCGAAGTTGAAGATGTCATCGATCCCCGCCTCCTTCTTTACATAGGCGAAGTTGGACATCCCGAAGATGGAGTAGATGAACATGACAAGGAAAAGCAGGAGGCCAATGTTGAACAGGGCAGGCAGGGACATCATCAGAGCGAAGAGAAGAGTCCGGATGCCTTTTGCCCCCCGGATCAGCCGGAGGACACGGCCAATCCTTGCCAGCCTGATGACCCTGAAGAGAGTGGGTGATACGAAGTACTTCTCTATGATGTCTGAGAGGACGATACCTGTGAAGGGATGAAGAAGAGGTGAGTTTGCCATGCTCTGCAGCCAGCACAGGGAGGTAAGGTGGAGCTACTCTGCTCCATGTGCCAGAGTTGGGCAGATACAAGGAGATGAGGCCGCCCTGAACAGCACACAGCTCTCTGCTCCTCCGGTGGCAAAGGGAACATATTAAAAAATAAACTCTGAGCACAGAGCCGAAGGTTAAATGCTGGTGCTCTGTTTCAGCAGTGCAGCCAGGCAACATGGAGACAAGGGGAACCCAGCATCAAGGAAGAGCGAGACACATCCTCAGCCCTCATCCAGCCTGGTGGCATGGGGTAGCCTCACATCCGTCTTGTCTCAGGGTCCTGTTAGCTTGGCCCTGCTCAAAGGGTGGGTGTAAGGAGGTGGCCAGTGACAGCTTGGTGGCTGTAGATCAGTTAGACCATTTCCACTCTTTTTTATCCAGTGGGACCCCTGAGGAACTGGTTGAACCAGCAGGACTCACCTAAGATGGAGAGGATGACCACCACAAAGTCAAAGATATTCCAGCCAATAGTGAAGTAGTAGTAACGCAAGGCGAACATTTTGAGCACACACTCTCCAGTGAAGATGACAATGAAGACCAGGTTTATCTTGTATAGGACAGATGTTTTGAGTTCGCTTTGATCATCTGTTTCGACCATCATGGTCACCATGTTAAGACAAATCAGGATCATGATGGTTATGTCAAACACTTGCTTGGTAACAAAGTCAAACACCATCCCTTGGAACTTGTTCTGCCGTCAGGGCCACGTGGGTGATGATGGAGAACCGGAGATGAGGTGGGAACACGGGACAGACACACACAACACAAAAGACACAACAGAAAGAGAAGAAGGAACCGTATGTAAAAACTCAGGGTTGTGGTAAATACGCAGATCTCGCAGCCCAAAAAGCTATGTGAGGAGGATAGCCAGCACCTTGCAGGATGAAGCCCATCTGGTAATAACCACGGCCAGGAGATTTGGGCACAGGGACAGTTGCTTTCTAATTATAGCCAGAGCTAATGCACCAGGGCAAAAATGAACACATGGAATAGGTCTCACTTGAGCAGGGCTACCAAAACCAAACCCAGCTCACAACTGTGTATGTATTGGCTGGACCAGGGTCACTTCTAGGAGCGTTGAAAGCTGAGCTTTCCCTGAGTCTAACTCCCTTCAAGAGAGGAGCTGAGAGCTGAGCTAGGAGAAAACTTTAATTTCTGCAAAAGGGATCCTTGCCTTGCCTTTGCCAGCAGACCCAGGGCTGAAGAGCAGACCCAAAGAAGGTTGCCGGGTGTGAACCTCTTCTGAAGCCCCAGCTCTTAGCAAGGTCCTGCCTGAAAAGTAGCAATGGGGAGCCAGGATTTGGCTCCTTGCCCTGACAAATGGTCTTCCCTAGACCCTTCTCATTCACTTTGGGATAGCTGGTGGCTTGGAGTGCTCCCTTCCTGCTGCACTCCACGGTGATTAACCCAACATACCGATGGCCTGGGGATGGGCTTCTGGGGTTTCTTGGAGCCAAGCTTCTTCATGGCATTATAGTATTTCTTCTGCTCTTCCGTCATGAAGATGTCTTTGCCTCCAAAGTATAAAAGGAATCACTGCTGTTAGTCTTGAGAACTCACCTTTTCCTACCAAGCATCTCAGACCATGCTCCTTCCCACCAAGCATCTCCATCCAAGCTCCTATCAGGCATTTCTCGCTGCACTGACTCAGTGAAACCTGCTACCTCCCTGCTTGTCCTTTTCTATGCTGCTTCTCTAGT
Source organism: Leptosomus discolor (assembly GCF_034619465.1). Taxonomy (NCBI): domain Eukaryota; kingdom Metazoa; phylum Chordata; class Aves; order Leptosomiformes; family Leptosomidae; genus Leptosomus; species Leptosomus discolor. The sequence continues at coordinate 3,516,004 of NC_141415.1, forward strand.
TCACAGCACCCATGGGTGCTCACCCCAGCGCTGCAGTTTCCTCCTGCAGAGGTGAGATGCTGCCTCCCAACCTGCTGCAGCGAGTGGGGCACCCCATGCCCTGCCAGGGCTCACCCCTTCGTTGCTGGCCAGATCCTACTGGGACCAAGGCAGCATCTCGGTGTGCTTCAGAGCTTGCTCAGCTTAAACAACATGCTCCTTGTTACCTACCCTCTGCCCACTTCCCCCTCTGGCAGCCCAGGGGTATTAGTCCTGTGCTGCTTGCTTGAAAGCAGAAGTTGAGTCTGTCCTTGATGCATGGAAAAATGATGAGAAAGGGTCATGGGGTAGCAAATAGAAGTGATGACACAGGCATACAGCCTTGCCTCTGTGGCACAAGCAAGAGAAAATTCATCCCCCCTCATCTCCTCCCTCTACACCTATCAATGAAATCTTCTGTAAATGCTGTGGCCAGGACACAGATCCCTGGGTGCTGTTTGTCCAGCTCTCCTTGTTCACTCTGCGGGAAGCCACTAATGGATGCCAGCAATTCAGGCTGCAGAGAGAGCCTGGGGCCCATTCAAGCACCAGGCATGGTGGCCCTGGTCCCCTCACTCCGTGACCGTGCTGGTCCCCTCCATCCTGGACCAGTGCCCCAGGAGGCAACATGGCTGAGGGCCCAGAAAATACTTATCTTTTTCTTCTGCTGGTTGAAGTTGTCGATGATGACGCCGATGAAGAGGTTCAGGGTGAAGAAAGCACCAAAGATGATGAAAATGACAAAGTAGATGTACATGTAGAGGTTGATCTCATACACTGGCTGCTCTTCAATCTGACGAGGAGAAATGAGAAAGGTGAGATTAACCATCTCCAGAAAGTGTGTCCCCAAGCCCCCAGGAGAGGGGTCACTATCCTGACAGACCCATGGGATGGCTGCTCGAAAACTTTTGGCAGATGCTATGTGGGTTAAGTGGTCCCCATGGGAGTAGCCATGGGAAGGGACAGCCTCATGACACCGGCTGGGGGACAAGGATGTGCTGACCCCTGATCAGATGCCATGGGCTGGGGAACAGGAATGGATGCCCAGGTGCAGCAATGTCAATGAGCAAACTTGAGTTTCTTCCAAGGGCTGAAATGCAGCCAAGAGGGGAAAGGAAAAGTGGCTTGATTTGTGCCATGCCAGCACACGGGAGTGGCACAGCCTGGCAGCCTCAGAAATCTCTCCTTATCTCAAGGGGCATCACTTCATTCTGCTCTGGATTGACTGGAGATCACCACCAGCTTCCCCCACTTCGAGGAAAGCTCTTGGCAGAAGAGAGCAGATTTGCTCCTAAAACAGCTTTGCCCCAGGTGTTCGGGGAGACAGGAACCCAAGCCATTTTCAGAGGGAGCTGGAAGTGGCTCCTCCGCTGCGCGCCGGCAGCTGCAGCCGGGGTGAGCAGAGCAGCGGTTTCTGATGCTAAAAAAGGCAACGAAAACAAGATGTTCAGGCCCCTGGGTGTGCAGGGCTGACCCCCCGAGTCGGGCACGGGCAAATTCACTCAGTCAGAGAAAGGTAAGAAGTCCCTTCTGCTGCATTGGCTCGTGGTGGTGTGTGCACACATGGGCTGGCGTGGGGATGCTTTTGTGGCTGGATCACAGTAGAAACAACCTCTGCGTTAAACTCTTCAAAACACTTTTTTCTTTTTTTTTAATAACCCATTTAACCCAAAGGTTAAATGCTCGCTGCTCTGTTTTAATAATCCATTTATTGCTCAAGGCAAGCCAGGCGCTTTATCCAGGATGGGATAAGCTCTCCAGCACATGGAGAGCATTGTGTCACAGCAGGGTGAAGGATGAGCCCTCCAGGCTGGAGCTGCGGTGACAGAGCAGGGATTTTGGACCACGAAACTGAAGCTGAGAGGAGCGGGCTTGGCCCCAGCTGTAGCCTGGGTGGGATGGAAGATCGTTGTGAGGGCCAGGGTGCAGCTGGGATGCAGGTGACAACGACCTGGGTAGCACAAGGCACCAGAAGGGACACAACTGAGGCTGTGCACGTGAACAGAGGGGATGTTTTGGGTGTTTTGCCACACTTTGGCCCATGTCCTAGCCAAAGCCATGGGTGGGATGCAGGCAGCCCTTCAGCAGAGCCAGAGGGGATGCCGTGGCCAAGGGGACCATCCCCAGCCCGTGCCGAGCTCCCTCTTGGCCCCAGGACTCTGCTCCCAGCCTTCCAGGGGGAACTGGCCTGGTGGGATGAGCGATGCTCGGTGCGGGTTGTGAGACAGCCCTGCTCGTCCCCTCACCTCGCGCGAGTCCACGGCAGCGTACATGATGTCCATCCAGCCTTTGAAGGTCGCCTGCGGGGACAGTGGAAAAGAACAGGTTCACTGGGAGGTATCTGGGGCTAGGGAGGGAGGGGAGGGTGACGGGTGTGTGTTTGAGGGTTTAGCTCTGAGCGTGCCTGTTCAGCCTGGAGTTACAGCTCCTTCGTGGGAACGGCAGGAGAGGGACCATGAATTGAAGCCACAAAAAAAATGCCCTGATACAGAAACACTGGGATTTGCACATGCACACACAGAGCTCCATTCTGTGGCTGAGGTTACCAGGGATTTCCCAAAACACTGCTGCAAACTGAGCCGGGAAAAGAAGGAATTGACTGTTCTCCCCCCTCAAACAGAGTGCGTTTTCCCAACGGCAGAGCTGTGCTGGGGCAGGCTGCCTCCCTCCCGCTCCCCACCTGTGCCACCGCCATAGCCCTGGCTTCTGTCTCGCTGCCTCTGCTACCTGCTGGATCCCGATCCTGGCAGGGTTGTGTGTGTGTGGGCGCACTGCATCTTTTACAAGCTTTTGCTGCTGATTTGTTAAACAAAAAGCCTGACCATCTTGTTTCCTGAATCTGATGGAACAGTAAATCTGAAGAGGAAGCTGAATTTAAAGCTGGTTCATCAATTTGAGTTATGCTCGAATTCTGCAGCCACCAGTTCCCCTGGATCTGATGGAAGCCAACCCAATAACAGAGCCCACACCTATGTTTTTTACAAAAATTGCGGTGAGCAGTTCCCCTTCTGCTTGCCTGTGGTGTGTTCAGTGGAAGCACGTCTGCGTTCGCCCGCTGCCCTGCAGCGGACACATGCACTCTTTTTCCAGTCGTCATCTTCCCCGTGTAAAACCCTTGCAGCCTACGACTACAGCAGAGTGAACTTTTCAAGTGGGTGGGAGGAAAAGAGTGAGCCTCCCCTCCTCTCTTCTGCATCCTGTGCTGCGCAGAGGACTCCTTGCAGCTCCAGGCTTGGTGCTACCTGCACTCATCCACAGCAGTTCCCTCGTGACACGCCTTCCCCTCCCATCTTCAACCCTGTCCCTTTCCTCCTTGGCTCTGCAGGGTTTTTTTGTGTTAAATACCAATTTTGGAGCTAAGAAGCAGCTAAGAGGCCCCATCTGGGCATCAGGGCAGCATCTTGCTTCAGCCTTGGTGCTAATCACGCTGCCCTGCTGCAGTGATGCACGTCTTGGAGGGATGGCAGCTGCTTTTGTTACGTACCACCTGCAGCAAGGAGAGGTATCCCAAGCCCACGTTGTCGAAGTTGACCTTGACGTTGACCCATCTGACCTCGTTGGTGTGGAGGAGGGCCATGCAGTCGCTCTTGTTGTTCACCACGCTGATGTCGAAGAGTTCCCCTGTGGTGGTGTTGACGCATCGGTAGTACTTCCCCGCAAAGAGGTTCACCCCCATAATGCTGAATATGAGCCAGAAGATGAGGCAGACCAGCAGGACATTCATGATGGAGGGGATGGCGCCCAGCAAGGCGTTCACCACCACCTGCAAGGGAAGAAAAGACCTTGGACGACCTGCGTAGGGAACCAGGCTAGCAATGATGTGGACCTTCATGTCCCTGTGCCCTAGCCTTACCCTCCCCAGCAGCACCAAGTGGGCTCAAACTGGACCAAAGGTACCTTAGCATCGATCCCACTGATCTGGAGGCCCCTGAAAACCAACTGGGATGGGTCCTGATGTAGGTGACTGCTGAACAGTGCAGTGTTGCATGTCCATGTCAGACCCAGCAGCATATGGGCGAGGCACCTACCCTCATGCCTTCAAATCTGGACAGGGCACGCAGTGGTCTCAGAGCCCTCAGTGTCCTCAGGGACTTGATGGCTCCCAGCTCGGAGTATCCCAGCCAGTTCGCTGTCAGGCTGATAATGGAAACCTGGAAGGAGCAGCCCATGGGATTAGCAGCATCTCAGATGGAAACACAACTGAACCACATCCCTGCAGCTCCTGAGCTTCCCTCCTCTCCCCAGCACTCCCTCAGGCTGGTGGTCATTGTCTTGTCTTGGGACACAGGGGCTGGCATTGAGTCCTTGGGTCCCTGGTGACTACCCACACCTCCCTCTTGGGTATGAGGGTGGAGGTGATAGGGGATGCGGAAGTACTGCACAGGAGGAACGGCCTGATCTGTCATGGAGCATTTGGGAGACCCTATGTCCCTTCACATCCCTACTAGTGTCTGGAAGAACAGCACGGTCTTCTTCTTGGCTTCAGCATAGAACAGAAAGGGTTTGCAAGGGTTTTGTCAACCAGGGAAAGAAGTGGAGGACCATTATTTTAAGCAATGGTTTAAGCCCTTGTTCCACAGCCACCCCATTGCCCTTTAAACTACAATACGCATTCGTTTCCAACAGCTTGCTACAGTCCCCTAATGCTCTCAAATCCCTTGGCCGACTATGGCTCTAGAGGAGGTCGTCAGACAATACTTACATCAACAATGAGGAAATCCAGCCAGCACCAGGCGTTGGTGAAGTACACCTTGAAGCCGTAGGCCACCCACTTAAGCAACATCTCAATGACGAAGATGTAGGAGAAGACCTTGTCGGCGTACTCCAGGATGGTGCGTATCACCTTTCGTTGTTCAATGTAGATGTCCTCAAAAGCCTGGAAGAGTTGTGGAGCTACGTGACAGTCATTCTTCCATTAGACCTGCTGCATGGCTCAGTGCAACCACATCCATGCCTGTGTCGTCCCTGCTTTCCTAGGGCTTGGGGCAGCTTGAAGATTTGAGAGCCTACCTACAGGTGGCATTTACTGATGTTCCTGATCAACATGGGGTCTATTTCTTGTTTACAAGTTCTTGTTGGCTGCGTAGGGTGGTGTTTGTCCTGAAGCAAAGCTTCGCTGAAGCAAATGCCCAGCTGCATCAAATTTCCACCAGTCTGAGCACAAGTCAAAAGCCAGGACACCAACCTGCACCTTTGGATGCCCTGGTAGTTTTGAAAATGCTCTTGGGAGTCCGGGTTACTGCTATGTCCGTGTGACATGTAAAACATGAGCAATTGGAGGTACGGGCATGGTGGCCAGGTGTTTTACAGCTGTTTTAGCAGAGCTTTCAATTCCGGCACTAGCTACACCCTCAGACATCCCCAAACTGCACTTCAGAGTGTCATGCAGACATGTAAAGTATGTCTGAAAACCAGTTCAGTCCCTCTATTCTCCTTCCCTCTCTCTTTACCTCCAAACTTGTAGGGAAGTGCTCTCCCCGTTAGCTCTGTGTTATTTACTGGTGCAGCTGTTACATCCAGCCCAAGTCCTCAGAGAGGACTGACAGGCTGACATGCAGCTTTTTAATGAGGTTGATTTAAATGGACACCCACGTTCTGGAAGGGTGCACCGGTCAGCAGCTGGAAGTGCTGACCAGCAAAATAATAACCATGAATTATTTGTAAAGCACCTCCAGACAGGCAGTTACGGCGGCAGTGAAATGAGGAACCATCCACACAAAGCTGAATAGATGGTGCAGACAGTTCGTGGTTGGCGTTAAGAGCAGGAGGGGAGGCTGTAGGCGTTGCATCCCCTTGAGCCCATGGACCACAGCCCATGATGGATGCTGGGGAGGGTTGTACAGGGGTGATTGTACTGATGCAGGGCACTTGGAGGGCGAGGAGAGGATGTTTATATCCCCTTGCAAGGCTGTACATTGGGCAGACCTGAGCCAAATGGGATTTTATATCAAACATCTGCCCACAGCTGGGTTATTTTGCACAGGAGACAACCAGGCGATGCCCAGAGCCTCCGGTGCTGCTGCCTGGGCCCTGCCTGTGTTCCTGGGCTCCTACCAAGCTGGGGAGCTGCTGCGGAGCTAGTGGGACAGGGCGAAAGGTGGGACCTACCAGCGCCCCACTACTGAGGAGGATCATGAAGACGATGAAGGTCTCGAACCAGTCGTGCTCCACGATGCGGAAGCAGGTTTTCCGGATGTTCCACCATACCTTCCCTCTGTCACTGGTGATGTCCACATAGAGGCAGGGAAACCTCTTCACGCAGGCTGGGAATGGGACAAAGAGCTGTGGGTTATCTCCTGGCCAGGGTGTTTCCACCAACACGATACTATTTGTGCTTTTATTGTCTTTTCAAATCCTCCTAGGGGGAGGCTGGGGCAGCATCCTGCTGGGTTTGAGGGTGTGCACACAAGAGGGGAGCCCCATGGAGATCATCTCCCTGGTAGTACAGGAGGATTTGGAGTTTGGGCTGAGCTAAGTGAGCCTGGGGGTTGTTATGCTGCAAGAGTTGGTTGGCAATGGCCCCTCCATACACACCTCCCCCTCTCCACAGGGTCCCCTGCCCTACTCGGCCCCTCACCTTCGGTGAAGCACTCTTCAGGCTCATTGCTGTCCTCAGCCTCTTCTGCCACCTCCTCCTCCTCGGGCGGCGGGGGCTTGTAATCCACGGTGCTGCACAGGGACGATGCGTTGTCACTGGAGAGGGGATTCTGCAAAGGGAGAGGAGGATTCAGGCTGGGCTGCCCTGCAGAAGGGATGCTCCTGGGCTGCGGGGATGCCTCTGGCTGTCCTCCAGCTCCTCCTGCCCCCAGAGAGACCTGGCAGTACCAGGGGAGACACTGGTGGGACCCCCTTGCTTGAAGGCTGCTCACAGTCCCTCTCCTACGAAAACAGCCCAGAGTGAAGCTGTTGAATCACCCGGGGCTGCAAACCTTGGAGGATCGTTGGTACCTGAGCTTGCACAAGCTTTGCTTTTCATCCAGGTTCAGAGGAGCAAAAGGTCCCCTGACCCCAGCCTTCCTCCCCCACACAGCAAGTCCATCTCCTACCCACTTGTACCATCACTTTGGGCTGATTTTCTCACCTCCACCTCCTCCTCTGCATGCCCCCCATCTAAGAAATGCTCTGCCAAACACCCTTTGGTACAACGAGACCTGCAGAAACCTGGGTGGCCACTGTGGCACTTCTCTCAAATCCTGCTGGCTCGGCTCATGCCGAAGGGCTTTTAGGCTGAGGTTCACTCAAGTTCAAAACCTGCATCCCAAATATCTCTCACCAGCTCCATCCCGCTCCACAGCTCTGCTTGGCTGGCTTCCCAGACACCACTCAGCAAGGCCCAGAGGGGCTGATAACGAGAGGAAACCTTGGCATGCCCCTGGGATTTTTTTTCCTCCTTTTTTTTTTTTTTTTTTGGCTTTCCGAGAAGACTTTCTGCAGCACTTGAGGAAAGAGCAGATCCCCAGACCTGCGTGTCCTACCTCGGAGCAGCTGGGAACCAGAAGATCTTGGATGCAGGACAGCATTGGCCTGCATGAGAAGGAGATAATCCTCCCCCAAGGTTGCTAGTGCTTTCAGTAGTAAATAAAGTGTCTCCTCCGTCCTCCAACAAGCCAGGGAGACCCCCTGGGGTAATTTGAGGCACTGTCATTGCCTGCAGCCTCCAGGGTCACAGCCACAACTCTAGGAGAAGGCATTGCTTTGGGGCACCCTTGCAGCCCGACTTCTGCATGCTGGGGACACTCAGGGCGATGCCTTGAGGAGCAGGACACAGCAGCAGTGGTGGCACCAGCTGTCGGCTGGTGGCTCTGCAGGAGCCGTGGGGCCACCCTCCGCCGGGGCTGCGGGCAGGACTGGAGGGGCAGGCGGATCAGGAGGCCTCAACATGGAGCCAGGCAAGCTGTGACCCCGGGGAAGGACACGTGGAAACCATCCGCCTCAGGACAAGTCTCGCAAAGACACGAGGTGGGGACAAACCAGCAGAGCCACCCCAGAGCTGGGAGGAAAGGTGCCCAAGAGGCACTTGGCAGGCTCGTGTCACCCGGGAGCTCTGGGTGCTGATGCTCAGGGCTGTTGGATGGGGACAGGGATAACTGTGCTGGTCCCATTGCGTGGTCCCCCAAACCCCACCCCTGGGGGCTCCTGAGCCCCCTAGCAGCTGCGACCAGCAGGTCTGCAGGGCAATTTCCATCACACACCTGGTCCGGCACCTCCAGCCTGGCTGGATGTTTCCACCCAAATCTAGGGCTTTCCCCATCCTTGCCAGCACGGAGCACTGGCATTCAGGTGCTGTGCACCCTCACTCACCCCATGACCCCCCTAATTCACAGCACTTGACGATAGTCCTGCGACGCACCACAGCCCAGGGCATCTCAGGAGACATTGCCCTGCCCAGCAGGACAGAAGTCCAAGGCAAAAATCCCCCAGGAAGAGCCCTGAGCCACTCCAGTAACTCTGCACAGCCGTAGCACACCAACACTGCTACTCCTGTCGCCTCCACGCTGCTTTGTGATGCAAAAGGTAAATCAACCATAAAATGCAAAAGTGCTCGAGGAGAGCAGCCGTGCTGCTGCCATCATCCTGCCGCTATCATTTCACCCTGAAAAACATCTTTGCCTTGGAAAGGAGCTGCTTGGGAAGGGGGAGAGCATTTATCAGCCTTTTCTGAGCAGCCCATCTGGAGAAAACCCCCCAGTTTGCCATCATCACCGGTGGCCCGTGTCTCCGGCGAGGCGGTGTGCCGGGCTTTGGCTCCATCTGGAGCTAGTCAAGGGCATATGAACACACCGAGCTAGCAGCAATCTTTCCAGAGGACCAGCTCAGGGCTACCACCAATTAGCACCCGACTTCTAATTACTAGGCAGTCAATTCACATGATGACCACCAGCCTATTGCCCACCCTGTCTGTCTGGGCAGGGGTCGGGTTGTTAATGCACCCCCCTGGTTTGCACCTTGGCCAACATTCAATTGAATTTAGCCACCAAAACCAGCAGCAATGATGGGGTGAGCTGGTATTTAGTGGTTGAGAGATGCTGTTTACCCTCTGCACGTGCTGAGCAGCCAGGGGTGGCTCTCAAAATACGAGCTCTGTGCAGGGTGTCGGGGCAGGTACCGCTAGATGTCAGCTGAACACAGCCCCCGACGCCGGAGCCACGTGGGGACATGGCTGACAGCTGCACAAGGAGGGTTTTCCCCAGCCTCTGGGAAGCACATCGTGGTGGTGGGGAACTGAGCTTCCTGGGGACCCCACAGGCCAGCCTGGATGTGTCCCCCTTGGCAGCTGGGTTGGCACTAGCATCGCCTCTGTGCAGGGTGACTGTATGCCCAGTGTGCACGGCGTGGGTGTTCTGGGGAGTAATGCGACTGCACTGGACTTGTAGGAAAAATCTGGGGAAAAATGCCACCTCTCAGCCCTCCTGCTGACAGCACTAAGGGGGGAACAACAACAGCAACTCCCCTTGCTCCTTCCCTTGACGGAGGTGCTCCAGGCAAGTTTGTCCCTTCTGAGCACAGCAAGCAGCACGTTTGCAATGGGTCCCGGCTAGACACCACCTTTCCTGATGTCTTCCTGCTGCAGCCCCAACTGCTGAAAACACCCTGTTTTCCCAGCCAAAAATTCTAATAAATAAATAGTGAGGGTTGTCCCCTCTTCTTGCACTGTGCCTCGAGCAAAGCCAGGTCCCTATGACTGCGTGGAGCTGCAAGGAGCCTGCAGGTGGGGCGGGAGGAGGACGGCTCTGGGCTTTTTGGGAGTTTTGGTTAATTTTCCAGCCCTGCATTGGGCTGCCTGTGCAATCACAGCCAGGCATTCAGCAGCAGCACCCAAACTGCACCACTGCCTTCTGCCCCAGCACACCACCCTGAGCAGGACTAGCTGGGACAGAGCTCCCAACGGCTCCTCAACTCATGAGCAGACGCATTTGCCATCAGTAGTGATGATAAACCCCCGGGTCAGAGCTGTTCTATTATTTGTACAAACCCCCTTTCCAGACTGATGCAGTTGCTCCTCCCCAGTGCAGCATCCCCACTGCCCTGTATTTCCCCAGGACCTCGGTGCGGCCACGTTGTGAGCAGTTATTTCGCACCGTACTATCACCCTCCTTTGTCTGTCCACACGGGCCTTCCCGAGTTTCTTGTCTTGCATCTCCCTGTCACCCTCCCAGAGCACCAAGGCGATCGGTGCCCCACGAGCCTGGACAGACCTCTCTGTGCCTTGACACAGCAATGCCGACATCAGCTGTCTCGCCAGCTTTGGATCCAAAATGCTTTGCTTCATGTTCACTTGTGCTAAGCTCCTCCATCTGGTTTCATACCCTCCCCGCTGATGCTTTCTGAGGCATTAGCAGTGGATCCAATGTTGGTGCCATCAGCAGATTTCCTAGCATCAAATTCCTCTTGAACATCTTTAACCCCAAACTGAGCGCTTTGACTCTTGCACCGACCCCGTGGTGCAGTGAGTCCCCCTGGCATTAGCAATAACCCCACAGCCTGACCCAAAACAGTCCAAACCCCTGCTTGGACCCCAGCACCTCCAGCTTACACTGGGATTTCCAGTGAAAACCCCCAAGTTCGGCTCATGTCACACATTGTGGAAAAGCTAAAAGTAACCAAAACCAGCATCACTCTTCGGGCAGCACAACAAGAATGGGTCAGTCCCAGAAACCCTTCCACCCACCTTTCTTACCTTGGCATCTTCAGTGTCAGACTGGGTGCTCGTCTCCTCGTAGAGGTCAGACTCCTCCGAGGCAATGGGGACTTGCACCATCAGGCTGGGGTTGTTAATGAAATTCATGTGGTCTAGTTCATCCATAAAAAAATGCTCTTTGCCAGTGACTCCGTCCAGGTACTCCGATTTGGGCTCCTGGCCAGTGTCCACGTGGTTTAGCACAGAGTTGTCCCTCTTATTGGGCTCTTGCTCTTCCTCTGGGGCCACCTTCTTCCCCTTCCACAGCCTGCGGAGCAGCGTGAGGATAGAGCTCTTTACAAAGTCGATCCCCTTGGTGATCCTGCCAATAGCGATCTGCAAATTGTTCATCTCTCCATCATCGTCAGATGCCGCCAGGCTATCGGCGCTGAAGGAGCTCAGCAGTAAAGCTAAGAACAGGTTCAGCACCTGGAGGGGACAAAAATAAATACTGGCGCTGATGTCCAGCACCAGCATCATCCCCACAGGCCGGAGTGGCAAGGAACAGTCATGGCCTGTGAAGAACACTTATGGGTCATGGGACTCCCTCCTCCTGTTGCCCAGCTCTAGGGACTCTGGAGATGCCAATCCCATCTCCTGGAGGACATGGACACGATCCAGCTCCCCTTTGAGCTCCGATGCCCTCAGCGTCACCCCCAGCTGCTTGGGTCCTGCTGATCCATTTGCAAGCAATGCCAGTTGTCACTTCTGCCCCTTTCAAACCACCTCCCCTGCGGGTCCATCAGTGTGTCCTTCCCTTCGCTTTCTTGGAGCTCTTGGCCTGGCTGGTCCTCACGTGGCACTCCCCAAGCCTGTGGTGCTTCTCCCCACCACCCACAGGGACGCAACTCAGCTCTGCCCCTTCTCTTCCCGGGGATAAACCTGCTTATTGTCCTCCCAGCTGCGACTCTTCCTCTCCTCTTTGCTCTGGAAGCTCAGATGCCCAGCGAGCTCCTGAGGATCTCCAACACCCTGGAGTCATGTAGGAGCCTGAGCCACAGCCATAACCTCATCCCTTTTGATCAGAGACTGCTCTGCTCCATGGAAAGTGGTGTTTCATCTCAGCATAAGTCAGCTCATGGGATGCAAAGGCAATGCTCTATATAGGTCCAAGCAAAAGCTTTCTCCTGCTTCCCCCTGTTCTCTCTTACTTCACCATGCCCAAAACGTGACTGGACCCCACGGCAGCCTCTCCTGGCATGGGTGGACTCGCTGCATGCCAGAAACCTGGAGCAGCTCATGAGAAGAGGAGTGGGACGGGCTCTGCCTGGGGTACGGGAGCATCGGGAGCACCCAGACACGCACATGCTGTGCAGAGCGGCCGATGGGCCAAGCCCACAGCTGTTGGTGTTTGTGCCTTTTTGTGCCAGCAGCGTATCTGAGAAGGGAATTAGCTGCTATTCAAGGTCACTGCTGTTTTCACATGGCTCATACCATATGACTTAAATCGCATCTTTAAATAAATCCCTACTACCCCATCAGTTTAATACTTATGTTAAGTACCAATTACAGCTAATAGTTGCTGTTGGCTCTGGCTTTTTTTGGACAGGAGTCCGTTACCTTGTCACCCGACTGACTTCCTCCCTTTTCCCTTAATAACCCCAAAGGAAATGCTCAAAGTGTCATTAACAGTAAAGGACGACTGGCCGTTGCCTTATTCCTCTCAGGGGAAGTGGGCAGAAACACACACCTCCCTGCGGCCGGGATGCTCGGGAGGCTGTGCGGGACAGGCTCCAGGACTCGGAAATACCGGAGACGTGGCCAGGAGAGCTTGGCAGAGAGGATGAGGAAGGCAGAGATGGCTCTGTAGGTGGTCATGCACCGTGTTTCTCTACTTAGCTTTAAATTAACCCTGAGCAGCAGCAGCACAGAGCACAGCAGGGGCTGCAAAGCTTGCCCTGAAGGCTGGGGTGCAGTCTCAGGGAGGGCTGCACCTCTGGGAGGACTGCCTCTGACCCCACCAGCTGAAAATCGTGCCGCCCCCCTATCATCTCCAGGAAAGCCTCCTGGAGGGGTAGATGGGCTGTCCTACTCTGAAAACTGGCTCCAGAAGACGAAAGGTTTCCAGAGCCCCTTTTGGGGAGGGTCTCCAGGGAGCCCTCGCTGCAATTCCCAGTCTCTCAGCTCCTGCGCTCTCTGCAGACTGTCCTGGAGATATTCCTCCTGCTTACGGGTGATTTGCAGCCTGGTTCAGCGTTGTAACTCAAGAGATGTCCCTTGAAAGGTGACTTTACAGGCTGTTGCTGACTGCTGGGGGATGGGCAGCCCGGGGGGGAGTGATGTCATCAGATTTGATGACCGATGCACATCTGCCCAGCACGACCCAGCGCAGACCCCAGGACACCCCAGGGTGAGGTCTGCAGCCAGCATGGCTCTCTGTGCTGCTACGGGGACCAGTTCAAAGCCCCAAATACCTGGCACAGACCATGGAAGCCAAGCAGCACCCAAATCCCAAATTTCTGCCCTCAAAGTGGGACACTCCAAGCTGTCCTACCCCAGACCCAAGCCATGGGGTGGTCTGGGTTTCTCTCCAGGGGTGCTTTCACCCCTCTGGAGGGCTGTGCCAGCCCAGGGCCGGAGCAGCCACCCGTGGTGGAGAGGGAGGCGTCAGCAGCTCCCTTCAGCAGATAGTTTTTCAAAGCAGATTCCAAAGGGCTTACACAACCCCAGCAAGTAATAGGAGCGATTCGGCAAGCCGCCACGCTTCCCTCCCCTGCCTTGCTCCTCAAGAAGGGAGAGCAGGGCCCACGCTGCTTGGAAAACAAGCTTCAAAGCCTCCAGCGAGAGGGACAAGTTTAGAAAGGATTTCACGCTCGCCTGGAACTTGCAAACCTGCAGCGCGGGCAGCGAGCAGCTCGGGTTAGCGGGGAGGGCAACGGGCAGAGAGGGAGGGTGATGGTGACCAGGGGTTCACCAGGACCTGGGGAAGGAGCCCCTGTGCTGCAGAAGGGTTGTACATCGCTGGGATGCCACCTGGACCGCGGTGAGCATTGGGGATGCTGGGGATCTGCCAAAGCCTTCCAGAGGGGGGTCTGCTCCCAAAAGCACCCGGGAGAAATGGGCCAGCCCTGGGGTGAGCTGGATGCAACACTGCCTCCATTCCTTGTTTCAGGAGAGTGGGAAACGGGGGAGGAAAGCCTGGAAAGCCATGTGGAGAAGAAAGGACAGCCTGAAGATGAGCTCTCTTTTGTCCCAGAGTTGCTCCCGCATCTGCCTAAAGCCTGCTGTCAAATTTTCTGTGCCTCAGTTTCCCCTCCTGTTCCTGATCTGGTTTCAGCTGAAGGCCCCTCAGAAATGGCTTCTTACCCTGCTTACACAGCACACGCCTGCCTGGTCTACAGGAGGGAGGTCAAGTCCTCTGCTTGTACCCTGTACAGCTCCAAGACCATGCCTACAGGCATGGCCCTGTAGATGAGCTGAGCTGGACCGCATTGGCCAGTGAGTGAGGGGCAGTGGTGTCCCCACCCACAACCTCCTCCATCCTCACCCCTCATCTTTCATTGAGGGTCCCCCCCAGCTCCAAGACTCACCACGAGGTTCCCAATGACCATGACCATCATGAAGACGATGAGGCACATGGTCTGGCCGGCCACCTCCATGCAGTCCCACATGGTCTCGATCCACTCCCCACAGAGGATGCGGAAGACGATGAGGAAGGAGTGGAAGAAGTCATGCATGTGCCAGCGGGGCAGCGTGCAGTCGATGGAGATCTTGCACACACACTCTATGTAGCTCTTTCCAAAGAGCTGCATCCCCACCACAGCAAAGATGAAGACGATGATGGCCAGCACCAGCGTGAGGTTGCCCAGAGCGCCCACTGAGTTGCCGATGATCTTGATGAGCATGTTGAGGGTGGGCCAGGACTTGGCGAGCTTGAAAACCCTCAGCTACAAGGAGCAAAGAGACAAGGTGCTGATTTGCCTGGGGCTTCTATTGCCACAAGGTGTCAGCAAGGGTGTGAAGCTGGGATTAGACCTGCATGTGGCAGTTTTATTAAAGCAGGAGGGATTGAACACCCAACTGCTTTGCAAAGAGTATGGACTCCGACTTTCTTAAATATTTAGCTCGACTTTCAGTGTTATCTTTGACAGGGGACAAGCCATAAAGGAGGTTGAACAAGCCATTCTCCACCCTGGTGGCAACTGCATCCAAAACCCCCTCGTCCCCACAGCACATACCAAGCGGAAGGAGCGGAGCACGGAGAGCCCTTGCACATTTGCCAGGCCCAGCTCCACCAGGCTCAGTGTGACGATGATGCTGTCGAAGATGTTCCAACCCTGCTGGAAATACTCATAGGGGTCCAGAGCAATGAGCTTCAGCACCATCTCCGCTGTGAAGATCCCAGTAAAGACCTGTGGGAAACAGCACCCTGTCACTTCGCTTGTAAACTGGTGCTGAGCCTCGGTATGGGGTAGGTAGCACCTCTTTCTTGGTGTATTCCCAAAGTGTTTCATCCTATTAAGTCCAGTCCCAGTTGGGAACAAGCTCCCCAGCTGCTCCCCAGTGTGGCTTGTGAAGCCAGGCTGGCAGTACTGGTGACTGATTGCTTCTGGAGAGACACAAAGGTGCATGTTGGCAGGTGGAAATTAAAAATAAAGCTTTGAACGACTGCTGAATCACAGAGATTCCCAGCACTGGGAACTGGGCTGCTACTGGGACGCCCCTGCCCCTCCCTGAGCCCTGTGAAAGCTGATCTGGCTTTTACACATTGCTCTTTTCCTGGGACTACAACAGCGCTGCGCATTATCACGTTACTCCGGAGGGGGATCAGCGATGTGACAATTTGCATCCTCGAGGCAATTTCATGACACAGCATGTGCAGAAGTGGCCTGGTGACAAATTTTGCCCCGGGTGTGGATCGTGTTGGGACACACAGGTCCTTGCCTCCACTGTGCAGGGAGGAGAAGCTGCAGGGAGACTTCTGCATCAGCATGCCAGGGGATGCTCCCTAACCTGCCCCTTTGCAGGCCAGTCCACAAATGTCCCTTTTTCTGCTCCTGCCAGCTGATCCCTGCTCTTCTCCTTTACAGCCTGGCCACCTTTCCGCCTGCAGTGAAACAGGCGGCTTTCATCTTGGGCACAGGCGGGCAATGTGGGGGAGACTGGCTCAGTGCGAGCTCCTTGTCCTGCTCCCATCCCTACCTGGCCCTTCCCCAGCAAATCATCCCCATCCCCACCGGTACTGAGGTCTACACGCAGCCAGAAACCGCTGCTGGCCCGAAGGAAAAGCCGGAGGCGTCTTTACAGTGTGACTGTGCTTTGAGCAACAGCCGATTAATCCCCTTGTATTTCCTGAGTGAAACCAGAGACAAAGCAGCTATGTGCTGGGCGTCATCCTGCCCGCCCGGCGCTCAGCACCGGCATGTGTCACCGCGCCGCGTGTGCCCAGAGAGGCCCCGGCAGGTGCTGGAGCAGGGCAAGGTGGCAGGAGAGGGGATGGTGAGCTCTCCTGTCCCTTGGCTGCATTTCCCAGAGCTACCAGGAGCCTCTTGGACTGGTCACACCAGCAGATTGCACCCAGCTGAAAGCCATTTACCCTGCACTCCAAGCAGGGGCAGCCACAGCTGGTTGCTAAATACACCCATGAAATAAGACAGCCC
Source organism: Leptosomus discolor (assembly GCF_034619465.1). Taxonomy (NCBI): domain Eukaryota; kingdom Metazoa; phylum Chordata; class Aves; order Leptosomiformes; family Leptosomidae; genus Leptosomus; species Leptosomus discolor. The sequence goes on from NC_141415.1 coordinate 3,532,300, forward strand.
AGATTTGTGGTGATTTCACTGGGAAAAGTCCTGATTATTATAATTTTTTTTTTTTTTTTCAAATGCTGCTAGCACTGTTGCCTCCTGCTCCATGGGGACCTGTTTGCTCTCAGCATCTGAATTGGACCCTGCTCTGCCACACGGCCACCCAGCGAGACAGAAGCTGCAGCAGAAGGGGAGCAGGAGATGATGGATCCCACCCCCACATCACTTCCCTTGATCTGAGCCATCCTGGAGTCCCATCCATCACAGGCATGCCTGTGATCAGGCCCTGCAGCTGGGACATGTTTCCAGGCATGCATGCATGCTGTCCAGGTGACACAACGGCAGCAGAGGGCATCTGCCCACCAGGGTGGATGGTGTGGCTGCTGTGGCTCTAAATGGGGAAGGATGGGATGCCCGAAGCTGCCTACCAGGTTCCCCACGGTCAGCACGTTCTCAAACTCCTCCGTCATGGGATAATGCTCCATGGCCATGAAGACTGTGTTGAGCACAATGCAGATGGTGATGCCCAGGTCCACGAAGGGGTCCATCACCACCAGCTTGACAAACTCCTTCAGCTTCACCCACAGAGGACAGCAGTTCCAGACCAGGAACGTGTGGGCAAATTTGTACCACCAGGGCGGGCACTTCTGGTGAGCTTCCTCCAGCTCTGAGGGCAGGAAAGAAAACCAACATCAGTGTAGGCTTATCCTGTCCTCCCCTGGGTGGGACAAGTGCTAGCCCATTAGAAGAGACCTCTCCTGAGGTCCTGAAGCAGCCCTAAACCATCTATGAGATTAATAGGGGGGCTAAAAGGAGGAACCTTCTCATGCCCAGTTCTGTTGGAGACCTTGCCCTCCAAACCAGAGAGGGATGGAAAGGCAGATCAGTCAGGGAGCTGTGGGTCCAATCCTGTGCTCAGCACCTGGGCAGGATTTGAGGTGTCCCTGCAATCTCAGCTTGGCATGAGGTTGCAGAGACACCCAAGGAACCCGCTCTGGGGTGGCCAGAGGGTTTGGTGCCCATTCTCAGGGAGGATGGGGCTGAGGAGCCCGTTATGGCTTGAGTCTGTGGTACTTGTAGCTGAAGTTGAGACAGCAGCTCTTGGGAAGCCACTCAACAGCTCTCAGCTGACTCTGGAGACTGCTGTAATCAATTGCAATCCCATTCATTTGCATGAGCTATCGTATTATTGCCTCCAGGCATCACCCTAGTGAGCTGGGATGAAGAGCTTTGCTTGAGCATCACTGCAGTGCACTGACCCTGTATGGAGAACCCAGAGTCATCCCTTGTGTGAGGCTGGGGATGTGGGACAGCCACTCTCACTGGTGTGTGCTGAGCATGCCAAGCCCACCAACGCACAACGGTTGGGCTAAACCAGCCGGCACACACACCCAGACCGGAGAAGGACATACCTTCCACGGCGTTGGAGATGACGCTGATGGCGCTCCCCACCCTCTTCTCGAGGCCTGGCCCATCTTGGTTGCCCACAGCGAGGTGGTTGTGGTCTGATTTCTCCAGCTCATTGGTTGGCTTGAACTAGAAGGAGAGGAGGCCAGAGGGGTTGGATGCAGAGCGCTGCCAGCTATTTAATGCACTTAAAGACAGAGCAGGCAGAAAAAAGGGCACGGTCTGGAGAGACCTTGGGGTGCAACACGGGAACTACAGGTGGGCTGCAGAAAGGCTCGTAGGACCCGACCCACAACAGGCTGGGCACCAGCCTGTCCCTCCACTGGGGTTTACTGGGGTGGGCACCTCACGGGATGGCAGAGACAGAGCTGATCACGTACGTCAACCACCGTAGCGGACCGCTGCAGCACGACCTTGGGGACCACTTGCCCGTTGCAGTCCTTTGCCTTGTCCTGGTCACTGTTCAGGTCCGAGTCGCGCTCCTTCTCAGCCACGCTGCTGGGCAGGGAACCGCCGCTGGACCGCCGGTCCTGCAACTGCACCAACCCAAGGCCCCATCACCTGCGCGTCCGCAGCCATCGGGAGCTTCCCGCAATCGCTGCAGGGCACCAGGCTAAGGAGGGGGACAAGTGGAGCCCCAGGACCGTCCGGGGCAGGACTTTGTGACTCCAAAGTCTGCTGCCGGGCAGCAAACTCAGATCCTCACGAGCAACAATAAGGTACAACAATCTGCAGTCGCTAAACCGAAATTGCAAGGTGTTCCTTTTCACTTGCACACCCCACTATACCGAGGTCTCCACACAGCAGTATTAGATCTGTTCAAATTTGGTCAGGGTGAATAATTCACGAGGACAAACCTATGCAAACCTTCTGATTTCTGTCTTGCAGGAAACTTTAATCTTTGAAACATGCTTTCATCCCAAATGGGAAAGAAGCAAAATCTTCAAGGCTCTTGCTGGAATGTCATGTCCAAGATTTTTGGACTTGCGCTGAATTTGTGAATGTTTGGTCAAAATTATTTTTTTTTTCTCCCTGAATGTTGTTTTATTAGATTTTCATTTGCACATGCAATTGTGGTTTGGTTTTTTTTTTCCTTCTTTCTTTCTGACAGTAGTATTATTATTTGAGGTTTGCTACACCCTGTGATAGCACTAAGGATGCCACAGCGGAGTGGGAATCTCTCTGTTCCCACTGCACATCGCTGAGATGGAACACGGTTTCCACACTCGGTTGCTGGATATTAGACGGATTGAAGCACCCATTTCTTGTAGGCGCTTTGCCGTCGCTCTCAGCCTTATTCCCTCTGTCTTCTCCATTTCTCTAGGTGGCAATAAAGGAGTATCATCCCTTAATAAAGCCTTTGGGCAACTCACTGGTTAACTTGCTCAGGGAACTGGCCACAGCACCAGCTTTATGCCCGGTCCTGGAGTCCCCATCCCTCAGGCAGGACTTGCTTAGACCCATCTCCTGCAAACAGCAGCAGCCAGATAAGAGCAAGCCACTTCCTCGGCGGATGTTGTGGCTTGGCACAGATAAGCAATGAGAGACAGAGGCTCTAGGGAGAGGAAAACATTGTTTTGTGTCTTTCTCGACATGCAAGGAAGCTGGTCTCTTGCCCAGACTAACAGATAGATTTGCAGGGATGTCCTCTGTGGATGTTGCTGACATAGACCAAAATGATGATTAGAGATGGAAAATGGCTGGGCTGCAGTATCAGGCATCACAGAAGCTTTTGCCTGTGTTTTTACAGGCATATTGTGCTGAAAAGGACCGGAAAGGGGCTAAGGTAACACCCTGGGACCGGAATGGAGCAAATGTCTCTTGTCTAGACAGTGCTTTCACCAAGAAAGTTTGGACAAGATCCTTGAGGTCCCTTCCAACTTGGTATTCGTAGAATCATAGAATAGTTTGGGTTGGAGGGGACCTTTAGAGGCCATCTAGTCCAACCCCCTGCAGTGAGCAGGGACGTCTTTAGCTGGATCAGGTTGCTCAGAGCCCCGTCCAGCCTGACCTTGAACGTTCCCAGCGATGGGGCTTCTACCACTGCTCTGGGCAGCCTGTGCCACTGTCTCACTGTCCTCATGTGAAAAATGCCTTCCTTTGTATCTAGTCTAAATCTCCCCTCTTCCAGTTTGAAACCGTTACCTCTTGTCCTATCACTACCCTCCCTGATCAAGAATCCCTCCCCACCTTCCCTGTACCCCACTTTAACCACTCTAAGGTCTCCCCGGAGCCTTTTCCTCTCCAGTCTGAACAATCCCAACTCTCTCAGCCTGTCCTCACTGGGGAGGTGCTCCAGACCCCTGAGCATCTTTGTGACCCTCCTCTGGACTCACTCAAGCAGGTCCATGTCTTTCGTGTGCTGAGGACCCCAGAGCTGGACGCAGTACTCCAGGTAGGGTCTCACCAGAGACGAGCAGAGCAGAGGGGGAGAATCCCCTCCCTCGACCTGCTGGCCACGCTGCATTTGATGCAGCCCAGGATGCGACTGGCTTTATGGGCTGTGAGTGCACATTGATGGATGTCCAGCTTTTTGTCCACCAGCACCCCCAAGTCCTTCCTGGAAGGGCTGCTCTCTGTCCCTTCATCCCCCAGCCTGTATGGATTCCAGGACCATGTGCAGGACCTTGCACTTGGCCTTGTTGAACCTCATGATGTTGACACAGGCCCACTTCTCAAGCTTGTCCATGTCCCTCTGGATGGCATCCCTTCCCTCCAGCGTGTCAACCTCACCACTCAGCTTGGTGTCACCTGCAAACTTGCTGAGGGTGTTCTTTGACTCTCTGAAATGGGTGGAAATCGGGCAGCTTCAGAAACCACCCATTTTGACACCAGCTCCTTTGACTGCAAACCCTCTGCAGCATCAGGCACGCATATCTGCTCATGTGCTGGGGCAGAGCAGTGAGGCCAGATCCTGAGAGCTGTATCTGAGCTCCTGAAAGGACACCAGGACTTCCCCAGGCAAGACACAGGGTCTCTCAAAACCTCTCTTCTGTTTCTAGTCTTGACCAAAAGCAAATGGTTTGCTAATGCATTTAGCTTTGCTGCAACTGCTCTCTTCTTGAGTGCTTCTTTTGTACCCTGATCATAATCTGCCCATGCAGGCTCTCTGCCAGGTTTCCTGCTCTTGATGTGCTGCAGGAAGATATATTGTTAGTTCTGGTGCCTTTTATGTCCTGTTTCTCACCTCCTCCTTTCAAGCAATACTGCACCTCTGTGCTGCACCTCTCTTCTGCCTCCCAGTGCTCCCTGTGCTGGATTTTGGATGTGGAAATTAAATCTTTTCAGCCTTCTTTTTTCCTCACCCAGGATAGTATCTTTTTGATAGAGGTGTGACCCACAAAATAGTTATTCAATTAATATCTTTGCTTACTATAGACCAAATGGGGCTTATTCTTGGATTTTACACATATAGAGGCACCACCACGCTTGTCGCTGCCTCCCATTTTCTCCCCCTATTCCTAAGGTCCCTCATTTTGGCCTCCACACTTTTCACCAACCATCTTCTCTTGCTCCTCTTGATGCTTCTTCAGCTGCTCCATGAGCTGCTGAAATTCCTCCTCCTTCTGCTGCTCCTCCAGCATCGTGGCATCGTTTTGTTCTGCGTAAGCCATGGCCACCACAGCGAGGATGAGGTTGATGAGGTAGAAGGAACCAAGGAATATAACCACCACGAAGAAGATCATGTACGTTTTCCCTGCTGCACGCAGAGTCTGTGGAAAGAGGAGGACAGGGCTGTCACACCACCTCGGGACAATATCGGTTTGGTGATGCTGCCAATGAAAGGTCTCACACCAGGGCACCCTCCCATTTGTGGCAGGAGTACAATATTTTGCTCCCACCTTCCCCAAGGGCTGGTTATTGACCAGTTAAACCTTCCTGCAGTCCGTGGCACTGGGTTATGACTTCTGTGAAACAGCCACAAGTCTCAGCAAACCCAGCCACACTGCTCTGTGCTATCTGGTAGCCCAAGGGCTACAAGCATGTACGGCGCTGGGACCAGTATGTCACTACAGACTCGCTTTTCTGTGACAGGGGCTGATGTCTCTCAGCCCTCAACTTCTCAGGTCTTACCCTTGGGCCAAGGGTGGTCCTTTACTAACTCTGGATCTGGGCTTAATAATTTCCAGAGGACACATGTAGCCTTTAGACATAAGCTTGCTTTTATCTAAACAGTCTCTGGACTCAGGGCCAGCTGGGATTTTATGGTGTCTGCAACTTCTCCCTAGAGGATGACTCAATGCAGGGCCCAAGGGACCTAGCTTTTCCCCCTTACCCTCTCCCGTAGCTCAAGCCAGAGCTCTACCAGCAACTCTTATAAATCCCTGGTTTCCATGGTAAATCTGACAGCGCTGCTGAAGCACACCTGGGCTTTTCCCTGGAAAATACCCTGTACTGCTCGGGTTGAGGCACTGGATGGGACCACGCTGCACCTCTGCTGATCCTGGTGAGATCCATAAACTACAGGACAAGGTCCCACAAGTTTGCAGTCAAGTGTCTTTTCACCTGCCCTAGATCAGGGGCAGCATTGAAATGAAAGGAGCACAAGGGTAAAAACTTGGTGCTTACCAGCTGGAAGAGGTTCTCCCAGAAGTCCTGAGTCATGAGGCGGAAGAGGGCCAGGAAAGCCCAGCTGAAGGTGTCGTAGCTGGTGTAGCCATAGTTTGGGTTCCTCCCCGCCTTCATGCACTGGTATCCTTCAGGGCACTTCCTACCAAAAGAGCCGTGGGGGGAGCTGGCATGAGCCCCCGCCGCTGCCCCTCCTGCAACTGCAGCGAAACGCTCCATCCCTGGAGGTGCTGAGATGCTTCAGCAGATCCCCTGCCCTGGAATGGTACCACCCCCAAGCTGATATGGTCGGGATGCCTGGGCTGATACCACCCTTAACCTGATACGGTTGGAATTCCCGGACCATTCACCCGCAGAGCCACATTCCCAGCCCCAGTCCTGTCCCATCCCAAGCATCAGTGGTCCCACAGGCTGTGCTGGCTGCCTTGTCCCCTCCCGGGGAGCCAGAGGGGTCCTCAGCTGCCAGCATGGGCTGCACTCACCCAGCATCACTGCTGTTTCCGCAGAGCAAGGCGTCAAGCGCTCCCTCCAGAAAGTAGAAATTGGCTTTGCAGTTGGGGAAAGAGCAAGACATAAAAAAAGAAAATACAAAAATTTATTTCAAATTCCTGGAAGCTCCTCGCTGTCAGGGAAATTCCCTGAATCCCAGCATTGGACACTGGGTCCTCTCTGCTGACTGGGCTATTGCATTGAACTACTTGGCGCTAGCTCAGAGAGCTCATGGCGTTCTTTCACTGACCCAACTAGGTGGCTCCCAAGCTCATAAAGAGCTTTGGAAACAGCCGGGTCGGCCAGCGTCAGGCCTCCTGAGAAGGTGGGTTAACATGTGGTCAAAGGACCAGGGCTGGTCTGTTTTGCTGGGAAAATGTACAAAACAGCAGGGCATTCCCAGGAGGACTGCTGGGGTCCCAAAAAAGCCTGGGGAAATCAGCTGCTGCTGCTCCATGGCTGTCACCTTCCTCCCGCTGCTCCCATCCCAACCAGCCCCTACCTGGTGGGGAAACCCACCCTGCTCACAGACCAGGGGTCCTTAAATCTCCTCCTTACAGCTTGGGCACAGACCCCGAGCCACAGGAGCTGCCAAGCAGCGTCACCACAGGTCACCTGCCCGCAGGGACACATGGATGAGCACTTGGAGGCACCCACCCCAGGCCATGGCAGAGGGCAGCTGGACCCCATCCTGGGCACCACCTAGCACAGCCCTTCCAGGAGCCACACAAGGATTTCTGGAGCTTCCTCAAAGCATCCCCGGCTCTGCCTGGCTTCTTGCCACCAGGCTTTTATTGAACCTATGCGGGCTCATCGAGGAGATGTCCCGCTTGTGAAACTCCAGGCGATATGGTTTTGGCCAGGCTCCAAAGGCTGTTAGCCTGAACGCATGGCCACAGGGTGCTGTTGCTATTTGCACTGCTCTGATTAGATCCTATATATTGAATTTGCACCCCCTACCAAGAAGCCTTCCTGTAAGTAACACCAGAGCTACTTGTACAGTTGGGCACAGCCGCTCAGCTGAGATGTAACTTGTCCTTCTGCTGAGCTCTGAGTGCTCTAAATGAGATGCAAAACATCCCTGTGGACCATCCCACATGGGGCAGCTTTGCCAGCCAGACTTCCTGACATTTGTACATGTTCGTGGAGTTTGAAAACCCAAACCCAAAGAACAAACAAAAAAAATCCCATGGCGCTCTTTCGGGCCAAACTTGTTTCAAAGAAGTGGTAGCAAAGTAGAAAACTTGGAGACCTGTCTGAGGACCTGTGCTGGATCTCACCTCTCCCTACTTCCCCTCCTGCTGGCTGTTGCAGCGTTGCATGCTTGCACGCAATGCTCACTGGGCACAGTGGTACTTGGGGAAGGACCCAGCTATGATGCAGCAGTGAAAGTGGGTGGGAAGTGTCATTCCTACATCCTTTCCTCTGGTTTTCCATCCAAAGTTGCATCTACTCCTGGAGCGTTTGGTCTCCCTGCTGTGATCAGCCAGGTGGAGCAGCTGTTCACCAGTGACCAGCCTGATGGGGAGTCAGTGCCCTCACTAGGAAATGGGAGAGATGGAGACATTGGATTGTCCAGGCCTTCCCATGGTGAAACCCATCTGGAGTAGTTTATCTTGCCCAGATGGACTGCGTTTTCCCTGGCAAGGAGGATTTGATCCCATCTGTCCATCCTGTGAGTACGCACAACCCCTGTTTCACCCACCGACCACATCTCGCTGCAAAGCACCTTGACAGGAAGATCCATGCAAGCAAACCACGTTGGTCTGACGTGGAGAAAGAGCGAGGAAGCTGAGGAGCAAAGCAGGGTGATGGATCAATGGAGAAAGGGTTGCATGAGCGTTTACCTTCATCATTGATGTAGGCCTCGAAATCAAAGGTGCTGTTGCTGGTGAAGTTGCTGGTGAAGTTGCTGGCGATGCCATCGGTGAAGTTGCCGTAAAGAGTTGCGTTGGTCAACGTGTCGTTGTCAAGCCCCAAGTCCCCCAGCAGGGTGTCGTTGAGGGGGGGCCACCGCACGCACTTCTGCCGGAGGTTCCCCATGAAGAGCTGGAGACCAATTAGGGCAAACACGCTCAGGCAGAAGACGGTGAGGATCATGACGTCAGAGAGCTTCTTCACCGACTGGATCAGAGCCCCAACAATTGTCTTCAGCCCTAGGGGGGAGGCATCACTACTGAGCTAATTGCTCATTTGCTAATTGTGGAGAGCGTGCTACGGTGTTCCCAAAAGGTGCTGGATCTGGTGGGGACATTTGGTTTTGCCGTGTCCAGATCTGTGCCTCATGTTGCATCCCAGCTGCCCCTATGTCCCCACACATTGCTGGGCAGTGTAAACCCTTCTCCCAAAACTGTCACCCTTGGACCACTGCCAGCCAAGCTTCCCCACACCAACCTTAACCTGGGTATCATGAACCAAAGCCCACCCCAGCCTGGCAGCTGTCAATTCCCTTTGGCTTTATGTTTTCCCCAAATGCCACAATCTGGCCAGTTTTGTCCCAAACCACTAGAGTGGAGCACTTTGCTGTGGCACATGGAAAAGCTGTTTGCCAGCCCAGCTGGAAGATGCTGAGCACTGCTCTCAGCTCCAGAAAAGCCTCTGTGGTCCAACAACCCCACATGCCGCTGTCCTGTGGGTGGTCGGGAGCCCAGATGGACCCTCCAGCGTGATCCCTTCAAGCTGGAGAAACCCCAAGGCATCTGAGTGAAGGCGACAAAGCGACATCTGCGTTAAGTGCCGGAATGAACTCATTTCTCCCCCCTGAGCATTGCCATTTCCTCTGCAGAGGAGGCTCGCCCACAGATCCTCGGTGGGCTTTTCACATGGAGGATATCATTCCCATCACTCGAGGTCTACATGGATGATGGGTGATGCCGGGACATCCCCGATGTTGATCGTAAAAGCAGCTCTGAGCACAGAGCCTTCTCATGTGGAGGCAATTCTCCAAAGACACATGATTTAGCCCTGTCATCATGCCAGTTCCCCCCCCCTCCCCAAACTATTTAGGTAAAACCCTCTTCTCCAAGGGCTTGTCTATGTTGGGAAACCGCTGAGGACAGCCGTTCTAAAACAGCTTATTTTTGCAACTGCTATTTCTGCAGAGCCTCTTGGGGGGATGTTATTCCAGAAAGCAGCAGCAGCTTACATTTTGCTAAATGCAATTTTTAGCCTGTTTGATGGAGGGAAAAAACGTTCAAATATGAACCCTAAATATCTGGATACCACAGGGACACAAGAATTTATTCACCACAAGAAATTAAAATTTTTCAGTTCAATCTCACACTTCGTCAAGGGGTCTGACCTATCATTTTTGTGAGCTTGCACTAGGTGGTACCAAACCAGGGTATTGAAATGGTATCAAATTTGGGAAACAGTCATCAGAGGTATTTGATAACGAATTCCTAACACTGCAGGCTGGATGTTTGGGGTGATGTTAAACACTCGCCGTGTGGCTCTTGTACTAATACTCATTAAATATCTCAACCCTAGCACCTGAGCAGTCAGCAGTGGGGACAAAACCGAGTTCAAGGCTCCAAGGACCAAGCAAAGTGTTATTGGTTAATTGAGCCCATAAACACAACATGAGCACAAGCCCACTTAAGGCATCTCCAAGGAGCCCTAAGAACACTACGTCTGGCTCGTCAGGGGCTTTCCCTGGCCAAACAGCAGAGCGAGCGCAGCTAATTTCAAGACATAAAATCAGCAGGACTTGATCCAAAAGCTGGATTACGTGGAAAGTTATTTCTAAGTATCAAATACCTTATTTCCTCTGTTTTCTCTTAGAGCTGTCAAAAGAACAGGGAATTGCTTTGAACTGGGGAAAAACCTGAGCTCAAGGAAAGGGAAGACATGGTGAGGAGACCCCTTCTTTAAGTCCCACCTGGTATCACGGTGATGGTTTTCAAGGCACGGAGGACGCGGAAGGTCCTGAGAGCAGAGATGTTCCCCAGGTCCACAAACTCGGTAATGTAGCTGCAGGACAGGAGAGGACAGGGCTTCAAGGGCTCTGCCAGGCACCCCCACCCCTGTTTCTCAGCCCTCCTTCCCAGGGTCCTCCCCTGGGTGCAGTGGCCAGACCTCCTGTCCTCCCCCCATCCCACCAAACTCACGCCATGGAGATGACCATGAAGTCCAGCCAATTCCACGGGTCACGCAGGAATGTGAAGTCGTCGATGCAGAAGCCTCTCGACAGTATCTTGATGAGGGACTCGAAGGTGTATATCCCAGTGAAGGTGTATCTGAAATGGGAACGGTGACTCAGGGGATGCTCACCTGCGTCCAAGGGCCAGCTCAGGATGAGGTTTTGTTCACCCCTGTCAGCGGGGCCATCTTGGGGAGCTGAGTTTGGGGGCTCACAGTCACGGGCTGCTGGGTTCTTGGGGTTCTTCAGCACTGGGGGAGATTTTCACCTCATAAGGCAAGTTGGGACATCTTGAGGTACCAAACCCTTTGGTGACTATCCTGCAACACCCCGGATCCCTGCTGATGTCCCAACACTGTAAAACCCTGCTGAGACCTGATTGTGCAGAACCACAATAGAAAATGCTGGGTTTCCCTCTTCTTGCCTGGGACAGGTTGTCCATGCTCCTTGGACTGGTGGATCTGCTCAGCCTCTCCAGACTATCACCACTGACCCAACTCAACCTGCTCTGCAATGGCCTCCTGTCACAGGGACACCACCAGATTTGGGCAGCTGTGAAACACTCCCGCTCTTTGCAATGCCTAATGCAGAGTGGGGACATCCCTTCTGAGAACAAGAGGGTCACCAGCAACTCCCAGTGACACCTCTCCTCCTCTGAAGGGTGCCTGGATCCCAACACCCCTCTCTCAGCCTTGGTCCTGTCCCTCCTGAGGATGGCCAAGCTGGAATAACCCCTGTGGCTGGAGGCTGTCGCAGGAGGCAGGGACTTACTCCACGTTCTTGGACCACGCCGGGGGGTTGCTCATCGTCATAAACACACAGTTGGTTAAAATCGTGATCATGATGAACATGCTGAATAATTTAAAACCTGGTCAAGGAGAAATGCTGTGGCTGCTGCCTAGATTCCCCTGTTCACACAGCTGTGAAGACAAGCACCCCTACTTCTCTTGTCCTGGCTCCCACCTTGGTCCCATGCGCTGACCTGCTTCTCCTGCAGCTCCCTCCCAGCTCAGTCCTGTGCTCACACTGTCCCCTTAGTCCTTCTGCTCCCATGCATGGTCTCAGCCCCTGCCCCTCTTTCTGCTCCCCTCCCCATCTTCATGGTGCTGGCTTGCCTCCCTTCTTGTGCCCTGTGCTCCTCCCTCTCCATCACCCCAAGATACAGCTTTCCCCACTTGTCTGATCCCTCTGCTGCAAACACCCTCTTTTTCCTCCTACCTCCTGGCCACCAACCCCTGCTGCCACCAGAGCTCTGCTGGGATCACTTTCCACCCATCCTAGTGCCTGTCTTGCTCTTGGGGTCCTTTCCTGTCTTTCCATCTCTGCTTGTCTCACACCAAAATCCCCAGCACTGCCCAAGTTGCCTTCTTCCCTGTACCTCAATGTCCTGGTTCTTCTGCCTTCCCTCTCCCAAAGCATCCTTTGAGCTCCCCAATTCACCCACTTCCCAGATAAGACAGGATCCCCTGACCTGTAAACATTTCCCTTCCAAGTCTCTCCAGACCTCAGAGACCTTGAACCTCTTCCTAGGAAGCTCCATCACTTAGCTTTCTTCCCTTCTCCAACCATGACTGAGCTCTTGGTGCCACCAAGGTGCCCATAGCCTTCAAGCACCCACTCCTTGGGAAGGCACCAAAGCACTGGGATGGCTGGGCGGTGGGACTGGGGGCCAGTCTAGGAGATTTGCCCACCGCACCATCATGAAACACTTCTCTCAGCCCTCTCCCAGGGCTGTTTGCTCTCTGAGCATCAGGGTTTGACCTGGCAGTGCAGCAGCATCACAGAGGACAAGGATATGAATGGATAAGCACTTTGATGGCTCCTCTGCGGATGGGGTGGAAGGGCCCCAGCAGGTAGAGGGCAGGGGTCGCCGAGAAGCGGAAGATAGACTTCCCTTTGTTGAGGACTATGAATGTCTGTGGAGAAAAGAGAGGAGGGACATGGGTTAGCCCTTCTGCAGACCCCTGAAATACCCACGGATCATGTGCTGCCATTAGAGGTGAGACCTCTGTGCGTGCTTTGGATCTCCAAAGGCTTTGCCAAGGAAGAGGAGAAGCACCCACAGCTTGGATCACCAAGGCAGGCTCAGATGACCCTGGGGCATGGTGGAAAGAAGAACTTTGGTCTTTTTCTGGGACTTACATCTAATGCCAGGTCCACGCGTGGGCTAAGCTTTGCCCCTCACCTTCTTATCCTTGTAGAAAGGGTCCAGGTCCTCCAAGGGGGTCCCAATGAGCTCCAGCGGTGGGTCGCCATAGATGAGAGGCAGGTTCTTGCCGGCTTCCAGGTCGCTGCTGGGCTTGATCTCCTCTTCCTCGGGCAGCTCCACCTGCTGCCGCTTTACCTTGAGCGCCTGTGCCTCAGCAATGCGCTGCTCGATGGCAGCCAGCGAGGCGGGGGTGAAGGGGCGGAGGTTCTCGGGGCCTGGGATGTGCGGCAGGCCAGCCATCCTCTCATTCTGCTTCTAGGATGCCCGCGCCCAGCCTGCTGGGGAGAGGGGGGCTGAGAAGGTCACGTCAGCTGGTGCCATCTCAGGGCATTTTTTGCTCAGCCCTTGAAGGCAGGTGATGGCAGGATCTCGGTGAGGTTTTGCAAACCGGTTTATTACAGAAATATTGAACTTGCAAGAAAGATGGTTATGCACAGAGCGCTTGCAGATGGAGCACCCCATGTGGTCCTTCTCCTCCCAGAGGCCCCATTCAGCCCCCAATCAAAAAGCACCATCGGGTTGAGCACCGTATGCGCTGAGCAGTTGGTGTCCCTGGCACCAGCTGGCTGTTGCTAGACATGCAATTTCACTACCTAGACAGGGCTGTTCAATAAAACAAAATACCTTTGGCATCAGCGGCACCACCCCAGCTGTCTCCCCTTTGCAATATGCCACAAGGCATCCGCAGCTTTCCTCCTGCACCTTGTGCATGCAATGTGCCCAAAGCAAGAGGTTCCTGAGCTCGATCCTGCAGGGTAAGTGGCCGTTTGGCGGCACCCATCCATAGGAAACAGGAGTAACCTGCATGGCTGGAAGGCTCTGCTCCTGAGAGGAAGGGGTTAAAGTCTTATCTTGAACTAAAAAGCAAGCAATAATGGCACTTTCTAATGTTACAGAGATCAGGATGACTCCCCAGACAGGAATAGGATGGGCCATTTGGGAGAGATAAGGGTGGCTCCGCTGAGCAGCAGAACAACAAAAAGGGTTGGAGAGAGAAAACCAGGGATGAGGTGGGAGGTTGCACCCGAAGAAACAGGCTGCTGTGCCCTGAGCGAGGCTGAAACACTTGGCAAAGGCTTCCTAGGCACGAGAAAGGTTCTGGCTTTGAATCCCCTTGCCTTGATACCTGTTTGACCCATAAACACCAGCTTTTGTCAGAGCTAAGCCAAATATACCATAGCTCTCAGTCCTGCTTTGCAGGGATACTGTGATAGATGCACCTCTGTGCCTCACCCGCGCCAAAGTGAGCATCCTACTGGCAAGCAGCGACTCCTCCATGTGCCAAAACTTTACGCAATGCTGCTGAGCACCTGCCCCCTGAAAAAGCTTTAGGATCAATACTCCTCACAGCCCCAGCCCTGCCATGCTGAGAGCTGGAAACCTTCAACCCTTTGTAATTGAGGAGAACTGGACATTTATAGCCCTGATGGGAAGAGAGACTCTGGGTGCATAATTGTATCGACGCGTTCCTATGGTGATTATAAAACCAAGTGATAAAAGGAGGTATTGATTTCGAGCGGCGCAGGATAACGGCGTTGTAGAAACCACCACATTCCCTCACTATCGCTGCTGAACTGTGCAAAATGGATCTTCCTCTGCCAAGGGCAGGCAATTCCTACTGCAGCCCAGCATTGTGGGGGTATTACTGCTCACCCCCCATCACATCCAGCCCCAGGGGTGAAGCAGGGACTGACCCCTGGCTGCAACATCTCTTGGGCAGAGACCGCCTTCATCACAGTGTTTGAACAGCCCGTTTGCATCTGCAGCACCAGGGCTTTGATGCACGTTCAAAATGCAGCTGGTGGGAGGATGGGAGCAATTTGCTTTTGGAACAGGGCAACCTTAATTAAAAAAATCAAGTGGTAAACCAACCAATTTTTGTATTTAAACCTGTTTTAGAAAAGGGAGAGTTTTGCCCTTGCTGAACGGAGTCATCTAATAGGATAAACCGAGTCACATCACTGCAAAGTGGAGTCCAGCACTGACTACAACCCAGCTTGTGGCCCCAACTGCTACAAAACAGAGAGCCCAGAGCAGCTACCCCAGAGGCGCACAGCGCCATCTCACCCCAGGCCCACTGGACCCCAAAGGTGGGACCTTATCAAAGCAACGAAAAAGGCAATCTTTGCTGACACACGTCTCTGCGAGGGGACAGTGCCCACAGCAGCGGGTCAGCAGGGTACCACTGCGCCTTCTTCTCACTAGTTATTCTGGATTTACACCCATTTCACACTCCACTTGAGCAGCTCTGGAAACCCGCCCTTTGCATTCCCTTGATACCAGTGGCCTCAAAGCTCAAGCCAAAATCATGGGACCGTGCCTGGCTCCATCGCCCTGAGTCCCACCAGGAATGCACTGATGCATGCTCAAGCAGGACCCACAGCATCCATGTGGGGACTAACCCACCCCCATCTCCTGGGGAGTCCAAAGACACAGGAACTTGTTCGATTAGGAAGACTCAATTTCCCTGGAAATTGGGTTCTGCAGAGCTGTTGGGGCAAGCTTGTGTTATGGGCCACACCAGCGCTGCGCAGGGCTCCAGCCCCGACAGCAGCACGCTGCTGTGCAAGGCTTCGGTGCACGGGGTGCTGTGTGGTCCACATCTTCCCTGGAGCCTCCTGCTGGGTGCTGCCCCTCCAAACCCCCGTCCCCGCTCACGGTGCCCAGCCTGCTGTCCCGGTGCCTTCAGCTGCCACCAGCGATCACCGCAGGAGTCAGGTTTCTGCAGCCCCATGACTCTGCTCATTCCTCCTCCAGCAGGAGCGAGGGCAGGAGGGGAGCTTGAGCAAGCAGCACCGGTTTTGCTTTCAGCCCGTGCCTCCTCTTCCTCTCGCTGGGCTGAAGCCACCGTGGCGTGCCACGGTGATCCAGCTGCTGATGGAGCAGCCCCTGGCAGCACCAGGCACGGGGCTTGCAGCCACAGGGGGAGGTGCCGGGGATGGGCAGCTCTGCCCAAGGATGCTGCCCTGGGCATGGAAATGCTTTATGGCCTTTTGGGGGCTTTTGCAGCATCTGGTCCTGCTCTGACCCCTTTGTGGCCACCCAGAGACGACCCCAGGGAGCAGGATCAGGACATAAGCCTGTGTCCAGCATACCACAGCCCTGGAGCCATCAGCATCTCTGGTTGATCGCCGCTTCCCGAAAGCGAAGGGGACAAGAGCCAAAGGCAGGCTCTGTGGGGGGCTCAGCCCAGCACCACCTCTCCCCCAGTGAGCCCAGTTCTCATACCAGCGCGTGTGGGAGACAAAGCGTGCAGTACACAGCCGGGTCCCACCACCCCAAATGTAGCGGCTCACCCTGGGACCAGACACCCCCAGCCGCTGGGATGGGGTGAACAGCCCCTCTGCTCCCAGCCTGGCGCATCCTGGCACATTTACAGCGGCCGCTATAAATAACTGGGATCAAACTCTTTGCGCCTCCGATAGGTAAAAGCAGTTCGGGTGCACAACAGGTGCCGCGCCGGGCACGAGTCGCCCCCAGTGGCTCTGCCCCAGCTCTCCCCAGGATCTGGGTCCCCCCCAAGTCCCTCATTAAAGGCAGACTCTTGCCCCACTGGCTTTCTTGCTAAGAAAATTTAAGACGTTTAAAATGTCTCTACAAAGCTCTGATCTGCTATTTATTGCCTTCTTAAATATCGGACTTCCAGCTAAGCTGGATAACTCCTTTGTGCTGTGACACACGTGAGCTGTTGCTTTTGGACACGCTGCCCACGTCCAACACCATGGCACACCGTGGATGCGTATCTCACCCCCCAGTTCAGCATCAGCAGTTACCACCAGCAGGCAACTGGGAGCAGCTTGCTGATGAGGAGCACATGGCCTTCCCTCTGATAGAAAACCAGTTTCCTCAGATATTTTTGCTTCTCTGAGGCCATACAAATGAATCAGCCTCCAAAATAACAGGAGTGGTTTGGAACCTACCAGAGATGCTGCGTAATAGGTTCTGTATAATCAGGACAGACAGAAGGGTGACAGGGTCCAGTCTGGGACTGCTTGTGAGCCACCCTGTCCTGAACTGACACTTCATCCTTGCACAGAAAATAACCTCCCGTGGGCTGAGGAAGAGGGGGAAGGACTTTCTCATCTGCTGTGTGCAGGCATGTGGGGTACACAGGGGGGCCAGGATCCTCCCTGCATCCTGCTGAGCCATGCGGGTGCTGGGCTCAGCTCATCATCCAGGCTCCAGGGCTCTGCTCCTCCCTTCCTAGCAGAGCATCTGCAAAAGCAGAGTCCCCCAAGCCTTTGGTTAACCCCAGCCTGGTAAGCCCAGAGAGATGCATTTGTTGCGCCACCATACTCGGGGCTGGGTTAAAGGCAGGTGTGACTGGGGTGTCCCAAGTGAAGACATGCTGCTCCCGAGAGGTCTCAGCTCTACAGATGCCCAGAACATGGGACACCGCGGTGGGACCCTCTGACCCTCTGCAGTGTTGCAGCAAGACCGTTGAACACATTTTGAGGAGCTGCCCTTACCTGTGTGCATGCCTGCCCTCAAAATTCAACCTCTTAACAGAGGACACTCTGGAAAGACCCCAGAAGAGACTGATATGGACACAAGCCCAAGACAGAAAACAACCTGAGTGGTCATCAGCAAGTGTAAATCAGCTTCACTCACCAAGAAGCAGCAGAGCCAGGTGATGCTCAGCCAAGCGCTCGCAGCGCACAGCACAGGGGAGGGGGGCTCCCTGCAGCAGGGATTAGCATGGGAACAAGGAGCTCATGCACCAAAGCCAGTGAGCAGCCAGCTCTGGGAGTGCTGGTGCCAGGGAGCCCAGAGCTGGCCCACATGCTTGTAGCTACGAGAAGTTAATGCTGGGGGTGAGAGCCAGCACCCAGCAGCTCTGGAAACAAGACCCTGTTGCGCACACAACCCAAACCCATCCAGCACAATCCTGTAGCACCTCCTGCTTGCCACCTGTGCCCCAAATCCTCCTGGGACACACCACATCCATCCAAACCAGCACCCAGAGGCTGACTGCACACAAGACAACCCAACCCTCTCCATCCCTTGCTTATTTATCCCCATGAGGACACCCAGGGTGGGGCAGGATGGTGCAACAGGGACCAGCTGGGACCGCAGGGTTTGGGGATGAGTCACAGCTCAGTGGTGGGTTCTCAGTCACATGCATCCCAAGTGCTGCTACAAGCACCATCCTTCCTCCACGCAGATCCCTGAGGCATCCACCTCACTCGCACAGAAGGACTCCTGGGGCTGCGCCATGGGTTTCACTCTCCCAACCCTCCTGCGTGCCCCATGAAGCCCCCCCCATAGCAGGTCCCCTCTCCACTCGTACATGTGTTAAATAGGTTTTAAAAAACCGAAATCAGATGGGCTAGGAGACCTGCTGCCAGGAGAACGTGTGTGTGCTTCAAACCCAGCCCAAGGGCACGGTCACTCGGTGCGGTCAGGACAGCATTTATACATCCACAGAGGGCGGGGAGCTTTATGGGGATGACGAAATACCAGAGTCCTTATGCCCTCTGCCTTTCCCACCTCTGTGCACCCAACGGCTCAGCCCCAGGAGAAGGAGCAAGGCCAGATCCTCCCACCACACCTGTCAGGGCAGAGGGACCCCGAAGAGCTCCAGACCCCACTGGGTGCAGGCTGTGACACAGGAGGCAATGTCAACCATGTGCTGTGGTGGCGATGCCATCCGCTGCTGCGGGTTTTCTTTGAGCTTCAGGATATTCCTGCTTTATTTTTATTCTTTTGGTGATGCTTGAGGGTATGGGGTGACACAGAGCTTTGTTGTAAAGTCTGATGGCTGCAGAAAAAAAACCACTTCCAGCACGGTCCCAGGGATGTCACGACTTGAAAAAGTCCTACAGGGTGTTTATTTCCTACTATATTTCCCTGGGTTTTGAAAAAAAGGTTGGAGAATTGAAAAAAATCTAATGTGAAAAGTTTTTTTTTTCTGCTCACAAATAGCACAGGGGGTGGAGAGATTTGCTTTAAGTTATGCACAGGGGTGGTTTAACAACGTGCTGAGCAGGGCCTGGAGCTGCATTAGCGTTTTTGAGATTATATGAGTTTCTAGCAATAACTGGGATAAGCACCCTTCAGTTGTGCCACGCAAAATTAGCCATATTAAAAACAAGTTTACATCCCTTTCTGTAACATGATAATGTGCTATTTAAGAGTCTGATGTTTACTGTCCCCGGATATATTGCTGTGCCTCAATGCTTTGCTGTAACTACATTACAAAGACTCTCTGGAAAGATATGTGAAGTCTCAAGAATTTGTTTCTGCAAACAAATGCCTCTTGTGATGCTGCCGTGGGACGCTGGATCTCCACCACCGCGGCAGTTCTGAGCCCACCATAAACTCGCTGTGTTTTCAGGCTGCCCTGTTTTAAAGGCAGGTGGTGCTAAGTTTTCACGAAAACAAAATAACACCAATAAGAATATTGAGAGAGTCACCCCAATCCTTTTCCCACTCTATTTTCAAATAGCACTGGGCTCAGAGGACTTAGAGAGCAAGAAAAAAATTAGTTCTTCGTTTTCCTGCATTATCCTTTGATTTCCTGAGTTTTTTAAGTGCTCGGCTGGGAAGCCCCATGGGCTCTGCAGCTCAAACACCAGCCTCTCGCCCGCCTAGCCGGGCCAGCACCGCTGGCTCCTGTTAGTGACATGTCCCCCTGTGCCGACTCCTGTCACCACCGTGGTTTTTGACCCTCCTCTGGGTGTGTTTTGTTCCTTCGCCTGAAGTGTGGCCCAAGCCAACTGCACCGGCAGGAATGTGGGATTCTTCCAAGCAGCATCCATCACCCCGGGGAGCCGGGCGAAGAAGCTCTGCTGTCTGCAGTTCACCCCGTACCCAGCAAAAGGGATGGTCTGTTGAAAGCCCTTGGAAAACAATGCCAGAGCAAACCCAGCGCTGGTGGATGCCTTTCGCCAGCCAGCCCAGGGGGACTGAGATGCTGCTCATGTTCTTCAGGTGCCATCATGGTCCCTCAGGGTGGTCCAGACCAGCCGGGGTCACTCACTGCGTGTTGCCAACAGGTCACCCACAGCAACGGCGGTGCTGGGGTGGTTGCAAAAGTGTGTGCTTGACTCTAAGCACACGTCGGATGAGTTCACTGCTATGGGAGTGATGCTGCTCCGCTGCTTTCTGCCCGCTAGACGCTGCCTTTCTCAGGCAGACCAAGAGGCCTCCAAACGCTCTCCAGCCCCTTTCCTGGCAGCAGCCAACTCACCCCCTGCCTTGTGATGCTCTTCGGGACAAGGACACCCGCTGGGTTTGCCAGCACTCGGGGGATTTGCTCAGAGGAGGAGAAGGACGGGATGCACAATCCCGTGTTTCAGGGCACGTTGCAGCAGCACCTCCAGGGAGGCCTGAGCTGCGATGGGGGCTCTGCGTGCGCCGGACAAGATGCTGCTCCCTGGCCCCAGCTCCTCGCAAAGACTCAGTCGAGCCCGTGCCATTGCTGGCTTCCTTTGGAGAGCCACATCCTTCACGCTGAACATGCTAAGGGGGCACCAGCCTCCCCCTGGGACATCAGCTGCTAACTACCCAAAAATACGTGCCCTGCAGAGGTGTCTCCGCTCCTGCTACCAGCATCATAAGCCACGTGGAAATTAATTTCATACAATTCACTGATTGTTATTGCCCTGAATTTACTCGAACTCTGGCACTTCGATGCCTGTTTGCCCGCAGCCCTACCAAGGGTACCTCGATGTGCTCGGAGGTGGGGGTGGCATACATAGGGCTGGAAGCTGTGAAGTCCTCAGATACTCTCCCGAGCCACAGATGGAAATAGGAGGTTGCAACATCCTGCAGCAACGCGCTAACCCCCTCCTGCCTGGAGCCGGGGGATGCAGCGGGGCTGGGAGGGGCGGGGGTACCACCCCATCCCAACCTCCTTTCCATCCCTCTATCCCTACTGACCCCCGGGAGGGGATTGCTGGAAAGGGGACACTGGAGTGGATGGCTGCTTGGGTTTATTTTGGAGGGGGGTGTGTGTTTGGCCGTGGTGGAGGCTTGAGCAGGTGGGGAAGGGTTAAAGCAGGGACCCTGCGCTTGCCCACTGCCCACTGCCTGCACTCGGGTGTCATCCAAAGCTGCTGCTCCTCCCTGCCAGCGGCTCTCATGTCAGGCTTGGAAAAGATCTGAGCAGTGCTGCGAAGGCAGCGAGGACACAGCGTGGGGGAAGGGAGGATGGCGTGGGGCCGTAATGACCTGCTACCCCCCCCCCCCCAGGGGATCCCCCAGACTTGGGGGGCAGCGATGCAGCCACCTCGGAGGGATGCCAGGAGAGACACAGCCCCACCGGCTCCCATAGGGATCAGCAATGAGCAGGGCTGGGAGCAGGTCCCAGACCTGATGCTCCCCTGGGATTTGCAATATGAGGGCCCCTGCAGCACCCCAGGGCTGGAGGATGCCCGTTTTCCCTTCGCAGCCTCTGTACCCCAGTACCCTGTACCAGCCACCCTGCAAACCAGGACCACCACGGGGCACCCGCAGCCATCACAGCCCGCCCCACGCCCACCTCTGGGTGCTGAGCCCCGCACCTCCACTCTTGCCCTCCAGCTCCCACGGGATCTCATTCAAATCCACTTGGATCTGGAAAAGGGAGACTCAAAGATGAGATGTCCCCAAGCACTGTATAAATAACCAAGGAGGGAGGCAGCTGGACAGACAGACAGGCACAGAGGCTGAGCACCCTTCCCGGCATCTCCGGAGCTGTAGCTGGGATCTTTGCCCTCCTAACTCCCCAAAGCATTCACCACCTTCTCCCCCTTCCTCCCCTCCGTATAAACAACCTTATTAGTCCAACCTGCTGCACACAGAAATGATGCTGGACGGCTTGTCATTGCCTGCTGCCGCTCGCTCTCCTACCCCCAGATCCAGCAAGTTTCCCGAGTGAAGATGGAGCTGCCCGAGTGACTCCACAGGGCCCTTTTGCCCTGGATAATGCTCACCGGGCCGCTATGCACACACCAGAAAATCGAAAATGCTATTTAAATGCCGGCACAGCCAAGTCAAGGCTGAACTTGGTGTTCTTTTAACCAGTTCCCATAAATATGCCCTTTTCCCCCCTGAACAATTATAACATCAGGCATTTTCCTAGCAAGGACTAGAGGAGGCAGCTCCAGCGCTCATAGCATTGATCCATCAGCTCCACGAGCAGGATCTCCCCTGTATAACAGGACCGATTGGGGTGTCCTGCTGTCCCCAGGGTTTTATGGAATTGTTGCCCCTCGTTGATACCCGCTGTTAAATCTGTTGCAGTGTGTTTTGCTTGCCACACGCCCAGGCTGATCCCTCGCATCTCTATCAGCAGCGGTGTGGGCAGGGGAGGAAATGCTTGTGCTCCTCTGCAAACTTCACTCTGCAACTCAGCACCAGCTCCAGGGAGCAAGCAAGCAGTAAGGCAGGACCTGACTGAGAGGATAGTTGCTGTTGCAAGGGATGGGGGGGGACCAGGGTGGCTGATTGCCTCTGGATAAATCCCGAAATGGCACCGGGGGTGCACAGAAGTCCCTGCACGTGCAGTGACTCACGAGAGCTTTGCACAGCCCCGTGCACCCACCACAGGCACGTGGAGGGATTCAGCATGCAAAAAATGTCCCAAATCCCACCCCGGCACTGCCTGTGTCTCTGCTGCCCATGGGGGCATACGAGCCCTGAACCCAGCACTAAGCTCACCCTGCCTCCCCGGCACCCCAAAGCCTCTGGCTGTGCCTGTGCACCCCGCAGCCCCCGCATGTGACTGGGGGATGATGGCCTCCCGCCTCCGTGTCACCCTGTCACCACTGTTTCGGCACGGCAGAGGGGTCCCACCTCCTCCTCCTCTCCCCACGGAGGTCCCTCCCTGCTCCCCCACGGGGGACAAGGGCTCTGCGGGGACAGGCGCCTTCCCGAAAGGAGACACTGCGAAGCACCCCGCAGACCTTTCCTGCAACCTTGGCTTGGCCAAGCTGAGGTTTATATTTAGATCTCCAGGAGGAGAAGCCAGGAGAAAGGCGACTTGTGACTTTTAAGCCCTGCCTGTAGCTCCCTTCCTCCGGGTGGGAAGGTGGCTCAGAAACCGGTTGCCCGTCACATCCCCAGCCATCCCCTCTCATCCCGGCGGCAGGTCCGTGGCCACAGAGGGTCCGGTGGCTGCTGGCACCTGCATCCCTGCACCCTGCCTGCACCTTTACAGGGACTTTCTCCCCCTGTCTGGTGTTGTTTTCCACTCAGGGGGGTCCGGCAGGTGCCTACAGTCCTAAACACCACCCCAGCGACCTTGGGGGCTGTCCTGCTCCCATCCATCCCCGGCACGTGGACGGCGAAGCCCCCAGCATTGCTTGCACTGCCCCAGGCACAGCAAGAATGACAAACCTGGCGACAGCCAAGACCCTGTAGACCCTGCCCGGTGGCGTAGCATCAGCCCAGGGCTGAACCCCATACTTACTGTTGGGTGGAGAGAGCAAAATCCCAAGGAAAGACCTTTTAGGGCCAGAATTTCCCTCTCCTTCGACTCCTGGAGGCTTTGGCTCAGCGAGTGCCTGTTGGCAGAGCAGCTGCCGCTGCTGTCAGATGGTCATGAGTGAAACCTGAGGACATGCAGGGTCCTTCAGGTAGCCTCGGCCCCGTCTCAGCTGTGGCATTCGTCCCCCGCCGCGCCAATCATGGGCCTGGTGGCTCCTGCAACCCCCGCGGCCGCATCGCCCGGCGCTCCCGGGGTCCCGCGTGCATGGACCCCCCTGCACCGCGGCCACCCCGGCCATGCTCTGAGCCGGGGACGCAGCCACCCGGGGTGGTCATGGTGGTGGAGCAGGGTGCCCCAGATGTAGAGGTGGCTTCGGGCTGGCTTCAGCACCAAATGGGACGTGGGGAGGTGGAGGGGAGGTGGGAAGAGACCCTGGCCAGCACCTCCCAATCTATCTCTCCCAGAAGCGACATGCAATTGGAAATAACAGTGGGACAACTGCGAGGGCGGGGGGGGGGGGGGGGGGGGGAGTCGGTGCCAACCCCGCTGCCAACATTGTCCCCGAGCCAGTGGGTCTTTGGAAGTGTTATTCCCGTTGTATGGCACCCAGCACTGGCACGGCTCCTCCTTTTGCAAGCGAGGGGTGTCTGTCATTTCTGCTTTGTTCCCCCCATGCCCAACCTCCACTGCTGCCTAATTTTGCACCAGCACCGTGTTTCTTTGCATGCCAGGAGCATGCGATGGCCAGGACAACCAGCAGCCGTGGAGGGTCACCCCACTTTGACACCGGCACATCTCACCCTGTGTCCCTGCCCAGAGGCACCCCTGTAGGTCTGAGCCAGAACCAGGGTGGCACTGGATGGTGCAAAAGACGGGCTTGCCTTGCAGTTGCCTCCTCTCTTGCCCTTCCTGATGGGGCCTTTGGGGGGTTTTTGCATGCCCAAGTGGTTCTGGGTACGTGGAGTGCTCAGCTGGCACCCGGGGTTGGGAGGAGAGCGTGAAGAGGTGCCCAGCTTGTGGGCTGCATTGGGGGTGGACCAACCTGGTCAGAGGGGACTCATCATCTCTTCACACCGGGAGCTCAGTGCAACTCTTCTGCTGCTCATCCCATCCCAAAATAACCTGTAGCAACTTTCCCAGGCTGTCGTGGCCTTTACTGGAGCTGAAGCACCTGCCTTCCCCAGCCTGGCGTCCCTTGGTGGTGAGTTCCCATGGCAATTTGCCTTCCTCTGCCTCCAGCCCCTCACCCGTGGGGCTCCTTGTGCTCGCCAGCATCCCATGCAATCAATAAAAACAGGGCCAAGACTGTAGACCTGAGCACCCAGGGAGCTGGGAAGTGAAGTTCCTTGGCTCGATTCTGCTTTTCACTCAATAATTTTCCTTTTCAGTTCAAGACTGTGTAAATAAGGCAGCGCAGGAGACCAGGTTCAGCTCCTGGGGGAGAGGTCGCGCAGCACAGGACAGAGGATTAGCTCTGCACAAGAGATGCTGAAGGTGTGCTTTGGGAAGCATAGCTTCAATTTCTTCAATTAAAAAACTGACCCCAGGGCTCTTTTTGCTGACAAGGAGCCCAGGCCTGGCTCAGAGCAGCTAAAGCCAAGGGCAGGAGGGAGTGAAAAGCCCCACGCTCGCTCCCAGGGGGTTGCTACAACCAGGGCAGAGAGCACCAGGAGCCCTTCAGGAGCTCAGCAGCCTGTACCCGCAGGCAAAGGGCATCCCCTGTGTGTCCAGCAGTTGTTGGCTTTGGCTGGTGAGGAGGGCAGGGACAGGGACGTCCTCCCACTGTGGCTGTGGGGACTTTCCACTTGCTCTGTTGGTCACAGCAGGAAATTCAGGGGATGCTCGGCAGGTCCCATCACCTGCCAGCTGCTCCAAACCCAGCCTTGTCACCACTGGGAAGCCTGTGCAAGCTGCTTTTTTTTGCTTTGCCTATAGCCTAGAGCAAACCTGGGGCTCAGCACATGAGG
This sequence comes from Leptosomus discolor, assembly GCF_034619465.1. NCBI lineage: Eukaryota > Metazoa > Chordata > Aves > Leptosomiformes > Leptosomidae > Leptosomus > Leptosomus discolor. Next base: position 3,557,481 of record NC_141415.1, read on the forward strand.
GTGGAAACCCTGAGATGTTGCTCCTGCCCTTTGGGAAGCCGGGGGCACTCTGGGGTGCACAACTGGGCACTGAGCAGGGATGAGGCCACAGTTCTGCCTGCAAAACCAGCTGAATTCCAACCAGAATGGGAGATGGGGTACCCAGGGGTACTCACAACAGCAATTTGTGTGCAAAAACTGTCCTTGGGGTGACAGGGTGGGATAAGGGCAATGCTTGGCACACCTGGGCGACCCTGGGGTGTTTGAGGTGCCTTGGCTTGCACCTTCCCCCGAAGATGCTGGTGCTGGATACATCCTGACCCTCCTGCACTGCCAGACACTTGCCCTGCTGTGGGGCTGGCTGCATCCATGGGGGCTCTGTGGGGTCAAGCTCTGGCTAATCTCTGTGCAGGCAGGAGCTGGGCAGAGTCAGAGCTGCCGGCACAGAGCAGGGTGGAAACAAGGTGCCCCAGCGAGCTGGGGCGCAGGGGAGGGACATTTGCAGGGTACGCTGCCCAAGCCGCAGAGGCAGGAACGCCGCAGAGCGGGGATGAAGGAGCGGGTGCGAGTGGGGCACCCTTGGCACCCAAGCAGGGTGGCCCGGCAGCCCCCGAAAGGAGCAAGGAACGCAGGCAGGGAAAGAAGCAACAGGCAAAGGCACAGCTCTCCCAACCCTGTGTCTTATTCCCATCCCCATCGCTGATTAACCCTCCCCTGGCCAGGGCTGCCGAGGGGGACCCGGGGGGGTCCCTGGGACGTGTGCGGGGCTGGGTGCACGCTCCCCCGAAGCGGCGTGGCCCCCTTACCTTACTCCCTGGGTGCTCTCGGGGCTCTGGGCAGAGTCATTGGGTGCTGGCACCCAGGGCCAGCAGCCGGCAGCCCCCGGGACGTGCCGGGGTCCCTCCACACCAGCTGAGCCCGTGTCCGGGGCGGTGGGTGCGGGGACAGGGCTGACCCCCCGGATCCGGTGGCAGCGCCCGCGGCGGCGTTGCGGGGCCGCAGTGCCACCCACCGGCTCCGGGCAAAACACCCCCTTTCTCGGACACCCCTCTGCCCGAGGGGAGGACCAGGGACCCCCGGGACAGGGTGGGGGATGGGGATGCCAGGCTGCTGCGGCACCCCGGGCCACGCTGGAGGGGAGACGGGGAAAACCTGGCCCTGCTCTGCCGCGGCTCGGGTGCCCCACGTCTGCAGCCGTAGGGCACGGTCCAGGCTAGAGATGCAGCAAACCCTTCTGAAAACCTTTTCTACAGTCCCCGTGGCAGTGGCACCTCAGCCCCCTGCACTCGTGGTGGGCTCCTGCCTTCGCAGGCTCTGCCCCACCCCGCGGAGTCCAGGGGGTCGAAGCCCAGCAGGTCATTCGGGGTGCAGGTTTAGCACCCAGGAAAGGCCCGTTTGCAGCTGAAAATACATGCAAACCCCAGTGCTTTTCAAAAGCTTTATGGCAGCTGTGAGGTTCCCACTGAGCATCCCCAGCCCTGGTGCAATCTGCCACTGCTGTCTGCCTCACACCCCTGCTGAAACAACATCTTCCTCTGTAATGGTGGAGAGAGATGTTTATTCACCTGCAGTCTCTTCATGGCTGCAGGCAGGCATTTATTTGACATCTTCCACGCTCCTCTGGAGGTTTCCTGGCCAGCGACGCAGGAAGTTGCTAACCCGGGGGGTTGTTTAGTGGAACATCTTCCATCTCACCTCAAATCAAGTCTGGGGCTCTGTTTCCCTCTTAACACCTCTTTGTGAGACCAGACAGGATCTCTGGGGATCCTGCAGTCTTGAAAGAAGCCAACAAGTGGGTTTTATTTGAGGAAGGGCATGTGGCTACACAGGGAAATTGCAACCCAGGAAGTGTGAGAAGCTCTGTCGAGATCGGGCAGCTCGGGTCTCGGGATCATGGTGTGTCTGGGAGAGGCCAGGAGGTTTGGGGAAAGGGCATTTGAGGCCTCTCTTGCTCCTGGAGACAGAGTTTGCCAAGGCAGGAGCTCGGTCCAGGGAGGGCAAAGGATGCTTACGGGGTTGAGAGGGGCCAGGCTGCAGCATGGTGGTGGCAGCTCTGACCCAGAGGGGACACGGCACTGCAGCACCTCTGGGACAGCCCATGATGCACCCATCTTGTGCTCTTCCTCAGCTTCCTCCTCCTCTCCATGGCCATGTCCAGAGCCTGGCTGCTTCATCAGGCAGAGAAAAAGCAGATTCTGCCCCCACCCCCCCCACAAGGAATATTTCTAGGCATTGCAGATGTTGGCAGGGTTTCCACCCTCTAGCAAGCCTGGTACCGAATATCTGGGTTGGCAGAGCAAACCAAACCTCTCAAAAGTGATGCTGGATTTCAGAACAAGACTTTTATTGGCAAAAACATTGCTAGTCCCAGACAAATGAGTCCTGCTGCTTGCAAACTGTCCCATCTCTCCAGTGCAAAGCCCCTGGGAGAGGTGCAAAGCCCCTCCGAGCTGGCATGGCAAGGGTGATGGACTATCCTCCCCGGCACTGAGTGCAGCTGAAGCAAAAGGCGTGGGAGAAAGGGAAACATTTTGGAAAGCAGAGGAGGATCTGAGTGATGAAGACATCGCGAATTTCACATAGACAGTTGTCAGTTTTTGTCTTTGTATTTGCTTCTCCCACCTCCAGAATGGCTCCTGGGGGCTGTGTCTAGGCATCTTCCCATAAGGGAAATGGCTTCATAAACCAAAGAAGGAGGGGAAAAACCCCTCAGCATTTGGGCAACTTCAGCATTCATTCCAGTGCCAAACGAAAAATGCCAGATGCCCTTTGTGAAATGATACTTGTGTTTCCTACCCGGAAGGTAGGGGTAGAAGAGGTGGAGAAACTCTCTTCCCTTTCCCTAAAATACTGACCAAACCATGAAGGGAGCTTTGAGCAGCTGAGACATCACCATGGATCCACCCGAGCTGCCAGCACTGGAGCAGACAGAGGCTGTCCCAACGGCCGTTCATCCCACCCTCTAGGATACCAGGCCCAGAACCTACAAAATCCTTTTGATTGCTTCTGGGACCATAGCCATGGAGCTGCACCACCACTACCACCATCCTCAGGGAAGTATTTCCCCCCAAACGCCATCCTCGTCACGCTGTGAAGTCTTGGGTCACCAGGTTGAAGACGTTGCTCTCCATGGACGACTGCCACTTGCCCCAGTTCCTCTTGATCTCCGCCTGGACCTGAACCGACGCCACAGACCGGTGCTGGCACACAGGGGCAGCTGCCAGCCCCCGCTGGAGGGGCAGGAGCTGCACCCTGGGCTCAACAAGGGATTTGGGGTGCAAGAGGGTGGGGACCCCCATGCATGTCTGCATGCCCACGTGTGCACACATGCATGGTTGTGTGCGTGCAGCTCATTGGGGTGCACCCTTGGAGGTGTCTGTGTGCCCACGTGGGTGGCTGTGGTGCCCAGAGGGTTGGTGGAGGGGGGACACGCTCACCTCTCCATTCAGGAAGCAGTACAGCAGAGCCACCAGGAACCCCTGAAAAGGACAGAAAGAGGAAGTTTCACTCCAGGAAAGGGGCTGGACCCTTCCATGCTCATCTGCTGCCTGCATTTAGCATCCTCCCACACCTCCTACCCCACCCCATGGGCAGTAGGGGTATGGGATCAGTGCAAGTTATTCACCAGACCACAACCCTTGTGCTTTGTCCCTGGTGTTTGAGGGGTGCCTGGGACATAGTCCTCTCCCAAAAGAGTGCAAAGCCCCAGAAGCACATCTCAGGGTCTCTGTGTGATCTTTGGATGGGACAGGGTGGGTACATGGGGATTTTGCCTATCCATCTCCCCCAGCCTGCACCTGGTAGGAGCCGAGGACCAGCTCAAAGTACAGCCGGGCATCCACACCGATGTGCTCGGGGAAGAGTGCGAACACCACGTAGTGTACCCCGAAGAGAGGGATGAGGAGCAGCGTGGACTTCGTCAGCCTCCTGCGGAGAGTGGTAGCATGAGCGGGGGGTCTGTGTGCAGGCAATGGTCCTGCTGCCCTGTGGGACGAGCCCTTCCCAAATGCTTGGTCTTAACCCAAAAATAGGCTTTCCATGAAAGGCAGGGCTTGGAGGTTCCGAGGATGATCCTCCTCTGTGCTCCTCCAGGGAAGGGTCCCTGCTGCCCTGGATCTCCCCAGAAATCAGGATGAGGGGAGCTCCCCCTTGTCCAAGCTAGCCCTTACATGTACTGCTGCTTGTAGCTTTTGCTGATGTCTGGGGACCGGATCTTCTGCGCTAACATCCTAGTGACATTGAGGAAGATGAGGAAGTTCACCTGCCATGGGACGCCAGGCATCAGGCTCTGCACAGACCCCTGGTTGGGTCCCCCTGTCCGTGAGGGACCCCCATGTCTGGGGCTGGGATGCTCAAGGGACATACGCACAAATATGGCCAGAAGGATGGGAGCCTTGATCACCCACCAGTAGAGACTGGTGTAGTCGTCCCAGCACCTATGGGAGAGGACAAACGGCTCTGCCACCCGCTTGCACCCTCTCAGGCCAGGTCTTGCTCCGCCACCCCCGCAGCCCCCTGCCCCATTTGCACACCACCTCTTGCAACGGGGCCCTGCCATAGTGAGGGAGTCTTTGGGCTCCACCAGAAAATAGAAATAGCATTAAATTAAAGTGCTGCCCCACTGCTCCCCTCCTTAAGCCTCCCATCCAAGAGTTTTGTCCCCTGGGATGTGCAAGGGGCACCCGTGGTTGAGCTGGCCTGGAGAAAGACGAGGGGTGGCTGCTCTTACCCGTGGTTGTCGTACTGCAGCCTGGTGACCACCCACACGCAGACTGTAAGCATGGGGACACCTGCAAGGACAGGACCCAGGCAGGGATGTGGAGCCACCCCGGGTCTCGGGGGAGCCGCCGTACCGCCTCTCCATCCCTTGTCCCCAAAAACACGTGCCCGGGTCAGGTCTGGGGCTCTGGTGGTGGCAGGAAGGTGACGGCCTTTCCCCCTTCTCCAGGTTTTGGAAGGAGATGGTGCCCACTGAAGGTGATGTGCCTGTCTGTGTGTCACCTCCTGGCTGCCCCCTGTCCTGCTGTGTGCCCTTACATCTAACCTGGGCACCTGAGACAGGCGTTTCCAGCCCCAGATGGATGTGGGAAGAAGGAAGGACCTGTCTCTGTCCCATCCTGACCATGTTCATGGTCGGTGTTAGCAAGTGTTTTCCCCTTTGAGTGGTTTTGCCATGGGGGCAAGGATCAGGCCATGCTGCCCGACCACCTCCAGGGGCTGGCAGGAGCTGGTGGGTGCCCCACCGAGCACGAGGCCAAGCAGAGAGACGCTGGGGTGGGAGGACATGCTGAGAGGAGCCATAGGGAGCACTGTGCCTGTGGACCTTTGGCCAGGCAGATCTCAGAGCAGCAAGTCCAGGCAATCCCCAAAAGTGGTGCCTACTCTCTGTCTGCGTCAGTGGGACCTCACTGGAGGAGGGGTTGATGTGCTGGGGGGCCCCACACTCACCCCAGCCGATGAGGATGTACCACCAGATGTACCTCTTGTCAGAGGTGAAGGTGAGCAGCAGCAGGGTCTGCAGGTACATGCCCTCCACCAGCAGCCAGTAGAAGTTGGCCAGGACCGCGTACTGGAAGAAGACAATGGCTGCTTTGCAGTTCACCTGTGAGGATGAGGAGGGGGAAAGGCTCAGCAGTGCTGGCTGGCATCGGACCCTCTCCTGGGGGCACAGGGGATGGTCCACCTCCCCATCCACCCACTCAAGGAGACCTGTGGTGGTCTTTCAGTGCAGCCCCAGGGATGCTGCACTGGTCCCACACGTCACCTTCAGCACTTTCTGCTCTGCCTGCGCAGCACGGGCAGATGGCTGCAGGCTGTTATGGTTGGACCTTTAGAAACCTGTATCTGCTGGTGTCCACAGTGTTGTACCTGGGCTACATGCAGCGGTTTCTGTTTCTATTAACAACCACAAATCTGCACATCTGGCAGTGCAAGGTCTGTTTGCTTGTACATGGTGCTGCTGGGGTTGTGCAGAGCTTTAGCCTCGCTGGGAGACTTTTTTCTGAGACCAGGGAGAGCTTTGAGGGCAGAATGTGTTCTCTGCAGACAGGGCCCGTGCAGAGGTGCTGTCGTGAACCTCCTGAAGTCCACCCAAGCCAGCCTTTCCTCCCGAGGTTCACAGCCTCTCTTTCCCTCCTCTTTGCACTGCTAAATCCAGTGGAAATGCAGCTAGACCCTCTCCAGACCAACACATGGTGCCTGCTCCTGCACCGTGCCGGGGCTCAGCACCTTACCGTCGACATCGTGCAGTGGTCGACGGACTCATCCGAGAAGAGAACGGCGTCCTTGATGAACACAGCAGCACCGCGCAGTATGAAGGAGGCGAAGAAGTGGATGTGGATGGAGTTCCTGGTGCAATGCAGCTTCCTACAGGAGGAAGAGATGTGCTGTGCCCAGGGAAGAGCAGAGAGAGCAGATGGGCAGAGAAGCTTCTCTTTCACGACCAGCTTCCCCGGGTGGACCCCAGCCCAGGGGACCGTGTGTTGGTGATGGTCAAGCACGAAGCCCTGGAGGAGGTTTTCCTGCTCTGAAATCGTGAAGAATAGGGTTGTGCTGTGCTTGAGGCTGCTGCCCGGGGATGAGGTGTGCTGGGGAACATCCTCTGGCCACCTCCAGAGAGCATCCTTCTGCAGCACAGCGAGGTCTGCAAAAACAAAGCTTGAAAGGGCAACCTGAGGGTTTAAAGTCTGTGTGTCAGCAGGAAAGGACAATGCTGCAGTTCATCTCATGCCTCCCTGGTTATCCCTGTTGGCAGGGATGGAGCCTGTCTGCTCTGGGAGGGGATTTACCCTGCTCATGACTTACCCTGCTTTCCTCCAGCTGCAGCCCGCGGAGCAGCCAGCTCCAAGCCCTACCTGAAGCAGGAGAAGATGCCGATGGCCAGGAGCAGAGCTGCCAGGGATGTGGAGTAGCCGCAGGTGTAAAGCACCTTCATGGTGACAAAATAGCCTTTCTGGAAGGGAAAGCACCAGTGGAGTGAGGCAGCGTGTGCTGGTCTGCGACGGGCAGGGAGGTGGCAGGGTGATGCCCCAGCCTTTGCCCAGGCTGAGCTTGTACCCAGCCAAGCTCAGATCCCTCCAGGCAGCCCAGCAACAAGGGGCCAACGAGAGATCCCCAAGAGCCCCCCAGTGTTTCATTGCCCAATGGTGTGGACGGGGCACCCTGCCCACGGCCCCCGGGGTGACCCGCTTGCCTTGGCCTCGGTGTCGTTATTGCTGCCCACGGCCTCCAGCTCACAGGCGCTGTAGTAGGGAGGGCTGGGGAAGCTCCATCCTGACTCGGTGCAGTTTCTCCAGATCAGCGCTGCAGCAACAAGAAGGGACCTCGCGAGAGCCATGTGCATCGGCCCTGCATGGGCACCCCCAAAATGTCCCGCCTGGGGACGGCACCCTGCCCTCTGGGACGGAGCCCATATCCCAGAACCAGCACCCCGGCTGTGACAGCAGCATGGTACCCGAATGGCCTGGCTGCCTCATCCCGCCCATCCAGATCACATCTCTGCCCTCTGTGCTTGGAGGTGCCAGGACACCTCAGGGCAGGGTGTGAAAGCAAGCATGAATCCCTACAGTGGGAGGGAATTAAGGCTAAAAGGGACTTTTTCATCTTTTTTCAATTACACCCAGCCGAGGAAGCGCTCAGATGCCGTGGGGGCTGGTTGGGTGCTCTCCTTCACATTCCACTGCCTCCAAGATGGATGGAGGCAGCGGCTCCCCTGGCAGCAGCACGTGCCCCAGGAGAGCTCCTGGCCTTGAAATAATCATGATCTTATGCTGCGTTTTCCGACTGTGTGGCTTGGAGTGGTACCAAGCAGGTCAGAAGCATTAGGCTGGTGTGTGGATGGGGACAGGAGGGCACTGAGCAGCTAGGGGACTGTCCTGGTGTCACCCAGTTGGAGGGCGAGGTCCCAAGTGCTCTGCCTATAGGGGATGCTTGCTACTGGGTGATGAAAGGGTTTGAGGCCTTTTCTGGCATGGCAGCTCCCTGCATCTCTGCTTTTGCCCGTTCCCTGCTTAGATTGCGATATAGGCCAAGCTTTTGGATGGGGCAAGAGCTGTGGGACCAGAGGGGAAGGGTGGTGGTGGCACAAGGATCCCAGGCAGGCAGGGGCAAGGATCCCAGGCAAGCTCAGCGCTTGGTCCCCGGGGATGAGCGGTCCAGGCCGGATTTCAGAGCACTGCACCTTTGGAGTTCTTGAAGATGTGGAGGATGCTGGGGCACGCGACGGCTCGGGACTGGCCGACAGGCACGGCTGGCCAGCAGCTCACTCCGTCCCACTCGGTCGGGCAGCCTGGGGAGGGACGGGATGGTTGGTGCCACCAGGAAGGGATGTGCCAGGGGGACACACACAGCCCCCCAGTCCCAGCAGGCACGGCTGCGTGGATGTAACGAGAGAGCAGCCAGCAGCCAGCCGTCACCCAATCTACAGGGCCATGCCGTACCCCCTCAGGAATTAGGAGCATCCTGGCTCCAGTTCTGGGAGCGACCTCCCTCAGTGCTCAGATCTCCTTTTAGCCCTGTGGCAAGACGGGACCTGGTATTTTCTGGGGCTACACCAGACCCAGAGCTCCTGTGGAGAGACCCCAGGGGATGAGGTGTGGGAAAGGCTGGGACTTCCCTGGTGGCATATAAAATAATGCAGGTTTATGCTGGATTTCTGCACCCAGCAGCCGTGGTGGGCTAGCTCAGGACGTCTCTCCAGCCTGAAGGAGGAGGATAGGAGAAAGCAGTGCTGGTTGAGCAAGTAGCTTAAACATGTTTTGCTTCTCTCTCTAATGCTAAGTTCATCTTTAAATGACTCTCCAATTGCCTTGGAAACGAGCATGGCCAAGTAGACGCGGGGCGTTGAAGAATTAGCGCTGCGGCACACTGGGTTGAGACATAGACATCACACTTCCAGGACAGCTCTCCTCCTTGCACATGTACATTATTAACCTTGTAGATATACATTATTAACCTGGAGCCATATCTATTCCCAGCCAGGGAATGTGCACTCAGACAAGTCTAATTAGTTTTCTCTGATCTCAGCAAAGCAGTCTGTAGGTATCTGGCCAGGCTTGGAGGGATTTGCAGGGCTGTCATTACAGCACCAAGGTACGTCTTAATTTTTGCTCTGGAGGACAGGTGAACTGAGGGGACTGTTGCTGAAAGCAGTTGCTTCGTTTCTTGGGGTCTGAGCAAAATACCTGGATGTGTCTGCGTGGCAGAGCCATCCCGCTGTGTATAAATGCATCTCTCGCTGTATGAACGAGCTTTTCCAGCACAGTGAGTGCTGTGGGACCACTTGGCTGGGAGACAGAGGAGCAGCCTATGGCACAGGAGTCGAGCTGGGATTCACCCAGCTCTGCAGTGCAATCCCAGGGAATAAAGTCATCCCTTCATTCTGATGGAGAGAGAAGGTTTAAGTCCCCTTTACAGTTCTGTTTCCCTCTCCCAGGCTGCTGCAGCATCTGAAAAAACCCTGTTTCTTAGAGCTGTGCAAAATGGGGACAATCCTCCCATGGAGAAGAGATGATGGAGGCAACTTCTTGGGAGAGAGGGAAAAAAAACCATGAGAAAAGGAACTGGCGACTTGTCTCATTGCCCGCCTCTCTGGCAGGAGCTGTGCCTTCAGTGTCCCCACATTGCTGGTCCCTTGAGGCCACCACATCCTCACACCATCCCCTGTCCCTGGGCTCCCAGCTGGTGTAGTGTGGCAGCCCGAGGTGTTTGGTTTGGGTTGGCCCAAAGAAACCTGCTTTATTCCAGTCTTCCCAGTGCAGGGCTGAAACATCCCCCAGATCAACATTATCCTCACGATGTTCTCCCTGACATGGCCAAAAAGAGCGTTTTTTCCCTCAAAATGCAGTTTGATGGGGAGTTCCTGCTCAGCATTTCTACTGGTTAATTATATGCAGACTTCCCAGAGCTGCCTCCCTACTTCGTGCTGCTCTGACTGGTATCTGGACACCCCCAAAAGAGATCATTTGAGCCTCACCAGCAGGTTATTTCTTCCCAGCTATTTCAGAGCAGTAAATGCTGCGAGCACTGGAGCAGACTTTGAAGTGGCAGCACTGTGAACGCGATCTCTAACCAGCTTTAGGGCCCCACAGTGGGTTCCCCAGAGGGATGCTGAAGCCCGAGGTCCCTGTCCTGTCCCTTCACGCTACATTGCCACCATGTCCAGGGCATCTGATTCTTCCCCTCCATTGTCACTTAGTGCCACGCTCTCTGCAAGACTCTCCCCACGCTGGCACAAGCAAGCAAGGGGGAAGGGATAAATTCAGTTCAGGTGGGCAGCAGAGGCAGCAGTCGAGCAGGAAATCTGGGATTAAATACTGATTTTAATTATGCATTCACGCTTCTCGGTTATTTTCCTGCAGTGAGATTCCTTCCCAGTGGCTGGCATGATCTGGGCTGCGAAATGGACCTTTTCCAATCAACTTGGCTTTTCTGTGCTAAGCTGGATGATATGTTATATCTCTGCACAGTTGCTTAAGCGGTTATGCACCTTAACATGCATTTATTGAGAGGCTTCACTTTTACATTTGTATTAGATGAAACCCATTGAAAGGCACATTTCTTATTCACTAGGTAATAATTTTTACCCAGAATTTGGGCCAAGCTGCTTTTGGATGGAAACTGAAAATGCAATTATAAAAAAAAAAAACGTACAAAAGCAGCTCTTTAAAACTGTTTTTCAAGTAGCTAATTGGTTTAAAAGTCCTGGATTGGTAAAAATTAAGTTGCTCAAAACATGTTTAGCGTTAAAAGTAACAGACTCGGGAAGGCAAGAAGGCATGAAGTGGTGACATGCGCTGTGCGACACTACTGCTGATGGCCAGGGCTTTGCATCGCCCGTGCCCGCAGCCCTGCCTGGCCCTGGTGCATCAGTGCAGGGAGGACGGGAGTGGGGCAGGAGGCACTGCGTGGGGCACGGACTGCACCATCGTTGCCATATGCCGTGAATCTGGGGGGACTCAGCCCCTGCAGTTGTTTGCATCCCTCAGCCCACCCATACCCCCTGGCTGCAATCTCAGTCCCCCTCTCTCCCTGCAGCAGCATTTTTCGGGGCTCTCCAGGGATGCTCCTTAGCCTTTGCCTCGGCGCTGCTCTCCATTTTCCTGAAAATACCTGGTTTTCTGCATCCATCTGCACTCTGCAGCCCCCCTACCATGGACTATCCTCCAAAGACACCCTTAGCAAATCCTCCTCCTCCTCCCGAGGGAGATGAGCCCCGTGCACGGCGGATGGCTTGCACTCACCTTGCTGACTGGGAAGTCCGGCGGGGGCTGGTATTTGGCTTTCACTCCTGATAATCTCCAGACATTCAGCTTCTTGCTCGTGGAAATAGAGGACAACGGAGCAGTCGGGATGTGTTGCTCGCACCTTGGGAGGGGGGAAAGGGCAGACAGTGGGATGTCGAGCTTTAAAAGACCTGAGCAGGCAGGGTACCAGACAACATTCACTATTTCTGCTGCAGCCAGCCCCAGGAGAGCCTGTCTATGTAACCGTGCCTTTGGACTCTGACATTTCCTTAGCTTTCTGCTGTTTGCCTTGTAAACACCGGAAAGAACCACCACAATTATTTCTTAATTCCCTCCGAAAGCGTGTGATGCTTAAGGGCACCGCTCCGCCAAGACATGAGCACTGTGCAGAGGAGCTGAGCTTGAAGATGGAGGGGCCAACCCCATCAGCAAGGCAGAGGCGAGCATGTTCAAAGCCTGAGCAAGGAAGCCACGTAATCAGAGATTTCAAAAGACCACCTATTCGGGCATACCTAATCCTTCCCTTGCCAGCTGGGTTTTGCTCACATGGGTTTTGCTCACGTTCAGGCTGGTGTATTTTAATCAGAGGCATCGACAATGGCCGTTGGAGTTCACCCTTCACCTGTTCCCCGTCTTTTTGGGGAGATGCTGCAAAACAGGCACGCTGACCTCCTTAAAGTTTTTGGGTTTCCTAGTAGAAGTGCTGAAACACCAAGGAGTACGCCCTGACCCTCCAGTTCCCAAAAATGCAAGGGATGTGGTGGCTCAGCGCCCTGGGATAGGGCTGCCTGGGAATCCCCGTTTTTGGGATTTGCCCCCTTCGCTTCCACCTGGAGAGCCGGGAGGTTGAGACTGAAGTGAGAGCAGGCTGTGAATTTTGAAGGCCCGTTCCCCACGCACCCATGCCCACAGGGAGATGCAGTGGGGGCTGCAGCATCAGATGCAGGACATGGCTGGGGCAGGGTTCTTTGGTCCAAGACATGGGATTGGGTTGCTGATGGTTTTAGGCGTGCACACAGAGATATAAAAGCTGGAGAAATAGAGGGACGAGGGTGGTCAAGTGGACCCAAGGACTGGAGGGAAGTGTGGGGTGTTAAAGCATTGCTTGGCTCAGTCCTGTCCTTCCCTACCCTCTCCTGGCCACTCCTCTGGGGTCCCTTCACCTCCCCCAGGAGATTTCATTTCCTTTTCCCGCTGAGCACAAGATTTATGAGTCTGCAAAATGCATTTTGGTGATAGCTGCTGGGGACAGCACTGAGAAAGCACACGACTTCATCGTAGTGATGAAGGGGCTGGACCGGGCAGAGATGCCACAGCCCCTTTTAGCTGAAAAGCTGCTGTTTTTTTAATTTATGGCAATGCAGCCTGGCTGCTGGAGCACCGGAGCAGGTAATGTGCAGTACTCCCTTCAGAACTTGCTTCAGGGCAGGCAGATCCTTGGCGTGCCTCAGTTTCTCTGGCTGGGAAGGGGTCTGATGCCATCACTCTCTTTATAGAGCCCTCAAAGCCTCTGGTGCTCCCCTGGCCCTGCTTGCTTCCCCTCCTCTTTCCCCTTTCCCTTTTTTCCCCCTTTGTCCCCTTTTTTTTCCTTTTTTTTTTTCTTTTTTTTCCCTTTTTTTCCCCATTTTTTCCCTTCCCTTCCCTTCCCTTCCCTTCCCTTCCCTTCCCTTCCCTTCCCTTCCCTTCCCTTCCCTTCCCTTCCCTTCCCTTCCCTTCCCTTCCCTTCCCTTCCCTTCCCTTCCCTTCCCTTCCCTTCCCTTCCCTTCCCTTCCCTTCCCTTCCCTTCCCTTCCCTTCCCTTCCCTTCCCTTCCCTTCCCTTCCCTTCCCTTCCCTTCCCTTCCCTTCCCTTCCCTTCCCTTCCCTTCCCTTCCCTTCCCTTCCCTTCCCTTCCCTTCCCTTCCCTTCCCTTCCCTTCCCTTCCCTTCCCTTCCCTTCCCTTCCCTTCCCTTCCCTTCCCTTCCCTTCCCTTCCCTTCCCTTCCCTTCCCTTCCCTTCCCTTCCCTTCCCTTCCCTTCCCTTCCCTTCCCTTCCCTTCCCTTCCCTTCCCTTCCCTTCCCTTCCCTTCCCTTCCCTTCCCTTCCCTTTTTTCACTTTTTTGCTTTCTTTTATCCCCTTTCTTTTTCCTTTCTTTTATCCCCTTTCTTTTTCCTTTCCCCGCTTCCTTTCCCCCCCTTCCCTTTATTTTCCTTTTCTTTTCCTTTCCATTATTTAAGGCCTCCATGTCAGCTAAAGAACTTGCAGAGTGAAGCAGCACGGGAAGAAATCCTGAAGGCTTTGCAGAGAAACGCCGAGCAAAACCCCTCTCCCGCTGGAGCCCTCCGCTCCCCGGCGTTCGCTGCCGAAGCCATTTGACACGTTCAGACTCACCACGCATGGCTCTGGCAGCCCAACCGCTCTGTGTCCCCCCATTTCAGCGGGGGCTCGGTGCCGGCCATCCCTGTGGGTCTGCCCAGGGATGGGGAGCACCCTCCAGCCATCCCAACCTTCATGCCCGCGGATGCTCTCCCAGGCCCTTGGGGTTTGGGCCTCCTTCGAGGCACGTAGGATGTGAGCAAAGCCCCCACCAGGACCCACGTGATGATGGAGGAGACCGTCCTCAAGGCAGGGCAGAGCGGGGTCACCCTCCTCGGGGATGCCCTGGAGCAGCCCCTGGAGCTGAACGCCGTGGGAGCTTTGCTGGCTGCGCTGGCCGGACCCCCGAGTGCTGTCCCAGCCCCGGGGAGTGCAGCGGGGTCCCAGCATCGCCCACCTCCCTCCCTGCCCTTCCCTGAGGTGCATGTCAGCAGATCCTCCCCCAGAAGCTGCGAGGAAGACACCTGAAAGCACCTGAGTGGATGCAGCGGTGCCGGCGGCTCACAGGTACCACCCTTGGGTTGGGCAGCACGAGGGATGGGGACAGGGATGGGGATGTGCCGGGGAAGACCTGACCCCTGACCAGGACTGCAGGCATGCTGCTCCCCAGGGCTGGCTGGACCCCGAAGTGGCTGTCACAGGCAGGGGACCACCGTGCTTGCTGCCCACCCTCTCCCCACCGCAGTCCCATCCTCCCCGGGGACACTTACCCGAAGTGCGAGCAGCAAGACCAGCAGCATGCAGGTGCCGGGGGGCTGCCATGGCCCCCCCATAGCTGGAACCAACCCTGTGCTGCCCCATCCACAGACGTCCTGGCTCAGTCCCCGAGGGGCTGGGGACAGCCCAGCTCCTTCTGCATGGCCCTGCGGGTGGGGGGCCGCATCAGGACCTCAGCTCTCAGGGCAACTCAGCACCATCCTTCCCCTAACCCCGTTTTGCTGCTCCTTCTCAGCCCTATCCTGCTCTTGGAGCCCTCCGGGCCCCTTTCCCGCAGTGGGTGCCCAGTCCCACTTGGATCACCCTGACTGTGCCCACCCAGCTCGGGCTGTCGCCCCGCCACCTCCCTGTCCCTGCCCAGTGCCAATGGGCTCTGTCTCTCTGCGAGACTGAATGTCACAGCTCCTGGATCTGGTAGTACGGCAGGCTCCACCCTCCGCTCCCCCTCCCCACGCAGAGGGCTGGATGCAAGGAGCAGCACGGGGGGGACACCCCAGCCTGGCAGTGCCCAGCCTGGCCACCGCTGGGGTCCCAGCACCCCCTTACCTGCTCCCATCAGGGACCTTTGGCGCTCCAGCTGGGCCCAGGGGGATGTGCAGGAGGGGTATGGAGCCCTCTCGCCTGCTCCTTGGATGCTGCCGAGCTGGAAACCTGCTGGCTAAAGGCTGTGGGAAGTGGGGGTGCAGGCAAGATGGGGTGCAGGGGGGCATGCCAAGGGTTGCGCTGCTCCCCGGCCGGCTCCAGACGGGACCTGGGGCTAGAGGAAGGTAGAGAGCTCAGAGATGCGATGCTGGGATTGTGCACGCACAAGTGCATGTACAAACACATGCCCTGACACGTGTGTGCATGCCTGGACACATGCATGCTCATGGGGTGGGGGCAGTGATGGTCCTTCAAGCCCTGCCTGCACAGAAGGCTCTGCCGGCCCCAGCATGGCAGGCAGCGCTGCCCGTCCCCGTCCCCAGCCGCATCCTGCCTGCTCACCTCCTGCCTCTCCTGTCTGGGACACCCAGAGCCCCTTCCCAAAACACACCGTGTACCCAGAAAGGCCCAGGATGGGCGCTGATGTCTGGCAGGCAGCACGCAGCTCTGCAAGAGAACCTTAACTCTGCCCCAAGCGAGGTTTTTGGTCTCGGCTGAGCTCGTGATTTTGGTGGTTTGGTGCTACCAGGACGCTGGGTGCTGTAACCTCGGTACCAAACAGCAGCAGAGCAGAGGGGGTGCTGGTGGACCCCCAGAGCAGGAGCAACCCCTGATGGACAAACACCTCCCTGAGCACAAACCACCCAGCACAGCGTCCCTCCCAGCCATGCCCAGGGATGGGTCTGCCCTTGGGGCCAGCTGCGGACCCCCAGACCCTCACTGGGGGTCTTCTCCTTATATATATATGTATAAATACATAGTTTTATAATTTTCTGCGCTAGAAAGCCCCAGCCCCTTTAGCAAGGGGAATTTTGATGCAAATGTCACCATTTTAATGCTTTTAGTGACAAAGCAGGGAGGGCAGAAGGGATGAAGGAAGAAGGAGGAAACCCAAGAGCACAGGGAAGGTGGCCATGATAATCTCTTGGGATTAAAGATCCAGCCTTGCACCTCTGGACCACCCAAAATCCTCCTCACCGAAACAATTCAGGTGTGGGCAATGGTGGAAGGAGGGGCTGAAAATGGCCCCAAAGGCCCTGGCTGAAGGGTGGAGGGCTGGGGCAGGGGCAGGGGTGGGGTGGGCTGCACTGCGCTTTATACTGGGCCGGGAGGAGGGTGAACCATTTATGTTGCTAATTTTAGTAATCCTACGTCATTACCATTTCCCAGCAAGGCAGCAGATCACGTTAGCTGCTTCTTCCATAACTTCTCGTAATGAAATGCGAAGCCGATGAATGAACCGCTGCTGCTGCTCTGCCGTTCAAAGACCTCAATAAGAATTGCTATGTAAACGAAATACCCCCCCAAAATGCAAATAAAACAGCTAGGTCCTTCATTTTTAAAAGCATTTGTTTGACATTATTGGGGGTGACCGATGCTGCTCTCAGAGGCGCAGACTGGCAAAGGCTGAACCTGTGGTTATGTTGACACAAAAGGCTGCCGAGATCCGGCCAGACTCATTACCATCTAATGGTTTCCACTGAAATGCAAACACCCAATCTTAATAACTTAATTTTCCAGCAGCATATAAACACGCAGTGGGAGGGTGCCTTATCAGATGCTGCTAAAACCAAATAAAACAAGACCCCGTGCAAATAACCCCGTGCCCAAGCCGGCTGCATCACCCCATGGGCAGCGCAGGCAGCTCTGGCTGCTGCTGGCCAAGGTGGCAGGCAGAGGAATGGGGAGATGGGGGACGAGGTCTGGTTTGGGGGTGCCAGTGGCCCCGACCGACCCAGCGTGTCCCCTCAAGGCCAGTTTGTTTGGTGCCATCTGGTGGCAAATCGACTGGAAGGTCCCATCCCCAGCTGGTCGCTGGAAGGGAGCAGCCCAGTTTCGGAGGTGGCCAGTCTGGTCCCCGTGGTGGGAAAGGCCAGGTGAGGTTTGCAAAGCGTGCAAACGTTGCTCTTCCCTTCCCCAGCAAGCACCCTGTCTGATGGGGGGTGCAACGGGGAGCAGTGGGGACCCCTCAGGTGATGCCCAACCACCTCCGCCTTCCCAAGCTGGTCCTGCCCTTCCTCCAGCGAAGATGAGCTGGGACAGATGATGGTGGCTTGTCTCCTGCCTGGTGCTGGGTGACCTGCCCGGCCCTGCTGGCATGAGGGCCATGCTCTCTTTTGGAGCAGCAAGTGGAAAATAAATGAGGTCAAACTCACTGCATTGCAAATCCTGGCCAGCCCGGGACCCTCCAGCCCCTCTGGGCTCCTCACCTGGACCAGCATACGGGTGTGCAACGGTGACAGTCATGGGGATGGTGGTGGCTGGCTGGAGGGGACGGGATGGGAGGATTTGCCTCTGGCACGTCGCTTTGGTGTAGCACCACGGGCGTGCACAGCCGTAGGTGGCAGGGAACAGTGACCGTGGAGCTCCGCGTCTGTGCCAAAGCCCCAGGGAAGCTCCCCGGAGGCTGCCCTCAGGCCTCGGGCACTCCTGCTGATCCAACGCCAGCGCCAGGATTGCTGCTGGTGCACGTCGGTAATTACAAATGACTCAGCCGTTTCCAAAGCAAATGAAGTCACTCGCAGTAATCTTTTTGCAAGCGGCAAACGCTCATTTACCAAGGGCTGGAAATGACGAATGGTGTCACCTCCATCCCACCTTACGGCAAAGAACTGGGGTGTCCCCAGCCCTCACCAGCAACCTCTTGCTTCATTTTAGGCTCTGTGGAAGGAAACGGTCTGCGGAGGGAGATTCAGAGTAAGAGGAGACCACTGGATGATGGCTCAGGGTGGACGGGGCTCAAAGCACCAGCAGCGCGAGACCTCCTGGAAGGGGAAAGTGGTAATTTTTTTTGTAGTTAGTTTTCAAAATTAGACGTTTTCACCCACTCGCGCTCCTGGACCCACAGAGCATCCCCAAGAGGTGTGCGCTGGAGTGGCTGTGTGTGACAGCGTGATGCAGAGCACAGGGGCCAGTGGCTGCCAAGCTGCCGCTCCATATCCAGGGTTTGTCTTCGTGTGCAATGACAAACTGGGTTTTGGACTGATTTTTTTATACCCCTTAGGAGCCAGCAGTGATTATGGGAGGATGTATTGCCTCAGTCATACTTACTTCATCTTTGATGAGTCTTAGGCAAGGTTGCTGCCTCCTGCATGTGTTTCCTGACTTCAGGAATCTCTCCAGCTCCAAATTGTCCCCAGGGAAGGGGGATGGCACAAGGGATGCGCTGTCACCTCACTGCTCTCCTGCAGTTTTCGGAGGGCAGCTCAGCGAGTCATTGCTGCCGGGCAGTATCAGAGCACAGCTCATCTGGACTTGATGCATCACCGTCCTGGTGTTCCCGGTCTGACGGCCACCATCACACCCCAGCTACTCCTGCTCTGCTGCTTGGCTAATTTGCCAAAGCTTGTTGATGATAAGCTTTCATTGCAAGCTGAGACCCACGCAGAGAGAGCATCACGTGTGTCTGAGGGGCTGGATCACCCCCTGCTCCTGGCTGGTGCTGTGGCATCTGGTTGCACCTACATGGTGTAGATGTTGGGTTTGTGTCCAAGGTGGTGACAGAGGGGACTGACCTTGTTTCAGGACCAGTGCCTTGGTCCCGACCATGGCCCAAAGCAAAGCTTCTGGCGAAGCCCACCCTCTGCCTAACCGGAGGATGGGGCTGAGTTCCTCGGCGTTGGGTTTGATTTAGGGTGAAGATTTAGGAAAGGGTTTCCAGAACAAAAAATCCCAGACTTACAGTAACAGAGGGGATCAAGAGCTTCCAAAGTGAGTGCTGCTAGTAAAATGATCTGCTGAGCATCCTCAGGGTGTCTCTTGGCACATATCTCAGTCTAGGGGCAAGGTGGCTCTTACTGGGGACAGCAGGGTCCATCCCCACCAGAACTTTATAATCCTCTGATCCCTCCTGAACTCCAGTTTTCTATGATGTGCATGTGGATGGCTTATGTGCCATCACCAAACACGCTGAGATGGGGAGCATAAACCGGTCCTGGGCTATCGCTTCTCCCCAGTGTAGATGAGTTGGCTGATAAGGGTCCTTACCCCACCTCCTCGGTGAGAAGAGGTGGTATCTCCAGCCAGACGGTCATCTCTACCTGTGAAAGGTGTCTCTTGGCAGTCTCCTGGGGACAGCACAGCCGCGGCTGCCTTTCTCTGTCCCCATCCCACGTGCCTCAACGCTTCCATTTCCCTGTGCCCAGACGGTGCTTTCCTGGCCAGCGCTTATGGTGCCACTCAGCACCCGTCCATCACCTGGCCGTCGGTCCTCCTGCTCACCCACACAGCCTGGGCAGGGATTGCCCCTGCTCTGGTATCTGCAGCCCTAGTTCCACGATGCTGTGCTTTAAAGCAGGTTAAGAGCTGGGCTGACATGCACGGGTGGGCGAGCGGTGCCCACATCTCCTGCTCCCTCTCTCCCACTGGTGCTCAGACCTTCTCTCCGCCTGACAGATGTGCTGGGGGACGTAAAAAGGGACAAGTCATGGTGACAGGCTGCAGCCAAGCACAGCCCTGCCCATAGCTGAGCGCCCAGCCTGTGCCCTGTCCTGCAACGCTGCGTGAGATGCGTCGTGTTTGTGAGTCACATTGGATCCACACTTGGTTTGCGCTTGGGTTGGCTCAGGAAAACCTCCCTGGTTTTGTGTGAGCTCGTGCGAAACACCCCCAAATCCTCTCCTCTCCCCTCCTCTCCTCTCCTCTCCTCTCCTCTCCTCTCCTCTCCTCTCCTCTCCTCTCCTCTCCTCTCCTCTCCTCTCCTCTCCTCTCCTCTCCTCTCCTCTCCTCTCCTCTCCTCTCCTCTCCTCTCCTCTCCTCTCCTCTCCTCTCCTCTCCTCTCCTCTCCTCTCCTCTCCTCTCCTCTCCTCTCCTCTCCTCTCCTCTCCTCTCCTCTCCTCTCCTCTCCTCTCCTCTCCTCTCCTCTCCTCTCCTCTCCTCTCCTCTCCTCTCCTCTCCTCTCCTCTCCTCTCCTCTCCTCTCCTCTCCTCTCCTCTCCTCTCCTCTCCTCTCCTCTCCTCTCCTCTCCTCTCCTCCTCTCCTCTCCTCTCCTCTCCTCTCCTCTCCTCTCCTCTCCTCTCCTCCCCTCCCCTCCCCTCCCCTCCCCTCCCCTCCCCTCCCCTCCCCTCCCCTCCCCTCCCCTCCCCTCCTCCCTCTCCCTCTCCCTTTCATCCTCCATGCAGGAGGGCAGCTAACAACACCCCCAAAGGGGCTCAGGCTGCCATGAGGGGCCTGAGGACATTCAGAGCAGGTCCCCTGCCGCCCTTGTTGTCCCACCGCTAGCAGAAGGTTTCCTTACCCTGTTCAGCCCTTTGCCCAGGCGCTTGAATCCTTCCTACGGATGAGAACAATATCAGCACCAGCAAGACTGACACCCGGGCTCTGTTCAGAGCAATGCAGGCTGTGCCAGAAGCAGGGGGTAATCAGCACAGTAATTAAATGTGCAAATAATGGGAATTTGGGAGTTATAACAAAAGGCAGAGAAATAATCCGGGGGGGCTTGGAGAAATTAGGAACACAGAGCAAAATCTAATCAAGCAGAAAATAGCCCGACTGGAGCCAACAGCTGGGGGCTAAGGCAGCTGGCCTCGGAGCGCTCCTCCCCTGGCATCTGGGGGTGTCTCCAGTGACATTTTTGGGGTAGAATAAGAGTTTTTGGAGAGATCTGTTCCTGCTTGGTGAGCAGGGCTGGCTGCAGGCTGGGTTCTTGGGAAAAGTTCCCAGATGTGCGCTATTGGTGGACGGCAGATTTTGGATGTAACATTGCTGGAAATAATCACCCAACGGAGCAGCCTGGGGATGGAGGTGGAGGAAAGATACCTGAGACCCATGGGAAGCTGGGTTGTTTTGGGCAAAAAAGTGGTTTTTCATTGCAATGGGTTTGCTGGGGCTTAAATATTTTGTGCAGACGTACCGTTCCCAGCTGCAGCGTATCCCTGAGATGAGCTCGGACACACAGGGTGTTCTGGCCGGGGGGAGAGAAGCAGAAAACATGAGCTGGTTTTGGTCTGCTGGACACAAATCCCCTTGCGAGCATCCTGGGAGGCACTCGGGGTAGGGGAGAGCAGCAAGCTGGAGCCAGGCTCTGGTGCAATCGATTCATGCTCATGCTAAGTCTTGCCTGGGTTTCCATGGGGGAAATCCAGCTGTTGCATCCCTGCAGAAGTGGCCCATGAGGCTGGAGGTCAGACACAGGGGACTCGGTGCTGTGCCATGGGCATCTTGGGGACCAGACCTCAGGTGGCACTGGCAGGGCTGCGCGATGTCCCCGGCTACTGCGCTGTGGTCGTTCATGGGGGCATGTTGCCTCGGAGGACCTGCAAGAGGACATCCCATGGGATGGAAGGACCTTCTGTCTGCACCAACGGAGACCCCAAACCTGTGCTGCACAGGCGGGGATGCCTCCATCGGACAGCAGGCACCGCAAAGCCTCGTTGATCCGATCCCAGCCTGACATCCAAAGCTATCTCAGACTCTCACTCAGACCTGTCTCCCAACAATCCCTGCAAAAAACACCCCACCATGTTTGCTCCAATGTCCCTGAGGGCCTCAGAGGGATGAGCTGCAGCTGCCTCCCGGCCCCTCCAGGCACTTTCTGCCAGCACCTGAAAGGACCTTTCAATAAGTCCCAATCAAAGAGGCAGTGTGGAGAGGAATGAACTGCTCTGATGGGAAAGTGCATCCCACCAGCCCCCTCCCCATCCTTGTTTTCCCATTTCCCGAGGTGACCTGGCAGCAGGCTTGAAGACAACACAAGGCAACGGCCCTTAAACTGCAGATCTCATTGCTACCGGGTGTTGCGGCTGCTGAAAGTTCACCTGGGCCCAGCAAGGCGTATGCAGCAAGGAAAAGGCTGTTAAAGACAGGATCGCCTCTGGCTCGGGATGTCCCAGAGCCCCAGATGGCCAAAGCCCAGGAGAAGGTAGCAGGGAACGCTGGACGCATCTTTTCCTTCTTATCCCCCAGCTGGGAGACCTTTGCTCTGTCCCAGGGCAGCTGTGTTTGGGTTCAGTATCCCCAGATATCTTCCAGCTCAGAAATGCAGCCCCAGAGACTGGAAAACAGAGGCACTGAGAGCACGAGCCACGGGGCAGGACCAGACCCGTATCCCACCGGCTGCAATGGATGGGACATGCAGAGACCACAGGGCACTGGGACCTGGGATTTTAGGAAAAATCCCCAAGCCATAAGCTGTGAGGTGCTGCCAGTGGGGCTGAGCAGCCCCAGCACTGGGACCAGTAGCAGGGCTTGGCTAAACCTGCAGGCCCCTGCTCCCAGCTCGCATCCCTGTGGGGAAGGTAGTCCTGCAGGCTCAGAAATAGCATCAGGGGGGCACGAGCCAACCCTGCCCCACAGCCTTTTGCAGCGGGGGGGTTATTCTGGGGAAACACTGCGGGGAAAACCAGCCCAGGGATGTTTCTCTGCCGGCCAAACCTCCGGGGAGGGTTTGTTTGGCCCCAGCAGCTATAGCAACAAGCCCTGCTGCCTGCTGCAGCGCTGCTCGCCCCATCGCCCGTGTGCCTGCCCCAGCCATGGAGGTGGGGGCACCAGGGGACCCCCATGGGGTCTGGGGGGACACCCCAGCAGGGACCTACATCATCCCGCACGGGGTAAGCCCTGGAGAGTGGTTCTGTCTCTGGATTTATGGGATAGTGAAGGCTCACGAGGGCGGGGAAAATGGGATGGAGTGGGAGGAGAGAGGGGCTGGGGTCAGGATTTTGGTTGGGCACTGGGGGTTTGGGGCAGCAAAACTGCTTTTTGCAGAATGCCTCCCTGCTCCCTGCAGACCCTGGGACCCCAGGAAGGCCACTGCTGCACAGGGACATGTCCCCAGGGGTGGGGACTTGCCAGGCGTGCAGTTCATCCAGCCTTGCAGGGCTGCACCCCCGGAAAGATAGGGGTCAGTGCAAGCTACCCCCTCCTCCAAGGCTCTCATCCCTGCTCCCCTCAGGGCCAGCATTGCTCTCCTCCCCGCCACCAGCTCCCATCCCCTCTCCTCCCTGCCTGCTGCTCTAACAGGGCGCTAAATTAAACCAAGAGTGGGAGATCCCTGTGGTTTTCCTTCCCCTCCTGCCTTTCAGCTCCGGCCCCAGCAATCTCCCCAGGGAGCCGTGCCCGTGCCCCAGCAGCCGGTGATGATCCTCCAGCAGCTTCCCGGGACCACAGCTGCCCTGGTCCCTGCTACCAGACCCCAGCATGTCCGGGGAGGTGCGTGACAGTAGGTGTCGTAGAGGTCAGCGTTAAAACCAGCTTAACTTCATCCTCTTCTTTTTTGCCAGCCTTTTCAGGATGAGGGGCAGGCAGGGGGGCTGTGCCCACCCTCCGCAGCCTCGCAGGGCTGGCCACACCATGCTTTGATGGCTGCTTTGCCTGATGGGATGCGATTTTTTGTGGTTTTATCAACCTTGAAGTCTGGGCTGGCTTTAGCCAGGGGTTTTGGACTGTTTTTTGAAATCCACTTGTCTTTGCTAACCAAAACCCCGTTTCACGTGGGTGTAGGGACCATAACTAGGGAAAGTCAGGGTGATACAGGCTCCTTGGCTACACTAGGTGGGACCAGAGAGGGACACAGCCAGCTCCAGAGCCCGTGGGACGTGCAAGCAGGAGCAAAGACCAACTACAGGGGCTTCACCCAACCCTGTGCAGCACAAGATCCAGCAATCTGGACTCGGGGAGCAGACAGCAGAGACAGGGGTGTTTGTGGTCCCTTGGACATGCCATGGGCGAAGCTGTGCAGCATTGCAGGGAGGGGGGAAGGTTGAGCTGACTTTAAAAATACATGGAGGAAAGGGCACACTGAAAATCAGTGTGGAAAGAAAACGGAGACCCCAGCCCCTTGCAGCCCTGTGGTGGAGCTGGCTGCCTTTCCAGTGGGACGGGTGGGACCCATTAAGAGCTGCCAGCCCTTCGCATGATTTCTCCTCCCAGTTCAATGCCTGGCTGCTGGCCTGCTCCCTCCTCACAGCTCCGGCTCCGGCCACCTCCTGCGTTGTGCTGCAATGCTCCTCACTGGGGTGGAGCTGCCTCATGGGTGCCCTGGAAGCCCATCCCTGCAGCTGTGAAAGCATTTTGGGATCTGGCACATGAGGCGTGGGGGATGCCTAAACTGTGTTTTACCCAGGCTCCAGCTAACGGGGGCTCACAGGTCTCAGGCAGAAAGCCTGCAGGATCTCAGAGGCAGCCCCTTACAGGCATTTTGCAGGGGAACTTCACACCCGTGGCAAATGCAGATGCTTTAGTGGGGATGCAGAGCCAGACACCGTGCTTCCTCGGCAGCTGGATGGCCCTCAGCAGCTGCCCTGCAGCTTGGGCATCCAGCCAAAGGGACTGGGGTGATAACCTGTATGTGCACGGCCACCCTGGGTCCCAGCTCCTCACCCAGCAGGAGCTGGGGAGGCACCGAGCATCCCCAGCCTGCTCCTCGCCTGGACACAGCTCTGTAGTTGCTTGCCTCTGGGAATGGAGATGGGATCAGGCCCTGTGGTCCAGCCCCAGCTCCTGCCTCCTTAGGGGGTTTCTGAGCTCCCCCCATGCGTGATGTGGTGCAAAGCAGAGCTGACCCTGGCGTGCTCCCCATGTGGTGACACCCCGAGGACACCAGCTCTGCTGCCTGGTGCCAAGGCAGAAGCTTGCCAAGCTGCTAAGTGCTGCCAGGACCAGAGCAATTCTCCTCCAAATGGGTGGTAAGTCTGATGCCTCCAGCACCACTAATCACCTTTTGTGAGCAGCCTTCAGCAAGCCAGACCAGATGTTTAATCACATTTGCAGAGAAGAAAAGGCTGAAATATGGCTATTTTAAAGCTTTATCCAAGCAAAATAATTTTTAAATGCCACATGGGCCTTCCAAATTGGGGTGGGGGGAGTCTGGCTTAGATCCCACTGCTTGGGCACATGGTGCCGCCCCATCCCAGGCACTCATCCCATGGCTGCGTTTCTCATGCCCTTGCTCTGATGCACAGCCCCTTACTCTCTGGCAGATTTAATCGAGTTGATGATGATTCAAAACTCCCAAATGCACCAGGTGGTGATGAACAGCCTGGCTGTGTCGGCACTGACGTCCTTCGGGTTTGGGCCATCCCCAGACACTGCCCAGGTAAGGGTTAGGGCTGCTGGGACCAGAGGACCAGGGGACCAAAGGGCCAAAAGGACCAAAGAGGTGGGCAGAGGGACCTTTCCAGAGCTGCTCAGGAGACCGGGGTGACCGTGGCCTGCTTTGGTACAGCATGGGAGCCCTCTAGGCACAAAAGCTGGGTGGTCTCAGCCCAGCTCAGTCCAGGCTCTGCAGCCCCTTGGGGTTTTGGGGCTTTTTGTGTTTGTTTGACCCCCCAGCTCTGCCAGCACAGATCTCATCCAGGGTGCTTGGAGGAGACTTAGCCCAGCTGGGATGAGCCAGGACCCTCCCTGCGTGCTGCAGCGTGGGCAGGGTGCAGCAGTGGGCTGCGGTGGCCGAGCAGCAAGGCTGAGCCCTATTTGTTAGGCAGGATGGCTCTGCAAAGGATTTAATTTAAAAGTCCATCTTGAACCAAAATCATATTAAACATTTCATGTCTGTGAGGGGAAACAAATACTGCCTTCTCGGCAGGGGCGAGAGCTGGGCTGTGGGCAGCTGCCTTGCTCGCTGCCAGCTGGCATCTCTCGGCATGCACCCTCCCGTGCCACCCACCCAGCGCCCACCAGTTCACTACTGGCCAAGACCAGACCCTGACTGTCACGTCTCAGCAGCCGGATCAAAGGGGCTTTTCCCAGCAGCGTTTGGAGGTCCCATCCGCGGGGCTGCCACCTCCCTGCGTCCCCATGAGCCGGGTTCCCACGCTGGCTGACCGCGGGCATTCTGTGGGATCGAGCCCACCCAGCCAGACCCCGGGAGAGCCGCGCCGTGCTGGTGGCATCACAGCCAAGCACAGCTCCGTGGGAACCCTCTTGCTGGTGCTTTGGGGAGCAGCTCCCCAGGCAGACGGCTGCGAAAGGGGCCCGGCACAGCCCTGCCTTTTGTTCCTCCCTGCAGGCGATGGCGGTGCCTTTGCAGACGGGAGAGGAAGAGGAGGCTGTGGTTTTCCACCATCACTATGTCCCCTACCCTGGTCCTGCTCCTATCCTGGCGTGGCCAGTCCCAGCACAGGATCGGCGACCGGCGGCTGTGCGGTACCTGGGCACAAGCTCATTAGCTGAGGATGGGGAGGTGTGAGTAACGAGGGTCCTGCTTTGTGCCACCCAGTGCGGGGCTGCGTGCGTGTACCTGTGGTCCCTGGGGTAACAGGATGTCCAGCCCAAGCTGGGACACGAGGGGCAATGCCAGGCTGGCACTTACTCCTGTCCTTGCTCCTCTCCGGCAGCGCAGTGCCCCCGCCTCCACCCCCTAGTGCCACGGGGACCGTGGGAGCCGATGTCCCACCAGCATCAGGTAAGGGCACGTTCTCACCATGTCCTTCAGTGGGGAACATCTTGCCCTCAAGCGTGCACCAAATGGGCAGCCCCTGGTCAGAGGCTGAACCTTCCCTGCTCCCTCCCTCCATCGGGTCCTGGGGGTGGCCCTTGCACATCCTCCAGGTCCCCTTTTCTCTCCACAGAGTACTATGACATGGTGGAGAGGCTGTGAGCTCCGTGCTTCCCAAGATGGCTTCTGCTGCATGTCCCAGCCCTCAACCCCAGAAGATCCTGCAGGTGCTGAGCTTGAGTGCTCCATGATACACGTAGTTTTGGGGTGGCTTGCAGGGAGGAAGTGAATGTACCCAGTGCACTTTGCTGGGCATATTTGCTTCCTTCCCGCAGGCCACCCCAACGCAGAGGGTGTCACGAAGCCTGTCACCAAACCCCAGGTGACAGCATGGCCCCAAACAGGGACAGGTTTTATCTCCATGCTCTGCAGAGGGCTCACCTCCAGCAGGTTAGGTGTGACATCCCAGTCCTGGCTGGACAACGTGTCTCTGCCAAGCCAGGACAACTCTGCGGCACGAGCTGTGCTGTGGAGGAGGCGAGTGATGCCAGCCCAGGTGGTCCTGGTCTTCATTAGTCCCTTCAGATCTCAATGCAGCACATTGCCTGTAATTAATTTGCTTTGTTAAGAAAGCGTCCTGCTGTCACTAATTAAGCATCTGTAATTACCCAGACTGTTGGCTTTGTGCCTGAATGCAGGGCTTCCTCCACACTGTGGGTGTGAGGGGGGGGGTGTGAGCCTCTTGCACCTGGTGGGAGGGGTGTATCAGTGGGTGTTGGGGCAACGCGGGGAGCTGCGGAAGGTTGGTGCTGCAAGCAGAGGGGGGATGCTCCTGGCTGAGCACAGTATTGGGAAAGCTGGATCTGGCCTGTGTCTCGCTTCTGGTGGGGATGTGATCGGGGCAACAGCCTGGAAAGGGGTGGTCATGGATTCGGTGTCCCCTCTGCTCACCAGAAAGAAAGGGGAAGTGGGGACAGATGCATTTTGGGTGCTGGAAGCTGTCCCCTGCCTCTGCTGTCTCCCCAACCCCACTTAGGAGTGACAGCCCTGCTCTGACCCAGCGTGGTTACAGGCTAGTTGTCAGGAGGCTTTGCCTTAAGCGCAGAGCTCCTAGCAGGAGACTTCAAGGCTGGTGGTCATGTGGAGCTCGGAGCATGCAGAAAGATGGTGCCTAGGCAGTTGCACCTTAAATCCCCTCCTTCTGCCCCCATTGGGCATGAGGACTGCCTTGTCTCTCTTGTCGCGTCCCTATGGCAAGGAGGGTTTATCTCCCCCATCCCAGGACTGAGCCGTGCTCTGGCACAGGCAGATCTTCCCCTGCAGCGAAGCTCAGCCTGGCTCCTGCTGAAACTGGAGAAGAAGCTCCCCAGCATGGAGCAAGAGAGCCATGTCGGGTTGTGGCATGAAGGCACATCTCCAGCTGGGAGCAGCCCAGGAGGCTGTGAGACTGGCTGGGCAGAGAAGCAAGAACAAAAGTGAAGGAGACCATCCAAGATCTGCGCTGAGTTTGGTGGGGAACCAGGCTGGTGCATGAAGGTTTCCACATCCATATAGACAGAAAGGGAAGAAGGAGGAGAGGAGTCACCTGGGGATGGGATGGACAGGAAGGGTGGGCTCAAGCTATGACCCAGTCTTAGCCTAAATATGAGAATAATGACAGGAACAGGAGGATGAAGCAATGGGGATTGCAATACCCACAGTGGAAGTAACCCCTGGAGCCCTGTCTGGGTCACACTGGTTGAACCGGGGCACCCTTCAGCTGACAGCATGGAGAGCATCACACAGCCAGGAGCCCAAAGGCATCTGCTTGCACCCACATCAGCAGGGACAAGGAGAAGGTATGGGGGGAAAGAGCAGCCATGGGCATGGAGAGGAACGGAGCAGGGGAGATGCAGAGTGATTTTGCTGAAGGCAGGTCGTGTCAGATGAGGGGCAGGGCTGCTGGCTTTGACCCAGGTGGTGTGATGCCTCTTCCAGCATGGTATAATGGGACGGTTTGCCCCAGAGTGCTGGTGGGGTTGTAAGGGGAAGGCACAAATGGAGCTCTCTGCTCACAGGCTCCTGCCCCAAGGGTCAGAGACCAACTGATGGGTCCGGGCAGCAGCATGCGGATGTCCCTGGCAGGGCTTGGGGTGTGGAACAGCCAGACTGGGAGATGCTGCTGGTGACTGAGACCAGGCCAGAGTTATCTCTGCAATGACAAGCACTTGCTTTTAAAAGCAAGACCAGAGTTTCTGCAGGGCAACCCAGAGCTGGCCTGGATCCTGTGCGCTCGCTGCGGAAACAACAGAGGGGAAGGAGAGGCTAATTACAGCCCTGAGCTGTAACTGCACCTATGTAAACACCTAACGCAATGCAGCCCCTGGCTGCCAACTGGGGCGAGGGCTGGCGTCTCCTTCAGCCCAGGGTGGGAGCCGGGGGGGGGGGTTTTCAGGGCTCAGACTCCTGTGGCATTGCTTGGACCTTGGTGATAGATGCTGGGCCTTGGCAGGGGAAAGGCAGAGGGATTCCTGCGGCCCAAATTTGGGGCAAGCAGAGAAATGGGGAGCACTAGCACCACGTGCCTGCTGCAGACTCGGGCAGAGAGCAGCAGGGAGATACTTTCCAATAATCTCTGCAGGGTGAGGTTTGGGGATTAGCCACGATGCCAACAGGAATCGATGACAAGCCCTGCCAGAGTGATGGGCACGGACGAGAACCAGCTCCCACTGTCCCTAATAGCTGAGATTCCCCTTTCCCAAGGGCTGTGGCCAGCGGAGGTACCCAGAGCATGGACGCTTTTGTGGGCAACAGACCTGATTGCATCAAGTCGGAGGTACTGCAATGGCTTTTAACAGCCCAGGAGGGCACTTATCATCAGTGACACCTTGGGTGACCCAGGGTCCCCGGCGTTGACTCACCACCACTCTCCACCCTTGATGGGGTAGCCTGCCTCCTGTCTGAGTCAGTCCATCCTCAAGCCTCATCCTCAAGGGTGAGACACACACAGCACCTTCCCCTGGACCAGCCCCAAACGCCCACACGTTGCTCTGCTGATACATCTGATTCACCTGCCACGCTCCGCAGCATCCCCTGCTCCACTCGCCCTGCTCCTGGGGATGCGGGTTGAGCTCCCCAGCACCCTCCCGCTGGGGCAGCACGATGGAAGTGGTCCTGCTCAACGGGCTGCTGCTCCTCCTCCCCTTGGCAGCCCTGCTGCTTTACCGGTACAACGCCACCTTCCACTACTACTTCAAGGTGGCCTTCTTCAACTGCTGGATCGTGGCCGTGGCCACCCTCCTGTGCCCCTTTGCGGCTCTTCGGGGACGCTCTGTGGAGAACATGAAGTGAGTATGGCCTGGGGATGTGCTTCTGACGTGGAGATGCTGGGGCTTGGCTGCGATGGAGGAGTTCATGTGGTCTTGTGGACACACGCTCTCTCCTGCTCTGGTCATACCCACAGCCGTGTTACACCCGGTGGTTGAGATCTGGGGCCACAGGGAGGGCTGTGGTCATGTCCATGTGGCAATGAAGGGTGCATCTGCATCTTGTGTTGTGGTGACGAGGCGCTGGCCATGCCCAGGGAGGGTTATGCCACAATGGAGGTGGCCAGCTGGGTTGGGACTATCATTGGTCCCTGGAGGATGAAGTAGCGTAAGAGGGATCATTCTTGGCCATCGCAAAGTTGGGGTCATCAGTTGGGTGAGTGACAGGGGGGTTTGGCAAAGGTTGGAGGTACAATCATTAGCAGGGTGCAAATGCACACCCGTCGCCATCTTCCTGGCAGCGCAGCCAGGTCTTGCTCAGCGGGAGCCCCAGGACCGCGCTTTGTCACAGGGATTTTGGGATGTCTCGGTGCCATCAGCTGTCGGGCATGGCGCAGTCATGTCCCAGCGAGTTGTGCGCTGGTGCTGTCAGCTGTGCTCAAGGGTGGTGGCAGCTGAGATAATGTTGCTGTGCAACACAAGAGGAAGGTCTGGTTGCTTTCAAGGGTGTTGCAATCTTGTTACTGGATTCCTGGGCATGATAGCATACCAGAAGGGATATAATTATGTCAGAGTGAAAAATGTCTGAGCTTGCGATATTTGCTGAGCTCAAGCCATCACATATTTGTGCTGACGGGTTTCGGGCCCTCTGCAGGAGTGTGGTCAGAGGTTTGATGTTATCAGTCCATTGTGTAGCCTCTCTCCCTCGTCCTTTCTGTGCAGAAATGTTGTGCACACCCACACGCATCCAGAGGTGCTCCAAGAACTGGCGCAAACGCTTCCGGCTCAGTGGAAATACCTGGTGTGATGCAGCAGGGAATCACGCTGCCTTATCTTATCCCACCGACACCTCGCAGCCATCCTCCGCTGGAGCAGCACGCCCAGCTGTTTCCTCCTCAGCCTCCAAATCCCAAAGCCTCCGGCTTGGATCACATTCCTGACATTAGTCCTGGCTTTGGGGCATTGCCACAAGTGTTTTACTTCTCTGCAGACACAGGGATCTCTGAGCCTGCATCTCCCAAGGGACGGGGGGTGGTTTTCTGATCCAATGGACACTCTAAGCACCGTGCCTACTTTTCCCTCTATGCCTGCTTCTACTTTCTCCTCCCAAACTTCTTCTCATCCCTACCCGGTTGCTGAGCTCTTCCTGACAGCTCTGTCCCCTGCCATGCCCCCTGTGGGCTCCCTGGGACCAGTCACTGCCACATATGTGGACCCTGGCATGGGTGCTCTTCATGCTGTAGGTTGGAGAGTGCCCCATTTCAACACTGAAAGCATACCAGCTTTTTATCTCCACTGTGGGTGCTGCAATCCCCGTTGCTCCATCCTCCCTCCATTCCTCTCGTTATTCTCATACTGAGCATCACCCTTCATCGGCACGGCCATCCTGATGTTACCCTTCCTGTCCAACCCTCCCTGGATGGTGACACCACTCGTCCTTCCTCCCCCTTCCATCTGCACAGATGAAACCTTCATCTCTTCCCAACACTGCAGGTCCAGTGAAGCTATTCTTTGTGATTCCCTCTAATGAATGAAGCTGAGCTGGTTTTCCCTTCCCTGCTGTCTTCCCCCTCCACCTGCAGCACAAAACTTGATGCCTGCAGCGCTGCCCTTTGGCTGCTCTGCAGGGACAGTCCTTGGAGACATCCCCATCCCTGCAGACCTGTCTGGCTCAAGACTGTTCCTCTGCATGTCCATCTTCGGTCCTCGCCCATCTACGGCTCAGCACCTCTCAGCTACGAGCCACCTCCTCTGGCTCTAGGTATCTGCAGCGCGGGCTGCGAGCCTGGTGTCGGGGTTTCCAGCCTGCACACACAGATCCAGCTGTGCACGTGGGGCAGCATCAGGGTGAGGCCCACCTGGGCAGAGGCTGTTGTCGTCATTGGGATGTGATGATTTGCACCTTGGCTGCAGGCAGACATCTCATCATCTCATCCCTTCTCTTCTTGCTTTCCCATTATCCCTAGACATCAAAAATCTGGTGTTTTTTTTTTTTTTTCCCCCCCACCAGCTTGTGCTGGCCTCTCTTCTTCACCAGCAGCTCCAATGCAGACTTTCTGCCACTGATACAGCAGCTGGTCTCAGCTTGGGGATGGTTACGAGGTTAGCTCTGAGCTATGCAGGCTACAGATGTGCTTAGAAAAGCAAAGCATCACTGAGACTGAACACAAACCCACTTTGGGACACGCTATTTGCTCATGTAGACCAGATCTAGCCCGGCCCATCTTGCACATCCGTCCCTGAGTGATTGTGAAGGGCTGGAAAAAAATCAAGCAGCCCTCCTCTGTGTCAATCTGCTCCCCACATGTTCCTCTGCCCTAGGCTCCTGCGTGCCGCGATCCTGCCCCTCAAACACTTCTATGGCATCAAGATGCAGGTGTGGGGCTCAGAGCAACTGAACATCAAGGAGCCCTATGTGATAGTTTGCAACCACCAAGCTTCCCTTGACCTCATGGGTACGTGCAAGCAAGAGGGGGGACTCATCACTGCATGGGCAGCCTTTGGGGTGCTGCAGGGGTGGACCAGGCTCACCCTGGGGGTGTCCCAGAGAGGCCAGCACCAGGATTTGTACACGGCAGTGAGGTAGGCATAGGCCAGAAGAGCTGGTGGGCCAGGAGCTATGGGTGTGTTGCAGAGAGAGGGTTGGGATGATGGAAGATGATGCCAGGTCACTACAGCCACAGGGCTGGTTGGTTTCGGATGCTACTGGGCAGGGACGGATCCTTTCCTCTCCCATCCGTCCTCCAGGCATGGTGGAGGTCATTCCTGACCGCTGTGTGCCCATCGCCAAGAAGGAGCTCATGTACATGGGCCCCGTGGGGTGGGCCTGCTGGCTCAGCGGCATCATCTTCATCAACCGCCACAAAAGAGCAGATGCAATTGATGTCATCTCCCAGACGGCCAGGACCATGTGGTGTGAAAATGTGAGTTAGGGCTGGCAGCAGAGGGGGTGTCGGGGAGCAGACTCCAATGGGGATAGGGGCGTGCATGGAGGACTGACGTAGCAGGTCCCATGGTGCTCTGGTTGGGGTCCATGCTCACGTCTCTCCCTATCCCATGCAGCTCCGAGTGTTGATTTTCCCTGAAGGCACCAGGAACCAGAACAAATCCATGCTGCCCTTTAAGCGTGGGGCTTTCCACTTGGCTGTGCAGGCTCAGGTAAGGCCATCCTCCTCCTCCACTTGCCTTTGATGGGGTGGGGTCAGCATGCACCCTGGGGAAGTGGGATGGGGGATATTAGGGTCTTTTGGGGTCTGCAGTCCCCAGGGACTGTCACCCTGCTGCGCAGGACCCAGGGAGGGGATGGGGACCTGCTGAAGCTTGAGGCATGGCAGGAGCTGGAGTCCCACCACAGGAGGGAGTCTGTTTGGAGGACACCCCTGACCCTCCATCTGCTACAGGTTCCCATTTTCCCCATGGTGATCTCCCCATATTGGGACTTCTTCAGCTCCAAGGATAAGAAATTCACTTCTGGTAAGTGATGGACAAGAAGCCCCTTTGGCAGAAGGCAGGGCTGGTAGTGGGCATGAGGCATGTGGGGCTTGGAGGTCTCTTTGTGGGACACTGAGGCATGGGGAGGCAGCTGGTGGTGGAGAACGCTGGTGGGATGACCTGGTTCCTGGTGGGTTCATCTAGCGGCATCCCCAGCCTTTCCATTCTCTCTCCAGGGACGTGCACCATCCGAATCCTCCCCAAGGTAGAAACCCAGGGCCTGACCCCAAAGGATGTCCCTGAACTGACAGAGACTGTCCGCCAGACCATGGCTGATGCCCTTACCGAGATGTCTGCAGATCACTGTGGGGACCAGCACGCTGAGCAGCCTCCGCTCCCGCGTGGCACTGGGGCTGGTGCTGGTGGGGGGATGGGCAGCCCGCAGTACGAGCAGGACACAACCTGGACCAGCAATTAGGCAGAGGGACCAAGGCCCTTGGGGACGTAAGGGAGGTGTCCCCTTGTCCCCTGCAGATGTGTCTACCAGACCTGCCACCTCCCTGGCAGCCTGTGAGAGCAGGATGGTGCCCTGGCACAAGGGAAAGCAGGGAAGTGCATGATGGGGACCAGGCAGCACCCCGAAAACAGTGCAAGGTGCCCCCAGAAACCCCTTGCTATGACTGTGCATCCCCTCCCCAGGGCACTGCCTGTCTCCCCCAAACCCAGCATTGTGGCTGGCCCCCTGTAGCAATCCTCATCTGCCTGGTGGCTCCTGCCTGCACAGTGGGTAGGGGAGAGGGCTGGGGGTTTGCTGCACCATTTTCCACCCCTGACGCTGTGACTCGCAGAGGGGTTCACCCAGGGGCTTGCTGGGTTTCTTCTTCCAGAGGCTCCTGCAAGCTGGCAATGCTGTTCAGATGGAGCCAGCTCTGGGGAGGGGTCCAGAGTGCAGTGTGTGGCATGGGGGGGTGGGCGGCAGGAGGTCCAGGGGATATTGCCACGTGGGAAGAGCATCCTTGATGCTGAACTATGAGATAAGAGTGCAAGATTAAACAGTCCGTAGCTGGTGGTGTGTGTGCATGGTGTCCTGCCTGCCCCTCGGGTGCTGCGGGGAGCATGGGGAGGGGGTTCTGTCTCCTTACAGCCACGTGGGGTGCCTGCATCACTGCATGCAGAGCATCCCTATGGACACCACAGCTTCTCCATGGGGTGCAGCGCTGGACGGTGTGAGGAGCATGTGGCAGGGTGAGAGTTGCACTGAGGTGGTCTGCCCCTGAGGTAGACCTCTCCCTGCCTTAAGGACAAGCAGTAAGTGCACAGGAGGAGCATCCATTAAAGCCCAAAAGCCTCAGAGAGCAGAGGTGCCTGGATTATGCCCACCCGGAGCAGGAGGGACCTCCCCATGGCCTCTGGACCATGGCACAACCAGACCCATCCACCAGCTACTATCTCCCCTGGCCTGTTCCCTGCAGCCAGGCAGGGCTTTGGGCACCTGCTGGCTGCTTCCCAGCTAAGCAGCTCCTCTCCAGCCACCCCAGGGTGACAGTAGGGCAGGGAGAAACACAGTGCATCGTTGTCCCCAGTGCTGGGAGCAAGGTGGGCAGGCTTCACCTCCCATCTCCAAATAACATGTGCAAACCATGGCCAAACAAGGGCACAGCACTGCAGTTTGGATTGTTCTCGCTCTCAGGGGGGGCTGGCTCATTCTGGAGGAAATTCTGCAAAACCGTGGCAATTGTCTGCCCAGACGGATACCACTCGGCAAAAATATTAGCAAGAGAGTAATATTTTCCAATATTAGCAGTATTAGAAAAGAGGCTTCCATGAGTAACAGCTCACTGGATCAAGAACCGCCATGTGGAGATGGTCAAGGGCAGCAGGCACACAATGGATCTCATTTCCCAGTAAGTCCCTTTATTCCCTTCCTTCCTGCCAGGGCTCCCTACATGCAGCTTAGCCTGTCAGCTCTGAGCTGGCTCAGCAGTCCCACCACATGCCCACCACCATGGGTGTGGTTTGGCTGCCCAGAGCCTTGAACCCAGCAAAGCTTGGGGCTGGTGGTTAAACATTATCCCAGCTGGATGGCTAGGTCCCAGCCAGAGACCTCTCTGGCTTTTGCTTGCTGCCAGCAGGGAGGCGAAAACTTGAGAAGAGGAAGAACACCCAGCACGGGGGGCCTCTGGGACCACCTTGCTTCCACGTGGTCCCCCAAGCTTGGGGTCTGCAGCTGCCCTGCCTTGCCTGCTACTTAGCATCCTGTACCTCACAGCTGGAGCGTCTGCCAAGCCGTAAGTCCTCTCTGTGTCTGCCTCTTCAGGCCTGGTGGGAGGGTGGTTGGTCTCAGTGGTGGGACAATTCTCGCCCTGACTGTGGTCACCGGTTCGGGTGGACAAGCTGGGGGTGGTGGCTTGTCCCCATGGAGGACTTTGCACCTGTGGTCTCTGGGCTGCTTTGGTGTAGGTGCAATCCCACGCACAAGCCAGTGGGTGAGCAGAGCCTTTCCTCCCTCTGCAGATCAACCCCTTGGCTCTTTCCCAAGGTGTTTAGGCAAAGGGGGCTCCGCTCTGGTCTGTGCATTGGCTCTGGGCAGAGGTAGAGGGGGCAAGGCTGGATGGTGTAGCGCTTCAGGGAGCATCCCGGGCTGGGAAAAAAACAGGTGCCCCCTGCCTTGAGAGTCTGGCATGGAGGGGAGCACTGGAATTTGGTAGGGGGTCCCTGCTCTCCTCCACTATCGAGGTGTTCCCTCCCCAGGCACTACGTGGTGCTCTTCCCCTCTGTGATCTACTATCCATACACGGGCAAAGTGCTCGTCCACCTCATGGACCTGGACGAGCCCGTGCGGGTGACCCTCCCCTGGCAAGCAGCCATGGTGCCCGCAGCATGACCCTGGAGGAGCAGGGCAGCGGTGTCCTCCAGCTGGACTGGCCCCGCTTCTCCAACGTGAGTCATGGCCCTGTGGCAGGGCTGAGGGCCTTGGGAAGGGGTGTCCATCTGATGGAACTGGGCTGGGGGAACTGAGAGGGGACATGGGGTCCATCCCAGATGGGCGACGAGTGAGCTAAAGAGTCGGGGGACATGGGGCACGTAGAGACCTTGTGGGAATTATCTCCATCATCCTCCCATGTACACCAGCCCCTGGTGCCTTTGTGGGACAATGGGGTGGTGACAATGGGGGACAGGTATGATGACTCGCTGGCATCCAACATAAAGTCTTTGCAACCATTTCTGCTGTTTCCCTGGGGCAGATTTCTACTCATCCTGCAGGACTCTATGAGGTTGCGAATCTTCACATCTCCATCCAGGGAGGTTCCCTGCAGGTCTCTGAGCAGAAACAAGTCATGGTGGAAACTATGGAGCTGGGGACCTTGGTGCAGACAGACAAGGATGTCTACAAGCCTGGACAAACAGGTGAGGGGCAGGAGCTGCTGGAAGAGCTTGGGATGGGATCCACAGCTTTGGGTCCCAGGCCTTAGTGCTCACTCCTGTCCTGCCTTTGCTCTTTCCAGTGAAGTTTCAAATTGTCCATTTCGATCAAAACTTGATGCCCAGCAACAGGGAGGTGAGGTGGGGTCGGGGCGCAGGGTGGGTGTGGAGGCACCCAAGACAATCCATCTCGGCAGCAGTGACACAGCCTTCAGTATCACCACGATTATGGAGGAGACGGGGGCGGGGAGGGAATCCCCCAAACACCGATGGGACGTGGGATGAGGGGGACAGGACACAGCTCTTCCCAGCGCTCCCAGCCTGAGTGCCCAGGGTACAGCCCCTTGCTTTTGGCACTGGCACAGGAGATGAATTATTCCCTTCGCACCATCCCTTTGCCTGTCTTCTCTTGTGTGCAGCCTCTATGCACCGTTATAACGCCCACTGGTTTCAGACTCCGGGTGTTGCGTGGTGCTGGCAGGCCCGACCGCACAGCGAACGCTGTTTGCACAGCGCCCTCGCTGCCCGCTGCTCAGAAAAGGCAGCGTGATGGCTGTGGACGTGGCAGTGGGAGCCAGGTAATGACAGCACCTCTGAGCCCTGCTGAGCCCCCAGCCCAGCCACCGGCTCTGTAGGGGCCAAGCCAGATCCCACAGGCTCAGCCCCCGGCTCAGCTACAAGCTCAGCCCTCTGTGCTTCGATCCTGCTAAATGCTTCCTCTCTCTTTCTTTGCAGCTTTCCTTGGTGGCCGTTCAGGTGAGTTGTCACCCTGTGCCAGCCTGTCAGCTCCTTCAGGAGAAGCAAAGGGCCCCAGCACGTGTGTGATGCTGGGGACAAGGAGCAGGGACAGGGACAACCCCACTGCAGGTGCTGAGACAAGTTACAAAGGAGGGGAGAAGGGCTCAGGTTCCTCGTCTGCGTTTCCAGCCCGCTCAGGGTCTTGCTGTCTGCCTGCAAGACAGGGGCTTCTCCAGGGAGATCACAGAAGATGTTGCTAAGGGACAGTTAACATGGATGAAGACAGCACAGAGACTTTGACCCAAACTCAAGAACACCCTGAGCTCCCAGTCCAGGCTGGAGCATCCTCCTGCCAGCTCCAGCTGCTGTAGCCAGGCTGGAGCTCAGCTAATACAGCTCCCGGGGAGGGGGGGAGTTTTCCTTCTGGAGTGGCGATGCCCTCAGGGCTGCTCTGAGCATGATGGCAAGGCAAAACCTCTGCTTCTTGAGAGAAGACATGGGGTGACTTGAGTCCTTGAGGTTGTCAACCCACCACCACCAGCCCCCACCCCATCTTCAGCCCCGTGAACATGCTGACGCCGCATGACCCTGTGCGCAGGATCCGCACGGGAACCACGTGGCAGAGTGGTAGGAGGTGAGTCCTCGGCAGGGCATCGTGGACCTGTCCTTCCCACTGCCTGTGGAGTCAGCCCTAGGCACGTACAGCATCCAGGTGGAGCGCGAGAGTCACTCCTTCAGCGTGCAGGACTACGGTGCGTGGGGATGAAGGCTGCGCTCCACACGGGGTGTTTGGGAGTCATTGCGTGGGATGGCAAGAAACTCCCAAAGAATAAAAGGGCACGGTCCTGTTCTCTGTTCTTCTCCCCCCAGGGCTGCCCACCTTTGAAGTGCTGATCCGTCTGCCCTGCGTTGTGACGGTGAAGGATGAGAAGATCCCGCTGGATGTCTGCAGTCGGTGAGTGGGAGAGCAGCCCCGGCAGCAAGGCTGGCTGCTCCTGGGATGATGCTCCCCTGGCAGCCTCCCCATCCGCTCCCCTTCCTGCTCCCTCCTCACAGGTACCCATCTGGGAA
Organism: Leptosomus discolor; assembly: GCF_034619465.1. Lineage (NCBI taxonomy): Eukaryota > Metazoa > Chordata > Aves > Leptosomiformes > Leptosomidae > Leptosomus > Leptosomus discolor. Next base: position 3,595,914 of record NC_141415.1, read on the forward strand.
AACATTCCGGGGAAGGGCTGAGGCCACGCTGTGCCAGTCCCAAATTGATGATATTCTCCTGAAGGCATCTACAATGACCTGTGCTGAGTTTATGGGCCAGGTGTGGGCAGCAGGAGAGGGAGAAGGCACATGGGTGGTGGTCCTGGAAATGTTTCCCCATCCTGAGGTGCTTGGGCTGGTGGTGGCTGAGTGAATCATCTGAGCATCACCAGGTGTTCCAGCTCTCATGTGAAAGTGCTGCAAACCCAGAGTCATCCCAAACTGGGCAGAGGACTCTTGAGGGGGTCCTCAGGCCAGGATGGGCAGGAATGGGACAGCCAGCTGCATGGCAGAGCACGGCACCAGCCCTGGGGGGGGCAAGTTTGCAGGATCCAAGGGTTGCAGGGCAGGATGGAGGGAGGCAGCAGCAGCAGGGTGGGAGGCAGCAGCAGCAGGGTGAGAGTCAGCTGGGAGCCCAAGGGTGACGGCAGATGACACTCAAGGGCTCAGCCACAGGGATGCTGCTAATGCTAATGCTCCTTCAGACGGGGAGGAACGGCTGCTTCTCCACCGAGGTGCCGGCAGCTTCCTTCCTTCAGCCTGATCAGCTCCCACTACGAGAGGCAGCTCCATGCCTACGCGCCGCTGCTGGAGGAGGGGACCGGTGAGCAGAGCTGTGCCGACAGCCACCTGGTGATACCCTGGGGTGGTGGCACCTGGAGGATGTGGCTCAACTGCTCCACTCGGGTGTCCCCAGGGTCTCTGTCCTTCCCATTCACAAGCACCAGCTGCTCTGTGCCCTTTGCTTTGGTGTCATTTTTTTCTCTACTCCTGATTGCTAGAGCAATCCCTTAGGTCCTGAAGGCTGATCAGGAGTTTCTTCCCCTTCCAACATCCCACCCCCAGATACCCCTCCATCATCCACCTTTCCTTTCCCACTGTCTGCCTCCTCTGAAACTAGTTAGTGTGCTTCATTAGTGCCTGGAGAGCTATCAGGGTAATTATTTTTCTTATTGGGTCTTTCTGACTTTGAATCTAGTTATAAATAGTTGCTGTCTGCCTGGGAGGGCTTGTTAGGCACATCCTTAGGGTCAAGTAAAAAAATTTCAGCACAATGCAGCTGCGAGTGGCCTCTTCTATTTGCTTGTAGCCATTAAGAGGGATATTTTGAGGTAAAGCTTGGTATTTCGGTAGCACACATCTTGGCTGTGCGTGGTCCTGCTCACACTACAGTTGCCAGCACACCTGAGGACCATTTTTTGTGTTTGCTGCCCAAGAAGTGCGGTTTTGCACTGTGCAAATTTTCCCCTAACCACTGTCTGCATGAGGACAGCTTTTTTTCCTACGGCCATTTGCAAAGACATGTAGGGAGCAAACATGTCATGGTGCATGTTTGAGACTCTGACCCACCTTTCCTGCGGGGGGGATCACCGGGACCGATTGCTGAGTGCCTCTCTCATCTCCTCCTCCTCTCTGCAGGGATGTGGTGTACAACAACCCAAAACTATACGATTGTGTATGAAACCACCACAATCATCTTTGAAACCACCAATAAATTCTACAAGCCTGGGATTCCCTACACTGGGACGGTAGTAGAGAGGGTCCCTGCACCCTGCAGGGCTCCCCCTGCACCCTGCTGCATCCAATCCTGCTCCCTCTGAACCCCAACCCTACTATCTCACCCTCGCCCTCTGTCCCATGGCTGTAGCCCAGCCCGGGGCATCTCCCCTTCCCTCCTGGTGCAGATACTGCTGAAGGGAACTAATGGCTCTGCCCTGAAGGAGAAGGAGTTTGTGCTCGTAGTTAATGCTGGAGGAGAAATGCGAAGAAAAACCCTGCTCACAGATGGGTCAGGGAAAGCGTCCTTCGAGCTGGACACCTCTGGTTGGAAAAACACGGTCTCCCTGCGCGTAAGTGACCCGTGTCCCACACCCCTCAGGCACCCTGGATTTAGTAAAGATCTCAGAGGTTTCCTTACACAAAATCCTCCAGCCTCCCCTTGACCCCGTTTGGGTTTTTTGCACCCACAGCATCCTATGGTAAAGTGCTCCATGTGTTTATTAGCCCTGTTTAATACCCTGATTGCCTGTTGGATCCTACAGACCTCAGCACCCTTCCTGCTCCTCCTGCGCTGGGAAAAGGGGCTACTCTCACTTTTGATTCACTCTGACAGTTCTTCCTCTAACTCCTTCTCTCTGCCTTACTGTTTTCATACTTCGCTGCTGAATTTTAGGATCCTTTCTACCTCCATCACCTGGGCACAAGATCAGACAGCTGTGGGGTGCTTTTTCAGTTCCTGCTTAGCCATGTCTGCCTCCTCTCACCATCCCCTGGCTACCCCTTTCAGTGTCCTTTGGACAAGCCCCGTGATGGCACGCAGCAATATTTTCTGGGTGCTGAGTGCAGCTGGATTGCATTTCTTGGCATGGTCCTGCAGGGATGTCACTGCGCCGCAGTTGTAGCTGCAGAGTGGCTTTCCACCCCTACTGCGCTCTGCTGCTGAGCTGATCTTTGCCACTAAGAGCCTCGATTTGCACCCCTCAGGGTGAGCTCCAGGATGACCCTGCAGCCTCGGAGCACCTCAGCTACCCAAGTGCCACTCATTACCTGTACCCCTCCTCTTCGGACAGCAAAAGTTTCCTGAAGATCCACAGGGTGGAAAAGATCTTGCCCTGCGGGCAGCCCCAACAGCTCAGGGTGGATTACTCTTTTGATGAGAAGGCCTTGGGGATCAAGCGGCAGAGCTTGGATGTGGTCTTCCTGGTGAGCTGCAGCCTGGGGAGAGATGGGAGACTGCATGAAAGGCAGAGCTCAGGGGAGGAGAATGAGGCTGTCCAGGGTGTGGAGTTAAGCCTTCCCCTCCAGCAGAAGCCATTTCCAGCCAGCCCTGGGCAGGTACTCTTGGGTTCAGGACTCAGGGATGGACTCTGGAGCTGTCAGGTCTTGGGGCACATCCCTCCTGCAGGATGTGGGTCTAATAGTCTCTCCCTGAGTGTCCTTCATGGCCTCCCCTCATCTGCTTGTGCTGGTTCCCCACTCATCATCACTTTTGTTGTTCCCATCTCCTCCTCTGCAGGTCCTGGCCAAGGAGAATATTGTCAGCGTCCTCAGGAAAGAGCTGCCTGCAGAGGCTGGTAGGTCCCAAGGCACAGATGGGCTGTGCAGGGCTCTGCTCTCTGTGCCTGGTCCACATCTCCCCTCCTTTCCCATGGCCCAGGGCTGAGAGGCTCCTTCACCCTGGAGCTGCCCATCGACCTTGAGCTGGCGCCCATGGCCAGGGTGCTGGGCTACACAGTGCTGCCCAACAGTGAGATGGTGGCTGACAGCACCAAGCTCAAGGTGGCCAAGTGCTTCCCCAACAAGGTGAGTGGAGGCTGCCAGACTCAGGGGAGTTGCTGCTGGACTCAGTGGGGAGATGTGGACACTGAGGAGAGGAGATGCTGGTCCCAGACTCTCCTTTCAGGGAGGGTTTTGCTTCCTTTCCCATTCCTGTTGCCGCTGCAAACCATCTCCTGGCTTTGCTTACAGTCCTCACTCTCCATCTTCTGTTGGCATTTGGGGTCAGGCTGCAGCACAGAGGTCCTTCCAGGGAGCAGCTCCCCTCTCCCCTAACCCAAAGGCTTCCCCTCTCTCCAGGTGAATCTGTCCTTCTCGGAGCAGAAGGCTGTGGTGGGCTCATAGCTCCATCTGAAGCTCTGCGGCACCAAGATGCCCGTGGTGCCAGCCCAGGGTCGTGTGGACACCGAGACAAAACTCCTGATGGTGCAGGTGAGTGGAGCGAGGTGGTGGGCTTGCACCATCCTCTCGCCGGGAGCAGAGTTGCACCCAAAGCAGTCACCCCCGGAGCAGAGCAGAGCATCTGCCCAGCCAGGCTGGACGGTGCCTGTGGGTGCCGCGAGGTGTGGGGAGAGCCCCAGCACCCAGAGCAAAGGGACAGTCTGTGTCCATGCTTAGGTACCATCCGTGGGATGGTGCCTTCCCTTTTGGGGTGAGACTGGTAGATTTGAGGCCGCTGGCTGTGTGATGTTCAGTTCAATCCCCTCATCACACCATTGCATGGGGCTGCTCCAAGGACAGCCCAGCTTGGCCTGGGTGGCCCTGAGCTCTCCTGGCCCATCAGATACGATGGGTTTCTGATGGGGATGGGTTCCAGGTTGGGCTTTTGTTGGAGGGAGGGAGGCATTTCTGGGACAGAGAAGGGCAGATTGACTCTGATCCTGGTCTCATACATGCTGTATTCCTTGTTTTAAAGCCTCTAAGGCCGATGTGAAGGAAAATTGCAACTTCCTGGCTGTCCCTCTGCTCCTGACACCATTGTACCCCACTGGACAGACACAGCCTCGAGGGCTGGCAGCCTTTTCCCATCCCTTCATCCCCTTCACCTGACATGGTTGAGACAAGGACTCCGCAACCCAGCCCTGCTCCCCAGCAGCCCTGCCATCCGGCGGGGGTCGGGGGCTGCCTGGGGAGCAGCCACTTTTCTGCTCACCATGGAGTCGTGGTTTTCCTTGAGCTGATGCCACCGCAGTCCCTCAGAGAGGGGACCAGGGCAAGTGAGCTGACCCTGGGCTGACAAAAAGCCTTGGGAGATCAGCGCAAGCCTAATGGCTGGGCGTGGAGAGGATGCTCAGGGCTGCCCTGATTGCAGCACTGTCCCTGTCCCCGCTCAGTCAGGCTGAAAAATGAAGAAAACTGCAAGTGGGATAAGGGAAGCTTAAGCAGCAACATGTTTTTTCTTGCAAGAAATCTCCCTTTCTTCAGGCTCTTTCCCACCATCCCTGACCAAAGCCAGCCCCATGTCCCAAAACACACTTTGTTTTAGGGGCTCAGCGCTGCTGTCTGCCTTAATGATGTGTCAGAGAGGCTGCACCTTCACTTTGTTTGCTGAATAAAAAGCTGAGACCAAACCAGAGAGAGCATTCACTGCGCGGGCAACAAGGCTGGGGGTCAACCCACTCTGGATCCTGCTCCGAAGTCACCAGCAGCAACAAATGGCAAATCCTCTGTGCAATATTCCCCCTCAGCAGCCCTGCTGATCAAAGAGGCAGAGGCCCCCCCGTGCTCCCGAATCGATCTCCCCTTGGCCACACAGCTCATGGCCCCTGTTGCATCCTGCCCCGTGCCCTGAAGGGCTCAGTGTGCTGATGGCCCAGAACTGCTTGTCACATTGAACTGTCCCCGGGATGCCTGTCAGGGCACTGACCCACACTCATATCCCAAGGCAGCAGGATGGGCTCAAGGCCATGCTCCCACCTCATGTCCATGGGGGTGGAAGGGATCAGCCTCCTCCAGACACTGACACCGCGTGGGGCTGCTCCTGAAGGGCAGGGAGGTGAGCACAGGGCTGGATCTGGCAACACTCGAGCAGGGCAGGCATGGGGACAGCAGCCGTGGTCATCCGAGAGCCCATGGGAAAGGGCTCAGCCCCATCCATGGCTTCCCGCAGCACTGCCTCTGCCTCTCCCCACGTCCCCAAAGGGAAGGGGACTGCAAAACCCCAGAGCAAGGGGTGCTCTCAGGACACCGTACGGCTGTCACAGAGCTGCCTCAGCTTCCCTGAATTCCCACCAGGACAGAAAGAGGCAGCTCGGCCTGTGTCCTGGCTGGTGTCCGGCTCCCAGGCGCGGTGCACAGAGGAATGAGAGCGGGTGGAGCTGGCACGACAGCCCAACGCCGTCCTGCTCCTGTGCCCATAACTGATCTGATGAAACTGGAGGAAACTGGGCAAAAAAACAGTCTGAGACTGAGATCAGCCCAAATAGCTACTGTTTGGCTACATTTGAAATACCTGGAAACAAGCCTTTCTGAGAAATTGCCACCAGCTCACAGACTGTTCTCATGATGTGCTGCCTACTTTCATCTGGAAAACTCATTCCTGCTCCCTCCATCATTTCCCAGCAGACCAGTGTGTAGGTGGGTCCTGCCCCCTGATTTTGGACCTCTATAGCCTATGGGAACCTTTCCTCAGATTGCAAAAATCCATCAGAGCCTTGAACCCAGGAGGCTGTGGGCAGACGGTAAACATTGCCTTGGCTATATCTGCAGGTCCACGCTGCATCCCTCTGCCAACCCTTGTTTGCTCGTTGGATGGAAAGCAAAGCTCTCATTTCAGAGCCTGCAGCAGAGCAGACGCAGGGCTACAGCAACCCAACACCTGGAGAAGGAGGCTGTAGCCATCCCCGATGTCCACTTGCAGCTGGAGACATGAGGTCCCCAGCTGCCCTGCCTGTCCTGCTGCTCCTCATCCTGCACCTCACAGCTGGCGCATCGGCAGCACTGTAAGCCCTCTCTGTGTCTGTCTGTCTGTCTGCCCACGCCTGGTGGGAACGCATTCAGCCTTGGCTCCTTGGCAGGACGTAGCGGGAGCTAATCCTTCCCGTGTGTGTGATTGTTGGCCAGGGTGGAAGTGCTCGGGCTGGTGGGTTGTCTCTCCCCAGGAGCATTGAGAACTTGGCACCCAGGGGCTGGTGGCTCTGGGGTGGTTTCTTGTAGGTGCTGCCTCACTTGCAGCCAACGTGTGAGCAGAGCCTTTGCTTTGCTGAGCAAAGAAGTCAAAGGGAGCCTAGAAGCAGAGCGAGGAGGCTGGGGGAGGTGGTCCTGCACCCCAGCACAGGTTTCTGTGCACCCAGGAGCTCTTCAAGACCTCTGCGGGGTCTGTATTGGGATCTGCCCCATCCCCACACCTCTCATGTCAGCACTTCTCCTTGCCAGGCATTATGTGATCACGTCCCCAGCTGTGATCTACCACCCCCACACGGCGACGCTGTGGGTCCATCTCAGTGGCCTCCACGAGCCCGTCCAGGTGACTGTCCAGCTGCAGAGAGCACACGGGACCCATAACATCACCCTGCTGGAGAGGAAGGTCCAGGAGCCTCGTCTGTACCTGAACATCACCTTCCCCGTGAGTGTCACCCACTCACAGCCGTAAGCGTGGAGAGGGATGCCCTGGACATGCTGCTGTCTCCAGGCAGAGCAGTTTCCACCAGCTCCCTGGAGCATGGGGCTGTGCTTTCATGTGGGGCTGGAAGCAGGTGTGACTTCCCCATCTTTTGGTAGGGTCTCATCCCCTACACAGGCAAACCGACTCTGGGCTCAGCCACATTATTTGGTGGCTTAAATAATTCCCTGGTAGCAGATGTGCAGACTAGGGCAGGTTGTTGAGGGGATGTTTCTTCCCAACCCCTGGCTTGGGTAAGGTGTCCCTGTGGGTTAGGAGTGTTCTAGGCCGCTTGGATGAGCAGAGCATCCTGGCCATGGCATATCCCTTGTCCTTACCCAGTGCCTGGTGTTTCCCCTGGCAGGCTCCAGCCCCCACCGAAGGGAAGGACGAAATTGTGAACCTGCACGTCTCAATCCAGGGAGACTCCCTGGATGTCTCCGAGAAGAAGAAGGTGATGCTGAGAGCCCTGGAGCCTGGGATCTTCATACAGACAGACAAGGCTGTCTACAAGCCTGGACAGCAAGGTGAGGGAGGCAGGATGGACCACCCTGCTCTGGGCTGAAGGACCTGGTGGGAGAGCAGTGCAGGAGGCTCAGCCTTGCTCCTACGTTGCATGGAAATAAGAGGCCTCATCCTGGGATGCACTGGGACCCCCAGCACCGGCCCAGGGCAATGCCAGGACACTCTGGCAGCACTGCAGGCTGTGCCACTTGGTGGGCAGCACCCCACTCCAGGGCTGAGGATGGATTTCCATCCACCTTCCCCATGGGGAACCCCCGTCCCTGCAGATGCACTCACTCCTGCCTCCCCATTTGCTCTTTCCAGTGAAGCTTCGAATTGTCTCTTTGGATAAAGACTTCATTCCCAGCAATAAGAAGGTGAGAGCAGGGCTGGGGAAGGGGGGAGGTGACAGGGCTCCTCTGCTCTGCCCTCCTACAATCTTGGCAAGCTCTGAGAGAGGTGTGGGAGTCAGCAAGTGCCTTTGCCCTTGGGAATCCTCCCCAGCCAGCTCTGCCTGAGTGCCTGCGCTCCCCAGGGGCAGGGATGTCCTGTGCTGTTCATGCAGGCTTCAGCAGGCTAAGGAAAGAGGAAGCAGAGTTGCACGTGAGCCGAGGGAACGTACCCGCTTAAGCTTTCAGTTAGGGATGCACCAATGGTGAGTGGGAAGCAGGGAAAGGGATATTGATATCAAGTCATCAGACACCAGGATTACAGGCGAGTTCAGCCTCTGGCACCCCTGAGCAATTATCTGGGTCTCTGGAAGTGCAGGATGTTCCTGGATGAAATGGTTGCTGGCTTCTTGCAAAGGCACTAGGAGATACTACCTCTCCATGCCATGCTGGCAGTGCCCTTGGCTCATCCCAGCTAGAGCCACCCACAGGCTCAAAATTAGTCCTGAAGAAAATGGAAGGGTTGGAAGTTCACAGCATCCCACAAACGACCCTCACTCTACTCCACCCATGGTTCCATAGATGTCCCCACCCTGGTGAGACCCCAAGGAAGGCTTTGAATTTCTCCTCTAACCATCTTCTCTTTGCCTTGCAGCTGCCCCTGGTGTTCCTGAAGGTCAGCCTGAGAGATGGAGGGAGGCTCCTGGGTGGTGTGGGCTTGGGAAGGCAGCGTGGCTGGGAGAGGAGAAGCATAATGCAGCCATGGGCTGTTTTATCACGGGGTGCTGGGGTCCCCAGGGTGCTGATGCTGCGTGTCCCTGTGTGCAGGATCCCAGTGGGAACCGCATCGCGCAGTGGCGGGAGGTGAGCCCTCAGCAGGGCATCGTGGACCTGTCCCTCCCACTGGCCGCGGAGCCGGCCCTGGGCACGTACATCATTGCGGTGGAAGGGAAGACCCACTCCTTCAGCGTGGAGGAATATGGTACACAGGGACCGGGAGGTGCATGGCGGGTGGGAGACACACCTTGGCATGTTCCTGTTGTCTTGGTCCCCCTGGCCATCCAGGCACCCTTGTCCTCGTCCTTGGAGTGACAGCCCTCTGTCCCTTTGCTTCCCCATCAGTGCTGCCCAAGTTTGAGATGACCATTGATCTCCCCGCTGTGGTGCTGGCGGAGGACAAGAAGTTCCAGATGGAGATCTGTGGACGGTGAGCCCAAAACAGGCTGAGCCGGGAAGAGGGATGGGATGGGATGGGATGGGATGGGATGGGATGGGATGGGATGGGATGGGATGGGATGGGGGTATACGACATGATGTGGTCCATCAGGGACACCTCCACCACCTTCCACCCAACAGGTACACCTACGGGAAGCCCGTCCAGGGGAAGGTCCAGGCCAGCTTGTGCCAGTCCACCAGGCACATCTGGATCCTGCACAGACTTCACAGTGCCCCCCAGAAAGAGAAGAACTGCATCGAGGTTAGCGGGCAGGTGAGCACAGCTGGGGAGTGTGGGTGCCACTGGGGCAGCCCCTTCCCAGGACTGTTGCTCACAGGGTTGACTCTCTCCCTCCAGACGGAGAAGAACGGTTGCTTTTCAACAGAGGTTTTGTTGTTGGCCTTCAACCTGACCAGTTCCATGTATGAGAATCAACTCCAAGTCCAGGCATCACTGGTGGAGGATGGGACAGGTGGGGACAGCAGTGTTCTCCTGCTCGGGAATGGGCATTGCTGCTGGTGCATGGTTTTGCATTCATTCCCATGTGCACCCAAATGCATGGGGCATGGGGGTATCGGTCTTCTCCAGGGAAGCCCAAAAGCAACGCTGTGATTTAGGGGTGCATGTGTGCAGGGACCAGGTCCAGGTGGGGATGTCAGCCAGCTCAGCCAACCAACACTTCTAATTCTGACCAGAGAAATGGTCAGGAGGCAAAAATACCTTTCCAAGATCCAGCAATTCTCCCAATGCTACAGCTAGCAGCGAGTCGAGTCCTTGCAATGCAAAGCAATGTTTTCACCCACTCCAGTGCTGTGGCTTTGTCCTTCAGGCTAATCCCTCACCCACCACCTCGGTCACACCAGAAATGATGGCCAGCGGCTTGGTTTTGGAAAAAAAAAAGAAGGCCAGGGGTTGTCCCTGGGCACACCAGCACCGAGGTGGCCCTGCATCATGGTGCTTTGGTGAAGAGCCTTTTCTGAAGTCTCTGCAGCCAGCTGCACCCCAGTTTTAGGTCTAAAACATGCTGTAGAGGTTTTTTCCTCTTGTAGGAGGTGCAAACTGTGCTCGAAGCTGCTGGCTGCAGAGGGAAAGCCTAAAATGTCCAGTGACCTTTTCTGCACCATGACAGGGGAGGTGGCAGCAGCTAACCTGTACCCTGGGTCCCTGCAACACCCTCAGCTCCCCACTCCCTCTCCACAGGGCTGGAGCTGAAAAACACCAAGAGCTGCAAGATTTCACCCGAAATCTTCACTGTCACCTTTGAAAACACTGACAATTTCTACAAGCCTGGCATCCCCTACGCTGGGACGGTAATGGGGGTGTCCGCACACCCCGCAGGGTTCCTTTGTACCCTGCTACATCCAGTCCTGCTCCTGTTGACCCCCCAGCCCTGTTCTCCCACCCCTGCCCTCCGTCTCATGCCTGCAGCCCAACGTGGGGCATCTCCTCTTCCCTCCTGGTGCAGATGCTGCTGAAGGGAGCCAACGGCGCCGTGCAGCCGCAGAAGCAGCTCTTGCTCGTCGTTAGCCAGCAAGGAAAAGATACGAGACAGACCTTCCTGACAGACAGATCAGGGAGAGCCTCCTTCACACTGGAGACCTCTGGTTGGAGTGGCACTGTTTCCTTGCGTGTAAGTGGCCCATCTCCCACCCCTTGGGGGTCCCTGTGCTGCTTTCTCCAGTAGTGCAGGGCTGGGCACTTCTCTGAGCCTGCATCAGTGATGCCTGGCACTGGGACCAGCACCTTGTGGGCTGCTGCATGGCTTCAGCACCCTGATTTCTACCTCCACTGCTCAGGGTGAAGTCAACAACACAGCTCACAGTCAGAACGGTGGCTCAACTATCTACCGAAGGGCCTACACGTTCCTCAGCCCCTTCTTTTCGGCGAGCCAGAGCTTCCTGCAGATCCACCGGCTGGAGAGTGAGCTGCCCTGCGGCCAGCCCCAGCAGCTCCGGGTGGATTACGTCTTCAGCAAGGAGGCCTTGGGCACAGAGCGGGATAGCCTGGATGTGGTCTTCCTGGTGAGCCCCCGCCCAGGGAGGTTGGGCAGCGGGCGTTAGGGCGGTTGTGTGCAAAGTTCTACATCTACGTACACATTTGTGCTTGTGTCCCTGAGGATGTGTCCCCTGGCTAGGCCGAGAGACCTATGCCTCTCAGTAGAGGTGTCTGCTGGCACCGTTGGACCTGCCTGCCAATGGGAGACATTGTGGGGGCTGGAGACTGGGCGAGGTCAAAACCCATCCTGATACTCTTGCCCTGGGGTCCATCCTCCATCAGGGCGTTTCAGTTCCGCACTCAGCAATGGTTTTGTTGTTCCCATCTCCTCCTCTGCAGGTCCTGGCCAAGGGGACCATTGCCACCATCCTCAGGAAAGAGCTGCCTGCAGAGGCTGGTAGGTCCCAAGGCACAGATGGGCTGTGCAGGGCTCTGCTCTCTGTGCCTGGTCCACATCTCCCCTCCTTTCCCATGGCCCAGGGCTGAGAGGCTCCTTCACCCTGGAGCTGCCCATCGACCTCGAGCTGGCGCCCACGGCCAGGGTGCTGGGCTACACAGTGCTGCCCAACGGTGAGATGGTGGCTGACAGCACCAAGCTCAAGGTGGCCAAGTGCTTCCCCAACAAGGTGAGAGGAGGCTGCTGGAGGTGGGGGAACGGCTCCATGGCTTGTCCATAGCTGCATGCTCTGAGGTCCATCCTGCTCCAGATGCATCACAGCGTCACGGTCTCGTTAACCCATGCCATGATCCCCAAACCCTCAAGCCTGATTTTATCCTTGTCTAGAAGAGACCTCCGTGCCCGTGGCTTGGTCCTGCTCCTCCATAGGAGGTGGCTCCCCCTCCTGCCTTGCCCTCTGACACCTCTGTCCCTCCCCAGGTGAAGATGGCTTTTTCAGAGGACAGGGCTCTGCCCGGCTCAGAGCTGTGGCTGGAGCTTCAGGCTGCCCCAGGGTCCCTGTGCGCCATCCGTGCCGTGGACCGCAGCGTGCTGCTCTTGAAGCCCGAGGCTAAGCTCAATATGGAGGCGGTGAGTGGTGGCACTGCCCCAGGCCCCTTCTGCAGCCCCAGGGACCAGCCAGGGATGGGGGGGAAGAGACGACATTGGCTTGGACCTCCCCTGCAGGGACTCAGTGCCACGGTGGCTCCTGGGCCGTCCTTCTGGGCAGCAGGGTAGGTGCCCGGCTGGTTTTGTACCTAGCACATATGTTTACTCCCAGGTCTACAAAGTTCTCCCTGAATTCAACTACCCTGGAAGCATTCAGGACCCACCACCCTGTCCAACGTTTTCCTGGGACTATGACCTCGACTTTTACACTCCCGACATTCCCATCATCCCACTTGTACCGAGACGGAAAGCCTTTCGTCCTCTAAGGAGGCGTCACTTATTTCCCCCTTTCCAGAGGAATTCCCAGATGGACACCTACAAGTTATTTTGGGTAAAGGCCCTGCCCACTTTGCCTCCTGGTTCCTCTCCATCCAGGAGCCAGCTGTGGTTTGCTCAGGGTGCTGGGAAAGCACAGCAACGCCCCATGAAAGCCATACTTGTGGCAAAGGTGTTTCCCGCAGACCCCAGGCTCCAGTGCTTCTCTACTTGTTGTCTTCTGTAGCCCCTTGACTATTTACTGCTGGGATGGGGATATTCCTCCTACGGGGTTTCAGAGATGGACAACCTCTTTTCTTTTTCGCAGAACGCAGCACTGAAACTTTTCACCAATGCCAAGATCAGCGAAGTTTGCGAAAAGCCGGTCGGCTTGCCCACAGAAGTAGGTCTCCGAGGTCCCAGAGGTCAGCACAGCCCTTGACTTGCTTGTTCTGCTGAGCCCTCTTGGAAGAAAAAGGCAAAGACCTGGTGCTTGGTCCTGGCTCCCGTGTCCTCAGAGGGACTCGGAGACAACCTGAAAATACACTTGGCATCAAAGGGATTCAAGGGGACTGAAAAGGATTTTGGCTACCTTCATGCTGCCTGAAGGCGAGGTCCAGCTAAGATGCAGAGACCCATGGACCCCAATTTCTGCTCTGCCTTTTCCAGGAGGTGCTGGTTCCAGTGTCTTCTACTTGTGGAAAGAAGTTGGTGTCTCGGAAGGAAAGGTCCGTGGTATCCCCAGTGCTGCTGTGCAGGAAGAGCCACCGGAGCCACCGGCACCCCGGACATATTTCCCAGAGACATGGCTGTGGGACCTGGTACCCGTGGGGTGAGTGAGGATGGTCCCCATGGGGCTGGTCCTCTCCCCACCTATCCTCTGGCATGGAGGGAGGTTGGGGACCTCAGGATGGCTCCTTCTCCCACAGGGAGAGAGCCAGCCCTGCTGGGGATGGCACCAGCTGTGGCTGAACGTGGTGGGATGGCCTCATGACGTTCTCCATCCCACAGGGAGGGGGGCTCTGCGGAGCTGACGGTGACGGTGCCCGACGCCATCACCGAGTGGGAAGCCGGGATGTTCTGTACGTCCCCGCTGGGCTTGGGGCTGGCCCCCACCACCACCCTCACAGCCTTCAAGCCCTTCTTCGTGGAGCTGGCGCTGCCCTACGCCGTGATCCGCCACGAAGCCTTCACCCTCGTGGCCACCGTCTTCAACTACCTGCAGCAGTGCCTGCGGGTGAGTGGGGCTGGGGAGGGGTCCCTGGGGCTGGGGTCCGTCGGGGGCTGATGGAACCATGGCCACGGTCCGGCAGGTTCGGGTGACGCTGGCAGAGTCGGCGGAGCTGGAGGTGTCGGCGGGCGCGGACGAGGCGTACGGCGGTTGTATCTGTGCGGACGAAGCGAGGACCTTCCGGTGGGGCGTGCGAGCCACCAGCCTGGGTACAGAGCCCCCTGCCCTGCTGCTTGGGGACCTCCTCGGAGGACAGGGTGGGCAGGGAGGACAGGAGCAAATGCAGTGCCACCTGGGAAGCTCTCCTCTGCTCCACTTTCACCCTCCCCATTGCCTCCCAGCACTGCTCCTCAACCTGGTGACCCGTGTACCAAGCCAGCCGGCCCCACACAAAGACCCAGGGCTGATGCAAGCCTGTGGGGCTGCAATATGGGTTGGGGGTGCTCCATGGGGACTCAGTGCCCCGCTTGCATCCACAGGGGAGGTGAACATCACCGTCAGCACCGAGGCCCTCAGCTCCAAGGAGCTCTGTGGCAATGAGATGCCCGTCACGCCGGCCCAGGGTCGTGTGGACACCGTGATAAAGCCCTTGCTGGTGCAGGTCAGATGGGTTATGGAGGAGAAAAGTGGGACGGGTTTGAGGACAGGGTCCAAGCAGCCCTTGGGGTGCAGCAGGAGGACCAGGAGCATGGCAGCACCCAGCCCCAAGCCTGGGCTGCAGGCATGACCCTGGGGGACAGGGGGACACTGCTGGTCCCTTCTCCTGACCGACTGATGCTGCTTCCCCACAGCCCGGGGGCATCCTGGTGGAAAAGGCGCACAACTCCCTGCTCTGTGAGGAAGGTAGGACTGCCCGGGGGTGTCCGGCAGTGCCGTGGGGATGTGGGGCAGAGATGCTTGGCCACCAGTCACAAGGGCCACCAGGCCAGAGGATCCAAGGACCAGGGTCCCTTAGGGGCTCCTGGCTGAGATGCTGCAACTCAGCCTTGAGCCCCTGGAGGGTTGGAGCAGGAAGGGGGTGGGCAAGGATGCCATGGGGCAGGGCCAGGAGGAGCTGGGCATCCCCACTGTGGTTGCCTTCCATCCCCACAGCTGCTGAAGAAATCTCCCTGGAGGTTCCTGCGAACATCTTAGAGGGCTCCCAGCGAGCCCATGTCACCGTGATGGGTAAGGGACAGGTGGGGGCCTGGGGACCGCCTGGGGCAGGGAGGGTGCAGAGCACCAGGGCCCAAGCTCAGCAGAAGGTGGGACCACCTGGAGCTGAGACAGACAGGGATATAGGGCGCTGGTGGCAGGGGGGCACGCCCGATGACGATGCTCCCCATGTCCTCCTGGGACAGGCGACATCATGGGCAACGCTCTGCAGAACCTGGACCGCCTCCTGGCCATGCCCTACGGCTGTGGGGAGCAGAACATGGTTCGCTTCGCCCCCAACATCTACATCCAGCAGTACCTGGAGAAGAGCGGGCAGCTGCAGCCCGACATCCGTGCCAAGGCACAGGGCTTCCTGCAGAGCGGTGAGCATCCCTGGTCCCCTCCTCTCCCTGTCCCACCCTGCCTTGCTGCTGAGGGACACCACCGCCCCATATCCACACACACACACACCACACCCCCCCTCCAACTTTCTACCGGTGCCCCAGGGTGGGTCTGGGCTGTGGGCTGCCTCTAGGATCCCCTGGAGATGTAAGAACTGCCAGGTAAAGACTCGTCCCCATCTGCTCCCCACAGGGTACCAGCGAGAGCTGCTCTACAAACATGACGACGGCTCTTACAGCGCCTTCGGGAAGAGCGATCCCAGCGGCAACACCTGGTGAGGGACCGCACAGGGCTTGGGCAGGCTCTGCAGCGGCGTCCCGCCGCACCCCAGCCCTGGTCTCCCATCCCTCCCATGTCTCTCTGGCTCGTAGGCTGACAGCGTTTGTCCTCAAGTCCTTTGGGCAGGCCAGAGCCTACGTGGCCATCGAGGAGCGGCACATCACGGACGCGCTGCGCTGGCTGCAGAAGCAGCAGCGGGAGACGGGCTGCTTCCGCAGCGTGGGGAAGCTCTTCAACAACGCCCTGCAGGTGGGTCGGGGGGACACAAGAGGATGTGTGGCCAAAGCTGGATTGGCCGCAGCACATCTCTGGTGTGTGGTTTAGGCAGTGGGGGGGAGTCCCTGTGCAGGTGGCACGGCATGGCTGGACCCATTCCCGCTGTCCCCTTTGCAGGGTGGCATCTCAGATGAGCTCTCGCTGTCGGCTTATGTCACGGCTGCGATGCTGGAGCTGGGGCTGTCCCCAACGGTGAGGATGACCCCATCTTCCCCAGTGGGGCTGGTGGGGTGGGGATGTGTGCTGGGGCAGGGGGTCCGTCTGTTCCAGGCCACCTCCGAGCCCAGCCTGGGCGCAACGGGTCTCACTGGGCTGAACTGGGGTCTCTGAGCGATGCTTACGCCCACGGGCTGGCTCCTGACTCTGTTCCCATGCCAGGACCCGAAGGTGAGCTCAGCCCTGCAGTGCCTGGAGGCTTCGGCCACGGACGACCCCTACACGCAGGCGCTGCTTGCCTACGTTTTCGGGCTGGCGGGGCGCAGGGAGCAGCAGCAAACCCAGCTGCAGAGTCTGGCCCAGCATAGCGTCAGCGCAGGTACCACCCCGCACGGGCAGTGGCACCTCCGGGCAGTGCCACACGCTTCCTGGGTCACCCCATCCCACCCCCAGTCCCCCGGGACCTTTAGAGCAGGGGGCTGAGCGGCCACCCCCTTCTCTCCCAGAGGGACACCTCTACTGGCAGAGGAAGGGGAAGGCTCTGCCCCCCTCGCAGCCCTCCTGGGCTGCTGCCGCGCCGGCGGAGGTGGAGATGACCGCCTACGTCCTCCTGGCCTACCTCTCCCAGCCCCAAGTGTCCTCTGCCGACCTGGGGACCGCTTCCCAAATCGTCCGCTGGCTCAGCAAGCAGCAAAATCCCTACGGGGGCTTCGCCTCCACGCAGGTACCGCCACTGAGGTCCACGGGGCTGCTCCAAACATCCCCCCTCTGTACCCCATATCGTTAGGGGTGACCCTGGCTTGGTGCTTTCTCTACGCCCAGGACACCGTGGTGGCTCTGCAAGCCCTGGCCAAGTACGCCACCCTGGTGTACGGCAGCAACGGGGACTTCGTGGTGACGGTGACGTCCCCGACGGGCCCCGTGCAGGACTTCGTGCTGCATGACAGCAACCGGCTGGTGCTGCAGCGGGCGGCTCTGCGCCAGCTGCCGGGGGCGTACGGGGTGCGAGCCCGCGGGCAGGGCTGCGCCCTGGTGCAGGTGGGTACGGCCTGGGGTCCCCGTCCCCGTGCGGTGACTGCTCGGTGGCTCCAACCCCCCTGTGTCACCCCAGGTGACCCTGCGCTACAACGTGCCACCCCCTCCGAGCGTGGGGACGTTCGATCTCCGCGTGGAGACAGAGCCCGGGGAGTGCACGGGGGACGCCAGGACCCGCTTCCGCCTCCTCCTCCGGGCACGGTAGGGGCTGGAGCTGCCCCCTGCTTTTGGGGGGGCCAGGAGCAGCCAAGGAGCGGGGGCAGCCCCTAACCCCACTCCGGGGCTCTGCCCTTGCAGGTACACCGGGGAGCGTCCCGCCACCAACATGGTTGTCATTGAGGCCAAGCTGCCCTCTGGCTACATCCCGGACAAGAGCTCCGTGGTGGAGGTGAGAAGCTCCCACTGGCCCCAGGACCCCCTCTGGGGCACCCTCTCGGGGTGTTGGCCCTGGTTGGGGCACCCACCGAGCAGCTGTTGCCCATCCTGAGCTGTGTCCCTCCAGCTGAAGAGGCAGAAGCTGGTGAAGAAGGCGGAGGTGCAGCCCGACCAAGTGACAATTTACCTGGATGAGGTGAGATGGGGCACGGGGACAGGAGCGGGACCCCACGTGCTGGCACGTGGGGATGCATCCCTGTTGTGGGTGGTTACACCCCACCCTTGGGCCATCTCCACAGCTGACAAAGGAAGAGGAGACCTTCTCCTTCACCGCCATGCAGGACTTCCCGGTGAGGAACCTCCAGCCAGCCACCGTGACGCTGTACGACTACTACGAGACCGGTGAGCCCCACCGGGGACATGGCCCAGGGGTGCCTGGCCCCGCTGCCACCCCTTGTAACCCCAGCGGCTCAGAGGGAGTCTGGCTGGGCTTTCAGCTCACGTTGATGAGCTTTGGCTCGTTAACGAGAGCAGCTCACCCTGAGCCCATTGGTCACCATCCTTCCCGGTGCAGGTGACCGCACGGATGCTGCCTACAGCGCACCTTGCAGCTCAGGTAGGGGCTGAGCCTGACAGGGCAGAGGGGCCACCCCACCCTCGGGACCCTGATGGGGACCCACCAACCCTGAAGGGCCAACCTGGGCTGTGCTGAGCCCCTGGACCCAGGGGAAGGAGGGCAGTGAGTGGGGATGGAGGAGCCCAGCCAGGAGCCTGGAGCCCTGGGTTGATTGATGGGGACTTGCTGGCCAGAGCCTGGGGGCCTAGAGATCAGGGAGGACCCAGGTTGTGGGGTGCAGAGAGGAGCCATGCGTCTCTGAGGGGGCTCAGACCCCCATGAGACCTGGCCTTCCTCCTGTGCCTGCTGCAGAGCTCCCCTCCATGGGTTTGGGGTCACACCGGGGACGGGACACTGAGCTCCAAGGGATGGAACTCAGCTGGAGGGAAGGGGCAGCCAGGGGTGGTGGGGGGCACAGAGGGGCTCTCCTCTTACAGCACACCCCTATTTGATTTTGAAGAGGCTGATGGTCCAGAGCAGGAAAACTTCTAGCGCATCCTGACGCCGGGCAGCCGGTCCCCTCTGCTCACCCCAACGCCCTCAGCCACCGAGGACCGGGACAAGCGACGGTCTCTGCTCCACCCTGGCCATGACCCCAACCCCTCACAGGGGCAGAACGCGGCCCGGGGGTGCCCACAGCACCACCAGCACGACACGGCTCTGGACTCAGCCACTGCTCCCTGCGGCGCAGCTCCCACCCCACCGGCCCCACGGCCGAGGGGCTGACACAGACCCACGGCCAGAGATGTCTCGCTGCTCGGCCAGCCCCTGCCTTCAGCTCTGTTTGCCTTCAGCTGGGCAGCCGAGCGGTGGCTTTAGAGGGGCTCCCCTGGGCACCTTCCCCCCTACCAGCCCGAGGGAGCCCTGGGACACCAGGTCTGGCCCCTCCACTCCCCATAGCTCTTGAGCAGGACCAAGACTTCGACTCTGCCGTCAGACCAACTGTCCCTTCCCCAGCAGGTCCCCCCCCACCACCCACCCCATCTTGCTCTCCAAGGAGCCACGGCGCTACCCCAGCACCCTCCCTGCCCCCAACGCGGTGCCACTGTCACCAAGAGGGACCCGGGGGCACCTCTGCAGTTCCACCGAAACAGATTCAGGCACTTGTTGATGGAGAGAAGCCGCAGTCCCCGTCTGGGTCTAAATAAATAGTTGCTCCATGTGGGTATTTTCTCTTGGTCTTTGTTTTCTGACACTTGCAGGGTCTCACACCAGGAGGGGGGAGGGACGGAGGGGTGGTGGGGACAGGCTGGCTGCTGTGCCAGGGCAGGGAGGGGGGATGTCAGGCCAGGACCACCACTGTTCAGCTTTTTGGCAGAGGTCAAAGGAGGTGGGGGCGGCCCCCGAAGGCGGTGGCAGAGGAGCACAGACCCCATCCCCCCTACGCTCCCGCTCACACAGGCCCCTCATCGTGCCCAGACACAAGGAACACCCCAGTGCAGCCTCAGACCAGGGTTTAATTCTGCTCTAACCAAGGAGCCACCCTGGGCAACCCCCGACACCTGCCTGCCTCGGGGCTCAGCACCCACCGTCCTGCGACCTCGGTGACAAACAGGGCCCAGGGAGCCATCTCCGAGCAGGGGACAGGAAGGGCTGCCATGGATGCTGGCGCCATCTCTGCAGGGCAGGTGTCCCAGCAGAGCCAGCAACGGGCAGAGTTCTGGAGATGCAGCCACACAGCCAGGGCGGGAAGGGGGTCGATGCTACAGCGCTGAGGCCAAATAAATCCTCCCCGCCCCGAGAGAGGACGGGAGGCCATGTCACACCATGTCACACCATGTCACACCATGTCACACCAAGGCACAGACGTGTGGCAAAGTCACAGCCCCGTGCCCACGATGCGGGAGAGCCGCAGGGTGAGCCAGCATCTCCCGAGGCCGCGGTGGGAGGACAGGAGCCAGCCCTGCCCCATGCCCCGAGCCGAGTCCCTTGCCGGTCCCACGTCACTTGTGGCGTTTTTTCTTCTGTTCCTTGCGCTGCTGAGCCCTCACGTCCTTCTTCAGGCGGCTGTCGACGACCTTGAACTGGCCCTTGACGCCGGGAGGACGGCGCACTCGAGGTCCTACACCTTTCTTAGCCACCAAGTAGGTGACCTGCCGCTTCTCCTTGGCCAGCCCAGCCTTCTTGTAGATCCTGAGGGAGAACAGCGCAAGGTGAGACCAGGAGCCCCCCACCCCGGCCTCATTCCAGCAGTTTGGCTTCGGGATGTATCCACAGATCGAATCCTGTCACTCCTCAGGGCCTCTGTGCGCCAAGATGGGGCTCCCTTACTTGCTCTGCCACCCCTCGGCCTACACCCGGGTCCAGCCCCGCTGGGTGACGTGCAGGAGCCGTCCCCCGGCAGCAGGGACGTGGCACCGCGAACCAGCCCAGCACAACACCAAAGATCGGGATCTCGGCTTGGCCACTCACCGCCGCAGCTGGGCCACCTTCTCCCGCTCCGAGATATCCACCGTGCTCACCACGGCCTCTGCTTTCTTCTTCATCTGCTCCATCTTCTTCAGCATCTGTGGGGACAGCGAGGGTGAGGGACAAGGGGGACAGGAGGAGGGACAGAGCACCCGTCCGGGTCCACAGCCCCACTCACCCGCCGCTTCTTGCGGGCCTTGGCCTCCGCCACCTTCTTGATGGGGCGGGCGTTGATTTCCCGCCAGCGCTGCCGATACGCCTCCACCGTCTGCCGGTCCACGGGGATCTGCTTGCGCCGGTGCTGCTTCTCCTCCTCTGTGAACCACTCGGGCAGCTCCCCCTCATCCTCGTTGAAGGAATATCTGGGGGAGGGGGGGGCGGGGGGGGGGGAAGACTCAGGTGAGTTGTGAGAGGGACATAGGGTCCCCCCACCAATCCATCTGCCACCTCCACGGCCTGTCTCCCGTTGGGACACCGAACGCTGCTCCCTCTCCAGCACCCCCAGCCGCAAGTACCTGTTGAAGGAGTCGTCAATCAGGTCCCGCCTGGCCTTTTTGGAGGTGGCGATGACGGAGCCGAGCGCCAGGCCCTCTGCGTCCAAGACACGGGCTCTTTTCCCTGCAGCACACGGAGAGAGGAAAGCTTGGCCTGTCTGCAAGCAGCCCGAGCCCCAGGGAGCAGCAGGCAGCCCTGCCAGCTCAGAGAAGCACGGTCTGACCTGCCTCCTTGTCCCTAAAGAGGGACTCACGTGGTACCTCTGGGCGCAGACCGCACCCCCCGCTCACCTGGGTTCTCAATGGGCACCACCTCAAAGCCACACGGCTCCACGCGGCCCCGCTTCCTCCCCAGCGGCGTCGGTGGCCTGCAGAGAGCCGTCAGGGCAGGGGGCCTCACCCCCCGGCTCTCCAGGGCTGTGGAGCTGGGGGAGAAGCACACAGACCGCCCCGCTCTCAGCCCTCACCTCTCCTCGTCGCTGCTGCTGTCATCATCGCTGCTCTGCTCACCCGGCGCGTTACCGGCGTCGGGTCCCGGGTCTGCGGCGGGCGGGGGCTCAGCTGGAGCTTCCTCCTGGGGTACCTTCTTCTTCTGCCCTTTCTTCGTTGCTTTGTCTGGGGAAAAGGAACCTCTGAGTGAGAAAGGGTCGAGGCAGCCCCCACGGCAGATCATTCCTCTAGAGACTCAGCTCGTTAACGCTGCCCTAATGCCAGCTCGTCAGCTGAGTAATGACACAGGCTGGAAACAACCTCTGGAGATCTCTGCTCCTGCTGAGAGCAGCAGCCCCATCACGGTTTGACCCAAGGACCCACACCAGGCTGCGGGGCTGTCCCTCTGGGCCCCTCCACAGCCCCCCACGAACCTCTCTGAGACTCGCGCCGTCTTTCAGCCAACATCTGCGACTGCCCCAGCTCCAGGTCCTCATCCGCATCGTCCTCGATGCCGGCGAAGGCGTCCTGGGGAGGAGGAGCAGAGGGTCAGGGGACGCAGGGCACACCCGGGGAGCTGCTGTGGCCGAGGCTGCCCTGTCCTTTCTGCCCCAGTGGGACTCACCTTCCCGAACCACAGGCTGGTCTGCCGTTCCTCCAGCACCGTCTTGTCCTCCAGGGGCACCAGCAGGGGATTCTCCTCTTCCTCCCCTTTCTCCTCCTCTTCCTTCTGCTTAAACTTCACCCTGTGACAAGCAGCAGCAGGATGGGTGCCCCCCAGCCAGGCTGGGCTGTGCCCACGGCTGGACTCTGGAGCTGCCCCCAGGGAAGCCTCTGCCCCCGGAGGCCTCGCTCCGCTCTCACCTCTTGGCGCTCTGCTCTCGCCTTTCCCGCTCCAGCCGGCGCTGACGGGCCTCTATCTCCACCAGCTCCTCGGGGTCCAGCTCGCTGGCCAGGGACACGTCGTCCTCTTCTTCGTGATCCGAGACGTAAATGTCATCGTCGCCAGGCCCGATCTCCAGGAGGGCGTCTGCCGACGCCATGTCCCCCCGCGTCACCTCGTTGAGCAACTGCAATGCAAGCGAGACGAGTCACAGCCACGTGCCCATCGCTGTCCCTCCCCGATGGCTCTGGGGGCCTGGCCTTCCCCTGCCCCCCACACACCGGGGTCCTCTGGATAGTCCGGAGGGAGAACATGCTGGTGTCACCGTCATCGGCGATGGAGACGCCAGGGAGGTCCATCTTCAGCTCCACACGCTCACGCTGCTTCCGCTGATCCTTCAGGATCTTCTTCTTCTTTCTGCAGGAGGCAAAAGGAATGAGGTGACGCTGCCCCCCCCCCCCATCCCCGTCCCCGTGTCTCATCCACCGCCACAGCGGTGCCATCTCCCTCAGCAGCACTGTCATCCCTCCGTGAGAGGTCCCCAACCCCGGGACAAGGGGGACCCACGCCAGCTCGGAGCAGCTGCTTCACCTGCTCGGAGGAGCAGACGACCCCCACCCCCCCAGACCCACAAACCCACCCGCTGTCAACAGAGGGACAAGCTCTGACACCCCACGGCTGGAGCCCCCCCCCGCCCTGTGCTCTGCTGCCCTGGTGCTCCCCCATCTCTCCCCACGTGACAACTTTTCACCTCTTTAACTCCGCCAGCTCCTTGGCCTTCATCTCTGCCAACGCCAGCTCTACTTCCTCCTCTTCCTCTTTCACCACCTCATCAGCTGCAGCTCTCGGAGACGTCTTCTTCTCCTTCTCTTCCTCTTTGCCCTCCTCCTCTTCACCAGAGCTCAGGCTGCCAAAAGGAAGGAGCTCACACCCCCTCTCCTGGCGGCAGGCCCATCCCGCCGCCTTGGCGCCCCGGGGCAGCCCTGTTGCTCTTACTTGATATCCAGCTCCTTCGCCTGCTCTTTCAGCTTTTTGGCCAAGAAACGCCGCAGTTTTGTCCTCCAGTTCAGCAGGGCTCTGGGCGGGAAGGCCGACCGTTAGAGACACCCACCAGGCCCGATATAACACCCCGTCCCAGTCCCTCCCAGTACCTGAGCTCTTTGCGACCCAGCACACGGATGTCCTTGCAGCACTGACGCAGCTCCTCCGTGGTGGAACTGTGATTCTCCAGCTCACTGTCCCCCAGCGTGATCTGGACAGAGCAGAGGGAAAGGGCTGCCAGGCCTGAGCCCCAGCTCCTGCCCTGCCTCACCTCCCAGGAGCAGGAACAGGAACGGGGCTGCTGCTGGGGCACCTGCCTCCCCCTTTTCATCGCTCTGCGCTCCTGGGGACGTCCCAGGGGTCCCCAAGGCTCCCCTCGCTTCATGCACTCACCTCGTTGGCCTTGGAGAGGAAGTCCACGGGGTTGGGAGCCTTGAGGAAGTCCATCAGGGTGAAGCGGTGGTAGAGGGTCGTGTCGCCGTCAGCGTAGCCTTCTGCCTGCAGGAGGAAAGAGCTGTGTGAGGTGAGGCAGGGCACAGCCAGGAGCTGTGAGCTCAGGCAGGGCACAGCCAGGGGCTGTGAGCTCAGGCAGGGCGCAGCCAGGAGCTGTGAGCTCAGGCAGGGCACAGCCAGGAGCTGTGAGCTCAGGCAGGGCGCAGCCAGGAGCTGTGAGCTCAGGCAGGGCGCAGCCAGGGGCTGTGAGCTCAGGCAGGGCGCAGCCAGGAGCTGTGAGCTCAGGCAGGGCACAGCCAGGGGCTGTGAGCTCAGGCAGGGCACAGCCAGGGGCTGTGAGCTCAGGCAGGGCGCAGACAGGGGCTGTGAGCTCAGGCAGGGCGCAGACAGGGGCTGTGAACTCAGGCAGGGCGCAGCCAGGAGCTGTGAGCTCAGGCAGGGCACAGCCAGGAGCTGTGAGCTCAGGCAGGGCACAGACAGGGGCTGTGAGCTCAGGCAGGGCACAGCCAGGAGCTGTGAGCTCAGGCAGGGCGCAGACAGGGGCTGTGAACTCAGGCAGGGCACAGAGAGGAGCTGTGAGCTCAGGCAGGGCACAGCCAGGAGCTGTGAGCTCAGGCAGGGCACAGCCAGGAGCTGTGAGCTCAGGCAGGGCGCAGACAGGGGCTGTGAACTCAGGCAGGGCACAGAGAGGAGCTGTGAGCTCAGGCAGGGCACAGCCAGGGGCTGTGAACTCAGGCAGGGCACAGAGAGGAGCTGTGAGCTCAGGCAGGGCACAGACAGGGGCTGTGAGCTCAGGCAGGGCACAGCCAGGAGCTGTGAGCTCAGGCAGGGCACAGCCAGGGGCTGTGAGCTCAGCCAGGGCACAGCCAGGGGCTGTGAGCTCAGGCAGTGAGCAGACAGGAGCTGTGAGGTGAGGCAGGGCACAGCCAGGAGCTGTGAGCTCAGGCAGGGCACAGCCAGGAGCTGTGAGCTCAGGCAGGGCACAGCCAGGGGCTGTGAGCTCAGGCAGTGAGCAGACAGGAGCTGTGAGGTGAGGCAGGGCACAGCCAGGAGCTGTGAGCTCAGGCAGGGCACAGCCAGGAGCTGTGAGCTCAGGCAGGGCGCAGACAGGGGCTGTGAGCTCAGGCAGGGCACAGCCAGGAGCTGTGAGCTCAGGCAGGGCACAGCCAGGAGCTGTGAGCTCAGGCAGGGCGCAGACAGGGGCTGTGAGCTCAGGCAGGGCACAGCCAGGAGCTGTGAGCTCAGGCAGGGCACAGCCAGGAGCTGTGAGCTCAGGCAGGGCGCAGACAGGAGCTGTGAGCTCAGGCAGGGCACAGACAGGGGCTGTGAGCTCAGGCAGGGCACAGACAAGCAGCTTCAACCACCCCCAAAGGACGACTGTCACGTAACTCATGTTTGGCTGCAGCTTTCACCTACGGGCGCCCACACAACCTAGGGATGAAGGCAAGTTACCAGCCCCAACCTGCCAGCTCCCCCCGCAGACACAGAGAGGTGACAATGACAGAAGTTTGTGTCAGCTCCCTGCGCAGCTGACGCCACCTGACATGGCCATTAGTGTTCTGTGTCCTAAGGACACCTCACAGAGACGCAAACCCAACAGACAACCGTGGTAGGGAAGGTTTGACCGATCCATCCCTAGCCTCACAACTTGTATCGCTGTTTCCCTGTCACTGCACCACCTTCTAAGGCTGTAAAACCTCCCCAAAACAGACTCTTCCACCACTTCGCACCCCCAGACCTACCCTTTTCCTAAACAAATCTGCTTATTACAATCTTTTTGGCTCCAATCCCCAGTTTCATTTGTGTGTGTTTGGCCGTACTCATACCTTTGGCTTCTTTTTGCTGACCAGCTCACTAACAGACTTAGTCTGAACCTCCACCTCCTTGAAAGCGTATTTTGGGTCAAAAAACTTGCTGTCGATTTTGTCTGGAGCTTGATAACCTGGGAGGGAGGAACCAGAGCGGTCAGTGGGTTTTTCCCAGCCCCGTTCCAGCGGGTTTTTCCCAGCCCCGTTCCAGCGGCTGCAGGTCCCCCCAGCAGCTCACCCTGGCACACCACAAAGATCTCAGCGGACTCATTGCGGGAGGCTTGGGGCTTGGTGGCCTGGACCTTTTGGAAGAACTGCTGGAAGATCCAGAGGAGCGGCTGGTAGTCCCGGGAACGAAACACCTTGGTGATGAACCAGCCGCCTTTGCAGAGGAATTCGCAGGCCAGTTTCAGGGCCATGAGAGTCAGGTTGGCTGGAGCAGGGGAGAAGAGCAGTCAGCACTGGTCACCACCCCCACTGCCCAGCTCCCTGCCCCACAGTGCTGCCGCCCTGCCCTGTGGGGGTACGGGACGTGCCTGCCCTCGTACCCTCCCCCCAGACCCTGCCAGGCCACATGGCAGCCCCGGGCCCGGGCCCCACCTTGGGAATAGGCGTCGTGCACCCAGCTGGCCCCCACGTTGGGTGCTCCATCGTTCAGCACCACGTCCACCTTCCACGTCTGCAGCTCCTTGCGCAGGGCCTGAGGGACGGGGACACCCGTTGGTCTCACCAAGCCCTCGGCAGGAACCAGCCCCGTCAGCTCAGCTCAGCCCCCTGCCTCCACCCCACCCCCGGGCAACCCCCAGCTGAGCAGGTGACACCCACTCCCATCGCAGACCGACCTGCTGGGACCCAGACTGGCACGTGATGCCCGAGGAAGAGGAGAAAGGTTTGTACCTGGCGGCACTTCTCAGTGGTGATGTCCTCCTGCAGCGTCACCACGTTAGGAATAGGCTTGATGGGAACCAAATCTACCCCTGAGATAAGGAAGAGACACAAACGCCTCAAAACTGGGCTCCAGCCCATCCCATGTGCCTTCCCCACCCACCCTCTCCTCCCACCAGGATCCCCAATCCAGGATCCTCAATCCAGGATCCCCTTTCTTTGGCCCCATCCAGGGACTGTGGTGGAGGTCCCAGCCCCCAGCCCGCTCCTGCCAGGTCCCATCACTCACCAATGATCAAACTGGAAACCGGCATGAATTTGGAAGCCACCTGCAGCCTGGAAAGAACAGAGAGGAAGGAAGCTACAGCAGGATCCTAGGAGAGCCCACAGCCTTGAACTGCTAGGGATCTGGGATCAGCTTTGGCATCGAGGGCAGAAACACAACAACAGAAAATACACGAGCCACTTCGACACAATGTCCCGGGACAGCTGGTGGCACTGGGCTGTGACCCGGGGCCCTGACACCACTCACCACCCGCCAGGGGCCGCACACAGGTCCAGCAGTGCCCGAGCCTTCTGCAGGAACTGGAACTTCCTATTGAGCTGGAGAAGCTTGAAGGAGGAGCGGGAACGAAAGCCTGTAGGAGGAGAGCCGCGGGTTATGGGTCACCGAGGTTACCGGGGCTGCAGCCCCCCCTGCCCCGCAGCGAGCCGGCAGGCCCCTCACCCGTCTCCTTGGCGAGGTGGTAGAACTTGTCCCGCCGGCTCTTGCCCAATTTGCTCTTCTTGCCCATGGTGGTGCCGGGCGGGCCCCCCCGCGGGGCCGGGACCCGCTCTCAGCCGCCGGCCTGCGGGAGACAGACGGGGTGAGCTCGGGGCGGAGGGGAGGGACGGCCCCGTGTCCCCCTGCGACCTCCCCAGGCAAACCCCAGCGCCCCCTCGGCGCTCCCCCGCTACCCCCGTCCCCCCAAGGCCTACCCGCACCCCGGTGCCCCCGCCAGGCGCAGCCCGGCCCCGCGGCCCCCCGAACCTCCCGAACTACCGCGGCCCGGGGGCCCCTCAGCCCCAGTCCCTCCCTCCCCCAGGACAGGCCGCGGCCGCTGCCGCTGCCCCAGGCGCACACACACGAACACGATCCCGATCCCGATCCCGATCCCGGTCCCGATCCCGCCGCCGCCGCGTGCCCACACCACCGTCCCAGCGTGCCCCGCGCAACCCGATTAACTTCCGCTTCCGCTCGCCCTCGCCGCCATCTTGGGAGTGGCGCGTCCCCGCCGCCGCGGCCAGGCGGGCTGCCGCAGGCGGAAGAAGGGACACGGTAACAAAGTCCCCTCGGGGGCGCGTCCGCGGCCTGTCCCGACACCTCAAGTCGCTGTGATACCTACAAATCACCTTTGACCGTACCAAGATGGCGACAAGGCCCCAACCAGAGGGAAAGCCTTTGGCGCATGCGCACTTTGCGGCCGGGGGGAAGGCCCCCGGTGTGGGTGCGCGGTGTTTGGTTCCTGTGTGGCGGCGGGGAGAGGAAGTGACGTACCACGGGCAGCGGAAGGAGGGCGGCGGCCATCTTTAGTGCCGGCAGTGAGCGGCGCCGGGGTCCCGATGCCGGCGGAGAAGATGGCGGTGGACGGGCCCGAGCAGGTGCGGGCGGGCCGGAGCGGGCCGGGCCGGAGCGGGGCGCGGCCCTGGCCGCGGGGTGCTGGGGGGGGGGGCGCCGTGCTGCCGCGGGGCTCTGCCGGGACCGGGTCTGGTCGGGGCCTGGCAGGCGCCGTGACTCGGCGGGTCTCGCTTCAGCCTCGCCGGGAGGGTGGGGGCTGACGGGGGCCCGGGGTGGGCCTTGGGGGCTGCGGGGGGAGGCTTCGGGAGGGGGTGGGGAGGAGGGGGAAGGGGTGTGTGGGTGGCGATGGGATCGGGAGCCTGGGGGCTGCTGTGGGGCACCGGCCCGGGGGGACCGGAGGGGGAAAGGGGGACCGGAGGGGGAAAGGGGGACCGGAGGGGGAAAGGGGGACCGGAGGGGCGTCACGGAGACTGCCCGAGGGGAGAGCGGGTTCTCGAGGCTCCGAGCGGACCAGGCGGCCCGTGGGGCTGAGGCCGGTGCTGCTGAGCTCTGCTCTCTCCTCAGATGGAGATGGATGACGGGAAGGGCGGCACCGGGCTGCGGCAGTACTACCTGTCCAAGATCGAGGAGTTGCAGGTGAGCCGGTCCTGGCTGTGCAGGAGGGGCCCGGCTGGCCGGCCCCCGGGCGCTGTGGGGTCAGCCGGGGCTGTGGGGGCTGTGGGGGCTGTGGGGCCGTGTCCCTCCCTCCCCCTGCGCTTGCCTTAAGAGCCCCCGGGGCTTTTCCTGCGCTGCAGGTGCCCTGTTCTGGAGGAGGCAGTGCCCCGGGCTGGTACCTACGAGCAAGACCCAACCTTTGGGTGGTGGGGGTGTGTGAGCTGAGGCTCAGTGCTGCTGGGTGGGGGTGAGGGGTTCCCCAGGTCTTGGCAGTGGGGTTTGGCTGGTCGTGTCCTGCTGGGAAGGGCTGTCCCTGCCTCGAGACAAAGGCCGTGGTGCTGGTGCTGGGTTGCTGTGAGCGCTGCACGGGGCGCTGAGGCCTCAGCAGAGATTTTTTTTTTTTTTCCCCAACAGCTCATTGTGAACGAGAAGAGCCAGAACCTGCGGCGCCTGCAAGCCCAGAGGAACGAGCTGAACGCTAAGGGTACGGCTCAGCTTCCCTCCTCTTCCTCACCCGGGGCTCTGGGGCTGGCCCTGCCTGGCGGGCTGACGGCTCCTGGCCCAGTTGCCAGCCGCTGTGGGAAGTGCTGCCCCTCTGTCTCGGGCAGGGGGTCAGGGCACAGGTGCTTGTGGCTGATGCCTCCCTCTGTGCAGTGCGCCTGCTGCGGGAGGAGCTGCAGCTGCTGCAGGAGCAGGGCTCCTACGTGGGAGAAGTGGTGAGAGCCATGGACAAGAAGAAAGTGCTCGTCAAGGTATGAGGCTGAGCTGTCCCGAGGGTGAGGGGGGCTGGGGCAGAGCAGGGGTGAGCGGGGTGGGGTGCGACAGACCCTCCTTTTGACCCCGTGGGGGGTTGGAGCAAGCGTGAGCGTGAGCTCTGGGGGGGGTGGAACACCTTAAAGACACAAAGCGAGAGTTCTTGCTCCCCAGGAGCGCGTGGTGGCAGCTCACCCGGGCCCAAACCCTGCCCAGGCTTGTGGGAGGCAGCGGACTTGGGGCTTCCCCGGGGGCAGGAGGGGCCGCAGGGTGTTTGGCGGGGGTTGAGCTCTCCGGCTCCTTCCTCCCGCTCCGCGCAGCCGGGGTGGACGTCGGGCACGGCACGGGGGGCTTCTGGGGGAATGAACTCAGGGGTGGCAACTGCTGCCTTCCAGGTGCACCCGGAGGGAAAGTTTGTGGTGGACGTGGACAAGAACATCGATATTAACGACGTGAGTGTCCTGGGGCCGTGGGGGGGGGAACGTGACCGCTCCCGCCGGGCAGCCCGGAGCTGCCTGCTGCCTGCCCCCCCACCCCACAGGGGTGCTGAGCCCCCCTCTTGGCTCTCGCTGCAGGTGACCCCGAACTGCCGCGTGGCCCTGCGCAACGACAGCTACACGCTGCACAAGATCCTGCCCAACAAGGTGGACCCTCTCGTGTCTCTGATGATGGTGGAGAAGGTCCCAGATTCCACTTACGAGATGATCGGGGGCTTGGACAAGCAGATCAAGGAGATCAAGGAAGTGATCGAGCTGCCCGTCAAGCACCCGGAGCTTTTTGAGGCGCTGGGGATCGCCCAGCCCAAGGCAAGGGCTGCTGCTGTGGGGCTGTGGTGGGAGTCAGCGTTCGGGGGGGCTCTGCGGTGCTGCCTGGGTCACCCCTGGGGGTGTCCCTGTGTCTCCTGTCAGGGGGTGGCCGCCCCTGCCGGCACGGGTGGCGTGCTGAGGTGTCCCCGTGGCTGTTGCAGGGTGTGCTGCTCTACGGACCCCCCGGCACAGGCAAGACCTTGCTGGCCAGGGCCGTGGCCCACCACACCGACTGCACCTTCATCCGCGTCTCGGGCTCCGAGCTGGTGCAGAAGTTCATTGGCGAAGGTAAAGGGGTGCGGGGGGAGGCGGCTGCGTGCGCCCGAGCCCCAGCGAGGCCCCCGGGGGGGGGGGGGGGGGGGGCGGCCTCAGCCCCGGCCCCTCCTGCGGCGCCCGGGGCGGGTGGCGGCGCTGAGCTGCGCGTGGTGCCGGGGCTCAGCCCCTCCCTGCTCCCCGCAGGCGCCCGCATGGTGCGGGAGCTGTTCGTGATGGCGCGGGAACACGCTCCCTCCATCATCTTCATGGATGAGATCGACTCCATCGGCTCCTCCCGCCTGGAGGGGGGCTCGGGGGGGGACAGCGAGGTGCAGCGCACGATGCTGGAGCTCCTCAACCAGCTCGACGGCTTTGAGGCCACCAAGAACATCAAGGTAGGAGGCCGCTGCCTCTGCCTGGGGACCGTCCTGCTGGCCCGGGGGGCCCGGGGGGGTGAGGGGGGCTGTCTCCCCGTACGGGCGGCTGTCTCCCCGTGCAGGTGATCATGGCCACGAACCGCATCGACATCCTGGACTCGGCTCTGCTGCGCCCCGGCCGCATCGACAGGAAGATCGAGTTCCCCCCTCCCAACGAGGAGGTAGGTGGGGTGCCCCACGGCGCGGCCCCTGCTCTCCCTTGGGCCCCTGCTGTCCTGTTCCTCTCCCTGGGGGGGCGGGGGATCGTGTTGTCCCCAGCCTTGTCCGGGAGCGATTCCTGCGTCCTGCAGCCTCGCTCTGCGGCTGCTCCCCTCCAGGCCCGCCTGGACATCCTCAAGATCCACTCCCGGAAGATGAACCTGACGCGGGGCATCAACCTGCGCAAGATCGCGGAGCTGATGCCGGGGGCGTCGGGCGCCGAAGTGAAGGTGAGCCCCGGGGGGTGGGGTGGGGGGGCTGGGGGGGCCCCGGGGCTGGCAGAGCAGGGGGGGTGACGGGTGACATCCCTGTCCCTCGCAGGGGGTGTGCACAGAAGCCGGCATGTACGCGCTGAGGGAGCGGCGGGTGCACGTCACGCAGGAAGATTTTGAAATGGCTGTGGCCAAGGTAAGTGCGGGCGGGGGAGGCACAGCGGGGGGTTCCTCCACGTCACCTCCTTGTCGTGGGGACACAACCCGTCCTGGGTGGCTCTGCCAGCACCTGGGAGCTTGAAGGGCGTCAGCTCTGGGGACAAACCACCGTGCTAAGGGGGTTGTCCCTGCGTGAGTGACAGGGATGAGGGCAACAGGGACCTTTCCTTGGAGGTGGAGAGCGGAAGCTTCGTATTGGGGGTGGTTTGGGGGTTATTAGCACCCAAGGGGGGGGGGCTGCGTGCTGGGAACCGTCTCCTCCTCCCTGCCCAGGTGATGCAGAAGGACAGCGAGAAGAACATGTCCATCAAGAAGCTGTGGAAGTAACGGTGAGGCGCTCCTTGGGCTGCCTTGTCTCTAATAAAGTGCTGCTATGGCCGTGCCTGGGCGCTGATTTGGGGAAAGGGGGGGCTGCAGGACTCCAGCACACACACATACACGCACACACGGAGCTGCTGCTAACTGGTTTTATTAGAAAATATCCAAAATAGACAAAAAAAACGGTTACACAAGAGGCAGAGCAGGCACCCCTGAGCCGTACACCCTGGGAATGTGGAAGTGCCCCCCTCCCCTCTGCCCGGAGGAGGCAGAGCTGGCCGGGCCCAGGAGCCTGCGGGCAGGGGGCCACCAGGGTTAAGGCACTTCTGTGGGTCCCAGCGGGTGGTGGCACCGTCCCCTCAGCCCCAGCGGTGTGGTCCCCTTCCCTCCCCAGTATCTCCAGTTCTCTTGG
This sequence comes from Leptosomus discolor, assembly GCF_034619465.1. Lineage (NCBI taxonomy): Eukaryota > Metazoa > Chordata > Aves > Leptosomiformes > Leptosomidae > Leptosomus > Leptosomus discolor. Next base: position 3,628,022 of record NC_141415.1, read on the forward strand.
TGCCCTGGTGGTGCTCAGAGCCCCGGTGCCCCCGCTGCCCCCAGGCACCTCAGGGCAGAGCGACCCCCTCCGCCCTCCTGAGACCTCCTATCGCAAGATGAGTCACTAATTACATAAATCAGCGGCGGGGCAGGGTGGAATAATCAACTGATTGTCAAAAACTGAACGCTAAAAAACTTGATTACGTATAAAAAGAGCAGTTTGGGCCGAGCCAGCCCTCTGAGAATCCCAAGAACCACTGCATAGATCGAGGCGATGAGTGCAGGAAGAGGAACTCAATATATTAATCAAATACAAACCCACTGTACAAAATGTTTGCCTTTTTTTTTTTTTTTTTTTTTTCCTTTTTTCTTTTTTATAAAACCTGTTCACAAAAATAGTGCAAAACGTCGGGCACCAGCGAGGGGGTGGGGGAGGCTGGCGTTTGGAATGACAAAACTTTGGTTGAAGAGGGGCAGGGCCGGGCCTGCCTTTGCTGCGGCAGCTGGGCTGAGGGAGGGCAGGCAGCGCCGCCCTGGCGGCCACGGGCAGCTTTTCCCTGCTGGGCAGCAATTCCAGGAGGGCTTTTGGCCAGGGGAGGGTTGGACGTTCAGTGCTACGGGGGGCAGGAGGCAGAAGCAGGAGGCGTTAACGCAGCGGAAGGGCTGCAGCGGGGTTTTGGGGGGGGAACCGGGGGGGCCCTCCGCTGTGCTCTGCCTGGGGCTAGAGCTTCCCGGGAGCCCAGGGGGGCGAGGGGCTCCGAATCCCTCCAGGCACGTAGGGTTTGTGCAAGTGCTGTATTTGATTCCAGTAAGAAGTACCGTGCGGCTCAGGCAGCAGGGAGAGGGGAAGGAGCTCCCGAGCCCCCGCCGGCCCCTTAGGTGAGGCGGATCCCGAGCACTTGTTCCAGTTCCTGCCGACGCTGCTGGACCTGGAGGAGACGGGGGCGGGAGGCAGTCAGGCAGGGAGAGGGGCAGCCCCAGGGAATCCCCTGCTGCCATCCCGACCCCCCCCACCCCCCCGCAGCCCCCCCCCAGCATGGCCTGGAGCCCACCTTGGCGAAGATGTGTCTGCCCACAGCCTCCTGCGCCCAGGGCTGCTGGTAGAACTCGGCTCGCCGCTCCTCCTCGGGGTTCCCGATCACGTCCGTTATGATCTGAGCAAAAGGCGGGGTCAGGGGCACACGGGGTGAGCGCCAGGGCCGGACCTTCCCCCAGCCCCTTGCTCTGCTCAGCCCCCAGGGTTTTACCTTGAGGTCCCTCCTCTGGGATTTGATCCATTCCTGGATGAAATCCTGAGGGTTGTTGCTGAAGCTCAGCATGAAATCGCGCTGCGTCTTCAGCTGGTTGATGGATTCGATGGTCTCGTGAATCTGGGAGAGGACAAGGGGTGAGATGGGGATGACGAGGGGTGAAATGAAGCGGTCCTGTCCCCCCCAAAACAGGCCATGGCTGCCACCAAGCTCCCCCCCAGCGCTGCGGTGCAGCCCTGAAGTGCCACCCCGCTGCCGCCCCGCTGCGGGGACAGGGCTGCCCCCCTCGCGGGGGTCCCCGCACCTTGGCATCCAGGGAGGCGATCTCCTGCTGGTTGGTGGTGGAAGCCAGGAAGTTGCTCATCTGAGCTTTCAGGGGATCGTCCACCTCTACGTCGATGTCGTAGCAGGCCGTCTTCTTCTGGTCATTGGGGTCCACGCTGGGAGGAAAACAGGGCGTTGGAGGCCGGGGGGGTCCTCAGCCTCCACCCTGCTAGAGGGGTGGGTCAGCTCCCTCACAGCCACACCAGTACCCCACCGACTGCCCCCAAAAGCCCCCAAATCTGTTTGGCTGATTCTCCCTTTTCCAAGTGACTTGTGCTCGCTGCTGCTTTGGGCTGGAGACTTCACAGCCCCTCGCAGGCACTGCCCTCCCCCCTCCTGCACCCCGCCGGGGAGGTACCCTGCCCCTCCACCCCCCCCCAGAGCCCACCAGCCCCAGGGAACGCTGCCCAGCGCACCCCTCCACCGCTACCTGATGGTGTGGTTGATGATGATGGGGTCTGGGTGCTGCAGGAGCCCCGCCAGCTTCATGGGGATCTCGGAGAAGCGCATGCGGACGCAGTTAAAGATCTGGGGAGGGGGCAAAGCAAAGCGTTTGCTGCCCGTGGCAGGGCCTCCTTCCACCCGCCGCAGAAAGGGCCAGGTAGGAGGCAGGGGGGGAATCACCCAGCCCTGGTTTGTGCGTGGCAAGCTGATGGAGGCAAGGCAGAGCCTGGGGAAGGGGCATAAATTGAGACCGGGCAGCCTGAAGGGCCTGTGGTGAGCGAGAAAAGATGCTTTTTCTGGCCGTACTGGGGGTGGGAAGGGTGTTCTCCTCCCAGCAAAGCGTGCTGGTGGCGCGGGGCGAGGGCTGACCTGGCGGAAGTAGCGGTTGCAGTTGATGTACTCCTTCTCGTGACTGTCCTGCAGCTTGTTGTGCTTGATGTAGAGCCAGAGGGCCTGCATGATGCTGGCGCGGGTCTGGGTGTGCACCCCGAGCAGGCGAGCCAGGCGAGGGTCCAGTTTGTACTGTGGGGGCTGCGGGGACACGCGGGATTGAAGGGGGTCGGTCTGACCCTTGGAAGGGTCCCTCCTCTGAGCACAGTGCCCCACACAGCCCCTCTGGCACCACAGGCCGTGGGGTCCGTGCCTGGAGCTCTCTGGGCTCCTTTCTATCCCCGCAGCCCCCCAGCGGCCTCATACAAGGCCCTGCCCCAGCCCAGGCCCATTTACCCCCACCTTGGGCTGCCCCACAGATGGGCTGGGCTGCCCCACAGATGGGCTGGGCTGCCCCACAGATGGGCTGGGCTGCAGGACGGGCAGAAGGGCACAGCCAGCACCCGTGTGGCCCCAGGGCCCCCACCTGGTGATCCAGCATGAGCAGCAGAGTGCATTTCACATTGACGTCGCCCGGACGTTTCACTTGGAAGCCGTCGGTCTCCTGGGTTGTGGGCAGCCGGTGCCACTAGGAGAGAGCAAGGGGACACGGGTCAGCTCCGGGGTCACGACAAGCCACCTGCTCACAGGCTGCGTGCCTGCAGCCAGGAGCAGAGAGCGCCGGCGCTCGGGCTCTGCGCAGGGGTCTGGCAGAGGCAGCCAGCCGGGATCCCACCCCTGGCAGTCTGACCCCAGCGGGCTTCAGCTGAGAGCTCGCCCCATCCAACGGGTACAGCCTGATGGGCACCAGCCCAGAGGCCGATGGGAGTTTGGACGGGCCGGGGGAGTTACAGCCCTGAGCACTTGACGCCAAGGGCTCAGACAACTCCTGGAGTCAACGTGGGATCAATCCTGCCTCAGCCATCACAGGGGACGCGCATCAGAGCTGCTCGCAAGCCACCCGGCACGTGAAGGGGATTCATCCCCACCACAGAAGGCACCACCACGTTAACAAGCGTTTTCTGGTGGGGAAAAGCGTGAGCTGGGTGCAGGGAAAGCCTGCTCCAGGCAGGAGCACCCAAAAAAGGTCTGATCCCACTCACAGACAGTGCTTAATCTCCTCGAGGACCCTGCAGCTAGGCAGCAGGCTGAGGGGCAACAGGGCAGACCCTTCTTCCCAGCCGGCACCGGGATGTACAGATGAGCCTTTCTGCGGCATCATCACCCGTGCTGGGCCTTGCTTTTGCAAGTCTGCGGGACCCAGCGCCGCCCAAGCTGCCTCTCAGAGCCACGTCCTCACTGCAGCCCAACACCCCCCTGCTCGAGCCGCAGGCCCGAGGGTGCCAGGAGCCACCACAGCGGCCACCAGGGAAGAAAACACAGCTGGAAACTTGAGCGTGGAAAGCGCGGCAGCGTGGTGCCCCGAGGGGGGCCTGGCACCGCCCCCCGGCGCCCAAAAGCACCTTTGCTCAGTCCCCTCTGGCAGCGGGACAGGCGCTGGGCTGCGGAGCTGAGCACCCGCAGGGTACAGGGCAGGACCGCCACCAGCGCCCGGGGCGCGGAGCCGGCCCCGCAGCGCAGCCGGGAGCCTCCCGTCTCACCTCCACCAGGTGGTTGTCGGGCCCGTACAGCTCCTTGTCCAGCTCGATGACGAGGCTCTTGAAAAAGGAGGAGAACTTCCTCTTCTGCTTGCTCGGCTGCAGAACAGAGCGGGAGAGGCTTGGCCTGATGTCAGCAGCTAGAGAGGGCCCCGGCCCAAACACCACCTCCAGCACCCAGCGAGCACAGGGCCGTACCCACCCCAGCCAAGCTCTCAGGACAGAGCACCCGTGCTCCTCCCACCACCACTTCACCCCTGCCCGTCTCCTTACGTCCTCCAGCAGTTTGCCCTCCACGCGCAGCTCCCAGGAGGCCACGCGCTCACCACCCTCCCCTTCTTCTTTGCCCGGGGTGAACGTGTTGGAGATGTAAATCCTCAGCTTGCGCTTTTGCTGTGGAACAGGAGAACAGAAAGGGGGGATGCTTGGAGTGAGAGGGTGACTGCCAGCACCCACAGCACGCACCCACCTCGTAGCCCCCCCACTCTATCGGGCTGCTCGCCCTCCCGGCCAGCCAGGGCGGTCACGCACCGTCAGTGGTTTCTTAATGGCCTCCTGAATCTCCATCCTCTTCCGAGCGATGGTTTGGTCCAGCTTGCGCTCAAAGGCGAGGAGGTCCATGTAGGCCTGAGATTCTGGGACCAGTTCCCGGATCTGTCAAACAGAAACGATCCGTTCCTTGCGTACTGGGATGGATGGGGCTGCATCCCCCCACCCCAGCCCCAGCAACGCTACTGGTGCTGGGCTGACGCACCGAGGAGTCACTAAGTGACGAGTTCAGCACGACAAGGCCCGTTTCTCATTTTAAACAAAGACCAGAACCCTGCAAAGCTCTCCCCAAATCAGAGCTGTGCCGCAGACCTCACTGCAGAGCCTGTCCCTGTGCCCAGCAGCCTGCCGTAACGCAACCCTGGCTTGTCCAGAGGGACCCCCAGGAGAGGATTAGGGTCCTCCTGGGGTCTTGACTCCAAGCCACTGCCGCTCCTCGCTTGCCCAAAGTCCTGCTTGTCCAACTTGTGCACGCTCCAAACCTCTCCCCCACCCCAGAGGATGAGACCGAAACCTTCCAGGTTGGTTTGGGACTGAGCAGAAGTGACCAGCAGGCAGGGTGTGGCGCAGTGAGATCCTCCTCCCCGCAGGGACCTCATCACCCAGCTGCCCTGGGAAGGCAGCACGGATGCACCACCCCCCTCCAGCAGCTCAGCTCCTTCCCCACACACCGAGGCGGCACTCACCCTCTGCGGCAGGACCTTGTCAGCCATCTTCCTCCTTTTCACCCTGCAAAAAGCACAGAGATAGGCAAAAAAACCCCCCCAAAACCACCACTGCAGCTCTCACAGGACATCTTGCTGCCTGCCCAGTGGGAGGCTGCTGCATGCTCGGGCAGCAGCGGATTTCAGGGGACGCTGCCGAGTCCTGCTCAGACGTCAGGAGCCTGGTGGCTCTTTTGGCCCCATCCAGGCCACGAACGGGGCCAGGCTCCAGGGAGGGGAGTCCCGGCGGCAGTGCCAGCGGCTGTGCCACGTGGATGGCTCAGTCTGAGCCAGGTGTGGAGGCTCCTGCTGCAGTGAACAGGTCTGGGGGAGCAGGTCCCCTTTCGGGGCTGCTCCGTGGGACGGGGACTTGCAAGAGGGGAGCGAAGAAAGCCTGTAAGAGCATCGAGACCACGAGACCTCAGACCAGCGCTGGAAAGTAAACGAGTAAGAAAACACACCCCTGTGGGCGAGCCAAGATGACTGCAGGGAGAAGGTGTGGGACACCTAGAGCCTATTGACAGGGAATGAAATCCAGTCCCGGGGTTTGCTTCGCTGCTGCCACTTGCTAAAGGTGCTGCAGGGCAGGAGCAAGGAGAAGGTGGGTACAAGGCAGAACTGCAGCGAGGCAGGTACGCCCCTGTCTGCGGGACAGTGCTCCCGAGTTTCTCTGGAAGGGCCCACCGTGTTCTCCCCCGGCGCTACAAACCAAAGCCCAGGTCTGTAGGAGTCCAGGAGCTCCCTTAAAAACAGCTTCAACCAAACTACCCTTACCACGGTGGAGCTGAACCCACCGCGGGGAGAGGAAGCAGAGGGACCTCTAGAGCCGCAGCCTCGCTCAGAGCCATTTTAGCTCTCTCCAGGCTTGTAGTACCCTGTGAGACCACAGGGCCCCGGGCTCTCCTCCCCTCCCGCAGGCTGCAGACTCCCGGCCCCCCATCAGCCCGAGCCCACCCCGATGCCCCGTTAAATTCACGCTCAGTGCCTGGATACGCAGGGAAACACTCTCCTCCCGCTCTGCCGCACGCGTAAGAGACGGGGCAGAGTCCAGCAGGCGAAGGGAAGTCCCTCTCCCTCGGCAGCAGGTGAAACAGCCGGGCAGCAACCGGGGGTGTCCGTGCTGCCATCACGGGGTGCCCCACGGCTGCTCGAGCAGGAGGACACGTCAGGAGAGCAGCCCGAGGTAAGAGGGGGGTGAGAGCCCTTCTCTGAGCTCTTCTTGCCGGATTAAACGCTTCCCGCCCCGCAGGGTTTGGGCACCCCATTAGCAGCTGGCAGTTCCCGATCCCTTGCTCTGCAGCCAGCTGGGAGCAAGGATGCTCGACCGGCCGACCACAGCTGACCCCACACAGCCAGCCCCCGGGAAGGATGTCCTCGCTCGGTGACGAGCTGCCCCTCATCCTTCATCCCCAGCTGGCTCCGGAGCGCCCAAGGGATGCGCAGTCACTGCGCAGGGGCTGCAGTGCCCTGCAGGAGGATTACGGAGCCAACCGAGCTGTCGGCCGCCAGCCTGCCACGCCGCCAGGGCAGCGAACAGGACCCCCAGTATCCATTAGGACCAGGGGATCCTGCCCTGAGAAACAGCCTCCAGGAATCAGGGAGCCCTCATGGAAAACCGAAATGCAGCAAAGCGATTATCAGTGCTGTAAACAAGCGAGGAGCTGCTGGCAGAGCCCCACGGCTCGACGAGAGCAGCCCCAACAAACAGCCCTCCTGAGACCACAGCGCCGGGGAGCGTCTCTACAACCTGCCACCCTCGTCCCCACCCACGCCTGTGCCTGCCAGAGCCAGCACGAACCCCCGTGAGAAGGGGAAAGACCCTGAGGAGCTGGTGCTGGGGCCTCTGGCAAGTACAAACACATGCAGAGAGGCTTTTCGGTTGCTGGCACGGAGATGAGAGCGTGGGGAAGCTTTGAGCCCAGCGATCTCTGTTCCCCACCATCGCAAAACATCCCAGCCCTGAGCTCCAGCAGGTTTCCCTCCACCAGCGGTGCCAGCCGGGGGCAGCCCGCAGGCACGCTGTGCTGGCTCCTGCCCCGCTGCAGGCACCTCACCCCTCTGCAGCAGGGCAGGGAGCTGCTGGTTTCTGCAGCAAAGCGCAACTGGGACCCAGTACATCAAACCACCTGCCTCCAACCCGTGCAGGGCCCAGCCCAGAGCAGGAGGGTGCCGGCTCCTTACCCTCTCCTCTGGGTGGCCAGCGGTGGCTGTGCCTGGGGGGTCAGCAAGCGCTTCCTGAAGGGGTCCATCATCGACTGCGGCAGGCCGGGTCTCATCGGGGAGGCTGCTCCATAGGGGGGGGCTCCCGGTGGTCCCACCTGCAGCCCGGCCATGGGCATCCTGCTGCCAGGCGGCATCCCTGGGCGCTGGGAAGAGAAGGGGGAGAGCGTGCGTTAAACACCGCCCTGCAAGGGGGGGGGCTGACCTTTGCCGGGGACCAGCAGACACCTTCTGCCCTCTTGCTTCTTCCCTGGGCGAGATTTCTGAGGCTGCACCCTGCTCTGCAGCGCGGGCAAGGGAGAGGGCAGGGAAAGGGGGAAGGACATCAAGAGCTGCAGCTTTCCTGGCTGCAGGAAGAGTGATGGGAAAGCAGAACCGGGCTGAGCAGAAGCTCCTGCCCGCAGGGGAAGCTCAGCCTGCCAACCGGCACGGGGCCGGAGCCGTGCGTGGCCCTGAGCCACCGCCACGCAGCAGGAGACGTCGGACTTGGAGCGTCACGAGGCCTCGTGACAAAGGTCACGGCCTGCAAAGCCTTCACCCTGGGGACACGACGGGCGGTGCCGTGGGCTCCTCTCCGGAAAGCAGCGGCGCTGGCAGGCGCGATGCCTGGGAGGGGAGCGGGGCGATCCCACCTCCCAACAGCACTGGTCACCGGGCCAGCAGGCAGGAAGGAAGCAGAGCTCCTGGGCAAAGGGGATGGAGGCAAGAGCTCACCCCCTGCCAGCGTGCCAGCTCCCAGCCTTTCCCCGCCAGGGACCCAGAAAGGGCATTTACGAGCCACGACACAACACCTAACGACTCCTGCGAGGGGTCCCAACCTAGGGCAGCACCCACAGCCCCTCTGCAGCCCCCCCGAGCAGAGCAGGTGCCACCAGGTCTGCACCCCACGTGTCCCCCCGGGGCCCTCGACAATCAGTCACGGTACCCCACGACCTGCCGGCCGCCCCGGCGCGCTCCAGCCTGCTTCACTGGCGGTCCAAGCCAACGGCCTCCCTGGATCCTTTAATCCTCACGCTCCCCGCTGCCAAGACGTGAGGCTGGGAGAGCCACCAAGCCAGCAGAACAACATTTCTCCCCTGCCGCAGGCTCCTCGACATGCCAGGACACCCCCCACAACCCCCCTCCCACCGCCCTGCTGGGGCACATGGCCGTGTCACGGAAGACAGCTAATGAAGCCACCTCGTTATCCCCAAGGAGCCCAGCAAGGCACCACCACGAGCTGATGAGCTTATCTGCACACAGGCACTAATTTCAGCGCAAAACCTGGCGTGGGAGCGCTTGGAGCACAAGACCACCGCTGCAGCCTGCCTGTTCCCTGCAGCTTTTACAGGCAGGCTCGGAGTCACGGTGGGGGGGTTCGTCTGATGGCAACTGGAGCCAAAACACACTCACCTCCTCCCCAAAAAAGCTGGTAAATGCAAAAGCAAGAGCTTGGAGTTGCTTCTGCTCCAGAGCCCAAGGCCACAGGTGTCTCTGCAAGGGGGAGATCCCAAAAACATACCGAGAGCTGCGTGGAGAAGCACGCTGCATCTGGGAAGGTCAAGCAGCAGCGGGCCACAGGACTAGTGCTGCACGTGGAAGTTCAAAAACCACGCACACGAGGCGCAGGCTGAGCCCATTACACAACCAAACGCTGTCTCCACCTTTGCTCAGCCTTCCTTTGAAGCAGCTCGTCCAGAGCCTGGGCTCGCTAGCCTGCCCTTGCCCCAAGGCAGGAGCCTGTTTCTTCCTCCTAACAGCCCCCAGATGTTTCTCTCCTTTTGATCAGCCACATTTGCGCAACTCCTCGTGACAAGCACGACTGCGCCGGCGCTGCCAAGAGCCGACCACGGCCAGCAACACCTCCTCTTTTGCCAAAAATCACAAGGCAAGAACCCAGTTTTTCTGGGTTTATCAAGAAATCTTCCGTGGCAGGGCTGGGAGGAGAAGCAGCACCAAGATCCACACCCTTTGCAAAATGAAGAGACACAGGTACTGAGTGAACGCTGTTTACGAGTACAGCGTGGCTACGGGAGGGCTGTGCTCCTATAACCGTGCTGACTCACCTGCAAGGGCTTCTGGAGGCAGATAAGCCGTGAGAACAAGTTGTGAAACTTTTAATCAGAAATCCAGGAACCCCAAGAAAAGCTGTGCGGTGCCAAGGCTGCAAGCAGTCACCTGCAGCTCCCTACGGCCACCAGGAGCGTGAAGACAGACGGCTTTCGGGGAAACCCCTGTCCCTGGGTGCTTCTCCAGCCCACACGGGAGACACTGATCAGCGCCACAGGGAAACTGCTGTGAGGGTCAGGGAGGTTCCCTAAACGATAATGCACAACAATCCAACACCTTCCCCACACATGCTGATGGGGGAACGCTGTCAGCAGCTTGCTTGGACTCAGAGGCGAGGTAGCCACGACCAGCTCCCGTCCCTCAGCCAGGGCACCGACCATGCCCCGAGGTCTCTCCTACCTCCCTCTGCCACTCCATGGGTCACATTTCTGATCTATCCCTGAAATGAGAGATTTAGAGGCTGTCTGAAGTCAGCTGAGAGCGCCTTTAACAGCTCCACATCCTCGTACAAGGTCTCCTGCGTTGTCCATCTGCTCTTCGGAGGGCGAGAGACCGCTTGGTTGCAAGAAAAGGAGACAATTCTGTCAGCAGGGAGAGGTTCAGCACAAGGATGAACAGATCTGTCATCCTTAAGACTCTCACGTCACCTCCACAAACATCTGAGAACCATCAGCCACAGTTAAACTGCCAGGGGAGCAAGTTCCAGCCCACCAGGGACCTGCATCTGATCACTTGGACAAGCAAAAAAGGGAAAGCAGAATCCTCCATGCGGATGGTTTCCTCTCCACCCCCCCCCCCCGAGTTTACCCTCAAGATTTGCAAATTGCTAACAGAGAAGCCTCTCAGCAAAGCAGGGCCAGCCTCTGCCTTCTGTTCAACCAGCAACTGCATCCCTGTCCGGGGGGACGGCAGCCCCCTCGCCTCCTGACGAAGGCCGCAGGCTCCCAAGACTCAACTCCCACCAGCACGGCACAGCCACAAAGCAGCAGGACAGCTCCAGCCTTGGAAACGAGCGGGAGGCAAGAGGGCTTAAATTCGGGAAATTTTATTAGATCAGCTCAAACCAAGACCTTCCTTAGCTCCTTCCTGTCCAATGTCCCTTGTCCCTCTGTCCACCCCTCTTTACCCAGAGCAGCGCTGCTGCCCCATCCCCGCCGGGTCCTGCCTCGTCCTCCCCTCCCTGCCCCGCTGCGCCTGCCAGTGGGGCGGACAAAGGGCAAACCTTGCAAGCTCAGCTCCGAGGAACAAGCTGGACCTTGTCCAGCCTCCCCCTGCGGAGAGCGAGCGGAGCCGTTTGGAAAGGGGACAGAAAACAGCTTGTTTCTGCTCCCTGCCAAAGCCGAGGGAACGGACGGGGCCGGCTGCGGTTTAGCGGTTCATCCCAGGTCAGCGCGCAGGCCACTGGCGTTTGGGGAGCTCTGCTGGGAGTCAGCTTCGGCTGAATCCAACGGGAGGCTGGAAGGCTTCCCGATGGATGTTCATTGGCATGACAGGAGCCTCCCCGCCTGCCAAAAGCCCCTTCTTGAGGGAGGGCAGGCCAGAAATCAGAGGCTGGTGGCAAAAAGGAGAAACAAGGGGAGTAAGAAATTGCAGGATGGGTCTGCAAGAAGCAGCTGGGCTGGAGAGCGAGCTTGAAGAAAAGCAGCAGTTCACAAAACAGCTCGAGAGCCTCTCTTCATCTCCCAAGACCGCGGCTCTTCCCTGCATCTCCCCAAGTCGGGGGAAAGGCTCTTCCTGACGCACGTCCCGTTTTGCTCCGTCCAGAAAGGCGTGATCCAACTTTGTACATACTAACAGCCATGGAGCGAGAGCCCACATGCATCCTCGCCCGGGGCTTTGGGAGCAGAGCCCTGGACAGGCGCCAGGCGACGACAGCTCTTCCTGCAAGTTCCTCCCCGCGTGCCTGGACGGCATTAGGGCAGATGCAGAAGCAAACCCTGTTCAAGCAGGATTTGAGCTCCACACCAGGCTGGGCTCAAGGAGAGCTTGGCTGCCTAAAGCCACCACTCGACCCCGGGCTTTGCATGGATCAGGACCAAGTGAGCCCACACCCCAAAAGGGTGCTTTCCCCCCTGCTTTGTTCTTTCTTATCTGTGAGCAAATCCCTCTTGGGAGGGTGCCAGGAAGAGCCTGGGTTCGTGTTGGCAGAGATCATCATCCAGGAGGCGGTGTGCTGATCGAGGTGCCGTTGCACGCTGCAAGCTCTCACGCAGAACCTCGCTCCCAGCAAGCCCCCAAACTGCCCCAACGCAGCTAGTCACGCTTGGAAGAGCTGCCATATTTTGATACAGGAGGAGCTCCAGGAATCAGATCACTTCTCAGCTAAAAACTGTAGACAAGGAAGTAGTAAATCAAAGGGAGAAGGGCAAAGCAACAGGCAAAGATACCGAGCAGATTTAGGACATGTGCTGGCAACGTTTCAAGCACCAGCGGAGATGTCTGGGTCCAGACAACCGTGCACGTCTGAGGCCTCACATCTGAAGCCGCAGATGTTACAGGTCGGAGAAAGGAAAAGTCACGGGGATTCAAACACGGGCATTAACGCAAGCAGGAACAAAGGTGTTGGGTTCCTGCCTGAGAGAGAAACTCTGGCAGCTGCTAACACAGCGTGGAGGCACCCACGGGAAGAGCAGAGATAGACGCCTGACATAAACCACTGCCTTTGGCGCTGCTGCAGTGCTCAACTGCCCAGGGAACGGCTCCGAGAGCTCCCGAGAAGGTCCTGTGGAGGAAGAATAAGGGCCTTCAACAGCAAGTTGTGGAGATGTTGCCCACCTAGAACTTCACTGTCAGTTTCCCCGGGAGAAACAAAGGGTGCCGTAGCCTCAGTTGTTGCCTTCCTCCCTCTTGCTCCAAGAGGACAGCGTTCATCTGCTTTGTATCACTTAAATTAACTCGAGGCTCAGTCTGTGATGAAACCCGCGTGGAAACCATCTCCCTTGGGAAGGGTGGGGTCACTCAGCCCAAGCAGCATCACAGCTTTCCATGTAGCCTTCTGGTACAGCTCCAGCCCTGGCTGTTGTCCCCAGGTCCCCTTCCAGCCAATCCCAATCACACAATGAGCAAGAACACTGTTTTCCTCTGCTCCCAAGAAGACTGGGCGTGTATCTCTGCCGTGCTCCACTACACCCTCTCCAACATGTCCAGGCCAGCCCGTCTTTCACGTGGCTCCACACCAGCAATAATCCACACTTCTCCGTCCCAGCTGCCTGCGTGGGTTTCTCCATGAAGCACGACTCCACTTTCCTTCACGCTGCTGCCTCCCCAGGGACGGGATCACCGAGCTGTAGCTGCTTTCAGGGTGAGGAGGTGCTCAGACTGCAGCAGCAGGCCCACACACACCAGGCTCTTTCTCCCCAGCAACTGCCATGAAACCCTTTTAACGGGGCACCTAACGACTCACCGCTTTTTGCCACCTCTGTGCACCGGCGAAGCACGGGCACGGGGTAACTTTGAGGCTGGAGCGCTGCTTTGCACAGTCCCATCTCCACCACACCGAGCCAAGCCCGCTCCCTGCCACCATGTCAATCTGATAACTTGGGGAAAAAACCTCTCCTAAGCCCAAAACCAGCACCTGAACAAACAGAAGAAAAGCTCCGTCGCGCTGTATTTACCCCGGCCAGCACAGCCTGGATGCCGGGGGCTGGGACTCGGCCTTGGCATCCGTCTGCCAGCAACCAGCACAGGGACTGGGATGGGGGCTCTGCCCACAGACCCACCACCCAGCAGCCTGACAGCTCAGCTGATCCTCCTCCTCCTCCTAGAAAAACCCTTTTCTTGGTGCTCCAGGCACGGCACCGGCACCTGGCTGCTCTGGAAACATCAGTTCCCGAAAGAGTCCCAGACTGGTCCCAAAAGGAACTGCCAAAGGGAGTCATCATCTTGAATTCCCTGCTTGAGCCGCCAGTAAATAACCAGCAGGCATGCAAGGATGTCAAAAGGACGAGCATATGTTTAATAATCCAGTGATTAAAGAGCCCCTAAGCGCTTGCTGGGGTGGATGAGGCCTGTTGTGTCTGCTAGTGCCCCAGTAATTGCTGTTCCTGAAGCCAGGGCATAACGGAGCAGAGCAGTCCTGCGGCTACGGCGGGGATGGCCACTGGGAGGGGAGGGGCTGCTCTCCCAGCCCGAGAACTGCAAAACAAAGGGCAGACCCTCCGGATCGCACCCGCTCTCCCCTCCCACGCGCAGGCAGCCCTGCCAGCGAGCTGCCAGCCAGATGCAGCTCACGGCCAGCCCCGGGGCTCCCCCGGCCCCGCCGACCCCACCTGCACCGGCCTCCCAGGGCCAGACGCCGCAGTGACGTACGCTCGGTGGACACCACCCGACGCCGGCCGTGTGCTCCCAACACCTGCCACCATCACGGCGTCAGGGCCGGGAACGGGGGGGGGGAAAAAGCAAGTGTTAGTCTGTTTACCCACAGCGGCGAGCGGCTCCCGGCTGTTCCCGTCAGGTTGCGGCTTCCCGACGGGATTTTGCAACCTGCAAGGTCAGGGCAAAGCCACCGAGCACCCGCTCGGCCCAAACCACCTCTGAGTGGAGTTACCCTCGCTTCACGCTCAGAGCAGCCTTGCTGTGCCATCTCAGCTCTCAGTGCTGGGCTTTTCGGTGTTTTTAAGGCTACAGGAAGGGGGGGGGGGGAAAGTTGTTTCCTCATCTTGTATTAATGAAGCTTGCAAGCTGGAAACTCCCTCGGCTCGATTTATTTCTCAAGTTTTAATTCATGCAAATAAGGCGGCAGCTCCGGAGGAGGCGATCAGCGGCAGATGAGAACGTGTTGCACAACTGGGCTCCTCCATTTCAAGCCTGCCTGGAAGAGTATGCTCTACACCAAAAACCTAACAACCAAAATAATCACCCTGTGCCTAAGACCAAACCAACAAGCTGTGTGTGCAAGGAGGAGGCAGGAATGGAGTGTAGGTCAGAATATAGTTCTTACAAGAGATGTCCAGGCTGGAAAAGGAGTGATTTCTTTTGCTTTTTGAGGGCTGCTCCCTGTTCAGATTTACTTTCCCCCAACATTAGCAAGCGCCCGCTCTCCTCGTCCACCACTTCACCACCTCCTCGGCTTCTTCTGGACGATGCGCGCCCCCAGCCCAAAGGGTTACCCCCACCTTGGCCAAAGACGCAAATAAACGGGTTCCGAGGCAGCTCCGCGCTACGGGAAATGGCTGCGGAGCCGGAGCCGGGCGCTTGGCCTCTGCCGGGAGCAGCTCACGCCTCCTCCGCTCCGGCCCCCGGCGGGGTCTCACCGGGTAACGGGGCCGGACACGCCGGCGGGACCGCGGCTGCGGCGGAGGGGACGTGCTCGGCGACGCTGCCTTAACTTTTACCGGGGGTTTCTGAAAGGGTGGAAAGCGAGAGGGGGGCGAGACGGAGCGCGTGGGGGCATCCTCACTAAAAAGGGCTGGAAAACGTTCCCGGGGATCCAAGCCCGGGGTACCGGGGGAGGCCGGGCTCCTGGGCGCGGGGTGAGTTCGGGAGCTGGCGGAGGCCCGGAGCCGCTGCCCCGGCCCGCCGCGGGCCCCGACGAGCGGGGAAGGCCCCAACGGCCGGTCCAGCGCCCGCCACCCCCGGGCGGCGGGGCCCTGAGGGGGCCTCCGCGCTCCCCCTCCCCCCCCGCCTCACACCGCCCCCCCTCCCCATCCCGAACCCGCCTCACCTGGTACTGCGCGGCGGCCGGGCCCATGGGGCGGTAGCCCGGAGCGGCGGCAGCGGCCGGAGCGGGGCTGGGGCCCCGCAGGATGGCGGGGCCGGGCCCCGGGGGCGGCGGGGCGGCGGCGGGGGGCAGCGGGCTGAGCGGGAAGGCGCCGCGGCCGGCCATGGCGGGGGGGGGGAGGGGGCGAGCGGCCCCCGCCCGCGCTGTTTACTCGGAAGCGGCGGCGGCGCCCGGAGACGGAGTCAGCGCGCGGCGCCCGCTGGCCCCTCCCCCCGGAACGCCCCGCCCCCCCGCGCCGTGGCACCGCCCCCGGGAAAAGCCCCGCCTTCCCGCGCAGAGGCTCCGCCCCCAGGCGTGGCCCCGCCTCCCCGAGGCGAAGCGCACCTGTGTGCGCGCGCGGGTGTGTTCGTGTGCGTGTGCACGTGTGTGTACGTGTGTACGCACGTGTGTGTACGTATGTGTACATATGTGCGTGGGGGTGTGTGTGTAGACGTGTGTGTGAGTGTGTGAACATGTGTGTATATGTGTGTGGGGGTATGTGCTTACGTGTGTGTGAGTGTGTGTTTACGTGTGTGTGTACGTGTGTGTGTTTACATGTGTCTACGTCTGTGTGTGTTTACGTGTGTGTGTACGTGGGTGTTTACATGTATGTACGTGTGTGTTTATGCGTGTGTATGCATGTGCATGCATGTGTGTGTTCATGTGTGTGCACATGTGTGTACGTGTGTGTGTCTGTGTGTGTCTCTGTGTTTGCCTACGTGTGTGTGTACGTGTTTGTACGTGTGTGTACATATGTGTGGGGGGGTGTGTAGACGTGTGTGTATGAGTGTGTGAACATGTGTACATGTGTGTGTTGGTGTGTGTCTACATGTGTGTGTGTTTACATGTGTGTGTACGTGTGTGTTTACATGTATGTACGTGTGTGTGTTTATGCGTGTGTATGCATGTGCACGCATGTGTGTGTTCGTGTGTGTGCATGTGTATGTTTGTGTACGGTGTGTGTGTGTATGTGTGTGTGCATGTGTGTATGTCTGCCTACGTGTGTGTGTATGTGTGTGTACATGTGTGTGGAGGGGGTATAGGCGTGTGTGTGTGAATGTGTGTGTATGTGTGTGAATGTGTGTACGTGTGTGTCCACGCAGGTGTGTGTCGGTGTGTGTTGGTGTGTGTCTACGTGTGTGCATGTGCGTGTACATGTGTGTGCGTACGCATGTGTACGCATGTGCGTGTCTATGTGTGCCTATGCGTGTGGGCGCACACGCGTGTGCAGGCAGGCGGGTGTGCAAGCGCACGCGCGTGCGTGTGCGACGAGCGTGCGAGGCGTGTGCTGCTGCACGCGGGTGTGCAGACACGCGGGTGACAAAGGGCCGGTGCAGGTGGGCGCGGGCACGAGCGCGCGGGGTGTGCGCGGGAGCGCGTGCACGTGCCCGCGTGCGGGCGCGCGGGTGTGTTTGGGTGTGGCGGCACGGGCGCGCGCACCCGAGGGCTGCGCGGTTGCAGGCAGCAGGGCCCGCACGTTGGCACGAGCCGCGCGTGCGCGGGAAGGCACGCACGCACGTGCACAGCACGCCGGGGGGGGGGGCGGGGGGGGGGGGGGGCGTGTGGGGGTCCGCGGCCGCGCAGGAGGGCTGCGGGTGCGCAGGCGCGGGGCGCGCCGGCACACGCGCGTGCGGGCGCGCGCGCACGGCGGGTGGGAGGCAGGACCCGGGGGAGCCCCGCGGGGGCGGCGCATGCTCCGCCGCGCGGCCGCCAGGGGTCGCCGCAGGGCCGGGACCGGCCGCTCGCTCCGCCCGGCGCTGGCGGCGCTTCCCGGGGGCGGCGGGAGGCAGCGGGGGGGGGCGGCGTGGGGCGGGGCGGGCGGGGGCAGCGCCCGGTGTGCGGCAGGGTCCGGTGTGCGGTTGGGCAGGGCCGGGCCTGGCGTGGGGCAGGGCGGGGACAGCGCCCGGCGTGGGGCGGGGCAGGGGCAGGGCCCGGCGTGGGGCAGGGCAGGGGCAGGGCCCGGTGTGGGGCAGGGCAGGGGAAGCGCCCGGTGTGGGGCAGGGCAGGGGCAGGGCCCGGTGTGGGGCCGGGCCCGGTGTGGGGCCGGGCCTGGCGTGGGTCCGGGTGGAGCAGCCCGCTGCGGGATCATGGAATCGTTCAGGTTGGAAAAGACCTTTGAGATCGTCGAGTCCCACCACGAGCCCTACTCTTCCAAGGACACCCCTAAACCACATCTCCAAGCACCACGTCTAAACGACCTTTAAACACATTAAGGGACGGTGACTCCACCACCTCCCTGGGCAGCCTATCCCAATGTCTGACAACCCTTCCAGTGAAAAAATTGTTCCTAACGTCAAGCCTAAACGTACCCTGGTGCAGCTTGAGTCAGTTCCCTCTTCTGTCATAAATTACCTGTGAGAAGAGCCCAGCACCTACTTCTCTACAATGTCCTCTCAGGCAGTTGCAGACAGCGATAAGGTCCCCCCTCAGCCTCCTCCAGACTGAACACCCCCAGTTCCCTCAGCCGCTCCTCACCAGACCTGTTCTCCAGACCCTTCACCAGCTTCGCTGCCCTTCTCTGGACCCGCTCCAGCACCTCAATGTCCTTCTTGCAGTGAGGGGCCCCAAACTGCACCCACCATTCGAGGGGCGGCCTCACCAGTGCCGAGTACAGGGGCACGATCCCCTCCCTGCTCCTGCTGGCCACACCATTGCTGATACAGGCCAGGACGCTGGTGGCCTTCTTGGCCACCTGGGCACGCTGCTGGCTCATGTTCAGTGGGCTGTTAACCAGCACCCCCAGGGCCTTTCCTGCCGGGCAGCTTCCCAGCCACTCCTCCCCAGCCTGTAGCGCTGCGTGGGGTTGGTGTGACCCAAGTGCAGGACCCGGCACTTGGCCTTGTTCAATCTCATACAATTGGCCTTGACCCATTGATCCAGCCTGTCCAGATCCCGCTGCAGAGCCTTCCTGCCCTCGAGCAGATCAGCACTCCCACCTAACCTGGTGTTGTCTGCAAACTCACTAAGGTGCATTCTATCCCTTCATGGAGATCACTGCTAAATAGGTTAAAAGGTGTGAAACTTAAATATGTTAAATGATGTGAAATGGGATGCAGCGGTGTGAACCTCGCAGGCGCAGGGAGGCCCGGAGTGGGGCCCCGTGAGCCCCGCGGCGCAGTGCAGGACAGCTACGAGCTGGGCATCCCCTGGGTGAGGACGCTGCCGCGGTGGCAGTGGCCGGGCTTTGGCCCCGCAGCCCTGCCTGTCCGGCTGGAGCTCCTCCAACAAAAGGCCCCGTTGTGCCTCTGCGCTTTCGGACCGTGATGGTGACTGTGACGTCCCTTCTTGGGACTTTGGGCAGGCCTGGGGTGTAAATCGCCCCGCCTTGTTACAGCATCACCCCGTCCTGCAGGGACACGCCAGTTCAGCCACCGCAACCATGTCCCAGCTCCCTTCTACCAAGGAGAGCGGCCTGGGGCTGGCCTCAGCGTGTGTCGTTTGTCCCTTCCACAGCGTCACGGTGAACAGAAAATCACGTTGCCAGAGGTTGATGTTCACAAAGGAGACAGAGAAGTCCTGTAAAAATCAACTTTATTTGAATAAAGGGAGAGCCCCCTGGGCATATCCCTGTGGGGTCTCTCAAAATTGCTGTAGGATGCAGCCTCCTTTTTTTCCTAATTTCCCCGCTGTGTATGACCCTCCTCCTTTCCCCGTCGGCTGAGGTATGAGGAAGGTACAGACTTCCCGATCTGCCTATTACACATTCCCTTTTAACATGTATACTCCCTGCAACATACATCGCATGCATCATTATTTCTAACTTTATGCCACCCAGGGTGGAGAAGTTAATATTCATAAGTTTGTTAAGCCTGCGCTGTCTTTCCGAAAATTGGAAAGTTCAGATGATACTTGGTTTTACAACGAACTTTTGGGTTTGGCCGAGTTATCCCTTTTTTCAGAGCCTGGTTAGTTCTTTCAGGTTGTCTAGCAACTGACACTCATTGTGTGCTTCTGACAGATGTTCTTCTGTTCAAAGATAAATCGCAGATTAAGGCATGACTAAGACTTCTGAGAAAGTAAAGTGATACACACCCATATTGCAACAAACTTTATTTGTAAAGACTTGTAGGTCTGTATTTCTGTCGGTGGGCAGATGTCACCTCTGGGGAGCCAGGACAAGATGCTCAGAGAAATGTACCTGTGGCTGGGGATTGTCTCCGGGTCTTGTGGGGATTGGGGCTGGTCTTGTGCTGAAGCAGAGGAGGAAACATCCGTGGAGGTTTTATCTTTGGTGTCCTGCTTCCTTTCACAGGGGTGTAGCTGGGGAGGAGAAACCTTTGTAACTTCTGTGCGTGTTCCTAATCCCCGCTCTCTTTTCTGCTAGCAGCAGAGATCCCCATCAGCTGGTCTCGCAGAACTGCCCTGGCCGAGCCCCCCAGGCACCAAAGCTTGCTGTGCGGTGAGATGGCCGGCAGAAGAGACCCGATGGCAGTCATTACCCCTGTTTTTTGCCCGTTCTCAGCCTCTCATGGGTGTTTTGGAGGACAGCACTACCATTTTCACAGCCCAAAGCAGGCCCGGGTGTCTTACAGGACCTCTGGCTCCCACACAGAGCTGGGGCAAGTTAATAAATCTCTGCCAAAACTCCTCTCTGTTGTGCCCAGCAGAGATGTGTTACACCACACTCAGGGAGTGACAGCCTCTGCCCCATCCCGAGATGCCTCTGCAGCTCCTGGTGCTCATGGTGGGGGTGAGCAAGGAAAAATCTTTCTTTGTTTTCAGTGATGCGTCATCTTGTTCCCGTACCACGGTCCTGTTGTCACTGGCCTGCTCTGAGCCTGGTGGCCTCAGAGCTGGCAGTGGCTGGGACAGGGACTGGGAGAGTGGTGGAAGAGATGCCTCCTCGGGAGGGCAGTACAGTGACAGCAGGTGCATGGGGCATCTTCTCAGGGGTGCCCAAGGGATTGTCCCCCAAAGTTCAGAGCAGGACCCAGCTGGGCCCTGATGGGGCACCGGAGAGCCCCTCAACAGGCTGCCCCAGCACACCAGCTTGTGGGGAAGCCATCAGTACACCAGAGACACCCCAGCCCCTCTGAAACCCTGGCTGGAGGACCCAGGCCAAGGCTCCCAGTCCAGGTGCAAGGAGAACTGCGGTGGGCAGGGTGCTGCCCCCTCCAAAAGCTGTCAGGGTCCTGGAGGAGATGCCCCACAGCTGCCCAGCGAGCGAAGTGCTCTCCACCTCACAGCAGATCCCCCTGCTTGGCGTGGAGGCTGCCAGATGTCTCCCGCCGTGGGCAGAGCTCGCCCTCCAGCCCGTGCGAGCGCCCAGTTGCAGGAGGTGTGCGGGGCCGGTGTCCCCCATCCTCCCGCAGCACAGACCCCGCTGTGAGTGCCCAGTCCACAGGTGCCAGGTCCTCCTCGGTGCCAGCCTGCCCTGCCACCAGCGCACCCATGGACCTTGGCCCCCTGCTGCCCCCCGCCCTGACCAGGGCCATGGCCCGGAGCTGGGTGGCACAGCCCTGGACCTGTCGCGGCCCCTGTCTCCTCTGCCTCGGGTGGTCCCACCGTCCTTGCAGCCTTGAGTGATGCCACTCAGCCCTGGGGGCTTTCTCTGCTCCTACCCCGTGGGATGAGATTTGGCACCCCTCTGGGGCTCGGCTCAGCCCCTCTCTTTTCCCCCCAGCTCTGGCTCTGAGACCCTCGGCTGCAGCTGATTCACTCCATTTTCTCCCTCTTTGCATCCCTTTTCTCCTTTTTCCCCCTCTTCCCCCTTGCTGCTCCATTTCCATCACCAGAATAGTCATCTTGTGGCCACTGACCCTTTTGACCAGGCAGATGCATCCCCCCTTCCCCTCTTTGCCACCACGGCTTTTCGGCCAGGCAGGACACACGTGCTCAGCCCCGTCCCTCAGTGACCTGCCCCAGCCAGCCCTGGGCTGGCAGGATGCCTGCCTGTGCCCAGTTCAACCAGTCTGGCTGCCCATGCAGCGACCAGGACAAGAGCAGAGCTCTGCCTGCTTTCTCCCAGCAAGCTGCTTGCAGAAAATAATAGATGGTGCTGTGGGGTGCTCCTGTCTTCCCAAAGTGTGTTGGGTGCTGGTCCAGGGCCGAACCATGGAGCATCCCTGTGTCTTGCTGTCCTGAGTTCATTTGCTGGGAGCAAGAAGTGGCAGAGGACATGCTGTGATAAGGGAGGTGATGCCCACACCATTCTGCAGATGGGATGCAAAGGAGACTTTCTATCTTCTGGCATTCAGTTAGGAGTAATAAAGTAGAAGTTTTGAAGACCTTCAGCTGAAATCACAAGTGAAAATGGGCGCCCTGAGGGGGATGGGGTCTTCCTGCAGCGGTGTGGGGGACTCCACAGCTGATCACGGGGTGGCCTAAAAGTGCCACAGCCCCTTGGTGTGGGGGGAGCTGCATCCATGGACATCAGACCCAATGAGCAGGGGTAGGGACAGGGCTACCTGGGGCATCCCTCGACATGGGGATGTGGGTGCTTGTTCTGAACTGGGGTGTGTGGGGCTCTCCAGAGGAGCCCACTGCATCCCCAAACCACCTCCTGTTTTGCCAGCTTGCCCTCTGTGGCTGTTGATGCCCCATGCTGGGGATGTGGTGCTGGACTGGTGTGTCTGGGCTTATTTTGGTTTTTTTTTCTCATCCTGTGAGGCTGGGAGTGGGTCATTCCTCTCCAGAGGCTTGGACAAGCCAGGGCTGCTCCCCACAGAGAGCAGGGGCCCATGGTGCTGGGGAAGAAGATCTGTGGAACAAGGTGGCTTCCCCGGGGCCAGCTTCCCAAAAGGGGTCTCAAAGGTACCACCAACACCCCTGTCCCCTTCGAGCTTCACTCTGTCGGCACTAGATGGAGCAAAGCACTAAAAAAGGAAATTTTCCTGTTAAATTACGTCTCCCTCATCCCTGTTGTTTGACTTGGTCCTGGTGGTGGACCCCCACGCCTGGATAAAATTGGGATGAAATGAGGTTTGGGGGCAGTTGGTGCTGGGGCACCAACCCTCACCCAGGTTTCCAAACCGTCCAGCTCTCCCTCCCCGCCTGCATGCTTCCACCGCAGCCTTAAACCACCATGAAAACACATTTCTTCCTTTCAGAAGCGCTGACACTTCATTAAGCAGAACATGAAACCCTGCTCCGGTGGTGATTACAGAGCCGCTAATAACCCTTAATGAAATCCCATGAAAGCGCAGGAGTTTCTTGGGGGTGGCACAGGGCAGCGAGCGATGCTCGGGGACTGTGCTCCCGTGCCCGATGAGTCAATCTCTGGGCTGGCATCCTAACCTTGCTGCAGATTTATTTGCTGTCTGCCATCCCAGCAAGTTTGACAGTGGTTTTGGGGAGGTTTCTAGGATTTGGGGGGCTGTGTAGCCCCTGTCTCTTCAGTGAAGGCACCAGGATGGGCAGTAAAAGTCACAATGTCTTTCCCATCCAGCAGCTTCACCACAGTGTCCCAGGCACTGGGCACAGGCAAAACCTGTCCGAAGGTGATGGTGAAGTCTCTCTGCATCACAGTTGTCACTGAAGACCTTTCCCTGAGCAGAATTCCTACACATTAATGGGTCAGAAAAGGCTCCTTTCAGCCCTTTCCCTCTTACAGGGCTTAAGTCCTCAGCAGGACGTTGTTCCAGTCTCATTCCTGGTGCCTTCTCAGCTCAGTGGGACAGCAGCGATGATGAATGTTCATCCCCATGGAGGACACACATGGCTCTGCCGTTCATCCACGCAATCACTGAGATGATTTTCCTGCTTTGTTTCAGAGTGGGTGGTGCAGAGCACCGGTTCTCTTTCCCATAGGAAAACCATTCTCCAGGGTGCAGAGCTGCTTTTCCTCCTTCTAGGTAGGAAAGAAATCTAAACCAGAGAATCCTCACCTCTTGGTTTGTGGTTTTTTTTTTTTCTTTTGCTGAAATGTAAGAGATGCTCCTAAACCCAAATAAACTTCTGGAAATAAGGTAGATAAACAAAAGGCTTAAGATGAAGGAACGCCAGCACAACAGCAATTTGATTTGCCTGCGCGTGTGCTCTGCAATGCAGTCGGTAGGTACAAGGCATCCTGCTGCGATGCTGCAGGGCCCTTGCAGAAGCGATGGGCTTTCAGGGAAAGAAGGCAAGGATTGTGAGGATTAGGGCTTTATTGCTTTTCCAGCTCTGGTTTTGTTCCTGTCATATTACAGTGAGTGCACGGAAATCCCCAGGGCTTGGGGACAAGCACAGGCCAGCAGCCAGGACGCCAGGTCCTCCTCCTATCCCTGGTTTGCTGAATGACCTTCAACAAGTTGCTTCTTTTCCCTTCTCCCCAGTTTTCCCACCCCTGTTGCAGTGGGAAATGCTCTCTCCCAACCCGCTCGGTCCTGCTGCTGCCGGCAGATTTCCCCGCACGGGGCAGAGGTTGCCAATAAACCACGGCACCAGTTTCCCGGCAGGAAAGCAGATCCAGGCGGTGGGGGAACATCTCCATGGGTGTTTCCAGTCCCTGGTGAGTGCATCTTTGCAATCGTTCTGTGGCCTGAGAGCTTCGGCAGCTTTAGGAGTAGCTCTCTGCTTCAGTCCATCTCCGGGGATCAGCAGACGCTTGGGAAAAGTCCTACTTTCCTTTTTGCCTTAATGCAGAAAGTCCGGAGCTCCCAGGAATGCTAGGCATTGCACCATCTTCTCCACTTACTCGCATGCCGTTTTTAATCTCCTCTTGTGACATTTTTGGAGGTGTGGAGACCCCAACAATTACTTTGCTGGAGTTCCTCAAAATTTTGAACTTTTCCAGCATCCCACCAGGTGCCAGATCATTAGCACGGGGGTCAAAGACCAGAAGATGCTGATTAAAGGACCTTCTCTTTGTCAGCTAGGAGCAAACTTGATTATCCTGGCTTCTATTATGTGGCACAGGCTGAAGCCTAATTAGCGAGACCCTGTTCATCAGCGTAGGTGAGGCTCAGTGCCTCTCTGGAAAGGCTGCTTGTTCTCAGCTGTCTGCCTAGACCAGGGGAAACTTCCTTTCTAGATGAAAAGTCAGGAGCATCCTTTGCATATTTTTCAATTAAATCTCCCTTTCTGGAGGTCAGTGCAGACCCTGGAGGCAGATCCAATTAACATATAAATTGCAAATCCATGCTGGTGGCCAATACATACTTTGGGGATGGAAATAAGATATTTAGCTTATCACAGTAACGCTCCTGAGAGATGGAAAAGTCTCCCAGATGGACAGTCACGAGTGGCAAAGGAAGGCAGCAGGGACCAATATTATTTGACGAGCAGCCTTGACCGTGGCAAGGAAAGGCACAGAACCCCCAGGCCAAGATGCCTGGAGAAATCTCCAAAAAAGGCTGTGCTCCAGGGGAAGGACCAAGGGGAGCCACTAGAGAAGCATCAACCAAAATCTGAATTTTGCAGATTCCACCGAAGGAGTTGGTCGGGTGCAAGCTGTGGACATGCTCTCCAGGTGTTAAACTCCTTCCCAGGCACCAGTTACTTCCCAGGAGAGTGTTACAGCAACAAGTTATTGGAAATAGTGGGATGGGGATGGCTTTGGTTCACGACTGATGCAGAAGCTTGGGTGGTAGGGACATTTCACAGCAGAGAGCTCGCTATATGAAGCCCACTCCCACCATGCGTGGGACTGCAGCACCACCAGATATGACCCTGCGGCGCTTCATGCCACCAACAGCCTCTAGCTGTGACCACGTTGTGTCTTGCAGAAGTGTTGGCTGTGGGCCCGCTCTGCCTCTCGGGCATCCATCACCCAATTGCTTCCAGGGCAGCTGCAGCCTCAGCCCACGAATCCATGGAGAGTCCCTTGCTGGCAGGGTGACACCACTAGGGACGATTTGCCCTCCCAGCTGTAGGACCACTGGCTTTGTGGTGCCCCTCAACATCTCAGGGCTCCACAGCTTGAGCTGATTGCTGGTGGAAGTCTCCCAGCGGTGTGGATGCTGGTCCTGGGGTGAGCAGTTGCCAAGCTCAGAGAACATCACTCCTTGCACCTGAGCAGATGTGTTTCTCATTTTGGAAGGAAATTATCTGCTTTTCATGTCATCCTCAGGCTGGCTGCTGCAAAATCTGCATCCAGCCACAAGTCTTTGCAAGACTACGCCTGCCCCAGTCTATCCCAGCTCCATCTGGGTCCAACCTGTGACACAGCTCTGCCTGACACCTCACATAAGGCACGTGATTAAGCTTTGAGTTACCAGCCAGAAAACTCAGGTTTTAAATTATTTGCCTGTGCAGGGAAGGTTTCCCTGTCAGGAGGAGTTAAAGCGATGCTGGGAGGATGGCTCCTGTTTAACCTTCTCTGAGCTGTAATGAGATTGAGTTTGTCATCTCACCACACCGTTGCTGTTTGGCAGCTGTAAGCTTTCAGGCTGACTCTGGAGCCTGTCAAACTCCATCCACTGCTAAAAGGTTGTGTGATGGGCTCGGGATGGGTTGTGTTGCCTGGAGGCTGGGGACAACCCCTCTTGATCCCCTCCATCCCTATGGGTCAGGTGGCAAAGACTGGGCTTGGAGGGCGGGTGGCTCATGTGGCATTTGGTACCATGGGACAGGGCTGAGACAAACCCCTTGTTTTCCAGCTGAGCCAAGCTGCTTTGAGGGGGCAGGGAGCAGCGGAAGAATCAGCTTAAGACAGCCTGTTAATGCTGAAGATCCTGGATACACCACGCTGGGAAGGTGCACCCACGCTAGCAGGTGAGCCAGGTCTCCCGGCAGATCCCTGGCATCATTTCCAGCCCCATCTCTTCCTCCCACGCCTCTCCAGCGGCGATGGGCTGCCCCACTGTCCCATCTTCGCAGGGAGTCACGCCAAGTCCCCCCTGCCTTCCCCTCTACGGGCGACCTCCCTTGTGATCCAAGGCACCTGGTATTTAAAAGCATTAAGCCTGATTTTTAGGTGGTTTTGTTTCTTCGTGGGTTTTAGGTATTAGGTCAGGATCACGCTAAAACCTTCTCCCCTCTTCCCAAAACCACCAAGGAGACCTTCACATCAGCATGTCCCCGGGCTCAGCCCCTCCCTAAACCCTCCGTGCTTGGGCACAAGAGGGCACTGAAACACCACCGTGATCCAGACAGAGCTGCTGGAGCCATAAAGTCGCTTCTGCATCTTCCCCCTCTCGCTGTACATGGAGGGGTGAGCAGACACATCCAGAGGATGCTCCCACCCTACACGGTGGCGTGCATGTCCGTGCTGTGCCCTTCCCATTAAACTACATCGCCTTAAATGAGGGGAGCGAGAGCCGAGTGGAGCCAGCACCTCCTCCTGCGTGAGCAGACCTGTTATTTCTGGGGCTGGGACCAGCAAGAGCAACCAAATCCCTTGAGGTTTGTGCTCGTTGGGGTCAAACACCCACTCGCTGCCTGCAAAGCCAACAGCCCCTTCACCTGCTGGGGTTAGAGCGGGTGGACATCACGAGTCAGCTGCGCTCTGCAAACCTGGGAGCACTTAACTGATATTAATCTCATCAATGCAAATCATATTAGCTCTCCTAGATACACTGGGCCTTTACCAATAGCAATGCTAACTATTCCATATAAATAAAATTTACCAGCCTATAAACATTAGTACATGCCACAGACATATTCACCCTCATAAAAAACATCAATTGCTGCTTGACTATATTAGTGGAAATAAATTACGGGACTTTATCTCTCTGCCATGATTATGGGCAAAACCACATAAAAGAAACACTTGGAAAATGCTTTTGTGTCGATTGTTATAGAAGTTGCCAATGCTGTTCGGCTTCTTCAAACCGCTATGAATTGCATATAATTAAGGGATCTGAAAACCTTCAATGACTAAATGATAAAGATGTCCCTTTTGCAAGCCCTGAAAAACCTGTGTGAGGAATTTTTGTGCAGTTGCGGAGAATAAACCCAGTGGTTTAAGCATCACCCTTTGGGAGGGATGCAGGATAGATCCTTTCATGCTGTTTTTTTAGTGATGGGTGAACAGGAGAAAGTGTCTGATAGGGAAAAAAGAGTTTGTGATACTCAGCTGCTCAGAAAGAAGCCTGTGAGACTATTCCAGTGTGAGCATCTCTGGAAGAGTGAAACATCCAGTGGAATAAGAGTACAAGAGGGAAGTGGTGGCTGGGAGAGAATTGGGTGAGAAATGAGGCTCGTGCTTCAAGCAGGCAGGGTGATTAACCATGTGAGCAAACCTCTTAAGGAAGAGGTGGGTTTTCCTGCAGAGACTGGATGGTTTGAGAGACGCTTTCTTCTCAAATGAGTTATTGGGGAACTGGGGGAGATGAAGTGGCCTGTGGTGCTGAGAAGGTTGGTCTCGATGATTGAACATCGGATGTGCCCGTGAATCTGTGGCAGGAGGAATGAGGAGTAAGATGGGGAATAGGAGACTTCAAAGCCATGGGATGTGTCTGCAGTTGTCCCCATGACAGAGACAAGCCTTATCTTCCCCAGACCCTCCAGGCTACTCATGGGTCTCAAACCATCCTTTCCTCACCACACCGTTGCCTTATTCTTCTTCCCTGCCCTGGACATGGTGCCCAGGCTAGTTTAACGTGCTTTGCAGTAGATGAGCTTGGGGACATCATCTCCTTAAGTGTTGGCCAACTTGTTGGCTTTCCTGCCAGTTTCCCACCCAGCAAAGTCACACTGGGGTGCTGCAGGTGGTCCCGTGACCATCTGTCCCTCCTGAGCAGGGAGGAGGCTCCCAGCAGAGCTGATCTGCCTCTCCCATCTCATCTGCTTTATCTCTTCTTGAGTGTCCTCACTCATCAGCCTGGGTGATGGCCTGGTGCCTGCTCCCAGCTGTCAAGGGTTAGAATAAGGCTGCCATTCTGCACCTCTCTGCTCTTTTTATCAAGGCCTTCTCCTCCAGGTCTGTCTCAGGTATGTGGTACTCCCGTTACCATAGTAATGTGTCTCACCATCTCACAGTTTTCAGCACACTTATCCTTGTAACGTCCCTGCGCAGGAGAGGAGCACTATTGTCCCCACAATACTCACAGTGGAGGGAGGCACTAGGATGAGAAGCTCAAGTAAAGTGGGGACAAAAAAGCCCCTGAAAGCCTCAAAGGCTTGGTGTGGTCACCCGGGTGGTGGACAAATGTCCAGGGCAGAGGTGACCGTCGCTGTTTGCTCATCTTCACCCTTGCTCAGCCCCATAGCAGGGTTTCTTGTCTGGCTCTACCACTGTTGGTGCTTGCCTCCTCATCCCTTCTCTCTGTGCTTGGTGACAAGAAGTGATTAAGGGGTTTAATAATTTGAGTTTATTCTTTGCTTCTGTCTGAGGCTGTTCAAAGAACAATAAAGCGAGTCCAGCGTGATTATGGCTTAGTACAAGCATCCAGGGACGCTTCCCTTGGCAGCGCGTCCGTCAGTGTGATAATATCTGCGAGGGCAGGATGCCTCCCCAGGTACCCAGCGGGGACTCATCTTGGGCAAGTGTAAAACCTTCATGGTGGTTTGCAGCGAGTTTTGGATTTTCCTTTGGGCGAAGTCAAATGCAAAAGAGATGCGCACGCCTGACAGCTGGGCTATGGAGCCTTTCGTGCCTTGTAGGTTATTCAGTGACAGGATTTGTGTTTAATGCGGGAGCCTGGCTCCAGCCCAGCCTTCTGGGGCTTCCTGTGATGTCTTAATGCTGTGTCTGCCCTTTGGCAAGGAAAGCGTGGAAAGAAAAGCGTGGAAACCTGCGCTGCTGCAGAGCCCATGGAGGGGCAGGGAGGCTGGGGAGGCTGGAGGGCAGCAGCCTCTCCTCTGGGGTGATGGGGAGCTCAGCTTTCCACCAAGAATCGGAATCTAGCACTGGTAACCAGGGGAAAACCCCTCCATGGTAATGGGATACAAAGGGAGCTGCATGGGTCTGCAAAGGGGCCGAGATCACAGCTCGGGGAAGGGTCTCAAAGGGGTGTGAGCACCATGTTACAGTGCCACATTGCACCTTCCATCAGCCCGGATTTGCCTGCATCTGCACCCAAAGGTGTTGTCAGCCTGCAAAACCTGGCTCCTCTCAGCCGAATCCAGCTTTTTCCAGGACGAGATAAATCCTCCCCTAAAGTGCAGCTGGGGCAAACGCTGGTGTAGATGGGCTCTGGCAGTGTGCCCTGGGCTCCCGCCTACACATGGTCCACCAGATCCCCCCATCCAAGCCCCTCCCAGTAAGTCGATGGAAATGGGATGCTGCTGGGTTCTTTATCCCCACGCCAACGCTCCCCTGGAGCACTCAGGGCCCCACCACATGCTTTAGTCTAGCACTGACTAATTACCGGGGTTGGTTGCCAGCTTGGGTAGCTGGACACCACCTAAATCCTTCTGTTTAGTCTGGACTTTATGGGCAGATTGGAAAAAGCAGGAGGTAGCCACCATCAAGGGGTCCAACCCACCTGTCAGCTCCCCTCTGCAGACAGACACTGGTTTTAATATCACATCAACTCTAATTGACTTATTGCTGGTCTTTGCAAATTGCCCTCTTAATGATAGTTACAACTGCAGTGCGTGCAGATTACCCTGCTAATGACACTTACAGATGTACTAAATGCCTTTGCTTATTCCTACAGCCAGGCAGGAAATCATTTAAAGCCGAAAGGTCAGGAGTGAGAGCGGGATGGGAGAGCATCATCTCCTTGGCAACTGCTTCGCTGGACCGCTTCTCTGAGGGCCTGTCCCCAGCATCCCACCAGCTGCTGCTCCATCCTGCTGCACCTCCTTGCTGGGCTCGGATGCGGGATGGGCTCTTCCCATGGAGTGGGAACACAGTGTGGACTTTCCTCCTGGGGAGTCCTGGCACAGGGATGCTCCTTGGAGCAACATGGGGAGGGGATGAGCCCATTTTCTGTGGTGTGATAGGTACAAAGCTGAAATAGAAACCAAGGAGAGGGAATTTGTTCTCTACTGATTCAGCATTTTGCCAGGAAGGGGCAGTGGAGTGGGAGGATGCTTCCTGAGCCATCTGTGTTTCTGGTGGAACCAAGACCCTTTGTATCCTCTCGCAGCCCCATCACAGCAGCCAGTGTCCCGCACCACGACCTGCCCACCAGCAATGCAGCGGCTGCGTGTGGACCTCCTGGGCTGGGGGATGTAAATGGCTTCCGTGCCTCCGAAAAGGCCAATGGCTGTTTCACTGGGCCCCTCCATGTTGCCTGCATGTTAGCGGGTGGTTTGGCTCGTGACCAGAAGCAAGGCCAGCCTGGGCTCATCGAAGCTGCTATTTCCATGCGAGGTTTGAGTGAAAGCACTTTTCTGACTGACTCTGGTGCTTTGATAACTTGGGTTTATCACCTGCCAAAATGAATTACCTTTTAGAGCTGCAGTGGGTGATGTGATAAGCAAATAATAACTCAGCCGTGGCAGCTTAAAAAAGCACCATCTTTGCCGGCATGCCAGCGTTTTGGCAGCCTCTGGGACACGGGGGCACAAGGACAGCGGTGTCTCGTCTCCATCCACAGCGTAGTCTGAGGGCTGATGGAGATCCTACAGCTTTTGTGGAGATCATTGGTTGAATAGAGAAGATGGACCCCAATTAATGCCTTGGCCAAGAGGAAGGTGGGCAGCACTTGCCCATTAGATGGTGAGCTTGGAAGTAGCTGGTTCACGAGCCAGCAAGGTGGTGGTCTCCTCTTCCTCTGGAGGATACGGGGAGGAGTTGAGATTACTGTGGGATGCACATTTGAGTGACTGAGCATGCTAATGCATGAGAAATCAGGCTTTCTTATTTCCACTGTTCACAGAATATGTGAATAATGTTCTCTTCTTTTTTTTTTTTTTCTTGATACAACTCTGGATTTTCTTATTATCTGCATAAAAAGATGATCCCTTTTTAAATGCTGCCAGTTGATATATGATGGCAATGAGTTCCAGAGGCCAAGTATGTCATGTCGTTATGAGTTTCTCTAGTGAATTTTATTTAGCTGTTTTAATCCCTTGCTGCTGCTATGGAGCTTCAGAAGAGCACGATCCTTCCTATGGTGAGGGAAGAAATGCAGTGATGGGGCTACTCATCAGGAAGTCATGCTCAAGGTGGTCTGGAGTACTTCTTCATCCATTGACACATCTTCAGCTACATCCAGCCTCGGCTTTAAAGCATCCATAATTAATGCCTCTCCTAAAGACAAACAGTGTTCAGGAAGATTTATCATTTCTTCTCTTGTAATTACCTGTCAGAATTAAAATAATGGCCTTTTAGAAGGAACGGAAGGTTTTTTTCTTTAATTAATTAAGTATGCAGCTTGTCATGCAAAATCAAGGTCATCAAGATTGAGATGAAGATGACTGCCCCACTACTGCTGCTCTTCTCACAGCTCAGCATGCACCCTTGGGAGAAGAGTGTGGGGAGATATTTGAGGAGAATGGAGAGGGTTTATTTGAGAATCTAGCTCCTGGTGACCTTAATGAGCCCAAACTATATTTTATATATACATTATTCACTGTGCTGGAGGCCCTTCAGCTTGTGCACCCTGGACAAGGATGCTTAGAGGAATCTGTCATGGACAGGTCTGTGCAGACACAGACCAAGACAAGGTTTGCTACCCACTGACCTGCTGGCTTTGGAGCTGCTCTCCTGACAGTCTCCAAGAAGCATTGTGAGACCTGGTGTCACCACCCAGCAATCAAGTCCTCCGTCACAGGCACGGAAAAGGCAACCAGGTGATGTCCCACATTTTGGGCGTCCTAAGTGTCCCCAGAACCACCCGTCACTGTGTCCTAGTTCAACTGGTCTGGACATCACTTGTCCCTGCTCCATGAGGGTTCGCTCCTCGTGGAGAAACAGGAAGCAAGCTCTGGATGAAACTGGGCTGTCGCAGAACTGTGAAACAATCTCCAAATGCAGATACTCCCAACTGAGCCCCATGGGGCACGAGGGGATACTGTTAGCATGGGAAGGATATGGATCTTGCCCCATTCTCCTCCCTCTCCATCCCTGCACCCGTTGGGAAGTGGACATCCCTGCACCCGGTGGGAGGTGGACATCCCTGCTCCTCCTCCCAGTCCCATCTTTTGTTTTCTTGGGTGTATCCCAAAAATAGATCTCCATTTGTTGCTTTTTTGATCAGGACCTCCGGATCCCTCGCTTTAAAAGACTTTTCTCTGGGGAGCCGGCGAGCTGGCTGTGCAGGCTTATTTCCCTCTGATAACAGACTCTATTAGCATGAAGTATTGCTTTCAGTGCTCCAGTGAAAAATGTTAGCTTTCTTCATGAAAGGTATCTATTGGGTTAGGATTACACTGCCCATAAATAATGGAGACAGACTCAATTCCAGGCGCTTTCCCAGCCCATAATTGGAACAACATTATAAATTGTAAACATCTCTTGGTGCTATAAACCAGAGTCACCCACTGCCTCTAGGCTTGGTCTCAGCATCCCCTTCCCTGTCCCAGGCTGGGCAAGTCTGAAGCCTCTAGCAAGCACCAGGCTGGACATGGAGTGTGTCCGCAGAAAATGTGGACTTTTAACTGGAATAGAAAACAAAAGAATTTTTGAGAAATCAAGACTTTCTGCTGTAATTTGGTGTTGGATTACTTTTTTTTTTTTGGGGGGGGGGGGGGGGGAAGTGTGGGGGGGGTGGCTTTCTGTTATCTATGTGCATTTTTATCCTGCTGAAATGCCAAATTTCCATCAAAAAAAAGTTGCTTGATTTAAATTTTCATCTGTCCCTGCCTTTCTTTAGAACTCTTCTCTGGAAATATTTAAAGGGTGCAATATGAATCACGCAGAGGTGACGGGGGCAAATGGCTTGTGCCATCTCCCCTCACAATACGCAGTGACCTGACACTGACATTTATTTTAATGTATTATTGAGCTAATGATTTGTATAGACAAGAGCCTTTTAGCCATCAATGTGTTTGATTTCTCTAGAAATACACCTCTAAAGGAGCCAGTGACCTTCTGCCAGCTGCTGCAGCCCCGAAGAGGATCAAGGAGACTTTTTTTGCATGGCAGCAGGTGGAGGGACCCTCACGTTATGGGCATGTGGTGGTGCAGGCGATCCAGGGACCCAGGGTATGGGATCATGTCCTGTGGGATATGGGACAGAAAACAGGCACACACCCGAAGGTAACTACCTTCCACAGTGCACTTCCTAAAAGTGTTTGGGACAAAGGCTGCTTGGTGTCACAAAAAAAAGAGGATCTCTAATAAATTCATTGTGGTGCTTAATTATCTTCATAGGGAAAACACAAGTATTAAAAAGTGCTTTAATCTGGCAGAGGGGAGAGCAGGGCAGGCAATGCTCGTGGTCCCAACAAGAGGTGTTATCTAGAGCAGGAGATGGGGAGGACAAGGCTACCAGATGCGATGGTGAGGAGGTACCTGGTGGCTCGCGAAGTCCCCAAACCACCGGCAGCCACAGGGTAACAGATGGAGCCAGGAGGAGGGTTGCTGGGGACATCCTGCCTCTCCTCTTCTCCAGGCAATGTCTGCTGCCACGGGCCAAGGGGACGGGGGTGAGGGTTTTGGGTCCTCTGACTTTTCATCCCTTCTTGGCTTGAGGACCGTGCTGGAGCCTCCCTGCCAGCATCTGCGTGGGAGGATGATGCCCGCTCCTGCAGAAGGCAGTGGTGTCAGAATTAATTAGCTAGTAAAGTGTGAGCACTGGACACTGCTCATTTGTTTCTGCTTGTGTATTAGTATTGTTTATTAATTAGATAATATATACAGGTTTATATGAAACTCATTTCAAATCCCAGCAAATTTGCTGGGCAAATATTAATAGCTATAAACACCAAGAGGATAGCAGAACCGCAAGCAGCTCGGGTTTATTAAGAACAAATCATGCTAGACAAACTTAATTACATTTTTGATAGAATTGCTAAATTAGGGGATGAAGTGAAGGTGGTAGGCGGTCATATATCTTGATTTTTAGTAAAGTGTTCAACTCGGCCAAGTGCGAATCGCTAGAAAATGCCATGTAAACTGGCAGAGATGCGACTATGGTCATGGAAAGAGTGGGGTCATTGCAGGACCACGCTGATGAAAGGGGGTGGGGGCATTGCAGCCCACTGGTAGCTGCCTGTTTGTCCTGGGGCTGAGATGCCTTGGTGAGCTGGGCTGTCCTGTGTGGTGGTGGCTTCTTCTTTGACTCACAAGTGGGTCATGAGCACTGAAATGTGGTTTATCTGTGGGTGCAGGGCTGGTTGCATGGGGGAGGTGATGCTGTGCATCGTGATGCTGGAGTGGGGCAGAGCTGGAGGAAGGCAGAACCATCCCAGCAGCTCCATCATCTGCCACCCTAATTTACCCTAAAACAGGGTCCTGTCCCTGAAAAAGCCACAAGCTGGCTAAAAACGCAAGGTTGGTGGAGTTTTGCATCGATGGGTGAAATGCTTGGCAGCTCCAGCACCTGCTGCAGCTCTCCGGAGTTTCTCTTCCTCAAGTAGTATCAGTTGCAAGCGGGGGAATATTCTGGTGGATGTTAACAAGGATGCAGCACCTTGTTGGCAGCAGACTTGTTCTCCTCACCCCGTGCATGGGCAGCTTGCTGCGGTCGGAGATCTGTGTGTGGTTGAGCCCTGCCACCAGCAAGAGAGATTTTCACTTAATACAGCCACTGGGACTGCTAATGCTGCTATGGGGGATAATGCTGTAATGCTAATATCGGTGTAAGTCCGTCAGAGCTCCACCAGCACGACTGTTACAAAGACAGTAAGAGATACCGCAGTAAGTGCTCGCCTTTATTAAGACCGTAATCCCAGCTGTGGTCTGGTTTTTTTTCTTCCTTTCTCCTCAGTAATCAGTTTGAATGTTGACAGAATAAATCATCAGCTTTATATGTTGATTTTCCACTGCTTCAAGCTCATCTCAGGTCGCTTATGTTGGACCGAAGCAGAAAACAGGACGGTGGGAGGGCTCATGGGGGTGGGGTTGCACAGGCGAGTTGGGATGATGTCAGATGGGGTCCTTCTCAATTAGATGGTATAATTTGGGCTCGCCCACCTCCTGCCCACCTCCCTCACCTCTTCCGACCCACATTGAAGCACCCCTGCGCTTGCTTTGGTGCTGTACACCCAGGTGGGACTGCCAGCCGAGCAGCAGATGGCGACAAGCCACCAAATCTGCACCATGGGGGCAAGAGCAGCACCGTTCCGCAGCACCATGCTTTTGGGGTATCTCCATGCCAGCAACAGTCTGGCAAAAGAGATCATTGCTTTGCATGGCCTGGATCAGAAAAAATGGAAAAAGCTGGTTTTCTGCAGCCAGACCATGTTTTGGGAAGAAGAACGTTGCCACCACCTTCACCAGGAGCCTGGTGACAGCAACGCCCCTTCCTTAGTTCAGCAGCTACCCCAAGATTCTGGAGGCTTGGGAAACAGCCTTGGAACTTGTTGGATGCTCCTTGGTGTGCCCTCGCTGTTTTATTGTAGGCACATCAGCTTCATTAGAAAGCTGCCATCTGCACTTGTCTTGTTCAGTGTGATTTGCTTTGTTCCTGGC
This sequence comes from Leptosomus discolor, assembly GCF_034619465.1. Lineage (NCBI taxonomy): Eukaryota > Metazoa > Chordata > Aves > Leptosomiformes > Leptosomidae > Leptosomus > Leptosomus discolor. The sequence goes on from NC_141415.1 coordinate 3,663,543, forward strand.
CAGGAGACGCATTTGATCACCTGGAGTGGCGGTTCCTCGGGTTCAACAGACGCGTGTGCTTTAGCAGCGCTTCCCTTAAAAAGACAGATGGGTTTGAGAGGGAGTGAAAGCTTTGCATGCTGCGTGGGGAGGCTTTCCCTGGGATTTGTGTGTTTACACTGTATTACTGAGGCCATGAGCTGAATGCCTTTGAAAAAATGTTTAATTCCTGGGAATGGAAATGCAGTCATTGATTTTTTTTTTTTTTTTTTTTTTTCCCTCCTGTGCTGAGAGAGGGGAAGAGCATTGGTGCTTGGGAATGAGTGTAGTCCCCATCCACTGTGGGCTGCAGGACCAGCTCCATCCCATGTCTCTCAGCATTGCCTCACTCCCACGATCCATGAGTCCATGGTCACGCAGAAATTGGGAGCTCAGACCCCAGGATCAGGACACGTACTTGAAAAGCGTGAGATTTTCAAAAGGGGATGTCAGGTCCTTTTTATTCCTTTATTAAATCTAAGCCTTTGAGTGCTGTTTCAAGGTGGTGGGTTTTTTCTCTGACTCCAGGCAAGCTGGGAACCTGTCTAAAGTAAAAAAAAGTGTTGATGTTCCTGTGAAATGGTGAGTTCCTGGGAACTGGGGTTTCAAGCAGCCTCCTTTCCTGAGACTAGTGTCAAAGCTGTGAACCAGCAGCCCCATGGAAGGAATGGGTTCAGCTCCAGTGCCAGGACAGACATTCGGTGGGGTTTCCTCTCTGTAGTGGCACAATTAAATAGTATTACTACTATGGGACTTTCCAAAACAGGTCACTGGTCTCCTCCCATTATCACCGGGATCCCAAGAAAGTAGTGGGTGCCCTGGAAATGGGACAAAATCACAAGCTTTTGGTGCAACCTCATATAGGTTTTTCTCTCCCTTGCTTCTCCAGAAAACCGTGGTTTTCTCCATCGTTACCATGGTTTTCTCCATCATTATGATGGTTTTGTCCATCCTCAAACATGCTTGTGCCTGAACAACTCTACTCACCTCTGCTCTTGCCTTTTCTATCTTAGGATGCATGAACTGGTCTATTTCTGATTTATTAGCCCTAGCTGTGGTTCACGGGGCTGTTCACAGGGTTGAACTCTGGGCTACAGGACAGGTCAAGCAGGTGCAAAAGGCACAGGCTGTTCCCAACTCAGCATGCCCTGGCCAAATCCACCAGCACCTTGTGCTGTCCTGGAAGAAGCCCTCTCACCTTGCACAGCTGGATTTACAGTAGCAACCACTGCTATACCAAAGAGAGAAAACCCCTTTGCAAAACAGGGGTTTAAACCTCTAAACAGCTGAGAGCAGCTGCCTGCAGAATAACTGGGTATAAAGCAGGTCATGAGATACCTGCATCTTTGAAGGGAGAAAAGCGTTTATGGTGAGGGGCTTGGCAATGTGATGGCAGAGAGGTGGGTAGCTCTGTGCCACCTGCCCGTGCAGCAGTTAGATTTCACTCTGCTGCTCCTATTTTGTAGCTGAACGTAGCCCAGGTAAAATTGATTGCCTAGAACTCTATAACGAAAATTAATGTCTTTGGTGCATAGCTGTTGTCTTCAGGGTGCATGCAAACAACCGACCAAAAAAATGTAGCATGATGTAAAATCAGGGTTATATATGCTTTGAATGCTGATGTTTTTAAAATTGTCTTGATTTATGAAGTGTTTCTTTACTGAATTTCCCTGCTATTCATCATGATTACTGCAACTTTGCTGGAAACCTGGATGAAGTTAATAAAAAAAAATGAGACACGTAGCTGGACAGCTGGACATCGCTTTCACGCACACTGAGACATTGAGGATCAGTCACAGCGCGGCTCTGCGGAGGTGGGATCACAGCTCTGTCTTCTTACAGTTTCATGCACGTCCTTCAGGGATGGACATTTGTGTCCCCAGCAATATAAGGAAGTTTTATTACATTATCTAACGGCTTTTGGGACTACCATTTGATCAGGAGGCAGGTGAGGACCATAAGCTCTGTATCGCAAGTAGCATCAGCCAGAGCAGCACATCTGGCCACAACTGGAGTCAACGCATCACAGTTCAGATGTTCCCACTGAGGAAACAGCATCCACCCAGAGAACCACAGTGGTGGCAGGAAGGAAAGCTGTAGGCACCATCAGAGGTGCCTCTGTGCATGGAGGAGCATCCTCTGGAGGTAGGGTGCCTTCAGAGTAGCTCAGTGGGCTACCAACTCATCCTGCATTGGGCCACGAACTAAGGAAAGGAGTTTGCAATGGGTTTTAGGACCATAGGGGCTCGAAAGGTGTTATATAAATGAAAATGGATTGCTAATCCCCTATAGGGCTCTCATAAATACCGGCAGATTTGTATAGATCCAGCTGCAGAAGTTTAACCTCAGGAGTCAGTTTATGCAGCAAAACTGATTAATTTCTCAGCAAAACCAGTTAATTGCATGAAAACTCCCCAATGACTGTTTGAGTTTCCATCCACAATAAACCCTATTTGATAAAATGTATAATAATGAAACTAATCTGTGACCCGAGTCAGCTCTTCTGAGGAATTCATGCCTCACATGAGGATGTGAAGATACTCACTGGGATGAGAAAACAATAAAAAATGAACCGACCTTTAGCATAGAGGTCTGGTAGGTAAGTCATAACAGAAAAGTGACAATTTCTTCTGGAAGATAACGGGAAACAATTAAACTTTGGTTTTACTAGAACACAAAGCTACTCCTATTAAGACAGCACTAAATTGCTATAGGAGCAGGGTTTGTCATCGACGTGCACATCTTCAGGACCACTGCTGCCTTACAATGGTTTCCCTGGGGAAATGACCCCAGTCGCAGCAGATTGGGAGCCTGGGATTGGTTTTCTTTTCCTCTTCCTCCTGTCTCTGTGCTGAGGTGCAATCCAGGCTAAAACCTGTCCTTGAACTGGAGCAGTCTCTTATGGAGACCAGACCCTGGAGGTGGCCATTAGCTGGCTCTTCAAGAGGGAGCACAACAGCCGAGATTTTGCTATTGCTCTGGATTTCCCAATAGCCTTATTGATGGGGCTCTCCAGGGGATCGGACCTGCCCATTGTGGTGAATTTGTCACTGAAGGGCTGGAGAGGTTTCCTGCTGAGGGTGCTGCCTGGGCTGTCTCTAAAAGCCTTGTGGGGTACCAGGGTGTGGATGTTCTGGGGCTGGCTGGGGCAGGCAGAGCAGAAGGAGAGGAGGAAAAGCTAGTTCTGCTCCAGGGAAGAGCAGGGGACAGCACATGCCCTAGGGCTGGGGGGAGACCATGGTCTTCACTCGTGAGAGAAAAGCTTGGAGAATCCCTTGGAGAGTACCAGGACTCAGCAGGCTTCACTCTAGAGGTAACCATTGTTAGCTCCAGCAACTTTTGTTAACCGGTAGGGGATTAAAGGGAGAAAACCTATGAAACAGCCCTTCATAGACCCGTGCTGAACCAGGCATGGACCAGCTCAGCCTCCAAAGCCAGAAGGGATCCAGTCTGCAAGCTGGAGAGACTGGGTGGGGGGATGTTTGAACATTTATTTCTCTACATTTATTATACTCAGTTGGGAAAACATATCACAGGGTCTCTCCCATCCTTCACATTTCCTCAGCCAAGTCCCTTTAAAGTTAACGAGCTCCTTGCCATGGCAGCAAGGTGAAAATAGCAGGGAGAGGAGGAGGTTGAGCACATCGATACTATTCCTCCATCTCTGCCACGAAGGTCAGGATGGGAGTGGCGGGGACACCAGCAGAGGATTTGTCAGTTCACGGGAACCAGCTGCTCTCCTCCTCTGGCTTACGAGTGTCCTAACCTCACCGGCGGGGACCAGCGCCCTGCAGGGAAGGAGAGCCGAAACATCAGTCTCAGCCTGCTGGGAGCAGGGCAGGATTGTGCCCTCTCCTGTCTCTGCTGCTGGAGATAAAGAGGCAGCAGAGTGCTGCCGCGAGCATCCTTACAGCAGGGGAGGGAAGGACACGTTAATGGGGCGAGGGCATCAGGCTGCTGAGAGGCTGCACAGCCACGGTCAGCTGGGCTGCAATTTAAAAAGGTTTGCACCGAGTGAAGTGCTCTGCAGAAACATTTCTGCTTTGTCACATGCATGCACACGTTTTCTGCATTCCCTACATCGGCCGTCCCTGCACCCTGCCGGTGAGGTTCGCCTAACCTGTTTTTTGGTCTCTACAGTGCTGATCTGGGGGCAGAGCTCATGCTGAGCTAAGCTGGCCAAGCAAAATTTTAGGACCCTGGCGGCCTCCTGGAGATGTGTCTGTGGCCGTGAGGACAGACTGAGCACAGGAGTGTGCGGAGACTGGGAACAAGGCACAGCCCATCCTCTCTTTTGCTCATTCTGCCTTTCTAAATCCCATTGCGCTGAGCTACCAAGGCATCTCTGGCTCCCACCCATGTCCTCATTGCTTGGAAAGTCTCAGCTCCTGGCTGCTCTCACTTTACATCTGACATTATGAACTTGCTAATGATTTTTTCCTTGTTCCTGGCCACAAAAGTGCTGTCACTCCTACTGCTGAGGCGTCACTTAAATTGCACTGGGAATAGTCCTTAGTATTCCCCTTGGCAATGTGAATCTCACAGCTGATCCTTATCAAATGTAATGGAAGTTTTTTAGACACCTTTTCCTTGAGTTTTTGCACTTAAAAGTAGTTCCAGGTGACTGGGTGGATGTTCTCAGAGGTTTGAGGGAGGTAGGCTGAGCAAAGGCAGTGCCTTGTGGGGGCTAAGTGCACTGGGAGAAGGATACAGCTTGATCTCCCTGGACACTGCACATGCAGGAGGACCCCACAGAGCCCTCCAGATCCAAGATGCCCTTTCCCCCTGCAATACCAACTGCTCACTCAGCCCAATTTGCTCCTTTTAGTGACATTTCTTAAATAACCAAGGAACTTGTTCAACTGCCCCCGTGCAATTCACCAGCACAGAGTCACGAGTTTGGCACGTTCTGCAGGAGGGTATGGGGAAGCAGACGCTTCCCTGGCAAGTTCCCATTTTCCTTCTCCTTGGGGATCCTGATGGGATGGATCCACCCGCACTTACACTATACATCCAAGTGGCTGCTTAAGGTTGTAATTATGACAGTGGTTTTAGGAATGTGAGCTTTACCATCGAACAACTCTGTACCACCACGTCCCAGCTTCCCAGCTTGCTCATGCCCAGCCCTTTCAGACGAACTTTGTCAAGGTCCATCTACCAGTGACGAAGGTCACTGAGGCTTTCAGCTTACCATGCCAACAGCAAAATATGGCCAAGGAGATCTCCAGGGAAGGTTGGTCCACCTCCCTGTGTACCATGCTCCCATGCAGCCCGGCTCTGGTGATTCCCTTCTCCTTCAGAGAAGGTTGGTGGTGGTCACCCTGGCTGGCTTGCAGTGGTTTTCTTGCTATCAGGCTGAATCTGTTGCCTTCTTCTGGCTCTGCACTTCATGATATGAAGCTATAGGTGGGATCATCCCAGCACCCATTCCTATGTAAGCCCCTGCATCTCTGCTGGGCCCCACCTAAACCTTTTGGACAACTCCAGAAGCAAAGTTATCTTCTCTTTGTTACATCCTTTAGGGTTTCCTGTGAATGATAAGCTCTTGCAAACAAGGGAATTAATTTCAAGTCTTTTCATGGGCTAACAGCTCTTTTAAAAATGAAAGCCTTCAGACACAGACTTTCATGCCAAAGACTGACGTGTTATCTGCTGCGCTGCCAGCCCCACGGGCAGGTGGGATGAGAGCTTCATGGGGAACTTACTGCTTGTATTTCCCTATACTCCTTTCTTTCTATTGAAGTGCCAAATCGTTAGCACCATGCTAATGAAATCCATTCGCATCATCTGAACTGTCCCCTAGTTGCTTGATAAACCACCTGACAGAGGAGCAGATGAAGCTGGCTGGTGATCAGCTGATATCCAGCATCAATGCAGCCGGTCAGCAGCACTGCTCTTTCCTGAGGTTACCAGCGGAGATGCACGGAGCTGCCTCCAGCTCTGCTTGCTCCTAAAATCCCCCCAAAAGCAGGAAACAAAGGGGCCTGTGAAGCTGAGCATCCCCTTGAGGGGTAAGGGTCTCGTGCTTGGTCTCAGGATGTGGGTGAGTGGTGTCTGCAGGGATATACAAGCCGCTTTCCACCTGGGAACATGCTTTGAGAGCAATTCTGCCAGCTGGCAATGTGCAGAGCTGGCCTGGGAGGGTGGGAGATGGCTGCTGGGGTGGTCTGGTGGATGCTTTATGCACAGCAGAGTAGCAGGATCTTCCCCATCCCACAGGGAGGAGGGTGTAAGTTGTTCCTCTCAAAAAAGGGTCCAACAGTTTTGCTGTTCTAAGGGAGCAACAAAGGGTTGGACAGACTTGAAAAATGCATGAATCAAGCTTAAATATTACAGTGTGAGTCTGAAGCAGCCCCCAGTATCTCTGCTGGAGCATGCATTAGGGCACTTCTGCCTGTTGAGCTGTGAAAGGCTTTGCCTTTGCCTACTGTGCACTTGGCTTCCTGGTGATGGAGACAAGTATCAAGGTTGATGCTTTAGCAAAAACTGAAAATAACTGAAAATAAGGCAGCACCATTTATACCCTTCCTCTAGCAGCGGTGGCTTGTTCTGCCCCATGCTCCCTTCTCATGTATCCAGCACTGTTGATCCCCTGGGAAAACCAAGGTATCTAATACCCCGTGCAGGGAGCTGGGTCCCTTCAGCACTTCCTAGAGGACTTCAGAGCACAAGCAGAACACTGCTAATTAACAAGAAAATTGTAACAAACCAAATCATCACCTTATTATACAGATTGCCTTAATACAGCACGTTATATCTATATTCTTGGGGACAGACAGCAATCCTTGCATTGCCACATTAGTGCCAGTGACTCTCCATATCAATAACAGGATAAATCCGTGAAGTATTCTTGCACGTCTCCTCCCTTTGCTCATCTCTCCAGGCTCTCAGGTACCTTGAAGGGGGCCTTACACTCTGTTCACCAGGTTTTTCTCCCACCTGTGCCCTGAAATGTATTTGTGCATCCTAATTCTTGGTGGAGCTGACTTGTGCCATTGATCATGAAACCAAGATCTTGGGCTTTCTAGTCCCCTGGACTTCTAGTGCCTTGAAGGGAGACCTGGTCTCCCTTTCTGTGCTCCTCGGGTGGCAAAGTCACGCTCCCCCAGAAGGTGCCCATCTTTCTCCTGTGAATTTGAGAGGGTTGAAGCTTCTTGAGCAGAGTGAGGTGCACAGCTCCGCTGCCTGCTGTCTGGGGACAACGTCCCATCCAGCTGTGGCTGCGTGGTTGACCAGGCTGAATGGCTCCAAGGGGAAACCTGTCTTGGGTGTATGGCTAATACTGATTTTTCACTTCTTTGTGTGGCCACAAGCTCTTGTGTTCCCACTTCCCTTGCTCCTTTGTATTCATGCCCATCCTCCTACCACTTTTCCACATGCTTCTCGTCACTCTCTGGCAGTTTGTGTCTCTACCTGAGGCTCAGTAGTACCGGACCCACCATGTCTAAGCCACCAGGGTGCATTTTGGTTACACAATCTCTGCAGCTTCCATAAAGCCGTTCCTCAATTGAGAATCAGCTCTTCCACAGCATTCAAAGAAATCTTTCCTGCTCTTAATATAAGCACTGTCGTCTTCTCCTCACAATGCTTGGTGCTGTGAGAGCTTCTGAATATGCATCTGAAAGTCAGGCACCTGCTGACTTGATGCTGTCTGCTGCCATCCTGCAACACTTTTATTTCTGTCACCCCTGTCCCTTACTCCTTTAGCTCTGCCGGTCTCCCTTGCCGGCTCAGCAGGGCTGGAAGCTATGAGCAATTACATTGTTCTGCAAGAACAATTGCTTTTCTAACTAAAATATCTGGGAAAAATCTCTGGCTGAATCCAAATGAGGATGAGTTTGTTTATTTTTCCCTTGCTGAAAGGAATTAATTGTTTTGGGCAGAAGAGAAACTTTCCAGTTTCCATTTGGGAGCCAGGAGATGCGAGGTCCTGTAGCAGGTCCGAGTTCAAGCGTGGTCACGGCACAACCAGAGCAGAGGATTCACGTGAAACTTTCCCACTGCCTTTGGGCTATGTGGCCTCGAGTGGGGAAATGTTCTCAAGCCGTGTAAGGACCAGCATTGGTCAATCCCATGTGTTTCCAATGAGCCCGGTCCTTTTTGGTCACTCCCCAAAGGGTATATAAGCCTTGGGCTGAGTGGTCTCTGCTTGGTGGGGTTGGTATTTGGTCTTTTGCTGGATAGAGGGGATTTTTAAGTGGATCTCCTCGGTCCAATGTGGACAAGAGGTGTGGGGAAGCTCTTTGGGGAGTCAGAGCAAGGATTGCTCTGTGTTCAAGGGGATGTGCAAGTGCTTTTTGCAAAGTGGAGCAGCAGCAGAGGAGAGAGAGTGCATCTCCTGCCGCCCCTGAAATACCCTGTCCAGAGAAGAGCCCTATGGGCTTGACCCCTGCCTGCTGGAGGAAGATGTCCTGTACCAATGCTGGAGGTAGGTGCCTGGATGATGAAGCAGGCTGTGGGGGGGGGGGGTGTCCAGGGGGGGCCCCAAACTCTGCCGTGGATTTCCTTTTCAGGGCACAGGCAGTTGCCTGTGCCCAGTGTCTGAATTCACAGCTGGTCAGGGATGAACCAAAACTCTGCTTCTTTTCACTCATAAACAATCCCTGGGCCTTCCTCTGAGGCTTTGTCTGTCTTTCTGGGATTTTTAGCCCTTGGTATATATGCATTACTTTTCCTGGCACCATAATGATCTCCCCAAGAAACTGCTTGAAGGTTGTGTGGGTTTTTTACTGCTACATCTCAAGACATTTTGGTCTTTAACAAAGAGCCTTGTAAAACCTGTATTCACAGGTCTGGCTCTCTTAAATCTTTTACAAACTCCTTTTCTGTTTCTCCCTCACTGTTCTCCATCACAAGTAAAACTTAAGGAGCCATCCTCAAATACTTCCATTATTTCTCCAGATCTTTCTTCCCCGGCCCCCAGAAGCTTTGGATGTACCCATTGCATTTGCCCCTGCCCCTGCAAAGAGCAGAGCAATCATTGCACTGTCCTGTTCCCGTGCCCCTGGGGTTCATCCATCACGGGCTGTCACACAAACCCTTCCTCCAGGCTGGTGGGGGTTTTATCTGCAGCTGCACAGGTTCTCCCACAGTCATTTAATGTTAAGGCTCCCAGTAAGTTTTCTAGTGCTCGGTACCTCTGCCTTCAGCAGCTCTGTTAAGCAAGATTGATTGCAAGAGAAGCCTGTTATTAAGAGCTGAATTGGTGGGTGAAAGTAAGGTAAAACATTTCCAAAGGTTCATCCTGTGAATGCGGCCTGCCCTTTGCTCCTTTCTTCTGTCGCTCTGCGCTGAAAACGTGCAGTGGCCTCAAACAGAGCATGAACTCCAGGAGTAAACAGGGAACGGCTGATTTTCCTGGAATAATTTGCTTTGTAGCTTGTGTTGGAGGCACAGCTTTGGGTCTTGAAGCGCTTTGGCATTCTGGGCACGGGATTAGCAGTGGAGGTGCAAATGTTTGCCCTGTGCTGTAGGACCTTTGAATGAAGAAGGTGCTTTTTTCTTCTTTCTCATTAAAAAAAAAAAAGACAGATTATTTAAAACAACTCTGAGTTTTTCTGTTTGGAGACTCTGTGTGCATTGCTCCAATCTCTGCACTTCTTGCTCAACCTATGATTTAAAAAAAACAATACCTACTTTTGTCATGTTAATATTCCTTTTGTCCTGGACAAATTTATCCTGACTGAAGCCAAGGCAGGCTGCTGGGAGGCTTTCTAGCTCTTGGGGTTAGCTTGATTAAAAAAGTAGTGATACAAATGCATAGACTGAATGTCTGGTTTGGTAATAACAAATAATGCAACTCTGCTGTGTATTTATTCCTACCATGCAAATGAAAAGAAGGAAAATAAAGGGATAGGAATATTATGAAAGCAGCTTTTTCTGAGTTCCTAGGGGTAAGTAAGAATTCATCAGGTGTTTACAATGCTTTCACCTAATGGTTGAAATAACCTGCTTTGTGGAGGAGGCAGTAATGAAATGTGTGTTCATATGGTATTACAGATATGAGCCTCACAGTGAAGCTTTTCAAAAGGAAGAATTGGCCTGGGCATGGACTTTCAGTTGAAACTCCTGCTAACCAATTGCCAGTTAAGGCAGGCAGAACTTTCTTAATGAAAATCCCCAATTTTCCATTAAATATTTTTTTTTTCCCCTAAGAAGTATCTGTTTGATACTGATTGAAAAGTCCCAGACTACTAAAACATCAAATGCTGGTTCTTTAGATGACTTGTCATAACTAGAAGCGTAAATGCAGGTGCTTCTCTTTTTATGTTGAGATTGAGGGGCAGTAAATTCACCCACTGTTGTGGATTCAGCTGTAGCATCTCAGTAACTTTTTTTCGAAGGCTTTCTGAACACTGCAGATGTTTCCAGCAAGGCCACCTCACTGATGCATTTTGTTTCTAGGCCTTTGAGGATAAACCTTGGAATTTAGGACATTCACTTGTTGCAGGATTCTGACTATGAAAATCCAATATTTATTTGTGTAGTAGGTGATGAAAGATGGACCAGAAAATTTAGGTTTTTCTAGCACAAGGGGATGGTAAGAGCTTTCTGAAAAAGGCTGCTGCTTTATGCAGCTATCAATTATTGGTCATGGCAACAACAGGTTAGGCAAGATGACATCCAGTGTATCGCCTGGCTCAGGAAAGACTGGGTTTACACACATTTGCAGTAGAGAAAACCAACAAAAGCTTGGGGTCAGGGCTGTGTGGAACTCCTGATGATCTTTCCTGCAAAAAACTGGCTTTCTGCAGAAGGTCTTGATTTGCTTTTGGTGTTAAAAAGTGTTAGAAAAACAAAAAACACCTAAGAAGCAAAAAACTTTCTACCTGAACTTTCATGGTTCTCTTAAAAGATAATAAAAAGGGGCAAAAACCTGACAACATCTCAGGAGTGGACACTACCCTGCAGCCATCCGAGGCTGGTGGGCTTTCTTCTGAGGAGGACTTTCCCAAGGGGTTTAGGTGCTGCTCCAAGCTCTTAGCAAGGCTCCAAGGAAATATTTACTGCTGATTTGTAGCTCAGACATGGTGTCCCACCATGATGATCTCCCAAAGCAATTCCTCAAGGGCTGGAGGAGAGTTTCTGAGCGCTGCTGTGAAGGACGTGGACCTAGGTGTGCTTGCACAGTGTCCTGCTGTTCCTTGCTTGTGCGAAGGTGCATCAGCTTGCACCTGCAAGTGCAGAGCCCGAAGCACTCAACCTGTGGGTTCCCATCAAACAACAGATGGGAGAGTGATACAGAGCAAGTGAAAGATGTATGTTTGTCAATAAACAGATGAAGATTAATCCGAGGCAGGGGGTGCATGCTCCAGGCAGGGCTGGCTCTCTATCAGAGTACCAGAGTAGCTGCAAACGAGATAAGAGGCTTTATTTGTGTGGCTGTGAAGCAAAGAAACGTTGCAGATAACAATAACAAGAGGCACAGCGCTGCTGCCTTAGGGTCTTGCTTGGATGGGCTTAAAGTTTGGGCTGAAGCTTGCAAGCAGGAGGTGAAAAATTCAATAAATCCAGGCGTGGTGCAGGTGAGGCTTGGAGAAAAGTGGGGTGTTAAGGGGGATGGTTCTGTAGGGAGGGAGTGATAGATGGGTGACCATCACTGCTTGGGTGGGGGATGCAGATGGCCTGAATGAATTGACCAGGATCCCTGTGGGGAATTGGGGCAGTGACTTGGGGAAAGGGTGGGATTTCTAACGGGGAAGGGATTTTGGTGATGGGAGCAGGGACACCGCAAATGCTTCTGCCGTGCATGCAAGCAGAGGAAAGTGGTCTCAGGCTTGAGCCTCCAAACACCCTGGGAGCTGGTCCTCTGCAGCAACAATTCTTTTTATTTTCTTTGCTCCCTTCCCTGGCAAAGAGCAGTTTTTTCCCCCCAGAGTGCTGCATGCTGCTGGCCCAGTTTTTGGGAGTAAACACAGTCCTGGTTGTAGCCTCCTGCTTGTAAAATCTCGCCTGTCTTTGGAGTGTGCCCTGACTGCTTTGGCTGCTGCTGGGATTTTTTTTTTTCTGGCTAGCCCCAGGTGGCCTGTGGCATCTGTTCTGTAATTAGGGCTGTTTGCTAACGGCTCTCTGCAGACAGCAGTACACCTGTAGGATCATTAGCAGAGATGTCGTGTGAGAAAGATGGTCCCACCAGAAGGACAAGTCTGAGCAACTTGCAGTGGTGTAAGTGATGCAAAGAGGGGGAGCCCAAGGGAAGGGTTTTGGGGTCTGGTGGGCCAGAAGTGGATCTTCACAGTGCATGTTGCAACCTGGGAACCAGGTCATGGCCATGGGGAGCAAACCCCCATTTCACCTGGGTGTTTCCAGTGAGAAAATGCTGGAGTTGTGGCTCCTGGGACACAGGGTTTGTTTCCTACCCATCCTCTGCTTGGTGCTACCCAGCCCTGCTCATGGCCACCTACAACCCAAGTGTCTGAGACCTCATCTGTCAAACTGGAGTGGCTTTTTGGAGTGAGTTTCTGATTAAACCTTCCCCCGATGGAACTCCAGCAGAGGTGGACTCCTGTAGAAATGCCTGCAGCTTCTGCTTGATTCATATCATCCTGTTTCAGTGGAGAAAAGTTTTCCCTGAAGGTGCTTCTCCAGCATTTTTACTGGCATCACATAAGTGAAGGTGAAAGAAATGTTTAAGGTAGTAAAAAATAAGTGGAAAAAGGGCTGTTAGGCAGATAGGAGCTGAAGATGAGGCTTCATTTAAGCAAGAACACAGGTGAAATGAAATTTACGCTGTGCTTTATGGGAAAAGCAGTAGCAGATAAACTCTGCAGATCATCTGATTTCATTTACTGCTTCCTCTGTAAATTGTGCTGACTGTCAGTGTGTTGGGCAGAAGTGGGAAACCTGCAGGGTTTCATAACTTCAGGAGAACTAGTGGATTTTTAGTGGTTTTCAGTCCTGGAAAGAGTGTCTCCTCTCCCCTTTGGGGCACGGGGAAACCTCTTGGTGCTTGCCAGCTCTTTGCAGCATCACCTCTTCTGGCTGGGTTTCCACAGCAAAGACTTCCCAGACCAGCTCGGAGAACTCCATTAACATACTGAGCTAATCATATTTATAAACAAAAGCCATTGATTTCAATCCCCTGGTTTTTGAACTCAGCACAGCAGGTGGAGCTGGTGTGACAAGAGGGGACCCTGTGGATGGAGGTGATGCGGCTGGCGGGACAAATGCACTTGCCTGTGCTTCCTGCTGAACTGCCAGCGATGGAGGCAGGTTGTGTTTCAAGTGTGATGTACAATAATGCTGCTGGCAGAATTACCTAATCCATTGGCTCCTGAGCTGCTTTGGGCTTCCTCTGTCACGTGTGGGCTGTGACAAGCAAGTGCTGCCACATGCTAACGCAACCTGCTATCATGGCCAGGTGACAGTGTGGTGGGTTGACCCTGGTTGGATGCCCGGTGCCCACCAAAGCTGCTCTGTCAATCCCCTCCTCAGCTGGACAGGGGAGAGAAAATACAATGAAAGGCTCGTGGGTCAAGATAAGGACAGGGAGATCACTTGGCATGTCACGAGTGAAATGGACTTGACCTGGGGAAATTGGTTTAATTTATTACCAGTCAAATCAGAGTAGGATAAAGACAAAGAAAACCAAATCTTATAACACTTTTCCCACAGCCCTCCCTTCTTCATGGGCTTAACTTTGCTCCTGATTTCTCTGCCTCCTTTCCACAGCGGTGCAGGGGGATGGGGAATGGGGGTTGCATTTAGTTCATCACATGCTGTCTCTGCTGTTCCTTCCTCCTGAGGGAGAGGCTCCTCACAGTCTTCCCCTGCTCCAACGTGGGTCCCTCTCATGGGAGACAGTCCTCCACAAACCTCTCCAATGTGGGTCTTTCCCATGGGCTGCAGTTCTTCGTGAACTACTCCAGCGTGGGTCCCTTCCACAGGGTGCAGTCCTTCAGGAACAGAATGCATCCCCCCATGGGGCCACAAGTCCTGCCAGAAAACCTGCTCCTCTCTCCATGGGTCCACAGCTCCTGGCAGGAGCCTGCTCCAGCGTGGGCTTCCCACAGGGTCACAGCCTTCTTTGGTTGCATCCACCTGCTCCAGTGTGGGGCCCTCCATGGGCTGCAAGTGGGGATCTGCTCCACCATTAACCTCTGCGGGCTGCAGGTGGGGATCTGCTCCACCGTTAACCCCCATGGGCTGCAGGGCACAGCCTGCCTCACCATGGTCTTCACCACGGGCTGCAGGGGAATCTCTGCTCTGGTTCCTGGAGCACCTCCTCCTCCTCCTTCACTGACCTGGGTGTCTGCAGGGCTGTTTCTCGCACATTCTCACTCCTCTCTCTGCCTGTTGTTCTGCAGGGGTTTTTTGCCCTCCTTAAGTACGTTATCACAGAGGGGCTACCACTGTTGCTGATGGGCTCAGCCTTGGCCAGCAGCAAGTCCGTCTTGGAGCTGGCTGGCGTTGGCTCTACGTGACCGAGTGGAAGCTTCTAGCAGCTTCTCACAGAGGCCACCCCTGTAGCCTGCACCGCCCCCCACCCTGCCCCAAACCTTGCCGTGCAAACTCAATACGTAAGTTTGTCCATTACTGGCTTGTTCTGCATCAGCCTGTGAACATGGAGTCATTCTGCAGCTCGTGTTGTTGGACTATTTGAGGACAGGAGATTCATGTGGTTGTGTGGGAAACAAAGTGTTCTGTCCTTAATCAGATGAAAATAGAAGCAAGCAGTGGCTTTTTCCATCTTTTGAGAAGTGTGTGTACGGCTGCCCCTCCGAGTCCCGTCTCCCCCCCCCCGTCCTCCCCAACTTATTTGTTCCTTTGGCTGCGTTTCAGCACTGGGCAGAGGGCTGTACATGGGGTGGAGAGCAGATTTGTAAAGTGCTGCTGGACCCACTTGAGTGTGACACGGCACACAAATGCGAGATCGTTATAAGAACTGATTGCTTGGAGGTAGAGCGGAATACACAAACATCCAGCATGCTTCTCAGAGAAATGAGTTCACTGCAAATTCTAGTTAATAAGTTATGCTATGGAAAGAAAAAAACCAAGCCTGTACAACATTTAGAGCATTGTACTCCGGTCACTTGGAGAGAAGTGATGGCTATTTCCTTTTTTTTTTTTAAATTGTATGTAGTCATTAGTTCTGGGGGGGGGAGGAGGAGGAGGTCTGTAACTTTGCTGTAGCAGCAGGAAAAGTCAGTGCACCTATGCTGCCTGGAATAAGTGGGTTTCTTAGCAGTTTCCTGGGAGCACGTCTTGTCTCTTGAGGCTTCCTGAACTATTGGTTTGCCAAAGATCTGGTCTGCTGTGTGCGTGTGGTGCATTTCACCCCAGGCTCGGCAGCCCCTTGCAGGCTCCTAATGAAATGATCCGTTGGGAGAGTGGTGCCCTGGGCTGGGGTGAAGTCGTGCGTGGACCCGAGCGGCTGCCTGTTCTCTCAGCCTGGTGTGGGTGCCCCCAGGACTTGGGGGACCAGGGCTCGTGGGCCCACATGGCACGTGGGCAGGCTCAGCACCCTGCCATGGCCATGCTTGGGCCATATTCAGGTCTCAGTGGGTCAGGTTCAGGGTTTTTAGGTGCTTTTGCATCATGCTGCATGCACACTCTGGTCTGGGTTATGGGGGCCAAGCAGCACAGTGGGCTCCCTAACAACATCTACTGCAAAAAAAAAAATCAGACTGGGGTATTTTATTGTTCTTTCTGTGTCTTTTTTTTTTCTTTCCTCTTCCTCCCTGGACCCAGCTGCCCACATTGACCCTCCTTGGGGTCACAACTGCACTTGGGGTGCCCTTTAGCAGAGCAGCCTCCATTGAGCTGCTTGTTGTGACAGCCCCAACCCCCTCAGTGTTAGATCTTCTATTTAAATGGCACTTCCAAATGTTGATATTCTTTTACTTTTAGCAAATTACCATATAGCCACTAATATGATATGAAGCAACATAAACATTTTTATGGCCAGCAATAGTCATGGATAACAACTTCATCTTCAAACTTCCCAGTCCATTAGACCTTCTTAAATAATTCATGTTATAACATAATTTAAGCCTGTGTGGCATTGCCTTGAGGTGATTATGGTGTGTAACAAACCTCCACTGGGAGTAGTAATGTTAACACAAGGTACTGGTTTAATATAGGTGATTGCAAATGCTGTGATGGTGCCTTGGGGTTAGGAGGGGTGAAGTCTGTGCATTGCTGGGTAATGTAGCAGGGGTCTGATCAAGCCAAGATGCTGGGATGGGATGGATGAGGAGGTAATGTGGGACTGGAGGGGGAGCTGAGGCCACTAGTGCCTGGCTTGGTAGAGCTGTGCCTGTGCCATCAGTGCCACCGAAGACACTTGGATGCAGAGACTGTGGGCCAAGATGCTCTTTTCTATTAGGTGTTTGCAGAGGGACTTTTTCTTGCCCCATTGCAGATCTGTGACGCACACACCCAGCACAGAACAGCCTCCCTGGCCACAGGAGCAGGGCTGGGATGCCAAACGGGCACAACTTGGCAGAGAGGATGATCGCAGTGGACCCCAATTGCGCATCTGCTCTGGGGCTCATGGAAGCAAAGCTCAGGAGGGTTTCATGGTCCCGGAAGGTCCAACAGATCAACTCCATGAAGAGGTGGAGGCTGATTGTCTAAATGGTGCCTCCCTCTCCTCCCTGATGCTCTCAGTTGGCACCAGTGCTAGTTTTCCTTTGCAGCTGTCTCCAGACCACCCTCATGTTTAATGGATGAAAGTCTTTCCCTCTTCCACTGCCGCAGATGGCAAATGGAGAGCTCTTCTCCGACAGCAAATTCCTCCCAAGGCAGATGGAAATCTTGTTGGAGTCGTAAAGTTGTCTTGCTGGTGTCAGGCTGGCCATAGAAAACTAAAATATTGATCTGTTCTTCCCCACGAAACATGACTAATTAGCTACACCAAGTGTGATAATAGACAGTGGCTGATGTTCCACAAGGTCTGATCTAGCTGTTGAAAAGACAGTTGTTTCCTCGGTGAGATTTTTCTTTGGGTTTTCCAAGTGGAAGATAATCTTTAGGAGCCAGAAACTAGCAAAACCACTTGAGGCTGGATGTCCCCATCTTGAGTCCTCAACTCATTCACCTCAGCTGAGCCCCTGATAGCATAAAGCTTGTGCTCTTTGGAAACCTTGTACTTGAAATGCCCTGTTTCAATATGGTTTTGGTCCCATTTTCTAAATCGCTCGGCTCTGTAGAGGGCTCCAGGATGGCTTTGCTCATGGTAAGTAAGGTAGATGAAGGTGGGACTCAAGCCATGTGGAAAACTGCTTATTTGTCCCTAACCTATGCAATAATAACACTAATGTTGCATGCTGGAGAGGGACCTTGGTGCTCTGTCTTGATGATCACCCATGGGAGGTGTCCACAGCTGCTCCTCACCTCCCCAGAGAGGCACAGCAGGATTCAAAACCCCATCTTGAGACCAATCCTGCTCCACCAGCTACAGCATCCCAGGCAAATAACCAGGGCTGCTGATCCATTTGCACAGGCAGAGGGAGGTTTGCCTCTCCAAAGCAGCACACGTTGGAGTGGATGCACAGTTCACACCCACACACCTCCAACAGCAGTTCAAGTGTGAGTTACAGCTCCACTTCATTCATTTTGGGTAGAGGCACCCACATGAAAGCTCCTGTGACAGTCCTCATTTGCACTTAGATTTCCTTGGGAGCTGTCATTTTTACTTCCCTTTCTGCAGTTTCCCAAGTTATTTTGGTCAGTGAATGGGAAAAATAGATTTTTTAAAAAATGATTTTATTTTATAAGTTTCAGGTAAAACAAGCAATCGGGGAGCTCTGATGTGCCTGGACTCAGGGAGCAGGTTCCCCAGATGGCTGCTGCTGTGGCTTAGCTGTTCTCCTGCCCATGCTGCAGCTCCTGTGGTATCACTGCCATCCACGACCCTGTGGCAGATACAGCCTCACCTGACCCAAAGAAGGACTTCAGCTTGTGCAAGATCTGCAGTCAACACTTCCTACACAAAGCTTTGTGCTGAGGGCTCGCCACGTGGTTATAGCTCTTGCAGTAAAAAGCGATACCTCCCATGGGGAGCAGAAACCTCTGTGAGTGAAACATGTCTCTGGATCAAAACATGGGGTTTTTTGCTGGGGAAAGTTTTCAGCATGTGACTTTGGTTCAGAGTTTTTGTGGAATTTGGACTGTGAAGCATTTCACCAGAGATTTCCCAAAGTGACTGGAGCTGATCCCAGCAAGCAGCTTTGCTCTATGGGGAGACCAAACTCTTGGGTGCCTTAACCTGGGTGACCAGCTCCAGAGAACTCAGACATGGCCTGATTGATGACAAGTCTCCCTCATCTCCCAGGAATTTGGGCAAATCACCCCAAAACCCTTCCAGTCCTTGGAGCACATGTGAGAGGAATCCCTGCTGTCCATGGGAAGGAGGTTAAGCAAAGTTTTCAGACAGCAGGCAGACCCCAGGGGCTAAGCTCCTGAGTTGCGATAAGAGCTTTGCAATTCAATTTTGCTTTGCTGCAGGGCTCAGAGCCCCTTTCCCACATACTGGTGAGGAAGAGCTAAGCTGCCTGAAAGATTTAACAAGATACTATCTCCAAGACCAAATCTCTGTTAGACCAAACAACAAGGATGCATGGTCCATCCACACCCTTCCCGTGCTGCAATCGTTTCTCCTCTCCCTGACTTAGCAGTGACCTGGAACATGAGTCAAGAGCTAGAGATGAGAAATCAGACCTAATTCTAGAGTTTGCCCCTGTATAAATCCTCCTATACAGGGCTGGTTTACTTTATACCATCTCTGGTATTTTTCTGAGCTCTGACAAGGATGGCTTTTGAGGGGCTCCGCCAAACCTTTACTATAAAGCAAGCTGAGTATCAGCATTCAGTTCAACATTTGCCCTGAGCCCCGTGCAGTGCCTGAGGGGCTCTGCACTGCATTTGGAGTCTCAGAGATGTTTGCCTGCAGAGATGGGATGTGATGTGTTAAACCTGTTTATTTTTATTGCGCAGGAGTGCTGTCTGCAGCTGGGCTTGTGTCTGATGAACGATGAAGGCAGAGTTTTGCCAAGACTGGGCTGGCAATTTTGAAAGGTCACAGTGTGATGGCAGCAAGTGTTGCGCCGCTGATGCTGGGTGCATCAACGCTTTCCTCCCTGGCCCCTTCCTTGGAGGGTTGTAGCTCAGATGGAGCAGCCTGGCTGCAGGTGCTTGGGCTGGTCTGCAGTGGGAAGCAGCAGGGTTTAGTTTTCCACCCAATCTCGACCTCTGCTTGGGCTGCAGGAGGGCCGTGGAGATGTGGGGAGAAGAGTATTAGGCAAAAGCTGCAGTTCCTTGTCCTGAATGTCTTTGAACAACTTCAGTCGTACAGCAAATGGAGGCTCTGTGGTGAAGGCACGTGTTTTGGTCTCCAGGTGAGGGTGGGGCTGGGGACCAGGAGGCGGTGCTCTGGGGCTGGAGGTCCAGCCTGGGGACTGGGACCAAGAGCCCAGAACCCCTCTTCTCCAAGTACCCATCCACCATGTCCCTTCAGCTGGTCCCCTCCAGGCAGGACCTGCTCCTGTCCCATCGCAGTCCTGGCTATTGGTCACTCTGCAAATTTCTAGGGTAGCACTGCAGCAGGGCTGTGTGCTCTTTTTTAAAAAAAATAAAAATCTGGGGGTAGAAGTGAGGTGTGTATGAGCAATATCGGCACGGAGGAAGCGTCGTGGCATGTTTCTGCACCGTCCTCACCTCTTCCCTGGCTGGGGACCTGCCACAACTCATGTGCGTTCATCCCTGGGTACGGTGGCGATGTCGGATCTTTAATTTCGGCTTTGGGAGGAGAATGTTTCTAACGCGAAGGTGGGGATTGTACATCCAGGGTTTGGTCACTAGAGGGAGGGATGCCCGCACGCACTGGTGGATTTCGAGGCAGAGCTGGCAGCATTTTGGGGGATATGGCTTTTTTACTTTTTTATATGCTTCACACCCTTTTTGTAACAAAGCTTAAAACTTTGTTTTTCCCCCCAAGCGACAGGCTGTATGTGTGACAGCTGGTCTCTGGGAGAATAGCAGTGACGCTGAAAATGCACAAATAGCTTCTTAATTTGGGGCTCCACAAGGTATTGCTGAACAAGAAGGCAAAGGCTGCTGGCATTTCTTGCCTCATCAAAAACCAAAGGACTGGTGGTACTCACGGCAAAACCCCTAACTTCTCCATGAACACAGGTTTGTGGGGGAGATCTTGGTAATATTTAGGGGTTAGAGAGTTGAATTGGTTATGCTGGGCACTTGAATAATAGTGATGGTGTCTAAGGGCTTTTAAGGATTTGAATCCAGGCCAGTTACAGGTTTTGTCCTCCATCTCCGCTCAGTTTAACCAGTAAGAGCAGACAGCTGTGTTTGGTGCCTTACATGAGCACTATGACCTACAAGAACAGGATTGCACAGAAACAGCCAATTCCTATTTGCATGAAGTTTTATTGGATTGGAAAACTTTGCATCATGTCCTCGATCCTCCTCTGCTGCTATTGCATTACCAATGACCTGTTCGCATCCCAGCATCTACAAGTACTGCTGACACCATCCAGTGAGGAAAGGGAGAGGACTGAACACCTGACATGAAAAGTAACAATCTCCCAGGCACCAGAAAGGTCTGAAAATCATGAAAACTGATCTTGCAGACTCAGCAAAAGCACATAAATTCTTCCAAACGATTGTGCTTTTATTTCCCGTGCAAATGGAAAACAGCAAGCTGAAGGGGAAAGAAGCTTTGCTGCTTGGAGGACTTTGCTTCTCCTAGGCTTGGCTGTATCAGCAAGAAAGGATGTAGAGTTGAGGCAGAAAAAGAATAAGTGAGGATGAGAAGCAGGGGACTGCCTCAAGTTTCCTCTGAGGTTAAGTCCTGGGAGCTGCGAAATAGGCGGTATAGTGCCCAATCTTTGTTATTACAGACAAATGGGGAGAATTTTCCCCCAATTTTCCTCTAGAAATGGAGCAATTTGGCCAACTTTTTCCTAATTTTCCATTGACCCGGGATGCTGCCTTGTGATCCTCTGTCAGCCTGATGGCAGTGTGTACCTCTGCAGTTAATGATTTCAAATTGCACGGTGCGAGGCAGCCACCATCCGTATGCTCAACTAAAAAATGCCTTCAGAAAGCAAACAGCCCCGTCCGCGCCATGGTGCTGATGGCCGAGCCCAAGCACGTCCAAACAAGCCGTGTGGCTCTTGAAAGGTAAATCGCTCGGGATTACTCCAAATGTCATCGCTAGCAGCTCCTGGGCTGGAGGTATTTATTTACTAATCAAAATAAGAGCAGAGAAAATGCACCCTGGCTGGTTTTAAAAGCAAGCCAAACTTTAAATAAAGCTTAAAGGTGTAATTGCAAATTGATGATGAGCACGGAGGACTGGAAAAGTCAGATTTCTGGCCACTAGTAAAATGTACTCCTCACATTGGAGAAAATGGGGATTTTTTTTTTTCCCCCAAGTTTTTGTTTATTTAAGACTTTTGTCATAAAGGAGAGAAATAACATGGGGATGTGGAGCTTGTTGGCACCCTTGGGGTGAAATCTCACCCCTGGGAACCGATGACCTGTCCATGCTTACTCACTTGGCAGTGTCTCTTCATGCTTGGTCCTTATAAAAATAAAAAAATTACTGGAAGAGGATTTTGGATCCGTCCTTTCCAGCTGTGGGCTGCAACCACAGAGCTGGCAGCTTTTGGGGAGCTTTCTCTTCTGCTCTGACTTGCAGCTCCCAGGTCTTTTTCCTGAACCCTTGCAAAACGCTTCATTTCAAGGAAGTGGCCTTTTAAATGAAATCTTCGGACAAAAAAGCCTTTCCCTTGAAGCCCCTGGACTTCAGATATCGCTGAGGGAATAGATGGGCACCTAAAGCCAGGGGGCTGCAGGGCCATGCTTTGCTCACCAGGCTGTCTCCATCTCTGCCATCCAGCTCCATGGGAGTCCTACGTGGTGCAGGGGCTCTGGGTGCTTCTGCCATGCCCAGGGCCTCAGTGCAGCCCCAGGGTCCACAGGAAGGACGTCAGCCCAGGGTGGTCTGGGTCATGCTGGGCTGCTGGCACCTCTGTGGCCCTGGGACAGAGAGCGGTCCATTCTCAGCAGTGCCAGCGGGTCCGTGTGCCAGGGGGTCTATAGCTGGACTTGGCACGGTGGAGATGGATTAATACACTTGTCTGTGTTCAACTCCAAGGGAGCAGAGATACATGTAGATTAACTCCTGGATTAAATGAAGGCACGTAATGATGGTATTTAACTGAGGAGCTGAGCTGCTACATGTCCCCTCGGATGGGTGGATGGAGGGACGCAGGAACTTCCCAAGGGCGAGATGCAGGAGCTGCGTTGCACTCGCTGACGCCTGGAGCAAATGCTGGCTGAGAAGCGAAGGAGCGTGTGGGTTGTCTGCTGGTGGCTGTGAGTATTTTCAGGCTTTGGGAGAGCTGCAGCTTGGGGCGATGTGGTGCTGGAAGTGGAGACCTCTTGGTGCTACCAGTGCCTTGCATGACTCGGTGCAAAGCTGTGTTCAAGCAGTCGAGGTGCTCCCTTGGTTTAGCACAGCAAAAGCTGACCGCTGGGGTCCCTCTGGCAAAGCCAGTCACCCAGGGACCTGGAGCCACAAAGCGTGGTGGTAAAGGAGAAAAAATCCTCTGCTAGCTACCGTGAAGAGCTGGGCCGTGGGTCAGCTTGCTTGGAAGTTATTGCTGCTGGGAGGAGAGGTAAAGGGCAGAGCTGGGCTTGCCACATGCTCTCTTTACAAGACGGTTTCTCTCGCCGGTGCTGTTGGGTGCCCAGGAAGCATTCCAAGAAGTTAATTAATTTTCTCTCATCAGCAGCCACAGCACCAGCAAACACAGTCTAGAGGAGAGCATTTCCATTTTGCGGCGGAAGCTCCCCCCTAAGTTACAGAGATAGTTACTTTGTCTTAGCAAAAATGAAATGTCAAGTGGCGACAGAGAAAAATATTCTTTTAATGCTGAGCAGTAACTGGGTTTCCAAAGTGCTGGGCTCTGGAGGTAATGGGGAAAGCTGGGACCAAGGCAGCTGGGACCACACAAGATTAATTTGGACTCCAAATGAGGCTTCATACATGATGTGTTGCACCATACATCACTGTCACGCAGACGGCAGTAGATTCGGCTCAGAGCTCACTTGTTTGTTCCTGGACCAGCTTCATCCCAGTATGCGCTGCCGGATGCAGTAGTGAGATGTCACGGGTGTCTGCTGCCCACCATTGCTGTATTTTGGGTAGGGAACTTGGCAGGTGAAGGATGCAAAGAGCAAAGTGCAGACCTGAAGCAAAATCTGCCCCAATGGACCCAGGTCAGCATGGCTTGGTGGGAGGTAACCCTGAGGGGGAGCATGGCCACCGGGTATCGCCCCGTGTTGTCCTATCTGAGGCCAGCACATGATGACACACAATGCCTGGTGCAGTAAATACTCAGCAAATACTTGTAGCTAACCTGCCTTTTCCCAAACGCTAGGTCTGGGCTCGTGAGTAATTTTCAGATAAATAAGGACTCCACTTCTTAGATGACTTATTTGCAAGGGATAATTCAGACAGCTGTGGCCTTGCTAGGTTTTTTTCCCTTTTGAATCCTCAGGCTGGCATTGTAAGTACTATACTTTCATTAAAGTTTAATTTCCCTGAAGAGTGAAATATTAATGAGAATAGGCTTAATACTGTCAATAGGAAACAGACCCAAACAGATAATTTGCTAATATAATGACTTGGGATTTTATCTATTTCAAGCTTCACGATTGCTCTTCTGCTAGGATCTGGTGCAGGTAATAACCATTGTCGCTTCTGTTCAATGAGAAAACTTAATGAGTTTAGAGCTAAATCACCATTTTGCACATTCACATCCTGGCGTACCCATGCTAATTCCACAGCCCCTGCTCTCACAGTGCTTCATCTTGCACCCTTGGGTTGTGGGGGCATACCAGCCCTGCTCTTATGCAGGTTTGAGAGAAGTGGAAATAAAATTTGGGCTGATATACAGGAGTTTGGGTCCACTTGAGCATCCACTCCGGTGACTTACCTGTGACCGGGATCCTCAAATACCCTTGAGACTCTCTGCACTCTGTAGGCTCTCACCTTTGGGCTCGAGGTAGGTGCTGTGCAGACCTGGGACCCCAAAATCCTCTCCCCAGCTCACTGCTACGTACCAAGGAGCACCTTCTCCAGCATGCTCCACTCTTTGCTT
Organism: Leptosomus discolor; assembly: GCF_034619465.1. Classification (NCBI taxonomy): domain Eukaryota; kingdom Metazoa; phylum Chordata; class Aves; order Leptosomiformes; family Leptosomidae; genus Leptosomus; species Leptosomus discolor. Next base: position 3,687,695 of record NC_141415.1, read on the forward strand.
TTAACCCAAAGGTCACATTTAAAGAGCTGCCCTCTTTACTCTCAGCTGCTTGAGGAGACAAAGGGCAGTGAATGACCTGGAGTGGTTCCTCAGCAAGTAGGAGGTGCTGCTAACTGAGAGGTGCTACACAAAGGCACCTGTGAGAGCGGAGGGTGAGGGGCTGGGGCATGACCTAGGGACAGCCTGACCTGCTGGGTCCAAACAGACATGTGGTCCAGCGTGGGCGTCTTCCCAACATTTTGGGAAACGCATAAGAATCAGAGAGCAAGCTGTGATGTAGCGCCCAGCCCCGAATGCTTTCCCAGCCCCAGCAGTCTGTAGTGCAGGTGCTTTCCAAGACAGACCTGTTCACTTTGCTTTTGATTTTTTTTAATGTCTGTTCTCTTAAATTTTTCCATCGCTTGTTGAAGCGGCACATCTTGCAGCAAGGCTATGAATTGCAGGCATGGTATGAAAACCACCTTGTTTGCAGCAAGCCTGGCTTTTGCTAGTTCCTTTGTTTGCCACTTTTGGCTTGGAATAGATAGGGAACATTTATTTTCTGTTCCCTTTTTCTATGCTATTGGGGCTTTGATGTACCGTATCCTGTTTTGGTAATCTTCTTTTCATTTTGGACTGGCTTTGCCTACTTGACCGCTCCTCATACAGAAGCCGTGCCAAGCCTTTGCTCACCCCTGTTACCACACGCTGAACCTTCTCCAGTCCTGCTGTACTCTGCGATGGCAGACCCAAGCCACACTCAGCATTCAAAATATGCACGTGGATTTATACAGTGATTGGAGCAGTTTTGGAGACAGATTTTATTCCTGTGGAGGTAAGTCCCCTCATTCTCAGTGCAATCCTGCTGTGGCCAGGAAGGGCGTTGCAAATGGACTCTGTGCCCAAGAGCTACTTGTTTTCTCGAGCTCCATCAGCAGGTCTTGTAGAGGATGCTCTCCCTCCTGCAAACTGTGATGTCTCCATCTCTCCATGCCCTGTTACTTTTATCAGCTAAAGGTAAGTGCTGGTGCACCAGCTTTCATTCCTAATGTGTTTGCCAGCACCTGGGGTATCTGGCCACTCCAATAATAATACTAATAGTAGCAGGAGCAGAGTTGTTTCCAGACCACGCTTGCTCTTGGAGGCCAGGATGAGTATTTACACCCATCTCCAACAGGTCTGTGCATTGAAAGCAGTGAAATTTCTGTTATGGAGCTTTTCTCAGTAGCTTCACCCAGCTGTCCCTAGTAAATAAAACACTGTGGTTTTGGTGCTTGGAAGTGAATGCAGATCTAGCTGGTTTTGGAGCTGAGCATATGGGCTGTGTTTGAGTGCTGGGAATGTGTTTGCTTGTGATTTAATAATACTGTGAGTCATGACTGTACCTTCCTCCCAATTACTACCCTTGCATCTCTTTGTTGTTGAGTGGATGTTCTGGAAACTCTGTTTTCCTTGTAAAATCAATTACATTCCACCCTTTATTATCTGCCAGGTCTCATGCCATCCCTGCTTGCCAAGAAAACCTCCACAACAGCTCGGTTGTGAACCGCGGCAGTGAGGCTGCAGGCAGCCCAGCCAGGAGGTGGGTCCTGGGACCAGGCTTGGGCTGGGAGCTCTAGGGTCTTGCAAAGATCATTCCCTACCCCATGTTTCTTGGCTGGAGCAATCCCTGGAGTGAGGGATGCTCCACAGCCCTCGTTTCTATGCACCTCTCTGACCTGGAGGACTGGCAAACCCTGTTTGCACATAAACTGTATTAGCTACAGATTTTTCACTACAGCAGAACATGATTCTTTCTGAAACGAAGTCGGATCCTCAGAGACTTCAATAAACCTTTAAAAGCGTTTAATTAAAAAAGCATAAAGCCTGGGAGGATCAATCCAGTGTTAATGACCTGCAGCGGTGCTGCGTGTAGCTCATTCTTATTGACCCTCAAGGCACCAAGGAACAACTGTGCAACCCGAGGTCTCTACATCAGCCTCGCTGGGGCTATCCCAGCCCGCAGGAGAAACGGGAGCTGCCTGCTTTTATTTGCATCCAGACAGCTCCTGATTCAAATTAACATCACACTCAAATACCCCTGGGTTTGGAGGCTACAAGAGGTGTGGGGCTGTCAGCAAGTGGCCAGCTGGCTTCCCCCCAGCAGTGGGGCCATAGTGGTATAACTGGGTGGAGAACTTGCAAAACTGGAGGTTACATGTGAGAAAGGGCTCCTCTTGCTTTGGAAAAAATCAACTGAGTGCAGGAAAGCATAAAACCAAAGCTTGAAGACAGGGCAGTTTCTTTCATTTCTAAATCTAAAGTTTGATGCAAGAAAAAACAAAGTGAAATAGTTCAAAAACTTGCTGCTACAGGATGGAGAAGGGCTGGAGAAGGAGATAGCTGCTGTCACCAAACTTCTCTGCAAATAGCCGTGAAGCCTTTCTTGGAGGAATGTATTTTAAAAGACAAAGTGGAGAAGAAACAGTTCCTTTTATTTCCCTTCAAGTCCTCCCCTTTGGTCTTGAGTTAGGAGAAAACATGCTTTTGTGTCCAGAAAGATGTGAGAAATGCTTATGGATGTGTGTGAGGGAAGAAAAACCCTTCGTCCCCTCCAGCGGGGAGGAAAAGGAAACTGGTACAAAACTGGACCTTGAAGAGACAGAGGGAGACGTGGCCAAGGGCAGAGCTGCCATTTTAGACTGAATCCTTCAGCGAAATGGAAGGGAAGGATATTTTCTACCCGGAGCAGCAGAAGGGGGAATGAGAATGTTTTTCTCGGGGGGAGTGATCAAATGTGTCAGAGGAAAAGCAGATGTTTAGGGCAGACATTTGCATGTAATCAAACCCTGCGTTTTTTGATTGAAAAAATTGGCAGTGGCAAATTTCCAGCCAACACCCTGCAATCAAAGAAAAAAGCTTGTCAATGAGGAAAGTGGATAAAAGAGAGCATGGGAAGAGGCCTGGCCACATGTCCCCACACTGGATTGCATCAGGCTCATTCACCTGGGTCTTCCCAAGCCGGGCTTTGGGGCACATTTCCACACTGGGCACATCCCCTCCACGGGGCAGCCTGTATTTGTGGTTGTGGTCCCTTGAGACCTCAGTGATGGTGTTTCCCGTCCCTCCAGCAGCTCTGCAAGGCCATGCTGCCCAGGGCAAGGCTTGAGCAATATGTCCTTAGGGTGGGGGGAGCCAGTGTGTGACCCATAACCACCCAGAAAATGTACTTTTAACAACGCACACTGCATCTTTCAGGTCGGGTGTGTCTGCGTGCCTGACCTTCTGCTTTCACCTCGTGCCCTCTCGGGGAATGGCATCACACAGGGGCTGGTGGGTGGCCAGGGAGATGGGGTCTGGGCCAGGCCAGGGTGGGGGCAGAGGGGATTTTGCACAGCTCTGCATCTCTCCAGGGGAGCTCACTTTGCACCATGGGGATGTTTTGCTCCGCAGCCCAGCTCAGGGATTGTGCTGCTTTCGGCTGACTTACACTCTGTTTTATTGGACTTGGAGCAGCCTCTGAGCCAGAGATAAAACACGTCCTTCTTGTCTGTAAGAGGGTAAATTATTGACACACTTAATAAGCATAACTTATCATTAGCCATAATTCATGCCAGTGACAGACACACAGCTGTTCCTGGAAAGCAGAGTGGCTCTGAATTTCAGATTTCCGTGGGCCGGGCTCCCACTGTAGCTCCAGAGCAGCGATACAGATGTCACCACGCACTGTCCCTTGCCCTGGTGGTTGCTGTCCCAGGGCTTTGCACAATGTTCAAGCCCTGTCTGTGCTGGGAGGAAGGGGAGGTTGGACACAGTGTGCCTCTCCCCAAGTCCAGGGATTGATAATTCAATTAAACGAGCAGCTCTTACAAAGCTGGCAGGGAACAGGATGTCCTTGGAGGCATCCAGCCTGCAGCCCTGTGGGGCCAAAAAGCCCTGGTTGAGGACAAGCTCTTCTACTTCTCCAGCAGCCCATGCAGCTCCTGCTGGCAATGCCCAAATCTTGACAGATTGGTTGCAGCCAGTACAAACTTCATCTCCTTTAACTTCTTTCCCACGTTCACCCTGGTCCCTGGTGTGATAGGAATGGGGAGGGGATGTTCCCACAATCCATAATGCTTGCAAATGAAGTGCAGCTAATCATTTGTAAGGATGGAGAAAGCCCTGGGCCGCTTGCCAGGAGCGGTCAAAGCACTTATGGAGGAAGAGGAGAGACTCTGAAGCCTCTCATAGCGGGGACAGTGCACAAGGTCTGGGGCTCTGCCAACTGGTGGGTGAAGTTTGATCGCTAGGGGTGGGAAACTGTGCAGGATGCTGCATCATCGACAGGGCAGGCATGCAGGATGGGATCTGGGGGTCTGGTGTTCACAGCTGTCTGGTGGATGGGCCCAAGCCAGTCTCCCCTTCCCTGGTCAGACAGGGGGCTTGCAGCTTCCTTCCTGCCCCTGGCAGAAGGAGAGGAGATTTCTGGTACTCATCTCATAGGTACAACCTAAGGAGGCTGCTCGAGGTAGGCGCACAGCAGGGAGGATCTGAGGAGTTATTCCCCCACTTGTTCAACCCCTTTTCCAAGTTGCTTGCAAAAATTTGAGCATCAGTCTGGGCCCAAGAAAGCAACGCACCCCTGCGTGGGAGCTCACCCTTCACCAATCTGGTGCACTGAGACAAGTAGCTGATGGAAGTGTGCAAGGGTTGACAGCAGGAGAGACCATGAGTGACCCTGCGTATACCATGAAGTGACAATGCACCCTCTGAATAACCAGCAAATTCCCAAAGCTTCAAGGTGCCTTTCAATAAAAGCATCCTGTGTGCCCATCAACTCAGCCCTGGGTATCAGCCTGGTTTTTGGAAACCTCTCCTGGGGACCTTGGCACGTTGGATGTTCTGCAGAAAAGTGCTTGTGAATACCTAAGCATCAGTGTTGGCTGATTCCAAATAAAGAATCAGTGGAGGAAATAATATTGTTTTTTTTTCCAGGCAATTTGCAAGACGTGAAGGCAGTGGAAATCCATCAAGCGATGGCTGCCACGTTGTACATTCGATTTGCTGGATTGCTTGAAGACATCAGCGTGTTTTACAGTGACACTGATTTTCAAACCATCCCTCCAGCTTGGCAGCTGCAGGAGCAGGTAAGGAAACTACGCGGCTATCTGTGCATGCTGAGTGTGCCTCGCAGCGTGTATTTCCTCACTGCTCCAGGGACACACGTGTATTGCACACTCTCATGACCGAGGATGCTTGCTCAAGGCCTGCAGTGCTTTAATGGAGGCAGCAGTCAATGCAGGACGTTTCTCCATCTTCTCTCATCTTCCTTTCTCATTCGTTCAAGCATTGCTTGCTGCCAGCTCTCTCAGCAAGGAGGCACTCTCGCTGGATCTCAGAGGATGTTGGATGTTTTAAAACTGTTTATAAAACAACCCTTTCCCAGAAGGGTTAGTCCTGCAGCAGCTGGAGGAGCCAGGTACACATGGCTGCACTCCTACAGAGGGTCAGGGAGACGAGAGAAATGGCTTGGGCAGCCCATGCTCTGCCCATTGCACCCAGCATGTCCTTGGCCATGCAAGGACCCGTGTGCATGTGCACAGCCTGGACTGAGCCCTGATGGAGAGCCAGGCTGTGGGTGTCTTTCTGCTTTTGTGAACAGCTCACTTGAGAAGAGAACAGGCTGGTAGCCCCAGACAGCCCTGTTGTCCATCATCCCATGGTCCTACCATACCAAAACCTACACCAAGGATGCTACGATGTGCTCTAAGGTGGCTACATCTAGATGGACTGCATCAGCCCCAGGGGCTCCTCCTAAGGGCTCTGTGGAGGATCTCCCGCAGCAAGTTCACATGTGCTCTGCAGCAACCTGCTCTCAAGCAGCCTCGTGCTTCCAGAGGGAAATGGAGATGGGATAATGCAAGCTGGAAAGCTCTGGAGGTGGTGAGCTGCTTGCCTGGGCATGGGGGAGTAGGAAGGTGGAGGTCTCTCTCGTCTGTGGCTTGGGCTGTGAGTCCACCTCACCAGCAACGTGAGGCTGGGGGCATCTTTTCTCCAATTGCATGAAACATCACTCTCTTTGGGGGGGAAAAAAAATTAGAGAGCCACTTACAGCATCTTCAATCTGCATGGCTGGTGAAGTGCTGTTGCTTGAGCTCAGCAAGGGGGTATTAGTCACGCCTTATTGCCTTTAAATCCTACAGTAGCAGAAGCGTCTTCCATTTGCTTTTTTAAATAAGAATCAGCCTGATGGAGTGTTCCCAGCACAGTCTATTGGCTTCCCCGTAACCCAGCCAGCCTTTAAAGGATTAAGCTTTCATCTTGCCTCTTTCCCTGCGGTTTGTAAAGAGCAGCTCTGCCACCCACGTCCCCTGTTTATAAAGCGCTGTTCACATGAAGGACTCCCTGCAGAAAGGTGAGCGGGGAGAGCAAGGCCAGGCTTCCTCCCTCCGCATGTCCCCTCTTCCTCCTGCCTGCACAAGGAAGCCTCTGAGGATGGTGCAGCCTTGGTGCCATGCCCAGAGATCTTGCACCAGGATTTGCTCTTCAGTCCCTCCTCTCTCATCTCGGTTGTGCGTGGGCTGGGTGATGCGCAGGCAGGGGATGGGGATGCTGGGAGGAAGATCTCTGATCCCTGGCTCTGGAAGGGAGTGGGGAAAAGAAAATAGGAAAGGATGAGAGAACAGGGTGATCAGATGCTGCCAGGATGGTTTCAGCATCTGAAGCCTCCTGTGCAGGAAATGCCTTTGGCCTCTGGGCCTGCCCCATGCTCTTACTGGGACTGGGATGCTGTGACATCCAGTGCTATGACCCCCATAGGCTCCCCAGCACCAAGGAAACCTTCACTTTGGCCTTTCTGCATTTTTCAGCCTTGTCTCAGCATTGAGGCTGGGCTTTTGCATGCTCAAATGCAGTGCTCTCATTCCTGTTTCCCTGCTTAAATTACTGATGGAGATCTACAACCTCCGTTCCAGCTTAACAACTCCATTTTGCTGGGGTTTATTACCAGGATCAATCAAATCAAACCCTGATGGCTTAAAAATGTGCTTCCTTCTCCCTCTCATTGTTATTTGCTTGTTTATTATTAGGAAAGACAAGTTTTGGCTCCGGGAGATTTTACTAGTAGTAAACAATGTCATTAAAAACAAATCAGAAGTCCCTGTTTTGCACAGAGCCGACCTCCGCAGAGCACCCTGCGCTCGGGTCCCCGCCTGCGGTGGCCAAGGCGTGGGGACAGGTTCATGGCTGGGCACATCCAGGTGTTGTCCTACAGTTGCTCCCTGGTGGGTTCATGGGGTTTTGCTCAAATTCGTGTCTGTAACTCCCATCCTCGCTGCCATAGGGGGGACTCCTTCACCCTGGATGTGAGGTGCTGCGGGGTCAGGAGGTAGCTCATGATTTGGGGAGTTTGCTGTCACCCAGGTGTTTGGAGGCTTTTGACCCTGTTCTCCTCTTGCTTGCAGAAGGCTGAGCTCCCCTTGTTTTGGGGATCTGGGCTCTCACCTTGGGGCTTGTTCCTCCCTTCCTACAAGGAGCAATAAGGGCTGACCTCGGGAGGCTGTGGGACATATGTTTATAGGCAGGGTCATGGTGATTTCAGGACTGAAGGGGCTGAGGGTAGGGATGAAGTGTTGCAGGTTTGGAAGACACCACGTCTTCACCTCCAGGCTCGTTCCCAAACAGCTGGTCCGCCCTGCGCCGTGCGTTCCTCATCCTGCTGTCACCACCCCGCTCCCAGCCCTTTCCCCGGGTCCAACCCCATGGGGCAGCAGAGCTGGTGATTTCCTCCGCTGAGCATCATCTGGGGGAGTTTCATCTCTCTAAATCAGGCTTGGGCTTTGCAGCACTCAGGCTGTACAAACACACAGGCCACCAAAAATAAGCCCCAAAGCCCAGGCAGAGCAGGCTAGGAGAAGGTCTGCCTGCCAGGGGGATGAGGCTGCCCGTTCCCAATCCTGGGCCACCACAATGGAAGGGGTTCTGCATGGCCAAGGTGCTGGGAGAACCACAGCGCTCTTGGTAACTGCCAGCCCAGCTCACAATAAACAAATGGAAGAGTGATAGGGAAGATAAATTGCTTGTTGTTTTTTTAATGCATGCAGTGAAGGAGTTTATTTTTAAACCCGTCTGTGAGTGATGCCTGGTTTGATATTCTAAATGAAACTGATTTATTCTATTTGCACTGGGGCTTGGGAGAAGAGGGACTGAGCTGGATTTAATTTATGCATTTAACTTTGCCTTGGCAGAACTGTGACAACAGCAGACAAATCGAAGCTGAGAAGCTCCCTCCGGTGATCCCAATGATGCAAATGATTTCCCTGGTTTTATCCCATGATCGTGAGTCGCTGCTCGCAGGTTGTTATTGGGGCAGGTATGAATCATGTGGCCCCGCTAGAACCAGGGCTGGGCCACCTCGCGAGGGCTTGGGGACTCCTGCAGCAGTTTTCCACATCTGACCTAGAAACCTGGTCTCCTCTTTTTCATGGATCTGATTTCCTAGCTGACTGGTCTTGCTTTCGTCAGCTCTGCCTTGCAGCGTATCCCTCTAGATGGGTCAGGATAAGACACAAGGACCGGGTCTACTGTTTCATTGGGAATTCAATGCACAGAGGGATTCACAGCCTTATGAGCCTCTGCCGTGTTCTGCTGCCTTGTGGACATCAGGGAGGGCTTCTGGGCTTGGCCCTGGGGCAAACTAAAGGTGACAAATGATTTTTTCAGTAGCTCAATGGCCTTCACTCCTCCATGGGCTGCTCAGCTCCTTGTGGGACCTTTAGGGAAACCCTGCCGAGCGCATCTCAGCGGTGACAGAGGCTGGGGTGGAGCATTGCTGTAGTCTGTGCTGAATGGAGGCCATAAAAGTCTGAATTGCTCTCCCCTATGTCTCCCATAAAAAGGATGTGAGCATAAAAGCGAGTTTAAACCAGGCGAAATGATGAAGTCACTGGCGTGGAGGGAAACAATCATTCAACACCACTAAGCCATGCATCACTTGGGATAATTATCAATTATTATAAGCAGAGCAACTCCCCTCCGGAAGCTAATGAAATTTCACATGGAGCACGCTCTGGGAGATGGATCATGTCGGTCTGGACAAGATTCATCTTCTCTAATGTGCTGAATGTGCTGCTGATTCCTGTTTATGCATCTTAAAGCTCCATATGCAAAGCACCTTCCTGGTGGGAGGGATGAGGAGCCCGGGATGCTCTCGCCCGCAGGCGGCTGCACTGACCGCACCGCTTGGTTTCCAATGCACTAGACCCCAGGTGGGGGGTGTTGGGAGCACTGAGGAAAGGATCCCTTCTCCCTTCCTTCTTCCTAATCCCTCCCTTTTGTGGCTCTCTGCCTCTCCAGCCTCTAGGGGACTGTTTCGCAGAAGTGGTGGTGGGCTCTGGGCCACCTTCCATGGTGGCTGGTCCTCCTCCCCTTCCCCTATGCGTCCCTGCAAACAATTCTGCCCCTCCCCAAGCACTGGCAGCCCTTATAACCACGTGGGAATGCTCTACCACAAGCCATCAAACACAAATGGGAAATAATATTTTATGTACAGTTTCGCTACAAACTGGAAGCCAATTCTGGGTTTTTAACGTTTTTCCCAGGTCCTGGCACAGCGTTCGCAAACCTGCGTGTGAGGGGGAAGGCCGAAAATCCTACCCAGGCAAAAAGGCACTTACTTTGCTTCTAAATATTTCATCTGTGACCCACATGACAAACTGCTGCTTGTAAATACAACTATTATGCCTTATTTTGTCATACATAATTGAAACGCTGGATCCTGTACTCAGCAAACAAACACGCAGTTTTCAAGGCTGCTTTCCTCTGGATCCTTCCAGTCCCTGCAGCAGCTTCTCTCCCCCTCAGGGCTGGTGGGGATAGCGGTGGGGTCCCCTTTGGGGAAGACATTTCCATCTCTGCAGCTGAAGAAGTCACTGTTGGACATGGCTAGAGGTGTCACCCAGGCTCTGTCCTTCTCCCAGGGTCCTGCTCCCACCCCTCCTGGTTTCTGCCTCCAACACCTACTCACTGGGGCCTGGGGCTGCTCTTGTACTTTTATTTTTGCAAATGAGCACGACTGCACCAAGAATAGACCCAGCTCATAGCTCTGCTACTGAGTTTGCAACCAAGGCCACCCCATCGCTGCTGGCACGTTGAGCACTGGGCTGCTGCCCCATCCCCTATCCGCTGCTTTACCATGGAAATGGGCTCCAACGCTCCTCTCACTGAGTCTGCAAACGAGACCTTGGCACTCTCGGTGCTCACTGAGGTCAGTGATCACCTTTGATCCCACTTCGCCTGCTGGCAGCATGGCGCCTCATTTATTAATGAGCTGGAGGTGGGTGAGCAGGAAGGTGGTAAACTTCAGAGCTCCTATCACTTACTTAGATAAATCATGACCAACAAAGGCTCCAGGGAGCTTGGGATGCACCTTGCCAAGACAGGTGGATGGGAAAGGTATGGAAGATGAAGTTCATGTTTGTCAAGTGCAAATAATGTATGTTGGAAGGAACACTTTTAATTACACTTATGGGTTATCGGGGTTTAGGTTAAAAGTACCTTCTCAGTATCTTCCTGGGCAGTATGTTTATCTGGGGACATCCAACTATGACTGAAGCCCCACTGCCCCAGGGTGGGGCTCAGAGGCTGGTCCTGGGGGATGCAGGGATTTGGGAGAGTGTAACAACTATAGGTGTGCAGCTTAGAGGAGAGGCTAGGAGCAGAGCGATACAATGAAGTAAGTGGCCCCTGCGGGCAACCGGGCACCATCTCTTCTTGCCCAGGGACACTCGACAGCACTACATCCCTGCTCCGAGCTGTGCACCAATAGACGGTGCTGTCATGGAGGTCACAGATCAGCTGTAACTGAGTAGGATTAAGAAGAAACATCCTATACAAATCATTTCGGTACTGATTTATTGCAACATTTTGTGAAGTGCATGAAGCCGAATGGGCTACGGTGTCTCCAAGACACCTGCACTCATTAACAGCCCCAGTGTTAGCCAGGACCCCAGGGTGCATCACGCCTTTGCTCCATTCTTTTTTTGTCTGGAAAGTTGTGGAAACCTATGGGGCAACCCTGAGCTTGGCTCAACTCTCTAGGAGAATCAAAGCCCCCTGCGTGGACCACACTGCCCTGTCCTTCACTATACTTTTATTTTGAGGCCAGATTTCTGTGGTCTTCCCCAGTAGCTGCTGCCCTCTCTACCGGACATGCCCATGACAACGCCAGCCCCCAGACCGTGACCGTGCATGTGCCTGATGGGGGTATCTTGTAGGACAGCAGATCCTGCTGATGAACACAACCCAGGATGTTTCTGGGTCTGAGAGCAACGATTTAGGGTTGGATGGTGAAAGTCCCAGCTGGGCATTCAGGCATTGCAGCGCTGCCATTAATAACCCTAGTGAATAAAACCCACCGAGGGACCAACAAGGGAGATTCACAAAAGCTCACAGGAGCCTTTGGGTGACCGGTGTTCTCCATGGACTGTGACGGCATCAGGGCGAACCTGCATCTGACGAGTCTCAGCCCTGCAAACGGTCTAGAGACAGTGTCTGAGAAGAGCCAAAGGTGACTTCTCCCCATCTGGGTGTTTATCCAAACCTTCCTCGTGGCCAGCTCAGCTTTTCTCTGCTGTGCAGCCCGTGTCTCATGAAAGCCGTTTTGTTCTTGCAGCCTGGACCCTGCCTCCACCCGTCTCTCAGGTTCGGCTTATTTGTTTGGTCAGCTCAGATCTTGCAGCGAATCTCTCCCTGGCACAATATGCTCCATGTCCCTCGCTTTAATTGGCACGGGTTGGTGCCTTGCGTCAGGCTCTCTGCCGGCTGCCCCGTGTGAGCCCATCACGTCCGAGCGCATCAGACCTCACGCTTGACAGACGGACTGACAGCTTCCAGCCAGGGAGGCTGCTGCAACAGATTGACCAGCTCTGCCAAGGGCTGGGAGTTGGGTCCTGTGCTGTGGTGGGTTGCCAGGTGCGGGGGCTGCAAACACCGGCTGGAGCTGGCAGGCACCCACGTGCCTTTGCACACTGGTCATGTTCCACTTTTTGCTCTTCTCCTGACGTGTTTTCCTGCGGGAGCTTGGTAAGAAAAGGGGACTTCCACTCCTGCAAACCTTCTCTGCTTTGACTGTGTCTTCCCTGCTCTTTGCTGAGTCCCTGGGGTGACCGTAGCCACCAGCACTGGGAGTCTCCAAGCAAGGACATGGACCCTGGAGGGGACCCAGCAGGGGTTGCAAGCAGACTGAGAAAAAAGATGCAGGACACAGTGCAAAAAGACATGAGCTGCTGCTTGTCCACCTCAGACACCTGCCAAACTTCTTACCCTTCAACAGAGCCATCCCTGCCCTTCCCTTGGGGACGCTGCCACAACTGCACACAGGAGCACGAGCTGAACAGGCCCTGGTGGTGTTTGCAGTGGGAAAATGGAGGATCAGCCTGTCCTTCTGCTGGGACTGTGGCATGCGATGGCCGTGGCTGGGTGTTCCTTTGCTGGGGCACCTGGCACCGTCAGGGCCCGGTGAATGCCCTGGTCCAGCCGCCCTGGAGGTATCACAGAGAGCGCAGCAGGCACAAAGCGTCTCCAGCACGTTCGGGCAAACCGGTGTCAAGCCACAGATGCCGAGGTCTCTGGAAGACTGGAGGGAGGGATGGAGAAAATTATTTAAAGTGACTGAAACGGCAAAGCAGTTTGGCAGCAGGCAGAGGGTGAGCCTGGGGACCTGCTGACCCAGGGAAGCCAAGATCAGGGACAAGCTGCAGGAACGACATAAAATGAAGGAAACAAAAGTGCTTGGAGGGTTAGAGAGGGCAAAAATGCAACTTCTAATCAGGACGTCCTCAAACCAGTGCCCTGAGAGAGGTCCTCTTCCCCGTCCTACACCACTGACCGCAGGACCCACCACCCCCTCTCACCCCAGAGCTCCACCACAGCTAACACAGAGACATGGCCGAGGGCTCCAGTGCTATGGTCCTTTAGGGGCTGCAGGTGGGGTCAGCCGGATCCTCCCTGTGCCAAAACGCCTCTGCAGCATTTCCCAGACGAAATGCAGTGGTGCTGGCTCATTCTGATCCACAGCCAGCTCAGCATGCGTGCTCCGAGCGTGCTGGTGGCAACTCGCTGCTTCTTGGCTCAGGGAAGAGCAGGAACCCTGCAGAGTGTCAATATAATTTTTTTAAGGAGGCTGAGAAATATTTCTATATCAGGAATAACATCGCAGAGGCAGGGAAACACACAGAGGAGGGGAGGAAAAATAGCAGCTTCTGATAGTGTAAACCTCAAGTCAAACATGAAACACATTAATATTCATGCACTTAGATGCAGCCAAAAAAGCAGCAATGACTGCAGCTCTCCAGAAAGGCTCTGAGCTCTTGGGCTGCCATCAACAACTGTGGGGTGGGGAAGGCAAAGAAGCCCTCAGAAACCACCGAGCTGCGGGAGAAGCGTTGTAACAAGCAGTTCCCATAGAACTGGGATTAGGCTTTGGCTCTTTCTGACCAAACTAACACATAACAAGGACAATCTTTCTGTTAAAAATATGAGTCTAACTGCTTCTAATTGATCTCCTTGCTGGCAGGCTCTGGAGGGAGGCACATGCTGAATGGACCATGGGAATGTATTTTACACGTTGTGATTATCAGGAGCGATAAAGCATTTGGTCCTCAGAGCGTCTGATGGGATAGAGGAGCTTTGTGCATGCTGGAAGTGAAGCTGGTGTAGGGGAGAGGTGGGTTTCTCTCCACCCTAGACTACGTGGTTGGGTGACCTTGAACAAGTGGCCATGAAATGGAGGTGACAGTGATCCTTCTTCCAGTGGGGATGCTGGACTTGGACTGCTGACGTGCGATACTGCTCAAAGATAGCAAGGGTCTCCAAGAATATTTGCTGGATATTTTTCTGGTCTTTATGGAAACTGCTCAGGAGGCAAAACAGCTGCGATGGTGGGTCAGGCCTATGTTGGCTGTGCTATAAATCCAGGGGGTGTGCTCTGGCCTGGAAACTGAACATCTCAATGCAAAGCTGAGCTCTCTTGTTCTCCGAGAATGTGACTGCACTTTAGAAACTGCCTATTTGGATCATCAGCTGGGGGCTGGAGCTAGATTATCTTTAAGGTCCCTTCCAACCCCAACCATTCTATGATTCTGTCGGGGCTGGTTCTGGCCCTGCTTTTTCTCCTTAGGCATTTCTGGGCTTCCCGTGGGCTTCCCATGGGATATTGCTCATTGCCCCAGGCCTGAGAGCTTGCTGCACAACACAGATGGTCCAGTACCCCGTGCCTTTGCCATGTATAGCTATAAGGGGGTCTGTCCCCCTGGATGCCGATTCTGGCTTTGCTTTATGAGCCTGTAAGTTGAGGAGGAATTTACTGAGCTCTTGCTGGGCCAACCTCCTTGTCAGTCCCACTGAACTTCAAATTTCCTCAGCCCTTGCATGGGAGTTTCATCTCCCACGATGACTCTTGACACGAGGAGCCTGTCGTTTTTGACATCAGGATCTTGGGTGTCTCAGAAGCTGATGGTGTGCAGAGCTGCTTGGCAGGGCACGGCTGGTGTCTCTCCACTTTCCTCTCCCCAGAGCGTCTCAGATGTAACCTTGCAAACTAGAAAAAAAAAAAAAAAAAAATTGCAGATGCAAGCTTAGCATTGAGTTTATGAGCAAAACCCTGTCACCTTCCCAAAGCTTCTTTTTGAGTGGGAATTGGAGAAGCAGCTCCTCATTTGAAAAGCAGAGCAAGAGTCTGGGTAATTTATCAAGAACAGTGATAGACCTGGGACAGCCCTTGAGCCAAAGGGCTTGTTGCTGTTCCTCCTCCCCTCCCACAACTTCTCCCATCCCCTCAGCCGTACAGTCTGGAGGGAAAAACAGTAAGCCCTGATGCTCATTGATCTGATCTGTTGAAAAAGACCTATGTAAGTTCCCGGCTCCGCCACCCTGTGCTGTAGCGGCTGCAGAAAACTGGGACAAATGCAGTGTTGAAGGATGAAAGTCCATGCCCCATCCTTCATTTTGATTGATGGACTCTCATTTCAGATGGAGTGGCTTGCTGCTCCTCACTGTGAGTGTTGTCTTCATCAGCCAGCAGTGCCCTCATCATCAGGGTCTCAACCTTGAGGAGTCCCCTTTTATTGGGATGAAAGCAGGCTCAGGGCCCAGAGTGGGAGATAGCGACACCGGCTGCCATGCTAGCAGATGTGGGGCTCCCAGGATGGTGTTTGCAGCCCTTGGTCATGCTGTCCCTAGCCCTGCTGGAGGCATCAGCCTTTGGGCCACCCCTCAAACTCCTTGGCCCCTGGTAATGGGGCTATCAGAGCTGAGGTCCCACCAGAGCTACCCCCAGGCCACTGTCAGAAGCCAGAAGAGGACACAGTGTTCAGTCAGCAGTGTTTGGTTTCTGAGTTTGCCTTCATTCAGCATCAACAAATGCTCACAAATGTCTTTGAAAACTCACAGTTGGATGTGGTTGAGCAGCACCCCAATCTTGCCTGAAGGACCATCTTTCTCCACCAAGTCTGTCAGAGGCAGACGTTTAGCTTTAGTCTTCTCCTGCAACGTATGCCTCTATAGTCAAGCTATGTCTTCCTCTCCACCACGTTTCAGAAAGACCATTCTGGAGCTTCAGCTTCAAACTTACTGCACTGAAAAAAACCCCAGCCTTTTTAACCAAAATTTCACCTATGCAAAAAGTGTCTGAGCAGCTCTCCCGGCAGTCCCTCTGCACATTTCCCACTGCCTTCTGCTGCTGCAAGAGTGGAAACTCTGAGCTGTCCTTTTCACTGAGACCTGCCAGAGACCTGGATCCCTCTGCAATAGATCTAACCCAGCCGTTACAACTGTGCAATGAGCTCAGCTGGGACGGCGACGAAATGGCTCGTTGAAGAGGCTCATCTGCAACACTCAGCGCTTGACACCACTTGGACGACATGTTCACACTCGACCCTCCTGCTGGTTTGACTGGCATCGCTGCATGGTGGCTCTGCTGGGCACTCCCATTGGGGTGAACTGCCAGGACATCTTCTTTGGCAGGATGGTTCCTCCTCAACATTGTTGCTCCAGAAGGTAGAATTACCTCTGCATTTTGTCAGCTTTGGCAGAAATAGTTTCGTAAGCCACAGCTGAGCCCTGAGCAGAAATGCAGGTGGCTAAATGCCACGTACTGAGCTCTGCACAGGTCAGAGCAGGTCAGGTGTGAGGTGGTGGATCTCCATGTGGTGCTTTATCTCCATTTGGTTCTGGATGTTGGCTCAGAAGTAGGGACAATTTAAAATTTTTATCTTCAGGGCAAGCCAAGAAATTTCCAGCAGTAATTATACCTGGTACAAGCCAATAATTTCATTTTCAGATCAGGTCTTCCAGAGATGCCATCCCACCTGGCTTATGAGGAACAAGTGGTGGGGAATGCAGCACTTCCAATAGTCAGTTGGTCCAATAGCTAATTAAACACCTTGTTAGAAAAACATTAGAAAATATTACCCCTCTGACTTTATCTTGCTCCAGCTTGATCTTGTTTCATGTTTATTTGCTATAAACTTGTCAAAATGGGCCAACTTGAGCCCAGCAGAGACTTAACCTTCACAGAGATATTTCTAGATCTTGGAAAAAGATCATAAACGTCCACAGTGAATTACGTCCCGTTGCAGACAGGGCAGAGGATGAACTTTCTTTTAGAGGTGCCCTTCCTTCCACTGGTGGGAAATGCCTCGATGACTCTCAGACTGGAGGTTGCACTTCCAGACGACAGGAATTTGGTGCAATGAAGGTCCCATCTCCACTCAGAGTGCTGAGACCTTGGGTGAAAAGCATCAGCTTCAGCCAGCTGCAACCACCACTGGTGGCTCCTCAAACTGAAAGCAGCCTAGGAAAGGCTTCTCTGGGATGCCAGGAGATGTGAACACAAGTTAAAATAATCTGAGCAAACACAGGGATGCACTTTTCACCTCCATAATTAATTGCCTCCATGGGCCTGGGAGGCAAAGCTGTGAAAAGGAGAACTGGGATCATTCAGGAAGCAATTAGAGACTGTCCTCAGGGAAGAATGATGTGGAAATTGATGTGCATTGACGGGACAAGTGGCCGTTTCTAATTCCCAGTATCTATCTATTTATTTAATGTGTGAGTAAGCACCGTGGTTATGGGATATAGCATGTGTCGGAGCTGCTGCTGTGGCATTAACATGCCAATAACAGCGCTTTATGGTAGGAACGTGGCTGCGTATCATCAGAAAATTGAGCCTGGATGGAGCTGGGTGGTGAAAACTGCTCATGTGCAGCGACACTTGTGCCAGCAAAGTGTCAGGACCTGGCAGACCTTTGTCTGAATGTGGGTGAGATGACCCTGACGGATCTGGGCACGTGCCACCCCCCCTGCGTCCAACCTGCCATCTGTGCGAGCACCACCCACTGCTTTGTGCCCAAGCACTGCATGATTTCACCACCAGATATCATCTGTGTGGGGTCCTCCCCACCAGACTTGCAGGATCTGCCCCAGGAAACATTTATGTGCTGAGCAGGATGCTTGGGCACGGACCGGAGCTGTGCGTGCCAGCTCTGCTCACAGCTGCTGCGTGCATGGCCACGGCCACGGCGGTGTGTGCAGAGAATCATGGAATCACGGGATGTTTTGGGTTGGAGGGGACCTTTAGAGGCCATCTAGTCCAGCCCCCTGCAGTGAGCAGGGACGTCTTTAGCTGGATCAGGTTGCTCAGAGCCCCGTCCAGCCTGACCTGGGATGTTTCCAGGGATGGGGCTTCTACCACCTCTCCGGGCAGCCTGTGCCAGTGTTTCACCAAAGGGACATCGTGCCCCTTCGCCTGTGTCTTTACCCATGAGCCCTTCCACACGCTGGAAAACCAGCTGGATCTCCATTCATTTGAACCTTGGGGTTTGGGTGCTGCGAGCGCTCGGACCAGCTCCTCTCCCTTGCTCAGCCAGCTGCCCTGTTGGTCTCTTTAGCTCTCTAATATATGGACAGCAAAATTTCAGAGTGCCTTGTGCCTCAGAAAGCAAATACACCACATAAATAAACCCTTGCCAGGGAAAACGTAAGACGCACATTTAGCATCGTGGGCTCCCAAGGAGATGGCAGTCGCCTGTCAGCCCCCGCGCCGAGCAGCTTGCTTGAGATGTTTGAAGTTAATACCTCTCAACGCAGAGACGAGAAGACCTCTGAAAGCACAAATTAATAAAAGTGACATGCCAAGAGGAAGCATGAGCGTGGCAGTGACAAGGAAGAGGCTCTTTGATGTTATCAGAGCAGGAGAGAAGGCAACAGAGGAGGATATTAAAAAGATTAGAGAAGAGCTGAATTTGACTGGATGGGTACGATCAGGATCAAAATGGATTAAGGTTTTTTACAAGGAAAACCATACGAGAAATAAGTTTCAGCAACTAAAATTAACAGGAGGAAAACTTCAGCTTCCTGTAGACAAGCTGGCTGTATGACATACAGAGAGAATTTGTGTCTCCTGAAAAATCTCTAACAGTTTTTGTGAGTGTTTAAAAAGCAGTGCTGATAGAGGGAAGAAATTGGAGCACCCAGAAAGCTGGCTGTTGGCAGGAGCTAGATAAAACTACCTCTAAAGGTTTTGTTCTAGCTGCTGGAAAAAGCATCTCTGATGAAAAGAAAATGCCCAGTTTGAAGAGGTTCCTCTTGAGAGAGGCTGGCTTAGAAACTCCAAAACAAAAAAAAAAAAAAAAAGGAAGGGGCAGCTGGGATGGCTGGTCTTACCAAACTGCAAGGGAAGTGTTTCCTCCTAAAGAAGCATTTTTTCTGGAGCTGAGGTTTGTATTATTGGGTGCGTAAAACAGGCTAAAATCAGACACGGTGGTTTTGAATGGCCCCAATGGCAGATAACAGGAGGGAAAAGCTGTGATTGATGCTCCTTCCCCTCCATTGCAGCTCAACAAACACCACAAATTTTATGGCTTTGAAAAGGAGACTCCAAAACCGAACCCATTTTCCTTGGATGCACCCAGAAAACGCTGCAGAGCCTTCTGGAGTCACCGTGAGTCAGGGAAGGGAGAATCAACTGGGAGTCACGAGCCTGAGCATGCCTCCAGCGTTGTCCCTCTGTTCTCGTATGTGTTTTGAGTCAGGCGTGATGTGATGGCAGTGCTGGCACTAAGAGCTGGCATTTGGGCATCCTGCAAAATGGTCCAGACCAGGGTGTCATCACTTTGCTATTTTGAGCTTTCACTTGCACACAAGCGCCAGAGGGAAAGATGTGACAGACACACATGTGCTTTTTAATTTTTCAAGACTTGTCAGCTTGAAAGGGAAGGTTGGGAGATGTAACAGCTTTGTCGTGTTCCCTTATCAAACCCACAACAGTGACCTTCTCCGCTTTTATATCAATTACATCAGCCAAACAGCACATCTCCACCACGTGCTGCATCCCAAGAGGGGCTTATTTTGCCGTAATGCTGCACAGGTCGCTGGGAAGGCTGAGAGTTAGCAGATGAGCTGGCTGGAGGAGGAGGGGTGGTGCCCCTGGGAGATGCACTGGTGATGAGAACAGAAGCGCCTGTGTACAAGAGATGGTGCTGGGGGTGGCAGGAAGATGGCAAAGCTGCGAATCCAAGCTGAGACCTGTCAGACACGCTGGCATGCCAGCATCTTACCACAGGACTATGGCACTGAAGCGCAGCAGAGACTTTTTGGTGGGCTACTAGCACATTGCAGAGATATTGCATATTTGGAGGAGTATCTCAGCATGCTGACAAAATCCAGAGGCCACGTGCAGCAATTAGGCAACTTGACAGCCACGCACAACCACCTTTGGCTGCCACAGACAGCCTTTTCGGCCGCATTAAGGGCTTTTGAGAGAGTCACATTGTTCTCTTGGGGTGGAGGGAAGTAGAGAGCCGAGGCATCCCATCAATATTTTATGCACGCTGCCTTGCAAGTCGGAAGCAGCTCAGTTCCAGTGGTATCATACCCTCCTCTATTTGTTTATGCCCAAATTTCCTAGAGGATGCCCATTTGGCTGCTGAGCAGGAGGCAGTGCCCAGCCTGTGCCCTTGCAGGAGGTTGAACCCAACACCAAGGCAAGGCAGCCCCAGCCCAGCGGTGCTGAACCCACTAACCTGCACTTTCAAGATCGTGGTGGATCCAGGGCATGTTGTCTCAGCTGTGTACCTTTGCCCTGCTTTTGTGGTGGCAAATTGGTCCATATGCTTCCCAAAACATCAGCCTGGGGAGCACAGGTCAGCAGAGTGATGCACTTTTATCCAGCTCTTCCAGGGGCTGGGGGGGAATCCATGCAGCAAAGGGATGTCCAGGTTTCTCACAGAAAAGCTGCAGCACCAGGACTGAATCTGCTTCTCCCATACTTACCAATGAGAATGAGAAACCTCCCCATGCCCCAGTATTTTCTGCATATTTGTGGATCTCGTCTGGGTGTCAAGCACAGAAGCTGGCCACAGACAGCCACTTTACCATGCCATTCCCCAACTCGTTTTCTGTCCTAATCTCTGTTTTTTTCAGTATTTCTTTGTCTGTTATTCCCACTCCTCTCAGTGCCATGAGGAGCTACAGCAGCATCCCTGCTGCAAGCAAACAGCAGAAATGCCATCTCCCAAGGTGCTGCAAGCATCAGAGACAGGCATCACAGGGTGCAGGTCTCAGGTATGAGTCTGGAGCATGTGGAGACCTGCAGTTATTTCTCCTCATCCTAATGGGAAGGGATAGATGTTGGATGGGAGGTAGAGGTGGCCACATACTCAGAAGCTGTGGAGCTCTGATTCCCCCAGCAGGGGCATTTGGGCCATCTCTGTCTTCCTTTGTGCCTATTGACCTTTCTCTCATCCTTTCCCTCGAGGTGGGAATAATGAGGATTTCTCATCTCCATGTTGTCCCTAATTTCATAATTCTGCAGCCAGGGCACCCAGTAAAGGATTGCACAGGGACCACGCTCATATCAGCTCCCTTGGGACCCAAGGCATTATGACCATACAGGTTCCCCCGAAGCCCTAGATTACCTTTTCACTGCTCAGCCCTGTCCAGAAGGAGCTGGAAAAACATTTTGGGGAACTTATCCCTTTTCCCTGGCTCTGGACACCACCAGGAGCTAAACTGTCTCAAACTGGGTAGGAAACATGCCACCTCAAAGCATGAGCTACTCCAAAAATCAAGCTGAGAGTACCTGTAAGATGTGGACAGGGCTTGTCCACCCTGCAGAGACAACTGGGACTGGGCTTTTGACAGAAATGTCTCCCTGCAGGGACCAAGAAGCCTGTCAGGGTAGTTTGTTTTTTTTTTAGGTTTTATACCTGCTGGGCTTTGCCCTCTCACTGAAAAGGCTGGGATGCTGGTTGGAAAAATACCTCCCATCAAAATATTTTTTTAAAAAGTGTTGTCTGTTTGCTTGTTTTTTTTTAACTCAGGATGTGGAAAAATCTTTATTCTCCTTCAGAAGACAAACTTTTCTTACCTAGAGTTTTGGGCTGGAGAACAGTTCTGCTGCTTCCAGATTTCACAACAGGGTGTCCGTTTTCAGCTGGTGAGAACAGCAACCTGGTCCCTCTTTCCCTTTTGCTTGCTTTTTCCCCAAAGCAGTTCCATTTTCAAACAAAAGCCTTTGCAGAGACTGAACCTGGAGTTGCAATCATCTTCTCCCCAAAGCCGAAGGGATTTGTCCTCAGCCCACGGTCAGGAGGCACCTCCCATGCCCTGGGCTCTTCTGGCACCAAGCAACTTCCAGCCACTTCTATCTTGTAAATACAAGAGCCTTTGACTTCCCAGGCATTTAAAGTGATTTATTGGTCCAATGAATCCAACCGTGTGGCTCGGAGTGTCTATCCATCTTCCATGAGTTCGCCAATGAAGACTTGTGAGCTTTTAATGCTTCTCTTGGCAGAGGGGCCTCTTCTTCTGCAGCTTCAGCTCCTGACGTGGCCATCCCCATCCCTCCCACATGTTTTGGCTGAAGTTCATTCACGATTTTTAACCCACTGTGTTGTTTTAATCTCCTCTGATTGTTCAGACATTTCATCCTTTGTGTGTTTTACCTCATGGCAACTTCGGTCCGTGATATCTCGTTTTGGTGGCCTTGCAAGTCTCTGACTTATTAGTGTCGAGTGTTTGATTTGTGCACTGAAAATCCTGCTTTTTACCTGTCCTCCAGGACACTTCTGAGCTGAAATCCACCTGAAGGGTGGTCAAACAAAGACCAAACCAGCCCCATCTCGTGCTGCTTGGTGGGGCCAGACTTAGTCCAGAAGGCGCAACCCATACAAAACTTCAGGGAGCAGCAGCCGCAGCAGCCAGCATCTCCTCCCATGGCAGAGATGGGAGCTCTGAGAGCTGTTGTCAGATGCCTTCAAGGTGGGTTTCAGAGCGTCTTTTGCAAGACACGTCTGAGCCACCACGCAAAGCAATCCTGACTCCTCCTGCTTTGTCTGCTCACACCCGCGGCAGCTGGATCAGCCAGTGCCTGTGGGCAAAGAGGACCATGTCTCCAGGAAGGAATCAGGAGATGTGAAACCCCAGCTTGCTCTTCAGCAGCGGCTGGTAGTGCAGAGTGGGGCCATCTCAGCTTGTTAGCATGAAGCCGGCTGAGACAACGCAGGCTGCTTCAGTTTTAACAACACACAAACCTCCCGTCTCCCTCTTAACCTTTCCCTTTTTTTTATAATGCATGTGAAGAAAACCAAAAAGAAGCACTTTGCTGCATTGTAAGGTGGTCCCTACGGAGGTTGGATATTATCTAAATTTCCATACCCTTGTGTCCTCCAGAGACGTGTGACTGTCTGGCCTTCAGCTGGTTGCAGCCCCTGTGCTTCCATGAAATACCCAACAGATAAGATGCTTCAATAAAAATCGCGCTGATGGAATCAGCTCAGGAAGAAGTGGAGCCAGAAAATGTTTCTAAATCCCCATGTTCTTAAAACCGAAAACTTACCCAGGAAAAGCTTTACTGGGTCCAGGCAGCGGGAGGCTGGTGCCCCCAGACTTTCCCAGCGGAGGCTTTCTATGCTGTAGCAAATTTGAATAAATAATCAGGAAAGTTGTTTTTCAGGGAAAGGGTGCAATTGCCAAAAAGCATGCAGCCACCTCAGATGATAGAAAACTCCAGAAGGATCGTACACCAGCAGTGCAGACCTGGACGGCCTTCTTCTCCTCCAGCGGGGGAAAAGAAGCTGCTGCAGTACAGCCGTCACCTCTGGTCCCCTTCTCCAGACAGCTCAGCAGACGGAATGCAAAGTGTCTTGTGCTGCACAGATATATCACAACGATAAACAGACAGTAACAGGGTGGCGGGGATGTACCGTGCCACGTCTCTAACATGCCTTTCTCCTTTCATTGAAACGTGCTCTAAGCCAGCACGGGGCTAATTTGCAGCAAATAATTTATCAAGTGCTTGGAGCTGCCCTTTTTGCTTGGCAGATCCCTCGCACTTCAGCATAGCTCTTCTCTGTGCTTGCTCTGCAGGCTGGGTTTTGATGTTTCTTTGTTTGGTTTTTTTTTTTCTGAAACCCCCAATAATCCTTGCTGCTTCTCTTGATCTTTAATCACCACCTTTTTATGTTTTTCCCCCTTAAAAAGGGACTATTAGTCCCAACAGGCTACGGGGTTTTGCATTGGCATTGCAGTCTCCTTCCATCCCACCTTCTCCACCAGGGCTGCAGGTCCCTTTTCCAGGGGCATCCTCAAACCCTTGGCTGGCTCATTGAGCTGGTTTCACGAAAATTTTAAGGTCTCTCGCACTGCTGAAGAAGTGGCAGAGCTGCCACTTGGTCTTTGGACCCAGGTATGAAGCCACTGCCAACACACTTAAAGGGGAGGGCTTGAGTGGATGCATTTGAATGTCACTCTATTTTCTTGTTACTCTTTTGAGCCAGTTAAAGTTCATCGGTAAAGGAAAAGGTGTAATCAGCTGCCAGCGTAGCAATGCTCCGAAACTCCCTGCCCCAGCTATGTGGAGTCACAGAGCTGCTGTGTCTGGCTGCTAAAATCTATGGCTTGGTAGAAAGTAATTGCTCCTTCAGCAATGGCATGAAAGAAACCTGATTTCTTATGGCTTCATGCCCTTTATCTGCCCCCTCAGTCCTCCCTGCATGTGCATCCCCCGCCTCCTAGGCCAACGCCTCCAGGAGAAGGCAGCAGATGTTGGGAGCAGCTCGGAGCCACGGGCATGGTCTACCGGCCCCGCTGCTGCTTGGGCTGTGCCTGTCTTCATCCCCACAGAGCCGCCAACTTTGCTCTCCCCACTTCTGCTCAACCGGTGGTACTCGTGTGACGCACAGGACCTGAATTATTTCTGAGAACGCTCTGCCAAATTTTCTTGGAACTGGCTTGTGGACTTGAAAGCTGCCCAGGGTGATGAATGAGCAGACAAATGGGCTGACAACGAGCTCTCATAAAGCGTTTCCTCTGGAGACAGGGTCAAGGTCATGATTTTCTATTGCATCCTTAAAAAAAGAAAAAAAAGGTGCAGCTACAATTCCTGGATCTTCATGACTCCATCCAGGAGCAGCACACCTGCGGCTGCCGAATCTGCTTGCAGATCTTGGTGGGGCTGAAGACAAGAGCTAGAGGAGAGCCAGGAGGCTGGTTATTGGGTTGAGGACAATCCTCCAGCATGCCATGCCACTGGCTTTTAAAATGGTGGGGCCGTGTGGCCAACCCTTGCGAGCGTATCCCGCGTCTCACCAGCTCCTCGCTGGGTGGGTGGAAGCAGAGGATTTGCGTGAGAATCGCAGTTTTCTTTGCACGTTTCCAGGCTTCCTCCTGAGCGTTTGAAACTGTGAAGTGAATGTCACCTTTCTCGCTTGGGAGGTGGGAGGAACAGGCAGAGAAAGCAACACCCAATTTGGACTTTTTTTTAAATTTTTTTTTTTTTTTAGAGAAAATTCTCGTGGTTGTTTAAAGCAACCTCATGATTTGGGGGAAGTTCGCAGCTGGCTGTTGCTCTGAGGACATAGAGCAGGGGTGAGCACGAAAAAAACGCCCAGCTGTTGAATAGCTTCCAGAAGGTGTTGAAGAGCTCCTGTCTGGTGACCACAGCACCAAAGTGCCTAAGCCCTCATGGGATGATGTGCCCTCTCATGAGGTTTCTCCCACCTCACTTGATTCAGAGCTCCAGATCTGCATCCTTGATCACTGGGATGCCAGGAAAGGGGATGTGAAAGCATCAGGAGGTGGAGAAGAGCATCAGGAGGCAGGTGAGAGGATCAGGATGCAGGAGTGAAGATCATGAGGTGGGAAAGAGCATCGGGGTGAGAGTGAGAGCATTGGAAGGAGAGTGGAAGCATCAGGAGAGCGGTGAGAGGATCAGGAGATGGAAGTGGGGGGGTTTGTTTGGGGTTTTTTTGTTTCATTTTTTGCCCCCAGCAACTGTGAAACGAATCACCTTTCACAGCCTGCAGAATTTGAGCCTCCCTTAGTTTTTGAAAAGTTGGAGGGAGAAAAACCACGAGGTTGCTGTGCAAAGGGGGTTTTGTGACTATGAACGGCTGTGAGACATGGTGCAGTGCCAGGTGAGAGCAGAGAAGGGCTGCAAAGAGCTTTTTAAGCCCGAGGATGGGATGTATCTGCCAGACCTGGGCTCTGCAGCTCCTATGAGCACGGTGGCACTGGGAGAGGTGGTAGAAGGTTTGTCACCCAGGGGCACAAGCAGGGCAGCAGCAGGATGTGAGTCTGTGCTGCCTGCTAAGGAGAACCTGGAGGGACAAACCAGCTCCTTCACTTCCCAGCACCCATGGGCACACAGGAGACTGGGCATTCGAGCAGGAGAAAAGCAGGTGAAAAATTGGGAAAAACTGATCTGGACAGATAGGAAGAGGCTGGGGAGAGCAAGGCGAGGGCACAGAGTACTTCCAGCATGACACCAGTGCTCAGGCTGAGTTTTAAGGCAGGTGGCAAAGGTAATTTTTCCTTTGGCCAGCTCAGGAATTTACATCTCAAGGGCCATACCCAAGCCCCGTGGGTCCTGTGTTGCCATCTGAAGGCAGCTCGCCTTCTGGAGGCTTCATGGCAGCTTCAAACCCTGCTTTACAGCCAGGATGAGAGCCGTGGGTTGAGGTGCATTGCTTATCCCACTCTCTTGCAGCAGCACCAGCCTTCAGGCTCAGCCTGGCATCACCTTGTGATGCCCTCCTGCCTGCTGCCATCGAGATACCACTGAACACAACAGCCCCTAAAAGCTGCTTATAGTACTGTAGAGAGCAGGCAGACATGTCCCTGGCCACCCCCAGGATGTGGTGTAACGTTCCCTTTCTTCCAGTATGAATTTGGCTTTGCAGCTGATAGATAAGACAGCCAGAGTCAACACAATGTACGTTGCCTCTAATCAATTGACACGCCAGATCCTTGACTGAAAAACGCTTTGTACCTAGTGGTAATTACGTGTTCCCCGCCTGTCTTGAAGATCACACCGCTTTTGGTGTGATAAGCGACTGAAATACAGACTGTTTTTTTTTTTTTTTTTTTTAAAACCACCTCTCTAAGGCTGAAATTCAAAGATATCAAACAGAGAAATAGCCAGAAGTGGAGGAGTGTCTCTGGTGCAAAGACCTATCCAAGCTCGTGTTGTGAATTCCTTGGAAGACAATGGCTTGTGGAGGTCTAAGTGGGGGAATTAGGTACAAGTCCAGCTTGCTGAGAGTTCAGGTGAACTCAGACACCACAGATTTAAATGCAAAATTTTGAGGTTGTCACTTCTAAGACCTTTACTACTAGATGCAAGGTCTTCCCCACAAGCCAGCCCAGGGGGTGCTGCAGGGATGGGGACCCGCTCTGGCAGCACGTCTCTTGCAAAAGGATGTCCTACCTCGATTTAAAGACTTCAGGGGCTGTGGGACCATCCATGGTCCCAGGCAGGCTCTTTCATTTGAATGCATTTAGCTTCCCCCTGTCATGACCCCCTCCCTCCACGTTCTGGCTTTGTCTGCCAGATTAAAGAACCATTTATTAGAAATCTCTCCACAGAGAAAATTATGGACTGATGGAGCTACCTCTCCACCTTCCCTTTGCTAAACTAAACGACTTGAACTTTCGTCTCGCCAGCAGGCTGCTTGCCAAGCCTCGCATCCGCCCTTGCAGCTCTCGGTGGAACCCTTTGCGATGCACCAGTGTCCCTCCCAAGAGCTGCTGCCTGAACCAGGCTTCGTGCTGCGTGGGAGGGAGGGTGGCAGTGGGTCAGCTGCCGTCTGCAGGGATATGTTCTGCCCTAGCGCAGCGTGAGGCTCTTCAATTTGGGATACATTATACAGACCACCACTAAGACATGACGTGTTTTCACTCCTCCAGCCCCCTCCTTCCTCCACCACCCATCCCCTCTGCTCCCCAAACACAGGCTCTTCAGGCAGGAGAGGGCAGACAGCCAGAGGGAAGAGGGCTCTTGAATCAGCATCTGTGCTGAGAGCCTGTCTGAGAGCCCAGGCAGCTCCAATCAGCGCTACCTCTCGGGGCTCAACAGGCACATCAGGAGCCTTCGAGCCACTGGTGGCAGAGAGCCGGGCAGCATGGCCCATCAGCATCGCTCTTGGAGAAACCTCAGCTGTGGCTCAGGGGCAGAGCCCACAGTAGGAAATGGGAATACGGGAAAGCTTCTAGGAAAGCTTAAGTCCACCAGTGTTGAAGATGCCAAACCAGAGCCCCAGTGTGACCCACCTTACACGAAGGGATGGAAAACATCATGGCTAAAAGTTCACCTTTTTCCACCTTCTGCTGCTCTCCTGCTCAAAGAGCTGGTGCTCCAGGGCACTGGGGTCAGCACCAAGCCAGAGCCGTGTGTTTGCAGTTACAGGAGCCTCCTGAAAGCATGATGGCACCCCAGCACCGGGTGTGGGATGGCTCTCCATCACGGGGGTTGAGGTCTGTTGGATTCACAGGACAAAAGGACACGAGGCAGCCAGGAGCTTTGCAAGCCTCCGGCACGGCTGGTTTCTGGGTCAGCTCGCTTTCAGCGTGGGGCAGTGTCTGTCCCTCAACCTACCTGCTGCTGCTGTCCCAGCCGTGTTGATGTAATGCAGTTTGGTGGTGAGCCCTACGGTGCCTATGGGGGGGGGGGTTTGGGGGTTGATGCACAGGCACAGTATTCAAATATCTCTTTTAGTAAAGGGCTGCCCCACAACTTTAGCAAAACAGCCCGAGAACTGAGACTTCTGTTTGCCCAGTTTGGTGGTATCTCCTGCAGGCTCAGCTGTCCAATGGTACCAGCTTATCTGCTAGGGACGGGCATTGCCAGCAGCGTCTCGCTGCTCACCCCCGTCCCCTCTCCATACCCACATTCTGTCAGTGAGCTGCGTTGGCATTTGCAGGGCTGGGTCCTGTAAAGTCCCAAGTTCACCCTTGGACTGCGACCCGAACGAAGACGGAGGCACTGCTGCTCCTTCACACACAAAGAAATACAGTACAAAGGTCCACCATGGATATAAGGGCAACTCCCTTCCCAGCCATTAATGAGCGTAAGGAATAGAAAGACCAGTTTGCGTGAGGAGCCCAGCTCAGGCTGGGCTTTGATGGCTGGTTCAACCAGCCCTCGTGGGCATGGCTAAGAGCCTGGAGATGTTGCAATGAGTTACCTTGAGCCAGGCCTGGCACAAATTCCTTCCACTGGTCCAGCCGTGACTACAGGGACCAGGCTGGCACAGGGGTTTGGCACCGGGAGGCAGAGCTTGGCAGCTCTGCAGCCAGGCTGTCGATGAGCACTTGTTACCAGCTGATGGCTGCTGGGCATCCCAGGGATAATGAATGTTGTGGCCAGTGTCCAGGTCTCGGGAGATAATGAAAACTGATAACACAAAATGAGCAATTCAGCAAGTCCTTTGGAGGGGGTGCTTTTCAGGAGCAATCAGAGACGCAAACCTCATGCCAAGTGGCTTTTCTCTATAGGTGGTATTAGCAAAAAATCTTCACAGCACCTCTGGGCATCCCTGTGGTGTCCCACCTCATCAAGCTTCAGCAGACTTCCAATGACTCTACCGAAATCTCTTAATGGAGATTTAATAAATTGCCAAGTGGAGAAATTTATATGCATGGAAATGACTCTTGGAGTCACTGTCACCCTTAACGCTTTAGAGGGCACACATCTGAGCACACATCCTCCTCCTCTGCCAGCCTGGAGAGGATCCGATTGAAACCCGTCTGCTGCTCCTTGATGTTTGTCTGCCTCCTTGCTTGGAAAGGTTTTTTTGGTGTGTTCCATCCCACAAACCCAGGTATTTCGTTGGGAGCCTTACTGGTTTTATTTTTGCCTAAGGGAGAAAAACGTGGAGGGGCTGTAGACTACCTGCTGCTGTAGAGCAAGGCAAGGGGGAGGAGATTGCAGCTAAACAGCTTGCGGGATGTATTAATGTGGCTCCTTGGTGCCACAGCTCATGTTTAATTGAAGGAGGATCCTGCTGAGCAGGAAACAGCTCTGCAGCAGCCAGAGACAATCCCCAACCCAGCTGCTGGAGTAAAAGCCAAGAACCACGTCCTATGGGCTCGGGGAAGCCACGAGCATTGCTTGGGAGCCTGAGCTTGGGATGGACTCCAGCCTTTGCTGCTGGGGCAGCTTTGGATGGCTCGTGCTCTGTCTGAACAGGCAGGTCACTCTCAAAGAGCCTTCTTGGGCTCGGTGAGCAAGTACAGGGGAAGAGGAGGGCTTCAGCCTGCCCTTGGCAGACAGGGAGCATGGCGGTGGGCCGGGCTGCAATCTTGCCCCTTGGTCTCGCCTCAGCAAGGCTCTCCTCAACATGCAATCAGCCAAAGCCCCGGCAAAAACAGGGCGAGGAGCCAAAAACAGGGCGAGGAGCCAGAACGGCTCCAACCAGGGAAGGACGGGTGGCAGCTCCAAGGCGTGGAGCTTGCTGCCTGGGAAGAGCCCGTGGCTGCAGCTGCCCTGCCGACGCGCGGCTTCGCAGAGGTTACTTCGGGCAGCTGCAGCGCCAGACTTGGGAGCATCTCCCCAAGGCCCTGCTGTTGGCACGGTGGGGAGGGCTGTGGGCTCAGCTTTGGTGGCATGTTGGCATGTGATGGGGAGAGGGAAGGATTTGGGCTTTGCAGAGACAGGAGTTGGCTTTCCCTGAGACACTGCAGTGCACTGAGGCTGTCTGCGCGGCTGCCCAGCTGGCACTTCTGTCCAAGCACAGGGAAGCGCTTGTTGACTTCCATGGCCCAGGACAGAGACCTGCCCGGAGCAGCCTCGGCCGTTTCCTTGCTTGACATTGCCCTTGGGGGACAGTCACTCCAGAACAAGTGATGGACGGGAAGCCCTTTGCATCATGTAAGGATGTGCCTAAAGCAAAGTGGTTTTGTGCATGGACATGGGCACTCCAGACAGGCTTGGAGGATGGATTTGCACTTTCTCCAGGGCAAAGGGATGTCCTGAGTCCCTCAGCCAGCTGCAGACTCCAACACACACCTCACCCCCCCCCCCCCCCCGCCCATGTTCAGTACCCCCTGCAGGTACATCTGGGCTGACCTCCACTCCTACTGGATGGTTTAATGCCCTCCCAAGGTTTGGGACTTCATCAGTTCTCCCAAAACAGCTTTTCACAGTCCAGCTGTGATTCTCCCCACTGTGGCCACCACATTGGTGACAGTCACTGGCCATTCAGCAGCCTCCAGCCATGAGCTAGCAGAGGTGCAAACACATCCATGCCTCCCATCACCCTCCCACTTCCCCAGGCTACAAAACCAGTAGGGTTTGGAGCTCCAGGGAACTTGCCTTCTCTATTGGGGTAAAGCAGCAGCATTTCAACCCAGTTCCATTTGAACTCCTGGTCACTAATAAATGAGACTCCAAGAGACCACCAGAATGCACATCAGAGCTGGCCCCACCATCATGGAGCAGATGGGGAGGCAGCTGAGCATGAGAGGCTGAGCACGGCCATGGCATCATGCCCACCCCATCAGGAGGTGTGTGAGGACGTGGTGGAAGGGGCAAATGAGGGACAAGGGGTGAGGAACGGCCTCGAGCAGCCTCCAGGACGGGCCTGTCCTGGTGTCTGCCCCTCACCCTGTGCTGAGGCTGCTCCGGGGGCTCCAGCTTGGGGTGGGAGGCAAGGCAGAAATGACACAGCCCGGCCATTTCCACAAGACCAGCTTTAATATCAGTCATGAGAACGAGGAGAAAGCACAGAATCCATTAATGGGGAAAAAAAAAATTAAAAAAATTAAAAAAAAAAAAATTAAAGAACCCCACCGCCCCGTGCCCACCCGCCGCAGACGGACTATCCAGGCACTGCAGACGGAGGAGCACAACACAGCAGCCGGGGGGGACGATCCACCGAGAGCCACCCGGTCCGGCCCCTCTCCAGGGATGCTCACCTTGGGGTGACTGGCAGCGCTGAGGAGCCCCGGCGGTGGCCCGGCCTCGGGGGACCCGCCTTAGCTTAAGATTCATCACAGACTGACACGAAGGACAAGAACGTAAGAAGAATCCAAGAGCTGCGACTTTTTGTTTCTTTATTCTATTTCAGCCTACGACGTTAGTAATGGTGATTTCAGGGGATGGCTGGGCCCGCGAGTTCCTTCTGGTAGTGAAAATCAGAGACTGTAAAGAGGAACAGAGCTTATAAAGACAGATAGGAATATATTGCCATAAAAAGAACTGGCATGCAAGTGCTTTATACATTTGGCAGAATGTGAAATGGCGGGGCTTCGGATTTGGTTTTGGTGGTGGTGGTCTCTTTGTTTTGTACAGTTCAAAAATGAGCTGCTGCCTTCACATCTTGAAGACAACCCCCCCACAGGAAAGGACAACACAAGTCAAGTCCAAGGCGCCTCTCGCTTGGTTTTGGCAGAGTATATATATAATATATATATTTATTTTTTTTTAATGCATAGCGATTTTCTTCCTTTTTTTTTTTTTAATATATTTTTTATTTATTTTTTTTTTCCCCCGTTGCAAACCTGAGCTCGGTCCCTGCTTTCCTGTGCAGTTTTCCTTCCTTAGGTGTTGGCACTGTGGAGCGGTCGGACGGTGTCAGCAGGCGATCTCCTCCAGCGTTCCCAGGGTGGCCTGCAGCGGCACGTTCACAGTGTGGCTGATGGTTTCCGAATGATTTGGCATGGGGTCGCAAGTGCTCTGCGGACGGAGAGCGGGGGACAGGGTTACCCCGGGGCTGCTGGACGCTCCCTGTCCCTCCCCAACCGCCATCTCCTTCCTTTGGCCAAGCCACAGCATCAATCCTTTGGGAATAACTCAAGCCGGGGCTCAACGCTGCATCCGTATCGAGCGACTTGGCCTGCCTACGGCGCCGACCGCAGGGAAATCTCCTCTTGTCTCCCAAGGGGGCTCCTTACCACGTTTTCATCATGGCTCCCCTCCTCTTCCTCCTTCCCAAGTAGGTCTAATAATTTTTCCTTGATGAGCTGCAAAAGAAGGAGGCTGGGTTAAGGTGAGGAGGAACAGGCAAGACATCTGCCCTGCCTGTGTGCCGAGGTGTGGAGCAGCCTCACCCAACGGGGCCGGGGGCACCGCGCCAGGGGATACGCCAGGTTTGGAGGACACCCTCCAAAGGATACGGAGAAGGAGACAATCCTTCCAAGAAAACCACCCCATGTGTCAAAACTGAATTCTTCACAAAAGAAGCAAAAAAATCCCAAAACACAATTTAAAAAATATATTTGGGAGTTTACTGAAAAATGTCAGCTATGTGAGTGGCATTTCTCTTCACAGCCACATTATTTCCCTCACAGCCACGGCTGCTGCAGAATGTATTTTCAAGGGAAATTCCAGAAAGGTTGAAAAGTGTTTTTCTGTAAAAATTCCACTGGGGGAAAAGAAAAAAAACCATAAGAAAGCTAAAAACGTGAAAAAATGGGTCAGTTCCTAAGGAAGCGAGGTGGCTGCTGGCTGGCATGCAGAGATGCGTGGTGAGGATTCGGGATGCTGATGACCCCAGGAGGACAACTCTGCCCTGGGGCAGGACCAAGAGGAGGATGCAAAAAAACCACCTCTAGGGTCACTAATTCGTCTGATTTTGGCTAACCCTCCAGGAAAGAACAGTTGTATCTGTTTGCTGGCAATCTCAAAGAGTTTACAAATGCTTTGGTTGAAAACGCAGTGAGTTTGAGCTGCACTGAACCCCACCTTGATGAAACCCTGAGCAGATTAGGTCAACCATGTAGATTAGGCATGGTTTAAGACATTTTTTTTGCTTTCCTCCCTGCCTGGTGTGAGTTAAGTATCTGTCATGGGTGGCCACGAAGATGCCCCACATAGGGCATAGCTGGGTGAACCTGCTGGTCATCCCCAGGTGTGCACAGGGAGCCTCTCCAAGGAGACAGGATGCTCTCTTAAGCCATGTTTGCCCCAAAAGAAGAAGAAAAAACCCCACCAAGACAGCAAGAGGAAACTATTTGCCAAGTTTTATAAGCAGATGTCAAACAAAGGAGTAAAACAGAGAGGAAAAATCCAAACTTTGCAAGGTTTCTTATTACCTTCTTATGAAAGAACCCCATGAAAGCTGGGAATAGGTGACTTTAATGAAATATGTGCATTCAGCCTGAGATATAAACTGTGGTGCAGGTTTTGTTTGCACTCCAACGCCATTATGAGCTTTATGCTTGTAATTTTCAATATGTTTTATTGCAGAATAATGCCACCAAGTGCTAACAGCTGCCCAGAAGGGACTTGTGATGGGGAGCGACTGTCTTAAAACCTAAAGCCAGCTTCCCAACTTTAATAACTTTAAGAGGTTTTTCAAGATGCCCCAGCGAGCTCAGAGGAGAGACCGTGGCTGCCTGAAATCCCTGTGCGCCCACCTGGCTTGGCACACATTAATGCAACAGCCACGAACTACCCCTGACTGCAAAATCCCATGGGATTAAAAATCCCTGTGCCCATCATGATACGGGGCTGGGACAGGGCTATGAGAGCGCTGGACTATGCAGGTCTAAGATATTGCATGTTTGGGTGCAGGGGGTCCAAAGCCATCACATTAAAATCACCAGGCAATGAGCAGATGAGCTGAATTAGCAGGAGGCGCCTTCCCAGGGACAAAGGCAAAGGACCTTGGTCTGGGATGTGCCAAATTTGCTGGGAACTGCCTGCCCCCATAGGTATCCTCCTTGAAACTATCCCAACCCCTAAACTCACTCTTTCCTGCTATAAAACAGGACACACGCTTGTGTGTTCGGGTCCCTGGGGTCATCTCGGTGCAAACTGGGTGCTCCTCCTGCAGCTCCTCGCCCCGCCTCAACTTCCCCTTTTATAAACAAAAATCATGAGCCTGAGCCCCAGCACGAAGCCTTCTCCAACGTGGTGATGAAGTCTGGGAAGGAAAACCAGCAACTAGTGGGGAGGATGCTCCAGAGAGGGTTATATTGGATCATGTCTCATTTAAGTGAAAAAAATGGGGTGAAAAAAGTCCAAATGGCAGGAGAGTGCTGAGAGCAGCTCAAACCTGCCTCTGCGCTTGCAGGGGCAGCAGCAGGGTGTGCTGGAGCGACGATGCCCACAGGCAGGCTGGGACAGCACAGGACCATAGAGGCCTGTGTCAGGACTGCAGCACAGAAAAGCCGAAATCCCCTGGGAGATGCTGAGCCGTGCTGCTGGGCTGAGACGTCAGCGTTTGCTGAGGGAACTTGCTCAGACAAAAAGAGATTAAAAATACACAAGGGTCGTAACTGGGGGGCAGGAGGACGGAGGGCTGCCAGAAAGCAACATCTCCTCCAGACTGCATATTGCAATAATTCCCAAGAAAAACAAGAGGGCTTGTGCTTTTCTCCAGAGCAACCGCTCTCAGCCTCTGCGGAGCCACAGGACCACGCTCGAGATCATCTCGGTGCTTCCTAGAAAGCTCCTTGCTCCCGGGCTGCTGGCAGAGCTGCAGACAGCAGGTAACAGGGACTGGGGTTTTTCCACCCCCCGGCAGCAGTACAAGGTCTGGCCTCGCGGCTTCTCCAGCCTGATGGCTGGACTGGGACTCAGGCGTTAATTAATTAAAGGTGGTTTTATGCAAAGATGGTAACGATGTGCTGCTGGGAGAAGCCCAATCGGGGAGACAGGAGGGTGCAGCAACAAGTCCCCCGCCAGCACCCCAGGCAGTGCAAGCTTCAGGGTGGGAAGCAGCACTAGCCACGTGAAGGTGGGGCTTAACGAGCCCAAGCGAGAAGCAAACCTCGTTAGCGGAGGCAGGGTGCCAAGTGACCCTGGCTGTGCCCCGGCACGGCTGCGTGCCAGTCCCCCCCGCTCCGTGGAGAGCCCCCACCGATGCAGGGCCCTTGCACCACGCTACACAGCCGTGATCGACTACACAGCACTACTGTAGAGCATTAATTATATAGTATCAGTAATGAAAATTAATCATCCAGGTGGGCACATTGGGCATGGAGGGTCCCGGGCCGTGACCACCCCAGCCTAGCACCAAGGCTGGCAAACCCACACCCTGCCGGAAGAACAGGGCGAAGGGTGAGGGTCTTACCTCATATATATAATCGAAGAGCTCCAGTATAGTGAGGATGCTAGCACCGATAAACAGCCCCATCTGGCCTCCAATGTCACCTAGGAGAGAGAACAGCACGTGGACGGGTTTTACGCCTGGGGTAAATGCTCTCAGAGGCACCCGTGCAACCGTGGTGCAGCTGCTCTGCGTGCTGCCACCCCCAAAGAGTGGGAAATGCAAGGGATGACCCCCAGAAACCCCAGCTCTAATGCCATGAAAAACATCTTGGGAAGGACGTCGTCGGCCACCAAAGCATTCCTCCGGCTAACGAGGTCATCAGCTGGAAGCCTAATGAAGATGCGCCACCGCACGCTGGCATCCGAGGAAGCCATCTGTCAGTTAGGCAGCACGCTTCATCCCAGGAATCCCAAAGCCCAATTCCCCAACTGGGCGGGGGAAGGAGAAAGATGCTGGAGAAGAACTAAGTAACGTCCCCTGGAGCCAAAGAAAACCCCAAACCTGCCAAAGAGAGGAGAGGGAGATGGCCTGCTTTTTTTAGGGGAGCATCTCAAGGCTGTCTCTGCTTGAGTCCCCCAGGGCTGGGGAAGGGCTGCGGAGGAGGCACCATGAGGAGGGGAGACTTCCAGGAATCTGCTGCTGGGAAGGTAACTGCTGACATGAGATGCTGTGCTACGCCAAACTGTGTGCTTCAGGGAAGACAAATTTAATGGATTTTGCTGCAAAACACCCATGGTTCAACTGTGCAGCTCCCCAGAGCAAAGGCACCCACGGGTGGAGGGGCTACGGGATCTTCGCTGTGGGTGACCACAAGACAGAGACAGAAGAAAGACAAAAAAAAGGTGCTTGGGGGCAAGGTGCTGGTTCAACAGGAGCTGAGGACTGGAGGAAGATGAGACTCTGCCCAAAGCCCTTAACGCCCTGGGAATGAGGGTCATGCAAGGTTGTACAAATAATGAGGCTTGTGTCGAAAGAGTCTTCATCATCAACCTCCTCTTCCTCGCCGTAGCACTCTTGGGCAACCCCCAAAAGGTGCAGAAGCCCCCACAGCAAGTACGTTTTGCCGAGCTACCGCCGCGGGGTGACGTGGGGGCACCCAGGGTGCTCTGCTTTCTGCAGTGTCCCCACCCCGGGGCAGGCTCACAGTGTCCAGCCCCGTGGGATGACCCAGCTCCAGCTTTCAAACCAAGGTGCTGATTGCTCCCTGCAGCCTGGGGGGATCTGGGGTCGCACACAGCGGGGCTGCAAGGCGGAGCGTGGGCACGGAGTATGCTTGCTTCTCCTGACTGAACACCTCCACCCCCGAACCCAACAGGTCCCAAGCACCCAAATCTGTAGCTGGCACCCAAAAAGCTTGACCCAGTTTGAAGCTGAGCAATCCAACAATTCCTCCACCTTCTCCATCAAGCTGCAGGGCACCATGCAAGGGCAAAGAGCTCAGGGTCCTGGCTAGCCTGGCTGGAAAGGAGGGTGGATTTGGAGCATGTAAGAGGTGATGGGTAGATGGTTTTAAGAGCTGTCCTCCACACACTGCCTTTCCAGCGTGGGGATCACCACAGAGAGCATCCATCACCCGCTCAGCCCTCGGATTTCCAAATAATAGGGCCCTGGTAGCAAGCACAGATGGAGCAACTCACGTTAACCCTTCACAGGTGACGGACCTGCTGTGGTCCCTGGGACATTCCTGGGATGGCTTGGTGTTGGAAGGAAAATAGGAGATGGGGTTGAAAGCATGCTGGCCAGGAAGGTGTCTGGACCTTGCTGGGATTTTCAAGGCAATGCACACCAGCTGTGCACCCACTCAAAGCACCTGTCTGGCCCATAAACACACATGGACTCCAGCACAGGCTCACACAGACTCCAAATTGCACCCCTGATCTCTCCTTACCAAGTAAGGCTGCCACTTCATAGGCTTTCTTCTGCTCAATTGTCTCATAGTTGAGTGCTTCAAAAAATATGTCCAGCACAAGAATATTCTCTCTGTAGAAAGAGGACAACAGCATCAGCCCATCAGCCACCAGCGGCCTTGTCTGCTTTGGGACAAGAAAAAAAAAAAAAAGGGACTTTGGGGTTTTATTCCCCCCTCTGTCCTGGCTGTTCTTTTTCTGGGGTCCTCAGCAACGCACAGACTCTTGGACCTCCTGGAGACCAAGACCACAGGGCACTGGTAGGGCTCTGTCAGCCTTAGCAGAAGCTGGAAAATGTTTCCTTGTGATCTCTTAGGATCTGAGCTCTAGATCTCACTTTGATGCTAACAGCAACAGTCCAAAGGATGCCTAATATGAATAACTCTCGCTGCCTCCACAAGGCAATAACGTGCCCAGGGCTGGGAGAGGTCCAAGTCAGCAGCTGCCTGAGGTCCACAGCCCTGACTTACATAGAGAGACATCTCAGACAGGGTATCTCAGACTGGTATCTCTGGTATCTCAGACAAGGCCAGCAAGACTGGGCTTCCCCATCAAAGCAAGAAGAGTTTTTGCACTTTTTTTTGGTGGGTATGGAGCATGCTCATGAAGACAAGGCCAGGGAGGAACTTACAGTTGTCTGGAAACACGTCTACTGAGAAGAAAGCAACCTACACCTCATCTCTCCAAGGGTTTCACCCTAGCCCTCCCTGAAGGACATACCTCTGTTTGGTGATGGAGTCATTGGCAAGGTCTGGTCTTAGCACAGGCTGGTTTTAACAGCCAGTGGGGCTTTACAGACACTTCTCCCCATAAAGCAAAGGAGATCTGTTTTCTGCAATACTCACGAGATATATTTTTCCGACTTGTTGAACTTCTTCTCCAGGTACTTGGCTGAGGTCTTGCTGGGGATCTTGACCATGGAGAGCTCTTTGTTATACCTGGTCAGGTTACAGGGTGTCCTGCAGATGCAGTAATTGCTGTCCTTTTCGGCAAGCAAACCTGGAGAAGGTCACAGAGTTAGATCTCATGGAGTCACAGCAGATGTGGGACCAGAGATCACACCACCCAGACAGGGGCCAAGGAGTCACATCTCAGAAAAGCTGCAGGAAACCCAGTCCTGGCCATTTCTCTCCCACTCCATTGCACGGCCATCCCCATGGTCTGGGAGAGCGGCCTTTTGCTGGAGGCTACACCCCGTTACCAGCATCTGCTCGGGGAACATGCGGTGATTGAGTCTCCTAAATCCAGACCTCGAATGGGTCCCTCCATCCCAAACCCAGACCCAAAGGTGCTCATCTCCTACATATCCTGGGGTACCCGTTACCCCAAGGGTTTCTGCGCTGACGGAACCCCTTGCCCTATGTAGAACCAGAAGAAACTTTACCCCATGGTGCACCAAGCCCTTCCCAACAAGTTGGGTCTCATCAAAACCCATTGCTGGGTTCCAGCTGCTCTAGATCACCCCTGCCAGCCAGGATGACACAAGCTGCTGGAAGTCCCTCCAGCTTGAGACACCTGAGGTACCCAGGGATACCTCTCAGTACTCACCGAGCGCAGGCTCTGCGCATTCCTTATACTGCTCCGGGGTACAGAAGGGAGCATCCCCTGCATGGAAAGGACACATCCATCACTGGGCATCAGCCACTGCAAGGGAGCTGGGGACCACTGGGCTCTCCATGGGGACCACAAGGACCTCCCCTTAGCAATGTGAACCCAGGTTGAGGATGGGCAGCAGAGGTATCGCAGCGTCTGCCCCATCTCTGCCTGCTGCGGGGGCCTTTTCTTGCAAACTGAGGAGGGGGCTGCTGGAAATACCACCCTGGGGTGTTAATTTGGACTAAATAAGGGGAAATCAGACCCGTGTCCCTCTGCCACGTCTTGCCCCTATTTCAGGGCATTTCGCAAATGCTATTAGCATCCTTCTCTCCTTAGGGAACAGCTCCTTTAATCCTTGGTCCCTTTCCAGCTTGTTAACCCTTAATCATAGAATCATAGAATACTGGGTTGGAAGGGACCTCAAGGATCATCTAGTCCAGCCTTTAATGACCCAGGCTGGGTGGAAGGAAGGGGTCCCTGCCCCCCCAGCACACTGACCTGGCATGTGAACCATTTTGCAGTTGCAGTTTTCCACAATATACCGGGTCTCGCAGTCGATCCTGCAAGCCGTGATACTGTAAACGGGAAAGAAGTCTAAGCCCATATCCGACGAGCGACATTCACCCCACGGCGGAGGCAGGTACGTCAGCTGCAAGAGAGGGAGGAGCGGGGTGTCAGGGGACGCTGGGGACCCTCAGCCAGGAGTGGGGCACAGCACCTCCTTCCTCTTGCCACAGAGGAGCCCCCAGAGCAAAACTTTAACGATGTTTTTAAGGAGGGGACCAAGCGATGCTGTTGCAAGGGAAGGTCACAGTATGACTGTTGCCAAGTGAGAGCCTTCAGCAAGCTCTTCTGTTCCTCCAGCCCCGCATCTCCAGGAGCGCGGTGGTGCACTGGAGATGTGCCGCACCAGAGGTTCTCCAACACCAGCTCCGCGGTCTTTCTTGCGCCATTGGGAAAATCCTGCCCATGCGGGGACTGAAGGGGAGGCTCTGACCTGCAAATCATCTCCGAGAGCAAACGTGGGGTCGTTGGCACCAGAGTGTGACAGCTCCTGTCTCTGGCTTACTCTAACCTCCGAACTGTGCCACTAGGTGCCACTCATAGGGACAACA
Organism: Leptosomus discolor; assembly: GCF_034619465.1. Lineage (NCBI taxonomy): Eukaryota > Metazoa > Chordata > Aves > Leptosomiformes > Leptosomidae > Leptosomus > Leptosomus discolor. The sequence goes on from NC_141415.1 coordinate 3,727,586, forward strand.
CAGACAGTGCTGGTGGCGCTGAGGAGCACAAAGGGGTGGCAGTGAGATCCTCGCAATGGTTATGACGCTCTGGTGTGGGCAAAGCTGCCGCATTTGCACCCTTCCCTTTTTCAGGCGCTTTTTGATGAAAAACGCAGCAGACCACAACCCTCAGAGAGGGCCAGGGACTTGGGAAGCACATGGAAAAGACCAAGAACAGCTCAGCAACTAGATCCCTGCAGAAGGTGAAAAATGCCAAGGAAAGGGCGCACCCGTGCCACAAGGAGCCTCCAAACCTTCATGCTCCCCATAGAGGGATGGCTCTGTTGCAGGAGATGGGCTGCAGACCAGTACCTTGCTGCTGCCTCTGAGAAGGCAGACAAGTCAATCGTGTCCTTTTCTGAGCACTGATGCTCAGGAGAGCCCTGTGGAGCTAGATACACATTATTTGCTCTCCTGGCACCCCATGATGATGAGGAACCTGTCCTCTTCTCCTCCTCTGTTTGCACACCACCTCACATGAGGCTCAGAAGTTCCTCTGCTCAGTGCTAGTGCAATGCAAACCCTTCTGCTCTTACTGCTTTATTTAACACAAATGCAAAGATAAGAAAAGCAGAACTCCACGATCCACCACAGAAACCTTAATTCAGAGCCCAGAACATGCCGGAGGAAAAACAGTCACTTTCTGGCCCCCACGGCCAAATTTACCTTGTTCCTCTTCTGTCTGCAGCTTGGCAGCCTTTCCCATTTCTCTTTATCTTTGCTAAATGCTCTGCACTTCTCTTTGCTAGAGAGCAGAAAATAGCATTCCCCTAACCCCTCCTCCTTTGTGTTTTAAAGCAGCGTCCAATTTGCTGTGCTTTGCTCCAAACACAGAACGTTTTGTGCTGGCAAAGCACGCTGGCTGAACAAAAACATTCCTTTAAAAAATGTAGTAACATTAATCACATCCTAAAATAAATACGTAAACATATGTTGATGGACTATGAGCCCAGGACCTAGTGGCAAGGCTCTATGGTGATTGTTTTGGGTCTCCTCTGGAGATGTCTGTGTCTGGGAAAGTGAAGAGAACAGAGATGACCCACAAAGTGGAGGCACATTGCAGATGCTGTTGGATGAATAACGACCCCATGAATCCTTCAAGCATGGACCTGGGGTCATTATGGCAAAACCACCATGGTGTGAGCTGCTTGGAGCCCGTGCTCTGCTCTAGGTTTGCCCCATGAGATCTCCTGGCTCCCCAAAGCACCCTGTGAAGAGATGTTCACCTTGTGCACCACCTTGCAGTGCTGGGCTGCTGGTAAAACCCCCTGTGGCTTTGACTCATGAACCTCTCAGCAGTTAAAAACCCACCATGGGCTTAAATTGGAGCCAGGAAGAGAAAGATGAGACGCTGGAATGAATCCGTCTTGTGGTGAGGACAGTTGGGTATGGGAACAGTCTGCCTTGGAGGAGCACGAAACCTGGAAGCTAAAGGAGAGTTTGGGGAAGATGCCAGGCTTCAGAGGGTGATCCTGCCCTCTGGGGCTGGACAAGCTCTCCACTCAGCCAAGCCAAAGTAATTCCTTCTCTAGGAACAATTTTGCCATGACTCCCATCCAGGAACCCAGAGGCGCTTTGCTTATTCCAGCACATTGCTTGCTGCATCTATGGGCACTACACCGGTTCCCAGTTAATTCTAACAGGATGACGCGGGCTTTACGGCACCACGGACATAGCAGCCCTGTGGCTTGCCCATCTTCTAGACGAGCCACAGGTCCTCCTCAAGATGAGATGGAAGTTCAAGGTCTTCCCTTGCATGACCCCCGACCTGGAAAAAGCACAGACCTTGCCTGCACAAGGGTGAAGGAGGTCTCCGTGTGCTGGTGAACCCCTCTTCAGCTCTGCTTCCCCCACCGGCCAGGAATCACCTGCTCCTGTGAGCATCACCCCCGGTCTCAAGTGGCAACGAGACAGAGAACTTTGCAGTGATGTTCAGCCACAGCAGATCTGTGTGGTCTGCTCAGCGCCACGACGCTCTGCACACCGGAGCTGGCATCGCCCGTGGGTGCCCAGGCTGCTCGCTGAGGAACATGAGCTCTGGCATTCCCTAAATCTGCCCCAATCCATGCTGCTGCTTGAGCTGCTCTGAAAAGCAACAGTGGCAAGAGCTATTCAGCTGCTCGGAGCGACGTGCACCGATCTCTGCTCGGTGGGTCTGAGCTGAAGAGCAGACAACATCCACAACGGGTGTGAAGACGCAGCAGGTGACAGAGGGATCCCATCTGCGGGGACCAGCTGAGGCATTAAGGGAAAGAAAACCCAACCCGGTTCCCAGCAATCTCAGCACCCTCCAAGAAAGAAGCCTGGCTCTGAATGGGATGGTTTTGAAAGCACCACCTTGGAATGAGAATATCGAGAGCGTCTTTGTGACAATAGCAAAGTGCTGTTTGAAGGGGATCTTTTCTCATTTGCTTTACACTTGCAATAATAGAGTACCAGATGCCATCATTTAGTCATCCGCGGTGGAGAAAGGGGCCCATATGTTGCACGTTGTATGATAAAGGAGAATAAATAATTGCGGTCTCAGATGGTATCAGCTCTCTTCCAAGCACAGCTTCACACAAATCTTTTAAGCCCTTTAAATTTTGTTCTGAATGAGGGTGTCGGGATCAGAAAACGATGGAGTCGTGATCAGCTATTTAGCTTACACACTTTTTGGCTCAGCCAGCATTGGATTTGAGCCACAGTGCTCGTGAACTGGCACCACATCTGCAGGAGGTGCATGGGGGGAATGATTAATTAAACTCTTAACGCAACTTCATTAATGGAGTTATGGCCCGTTTCGTAGCCGGGACCACAAGCACCGACTACCCTGTGCCGTGAAGCAAAGCTGGTTTGCATCTCTGCAAAAGCGAGGCATCCCTTGGGGATCTGCTGCCTTCCTACACACACATAACCCCATGCACATACCTGGACACACAGAAGTGTTGCAGGTGCAAGCGTGCAAGTGCAATTCACTTTTCTCTGGCTTCCTAAACACGCAGGAATAGGTGCAACACATCTCCCCTGCCACACGCCAAGACTTTTGCTTAAGCATCACTGATAACTTAAGAGCAGAAAAAGCCTCTTGGTACATTTAGCACGGCTGGAGGTCTTTCTGCTCTGCAGTATAAAAGCTTTCCTTGTTTTGGAGAAAAGCACGTTGTGTCTGGGACTGACCGGAGACTCCAGGGAAGCTCCAGTTCTTACTTTTTAAAGGAAATTTCCCCAGTGAAGCTCCTGGCCATGGAGCAGAGCCCTGTCAGGTGCAACACAGGCACCTCAGCGCTGCCTTGTTTTATATGAATCCCCACCTCTTACGTCTGTATGTCACAGGGCAGGGATTTCTTGCTGCTGGCCGTGCCTCCGAGCAGAGCCCCGAGACGTGGCAGCTGTAACCAAAGCATCTCCCACACCTGGGGGAATCGGTGTGCTTCCCCCTCCATCGCTGGCTGGGTGGGAAGCAGTGCTGCAGCAAGGGTTCACTTCAAGTACGACACACAAATCTGTGCTTCTTCCTTACAGGCAAGACAAATCTCCCTGGGCCGGCAGGGTTGGACCCTCCCTCCCTTGAGCAAGTCAGTGAACTCTTCTCTCTCCAAGGGGCTCATCAAGGGCTATTACCTGCAGCCTCTGTGGTAATTACAGCTTGAAAGACTCATTGCTTCTCTCATGCTCTGTAATTCATGATCAGAAGCGTATCTCGGCTGATTAGCAGCCAGGTAAGGATGTGGGACCTCTCCGGAGGGAGAGGGCACATCATTAGGGACTGGGCTCTGCAGAGAATAGGGGAGCCACATTTCCCAGATCCTGCCTCAACATCCAAAGGTAATTTGGTCCCAGGAAAGTTCCCTTTACCTTTCCCAGGCGGCTTTGGTGAGCAGGCACCAACGTACCAAGTCTCTGATGTAGTCAACTCTTGTCCTGACCTTTTATTTCCAATTATCTCTGAAGGCAGCTGCTCTGCTACCGTCTGTGTTTGGAGCCGCAGCAGCATCGCTTGCAAGTACAAGACACGACTGCCAGGACCGCTGTGTTGCATCCTCTGAAATGCTCCCTGTCATCCTTCAAAGAAGACATGACCCAGCCCCAGAGCTGGGTTAGATATTCCCCTTCAAATATTTCACTTTGCAGTGAAAGACTCAAACCAAGGGGCCAAACCCTTCCGTAGGGTTTCCTGCCCTGAGCCGCAATGGAGCAGGATCCAAAGTTTCTTCCCTCCAGCCGCTGTGGCTTCTCCCCTCACATACCAGCCCCGTCTCTGCTCCTGTTGCCCCTCCTGCCTTGGCACGCGAGTCCCAATGCCCTGCAAGCCCTGGGGTTAACGCAATGGTGAACCCATCGATAACAGCGTCCCTCCTTAACCCCCTCCTTGCCAAAATGGGGCTGCAACCTCAAGCCTTTACGTCCAAAGCGCTTGGCTCCAGAAAGCTACCCAAGCAACTTGGTTTTGGACATTTGGTATTTGAATTTCCTGCCCACGGTGCTCACGAGGCCGCTGCATCGCTGGGAAGAGCGAGCCAGCAAACAGACGCGTGCCTGACGGAGCAACCCCGCAGACCGCGGCCGTGTAAACACCGTACACGGGAGAGAGACTAATTGGATTTGATCCCTCTCCCCTGCAGCCCCTCCTGGGCTGTCTCCTTCTCTTGAGAGATCCCTCTCCCCTTGCAGCGCCTGCCACGCAGCCGTCTCCTCCTCTTGAGAGAATCGCTTTCCCCTCTTCCAGATGATACTAATTTGGGGTTGGTGGGAGCGCTCCAGTGGAGGCTGCCCAAGGATGAGCTGCTCCCCTCCAACCCCCTCTGCTACCACCAAAGATGAGCTACTTTTCTTTGAAGCTGGAGGAAAAAAACCCATAAAAGCAAAAGGAAAAGCAGGGGTAAAAGCAGCAGGGACAGTTTCTGCCCTTGGTTCCTGCAGGAGAGTAGTGCTGAGCTCTAATTTTGCTCCGCTGCTGTGGCAGCTTTCCAAGGGCAGATACCCCTCCCCGGCACCGCGCCGCCTCATGCTTACAGGAATTCAGCCTCAGCCTCTAATTGAGGTTGACAAACTCATGTCCTTGCACTTTTGCAATCGTTAATACTTAATTAATTAATGAAATGCTTTTTAAATTCTCTTGATCCCAGCTATTAGAGATTACGACAATCAGTTACGAACTGGCTGGCACCGAAAAGAAAAGGAACGAATTGACTTGTCTTCTTAAAAGCAGGATGGATCTTGCTTGCCCGAAACGCAAGGAAAGGGAGGGCTGCTCCGGGCAAATGCGGGGCGAAGCGGGTCATGGCCGTTCAGCACAGCCTCCTCCCTGCCACAGCCCTTTTTGCTGGCCGCGCTGCTGCCCTTCGCACGCTGCTCTTGGCACTGAGCCTCCTGGTAACTGCCAACATCTGTCTGCAGCCAGAGAGGTCTGGTTTTGGGGTTTTTTTTTAATTTATTTTAAGTGGTATCTGGTTTTCCTGCATGTTTAATTTTACATAATAGGGAATACGTGGAACCATGGTGGAGATGTTTCCAGCATGAGGTTGGGGCAGTTTCAGCCCAGTTTGCAGCTGGACTCTGCCATGAATCCGGCTCCAGGGATGTATCCTGCATCGACTCGGCTCTGGGCTGCAGCTCAGCCCCTCTCCATGTGTGGGTCCCCACCTGATGCCACCAAACTTCAGGCAGCGATCAGCAAGGAGGGATGCAAACCCCTCCCTGAACATTGCAAAATCTAGCTGGGGGTGTTCGCATTTGTTCTAAATGAAATAATAATCTGAAACCTCCGTTCTTTAATGAGACATCAAATAGCATCGACTTAATAGAATTTCAATCCCAGGCAGCTTTCAGCACTTGTAAAATGCTTAAAAAGCTCGGTGTGCACACAGCTCGTTGGCACCATCTCCCAGTTAATGATGCTGGAAGTTGTCTTATTTGTCGTCTCCCTTTGCGGAGTTGGGTGTGATAGGGCTGTTCCCTCCCATTTGCTCTTTTCACTAAAGCACAAAAGAAGCTGTCTTTAAGGACAAGAGCTTAACCCTTCCAGCACCTGGAAGGTCCCCCTGAGCAGAGCTCCAGGAAGTTATACAGCCCACGAGTCCTCAAGAGCTGGAGGTGAGTGGGCACCAGAAGAAAAATATGCTTGTGGAGCTCCAGGCTCCTCCAGGTCCCTGTTTCCTTGGAAATAGTTCTGCAAATCAAATAGCAATATTAAAACCTTCTGAGCCTCATCCCAGGTTTGTTCCCAGGACCCACTGGATGGCTGTTCCTGGCATTTGGTGCATCGACCGTCTACAACTCGCTCCTAGCCCCCCCCCACCCCCAAATGAGTTGTACCCTTCACTCATGTGCAAACTTGGTCTTAAATTGCAGTAACTCTCCCCTCTCCCTCCTGGTCACCTCCTTGGCATATCTATAGGCAGCAAAAGTGTTCCCCCTCATTCTGCTGGACACCATTGGCTGTATTTGTTGGACTACACTGGCCAAACTCTTACACAGGTGCCCAACTTGGGGGTTGCGCGGTCGGAGTCGGACCCTCTGTAGCTCTCCTGTCCTCAGCGAGCGGCTTTCCACCTTTTTTTTAGAAAAATCCTCCTGTCTGGATAACACAAAGGGTCAGCAGGAGCACCCAGACCATTACTTCATCTACATCCCTGATGTTTTCTCCTTCTGACCCCCTTCCTAAGTGAGCTCCTCCCAGTCTGTGCCTGTTCAGACGCACCATTCCGGGCCCCAACTCATTTCCATCACTCTTCTCCAAACCTATTTTCTTTTGTACCCTTTTACAAATGGGCTGATTCACTCCTAACGCTCTTTTCCAAGCAAAACCACTCCACTACTCCACAAAAACACCCGCGCAATCATCTTCTTACATCTCCTGCTTTGAACCGCTCCTGTGCAATGAAGTTTTCTATGCGGCTGGCCACCGTTGCTGAATTAATTCAGAGTCTGGAGGAAATCAGCTGGGAGAGTGTGTGGGACTGAGGGAAACAGAAAGAAATCAGAGAGTGAACGTTTTTCCAGGAGGAGGTGTAAGACCGTAGGTAGGAGACGTTGCTCTGAGGGAGGGTTAGGAAACATGGGAAATACCATTTAATTGCTCCTAATTTTCAAATGCTGCCACCTACACCCTGTTTGGAAATGCAGGTTTCAGAGCGATCGCTGCCAGACCCCAAGTCCCATTTTCTGCCTCTGTAATTACACTTTTGATACTGCAGTTGTTGGTAGCTGATGCTCTCTGTCCCATGCAAGCATCACGAGGCGATGAGTCTCCAAGGCACACTAGAGCCCTATTAAACAATATTGCTCCATCTTTGAACCTGTTGCTTAATTGAAGCCTCTTAAATTTTTATTGTCAAGTTGGCAGAAATTGCCATTTTTAGTGCGCTTTTCATCTTCTCTAACGTGCCATGCCGACAGCGTAGCAGGGAGAAGCTGAGCTGGGGAAGTAACATTACCTGATCCCATCCACTATGGGAGAGGCTCGGGTGATGCTGCCGAGATGCAGCCATGATGCTGTAAAAGCCAGCTGGGAAAAGGGGATTAAAAGAAGCCAAATCCAGGAGGAATTTATCCTTCTCCAGGGGATCAGCCCTCGAAAACATAATTTCCAATGTGCCCACCCATGCCTTGGTGCTGTGGTCCAGTGCAGGGGTATGGGGGATATTGCAGCCTCCCCAAGGCCACGCACGACACAAGGTCTGGAGAGGCTTGTTATAGCACCAGGCTCACCCAAAAGAGGCAGGAAAAGGAAAAAAAATCAAGGTGGTTCTCTCCAAAGCCAGGAGCAGCGGGAGCTGAAGGGCACTGCCCTGCATGGGGTGGTCCTGCCCTCCCTTGGGACCCGTCTGGAGGGTGACGGCACAGCGTGCCCCGAGCCAGCTCCCGTGCAGCTCAGGGCTTTGCCCATTCATGAGAAAACAAACCTTATTCATTAGACTCAGCAATTGCCATGGAAACCGCTCCCCTGCCCGACCAGAGCATCTCTTGCTGCAAGGCGCAACAGGGACCACGGCCGGCTCTCCCCATGTAAAATCGTGTGAAACCCCCCAAAACAGCAGCTGTGGTCTCACACATCCAGGTAAACCACTCTAGCTCCTTTCACGCTGCGTTCAGACACAGCCACTGCCGTGGTGTACGGAAAGTCACCCAGAGAGGACGTTTTCCACCGTCCCCCACCAAGACACTCTTGTTTTAATTGCAACTGTCCGTCGTGTGTTGCCTTCTGCTGCGCTGCCTCCTGCGTCGCTTTAGGGAGCTCCATCCCGGCTCCCCTTAAACTTCAAGGGGTCACTTCGGTCTGAGGTTTCAGACAGAAAGCACCTGCCTTCGGCCACGAGTCCACAGCAAAGAAACAGCTTGGCCTATATAACCCCACAACCACGTTGTATGGAGGAAGCCTCCCGCTGGCATTGCCTTTGCAGGATTGCTTTTGCTGACTCAGCACACACAACCGACACAAGTGCAAAGTCCCTCTTACTACTAATGCAAACCAGCACGACATCGTTACTGCATTAACGATGCAGTTTCCAGACTGGTAAATGTACCTTAAAAGTGTCACTCTGCAGGAGTCAGCGGGCCCAGCCACTGCAGAAGGAGAAGAAAAATGGATTTTGTTCCTTTTTTTAGACTGACAGCTAATTTTAAAGGGCGATTTAATAATATCACGCACCATCATGGAGCCAGAGTTTGCTTTCGACAAGGGACTTCTGGAAAGCTCTTGGTATAAAAATGCAGGACTTATCAGCCTGTCACCAAGATGCAAGTCCTTGCTTGTGTTAAGCCGCTGCATACATGGAAAGGCAGGAGATCAGTAAGTAAAGCCCAGTAAATACTCTTATTTCCAGACTGGGATGGGGGACAAAGGGATAGATTTGAGCACGACTATAGCCGTAGTAATAGAGCCAGAAATAAAGCCACAAGCCTCTAACCCAGCCAGGAATAGATCCCCTTCACGTCAAAGCCCGTCTCCAAGATCCAAGGCTCCCACCGCCGCACCAAGGCCATCCTGCCCAATTCCCCATCTGTTGTTTCATCACTGGAAGAAGTGCTTGTAACTAACACAGGGGCTGCTCTGAGCTGGGAGACATGAAACGACCTTCTCTTTCTTTATTTCTATTCCCCTCCAGCCAGAGAATCATTCCATTTGTGTTTCACAGTGTAAACACATGGTTTAGAACACCAATAACTGGCCAGACTCAGCCCTCCAGGTGATGTTCATGGGTTTTTCCACCTTTTGCTCTGCCTTACTGAAGGAGCAGCACGTGCCTGCCCCAGATGCGGAGGTTTAGTAGAAAAAAAAAAGGCTAAATCAGGGGTCTGAATAAAAAGATGTGCATTCAGGGCTTGAGAAGGTGCGTGATGCCCAGGCGGTCCCTGTGGGGTAATTAGAGGAGGCAGTAGCATGTGTATGCTGTAATGGTTGTAATTAGGCTAAAAAATGACATTTTGGAGAGGAGGGGCTGGGGTAGGCAGCATCGTTCGGGGAGCTGAACGCTGCTCCAGGCAGGCAGCTTGAAGAGCCCTCCGGGTCTCCTGGGTAAAGATGCTGCAGGCTGCGGTGTAATTTTAAACCAGTCACAGAATCCCTGGCCCCAAGCTACGTGTCCCTCCCTCTCCCAGCACCAAAACCCTGGCAAAACCCGCAGAAGAGGGGACATACTCGAGCTAAGAGTCCCTGCAGATCTGTTTTTCTTGTCATCTTCTACATCTTCCCTGCCTGGAAGGAGAGGTTTGGGGAGGGTTGGGTTTTCTCCCTCTCTCTCAGCTGGCTGTCTTCCTGATAGGAAATCTAATTTTTTAATACAAAAAATGAAATAGTTAACGCTGGCAATGGGATGGGGAAGATTTACAGCAGCTGTCTTAAAAGTCTACAGCTTTTACGCTATTTCTATCTTAAAACAAAGTCCTTGAGATCCTCGCTGCAGGCTCCAGCTCCCAGCCACGCTCCCAAGCCTTGCTGAAGCCGGGATGTTTAAGGAAGACAAATCTTTCCAATTACCGCGCGCGCTGCCAGGCAAGTTCGATTCGAGGAGGTGTTGCCAAATTCTTTCAGCATCAGGCAGCTGCACCGCACAACCCGATACCCGGCCCAGCGCTGCCTGCCTGCCAGCTAACGGGGCACACAGCCGTGCAAACGGCTGGCGATGCCCTTCTCGGGCGTCGGCCTCGGCGTCACCACGGTTAGCTTTTCTCTGGAGCTAATGCGGACTTACTCAATGGGTGCTGATTCTGCTGGAGGTATTTTTCACAGCTGACAAGTTGCTGAACAAAAATCCTGCTCTTTTCTGCTGAGAAGAGAGGAGAGGGCTTCGCTCGAACACATGTGCACGCTGGGGATGGAAATGCAAAACCCAACACAGGACCCTTGGCTCCACTATCGAATCATAGAATAGTTTTGGTTGGAAGCGACCTCCAAAGATCATCTAGTCCAACCCCCCTGCTATGAGCAGGGACATCCTTCCAGTAGACCAGGTTGCTCAGAGCCCCGTCTAACCTGACCACGAATGTCTCCAGGGATGGGGCATCTACCACCTCTCTGGGCAGCCTGGGCCAGTGTTTCACCACCCTCATCGTAAACAAGTTCCTCCTTCTCTCCAGTCTGACATGGGACCCTCTGCTCCAACACTGACTTCCCACCATGACCTTTGGCAAGTGACTTGTTCTCCTCGGGGTCTGCGAGCCGCCTGTGCTGGCACGGGAAGGACTCCCGCAGGCAGCCGTTGTGGGGGATAACCAGCCACCAGCCCTACCCCAGGGCCGTATCCAGACCCCACTGCTCTGCGCTGCCTCTGCCCATGGCAGCTACGGGCATGGGGCCGACCCCAGCGCCGCCACCTCGGTGTGTGGAGACCCTCAGCCTGCTTCAGGAGATGCCCCTGGGAGAGAGGATGGATATAGCATTCAATGCCCAGTAATTACTGCCAACAGGAATCCATCAGTTTTCCATCCTTCCAGGTTCTTTATCTCGCACACGCCCCATGTAAGCGGTGCTGAATGCTGCTGGCGCCCCTGGGGTAGCAGAAAGCAGCCGCAGAGTGAGGTGAGGATGTCGGGGACACACGGGAGGGGCTGTGTCAAGGCAACGGGCATGAAAAATGCCCATGACGGGTTTCCAAGCCCGTTTCTGCTTTGGACTTCAGCAGCTGCTGCCTCAGCCCCTGAAAGAGCCCTCTGCCTTCGCTGTTACTAAGGTGTTACACTCCGAACTAGAGCCCTCCGCACTAATAAAGCTGCTCATTTTCTCCAGCCCACCGGACTTCCCACAAGATAGGAACTGACAACAGCGAAACATTTCTCTGCTTTAATTGAGAAGTTTCCACCTGGCGCTCGCCCACCGGGAACCCACACCGTTCGTTATCTCCTGGATGATTACACACAAGCGTGCCGTAATGAAGGAGAGAAGATCTGCATCCAGGCTCGCTGAAATGCAGCATCTTCAGGTGTATTTTGGCACCCGCAGGCCACGGAGAGATGCCTTAATGCTATATTTGGTGGTGAATTCCTCACATTGCTCTGAGCCAAAGTGTAACGACTGCGGCTCTGATCTCCACGGAGGTTTTAATCAGAGCAAACCCTCCAACAGCTCGTGTTCACTTTCCTCAACTTGATTTATGTCTCATTTGAGGGTGGATGCAAGAGCAGGGAGGAAAATGAGACAGGCAATGAGGCAGGAGGGCTAGGAATGAAAGCATCGGGGCCAAGCTGGGGGAAAAAATTATTCCGCTGGCTGGCTTCCCGTATGCCTAATCAGGATTTGGGTCTAATGATGCTATGTCACATCACATCCATCTGCACCGTGATGATGTGCCACTGTCGGGACTCGGGGATGGTGATGCATCCTGAGCCATGAGCATCTCACCACAGTCTATAAGAAAAAATGTGACTATTTCTGTGTTACCTGAAAGGATTCATGCCGAGCTGCACAATGAAACACTCTTGTCTCTTTTTATATCCTTGGCGTGCGGAGCCAACTTGGCAGGTTGGAAGGTACCCAACACACTGAGCAACTGCCACAGCTGAACCATAACCACGGGAGAGCAAGGCAAGGAAATTAGCAGGGATGAAGTCCCTTCTGTGGCCAGAATTACAAGGACTGTGGCAATGCCTGGGAAGCAATGGTGGAAAGCTGCCCTCATCCCAACCAATTTGAAGTAAGGCTTGAAAATAGCTGTTAATGATGATGATGCCTCTCAGGGGGCACCGGTACATAGAAGCAAGCTCTCATATGGACCCACTGGAGGGATCTTGGTGTGTAAATGAAAATTAGGACTTACCCTTTGCTCTTGGGTGGCCACAAAGGTCTGAAATCCAGGGGCCACCCCAAACCCCAGCTCCTGGACGAAGGGTGGCTCGGACTGGCTGTGGATCTGGACTTTAACTCCAGCTTCGAACGTTGTTTCCTCTGGAAGAAGAAGTGGGGGGAGGGGTGTTAGGGGGCTGCGGTGGGTGGGATGGTGTTCACCTTCATGGGTGCGTTTGCCCCTCCGTGGCAAATTGTATCTGGTAGATCTGTGCTGCTCAAAAGCAGGAGATAAGCAGTTGGAGTGCTCCATCTGGATGATCAGACTTCTGGGCATAGAGGAAGAAAACCCAGCAGCAGCGTTTGCCCAGGACTCAGCCTAAACCACCACTGCTGCCCATCAGGACCAAGAGCATCTCCAGGCTCCTGGTCCCTACACTGCTGCCTATGCCAAGGGCTCACCCTCCCTGTAACACAGAGATTCATGGTTTCTCCAGCTTGGGCTGTACTTCCAAGCTAGAGAAATCAGGAGGTGACACCTACTTTCTAGCTGGTATTTAGTTGCAGAATGCATTCCCATAGTACTAAACCAAATAAACTCCTCCTGCCCCCAAACAGAGACGTTTCTGCTATCTGTAAGGACTCCAATGCTGAAAGCATGGGTGCACCCCACCTCCGCTGTCCCTGCCCTGACGCAGCCTAAGGCCACTTGGGAGATAAAGCAGTAATTAAATAACAAAACCAAAGAGTGTTAAATTCAAAGGAGCTCGAGGTTTCGGCAGCTGAAGCTGCTCCAAGCTGAACAAAGGCATTTGCAGTGCACGGGGCTCAGACACATCACCAAGTTACGGGGTGATGCGAGGTTTCCACATCCCAAATCTACGCTGAATACCAAGTAACTCGAGGTCAGTCCCCCTCTTCCACTACAAGCTAAAACCAACCCAAAAGAGACTTTCTGAAGCAGAATTAATGGGATGCAAATCAGACCCGAGTGTCACTGCATGAGCACTTTGGGCTCCTTTTATCACACAGGCATCTTCACACAGCTGGGGCACGTAACCTTTCTCCCTCTACTATGGCTGCTACGGCCTCACGTTCCAACAAACAAGAGGGAGAGCATGGGACTAAGGGGTGGGGGGCTGGTTTGCAAAGGAAGTTGTTAAGTATGCATAATTTGGCCTAAAAACTGAGGTACCACTTAATACAAACCCAAGCCTGTGGCCAGCAATGCCACCACCACATCTAAAGAGCTTCTGTTTAAAGATGAATCATTCTTTATTTTCTTACTATTCCTTGGTATTTTTCTACAATTTTATTATGCCTTTCAAATTTCAACAGCACTGTATTCAATCCGAAGCACTAGCAGAAACCCAGCACCAAGGAATCGCAGCCGCAGAGCTGTTACGCCAGGGGCTGCACAAAGATGTGCAGCAGGAGACAACAGCAGAAGACAACAGATCATGGGATGATATGGGCAGAGGAGAAGGACAAGGGTAGAATAAGGTGATACTGGATGACATGAGGTTTACAGATCTCAGAAACCCGTTGCTTAAGAGGATGCAACTGCTGATGCAATCAGGCAGCAAAGGGATCAGCCTTCCTCTCCCCAAGAGAACTTTCTTGGACCCTGCTCACCCGGTGGCTCCCAAGGCAAACGAAGCCAGAGACTGCCCAGGTGGGAATGAGCTTATGCATGGATTTGTCCAGCGCTCAGATCGACCTCCTTTACAGCAAACCATCCCCTGAGGTGCCAACACTCAGCTGGGCACAGTCACCACCAAACCAATAAAGTGTTGGTCCAAGAAGGTAGGACCAGAGACCTCTGGAGACCCCTGGCCAGACGCACTGCTGTCACCTTCATCCCCTACTGAGCAAACAAACCCTCCCTGCCAACCACAAACCAAAACCCACGCATTTCATTCAGCTTTTGGGAACAAACAATATTTAAAGAGCCCCTCTCACACGTTGGCTACACAAAACTTCACGCTCTGCACCTGCAGTGACTTGTCTACCAGCAGCACCTCCACATCTCAAGCATTTGATCTCAGCAGCCTTTGCAGACCGAGGAGCTGGAGCAGGCTATTACTACTTAACCTTTTAAAGCCCAGCTTTTCTAACTAAGGCACAGGAAAACAATTTGAAGATAAATAGTATTTATTGAAAGTTACCTCCCCAGGCCGTGCATACTTCTGTGAAATTCTGGGGTGGCAGCGAGCTCTCCACGTGCTCGGCTGGGGCTCTGCTCCAACCAGTTGGGAGTTGGACTTTTAACAGAGATGCATTGATCTGCAAGGCTGGCTCTTGAACACACACTCCCATCGACTGATGCCTTGGGCGCCCATGCGAATCTGCCTGCCTGTGCATCGGCTCTGTAACGCGCCACGCAAGGTAATCATTTATTTTTGCCTCCTCGTGACAAAAGTGCTTTTGGTATCGAAACAAAGTCATGATTCAGGCCATGGAGCATTGCTATTGCATGGGGTGGCATGTGGCAGAGGTGGAGCTTGAGTGCATGTCCTCTGAATCCCATGTTGGTGGGATATTGGCACAGAGAGTATAAGTTTAGTTTGGCTTCTCCCTACACTGAAGCCTCCCAGAGCAAGACTGGCATTGACCATCCTTGCTCTTGGCTTCTACTTCTGCTCAAGACCCAATGACCACGACCAGAATCACTCCCCACCACCTTCCCATGACGGAGGGCTATTTGCCTTTCCCTTGTTCAGCCATAATTGGGTTCCCCTTGCTCCAAGGGATGTCAGATGGATGTTGACATGTCCAAGCTCTCTCGCTGTCTGCTCCAGCCCTGCATTTGGGGGTCCCATTGGAGGGTCTCCTCCTGACACCACCCCCACAGTGCTGACCCTCCAAAACACCCGAGCGCTGAAGGTCGAGCCAGCTTTCCCCAAAACCTTTGGCAAGGCAGAGCATCCCCATCCAACCTCGTCACTGCTCAACAGCACCTCGGCAGCCCTGGGCTCCGCAGCCAAGTCGTCACGCCGGTGCCCAAGCCCCAGGGGTGAAGGCATGCCAGAACGGGTTCAAACCCTCTCCCGAGCACCCACCAACTCCTCCAGTTTCAATCCTGATCCTGTTATTCCCACATGACGCCCACTCCTACCGATCCCACACGGCTCCATCGCTTTGCCTGGTGTTGATCCTCTTCCAACACTTCAGAGGAGATACCATATGCTTCCTTCAGTAATTACCTGACAAGTTGGAGGAGAAAGCTTCTATTTAGTCTAACTTGTTGGGCAACGGGAACTATTTTGTTGAAACATTTTCCATCCAAAATTATTCTGCCCATTTCTGCACCTGCCCCGGGTCTGTTCAGCTCTGACTTAATTCTACATATTTCCCATGACTGGGTGCTGTGCCCAGGTCCATCTGCACGTAAACCCCCCGTACATCCATATCAAGCAAACAAGATACAGCCTGTAAATATCCATAAGAGACTTAAAAGCAACAGGGTTTGCAATTTTAAACAGAAAATCCTGGCATGTGGCCAGCTGTAATCAGGGACGGGGAGGGCATTTTCTACACCGTAGAAGAAACTTTGGTTTTAAAACATGCAGTTATTATTTTCCATCATTGACAATAACAAGAGGAGCAAAAGAAACAGCATTTTTTTAGCATAGCTGCCAAAAGCCAGGCAGCATTTATTGTTTTCCCTGCAAGAAACACATGCGAGGATGAAACTATAAACACGAAACTGGCTTTGAAAAACCTGTCACTTGTCCTAAAAATTCATTTTCTACAAAAATAGCTGTTTTCCACTAAGAGAGAAAAATTAAAAGCCCAAATCCAAAACCTTTTGATGGAATATGCCTAGACCAGTCCTCATTAGCTGCATCTTAAACGTTTCCAAGTTCTGCGCTGGGGCTGAGAATTATTAGTGTGGGTTAAATATCTGCTGCCAGCATAAGGAAAAGGAAGATCTCACAGGACCCAGAAGCACAAGATCATCTGGGTTTGGGTGCATTTTGCTTGCAAAAATCAATGTCCCTGGGCAGAGCAAACCCTGTCTGTCACCCTGAGACTGGAGAGGTGCAACCAGGGGTGTGAACATCCACAGAAACACGTCCCGGCCATGGTTTTCCCAGTTTTTGCAGTTTTAGCATCCGTTTGAATGGCTTTTTCTAGCGGTACCTCCTGGAGGCACAGGGCTGAGTGCTGGTCCAGGCTGTTGCTGCTATTTCCTTAAACCTGTTTCTTGCAATCACACATCAACGGGGCGAAAAATAACCCTGAAAACCCTTGATTGGCTCAGATGCCAGAAAAACTTTAAAACTAAATTCCAGTGACTTGGGGTACCTTATGGCTTTTAAACTAATTCTGTGATGTTGGGAAGCCCAACCACAGACCTCCATTCTATCTCCAATCCCACTTTTCAGAGCACAGTGCCTTAAATTCATTTCTTAGCGCATCCCAGGTTGGGAATAGAACAAAACCTCCTTGATGACTGCATTTTTAAATACAGTAATCTACATTACTGTACACAGGACAGTGTTTCCAAACAAATCCTGAGCTGCTCTTTTCACTGAAGGATTAGAGTAGCGTTAATTAAATTGCGGATTAATTCAGCATGTGCTTCAAGCTGGCTGCAGAGTATTATATGTTGCAGACTGCACAGCTTTCTATTTCTGGCGTTGGCTTTCCATGACTTTGTCAGGGCTTTCTGCTTACAGCATTGCTCGAAAAATCTTAATAAAGCTCCAGCTGACTGTACGCTTGGGTGCAGGCTATGAAGTTCATCCCCGTGAATATGCAAGAAGCTGCAATTAAAGTAAGAACTGCTGCCAAAGGCACGGAGCTACCCTTCTTCCCCCTGCCCTATTATGTCCAAACTGATCCACTTCTCTCCAGCAATTAACATCTAAAGCTGTGCTCAGCACTAATTTATTGGGAACTGAAGATGCAGCCCGAGTCACGAGTAGTTTCTGGCTGGAGCCGTCACCTGCCAGCTCTGCCGGCGGCACTGGCAGCTCCACGGAAGATACTCCTGCTCGCAGGAGACCAGAGAAGATCCCGCTCGGCTCAGCCTGAGGAAAATAGATGGTATTTTCTCAACTGGTTCACATTATGACTGTGTTACAAGGTGGCCTAAAGGTTTATTTTGGGAAATAAGCCTTCTCCTGCGCTGTGCAGAAGTAAGCACAGAGCTGGGAGTTTTGGCGTCTCCCCAGGCTCTTGCTGTCCTTTGCCTCAGTTTCCCCATCTGTACAACGGGAGCAACGTCACTACTTAACCCATGGGGCTGGAAGAGTCACCGGTGCCTCTTCTATGCTCCGCAACACGCGGTTTAACACCGCAGTTTATTACTGAGGTGCAAAGACAGGGACTGTCTCAGGGGCACAGGGGTGCGGCCAGCGCCAAGCGCAACATCTGGAAGGCAGCACAGATGTTCATCCCTGCGCCGGCTGCACTGCATCCACGAAGGGTATGTTGAGACCACGGTTTCTTGTCTCCCTCTGGGAGGAAGGCTCCCCAGGAGCAGGGGGGGTGCCGTGGCAGCACAGACATGCCTAGAAGATGCTGTGAGATGTCGAGGTTCATCTCGAGTTTTTACGGCATCCTTTGCTCAGTATTGCCATGGAAACGACGATCCTCCACCCCCCGTTCAGCCCCCGGGGCAGGCTGGCATCCCCAGCACTGGGGCCAAGCACCCCGAGTTGTTCTGTGTGTGTAAAACACCATGGCCATGTCCTCCTTCCCCCCAACCCAGAGACCCCCTAAATCCCTCCTGCGTCCCTCCCGCACGCCTCCCACTTAGCTCAGCAGCACGTGGGACCTGGCTGCGTGTCCTCAAATCACCCGCCAGGGTCTGTGCCTGCAGCTCAGCACCTCCTGAGCACGCTGGGCTCATCACACCAGTGGGGCAGCCGAGACCTGCCGTGACCCAGAGGACTTGCCTTGTGGTCCCAGACTCGGGGAAGCCAACTGCCGCTTTGACCAGGCTGTATCTGTGCAGAAATCTTAAACAAATGCCCTACAAACATTCACATTTTTCCTACACAAAAATTTATAAATGAAAAAACCCAAACCCAAATCACCATGGAAACGTAAGTATAAGAAAGCAGGACCCGCAAGCCTACAGTGAAAAAATGTGAAATTATAAAGAAACCAGTTTAATGCCAGCAAAACCAGTTTCACTCCGCTGTGCATGCTCTGATTTCTGTGGAAGCCTCGTGTTTTGCTTGACTTAAAGTTGCTTGGTAACAGGATGAAGTGAAGCTGAAATAAGAGTATTTACCACAGGGTTCGGGGAGGTTTGATAGCATCCGCTTGACAGGCGACCGAGTTGACGCAACTTTCCCCACTAAAAACCAGTCGCTCAAAATTTGTCCTGTGTTTTGCTATCGCGGGCTGTGCTTTGGCTGCTGTTTCGGGAGCAATCAAGGACTATGAATGTCCCCACGGATGAAAATGAGACGCCTACCACCGGCTCTGGCAGCTGCCGGGAAAAATACCATGTGTCCCGCCCGGATGCGGCAGGAGCGAGAGTCCCAGCGGGGCTGTGCAGAGCGCGGGTGAACCCAGCCTGGCTGCTCACCTGCATTTCAGAAGGACAAATGAAATGTACAGAAGCCACCATGTGAGGGTGGCCAGGGGAACGGGGAGACCATTGTGTTCTTGTCCACCTGGCCAAGGTTCGGAGGGGTCTGGCTGCTCCTGAGTGTGTGGCGGGAGAAGAGCCCCTGTTGTAGAAGAGGGGAAAACCTCACTAACTGCTTCCCAGGAGTTGTATGTTGCATTTAGGGTGAGGGTGACAGGATGGAAAGTCCTGTAATCTACAGGTTATAGTCCCACATAGAGGACTGATGGGAGACCACCCAGCCCTTTATTCTTAAAGACAGGTCTCTCAACCTTGTCCCCTTTCTGCTGGAAGCTCAAAAGGCAGGACACCACCTCCAAGGCTGTTCCCCTTCGCAACCTTTTGCACTGTCTTTTCTCTCCAACACGATCTCCTTGCCATGGTCCACACCAGGGTCTTGTGGATGGTGCAGTGACACCCCCAGGGTCCCTGCTGCTGCTGCTGGAGGCCTCACTGCTGCTGACAGCACCAATACAAGTTCTGGGCAAGCCCTGTGCCCAGCTCTGGGCACTTAAATCTATTTTCAGGCTTCTCCTGTCACCAAAGGAGGAAGGCAGGCAGCTCCAGAACGATTCATCCCATCCCAGGGAGAGGTCTACAGCAGGATGAGACACATCCAAGGTGTTGCAACTTCCCTCCACTGAGCCAAGGTAACTCCTTCATCTCCATAAGCAGCTACGATAGGATCAGATAAGCACAACCAAGCCCCAATGGGAAATTCAGGCGTTCCCTTTTCAGAGCTAAGGAACCAATAAAGGTAATCAGCTTCTCTCTCTGCAAACCCTTCCCTGTAGCTACGAAATCAAACCTTGCTGCTTCAAAGTCCTGCTGATAATCTGCAACAGGGACTTCATGTTCCCCTGTTCCTCTCGAATAATCAGTGTTGGGATGAAACAGGGGAAAAGGATCGTTTCCTGATGGACCAACTCATTCTCTCCCACGGAGCTGGAAAGTGATCTGAGACCCTCCCCAGACATCACCCAGGAGCTGGACAACCCAGGTAGATGTGGCTCCAGCACACCAGTGGTGATCTCAAGGCTACTGGAGGCTTTGATGGTGATGAAGAGCAGTGTAGAAGCACCGTGAGACAAGCTCCACTATAGAAAGTCATCAGGTACTTCGTGTGAGAGGTTAAAGATTTATTCTGGGAAAGCCCTGCTCCTGAAAGAGCCACCAGCATGAAAGGCCACCAGCCTGTGACAAAGGCAAGCAAGGTGGTGCTATCAGCTTACAGAGGTAAATCAACTCTTCCTCTTTATCTCTTGGGACACAGTCAGAGTATTTCAGAGGGTTTTTTCCCCTTTTTCTTTTTTTGAATGAAAGAATACTTTTAAAAACCTCATCTCCTTGTATCTGACAGGTGCAGACAGTCCGGCTCTCAGGGCTGTGACAGGAACACGGAGGGCTGCTTCCCCACCTCGACTGCCTTGCAGGGGACAGGAGCACTGCTGTCACCCAACCGTCACCACGAAATGACACCTCGTTTGTTGTTCCTCTTTGCTTTGGCAAGAAACAGTGGCAAGAAGGGATTTGCATAAAAAGAAGAGGAAGAAAAGGAGACAGGAGAACCTTCTGCCCACAGAGCCTGCAAGAGGGAGGCTGAAAGGGAGATTTGGGAAGGGCAGGAGGTGAACCTTGCACCCTTCTCACGCTTCCCATGGCCCAAAGGCTGGAAAAGCAGCAGCAAAACCTCTGCTGTACAATCCCAACGGATGAGGGCACAGAGCCGATGCTTTCACCTGGCACTGCTGGGATTTAACTACTGTGCAGTTCCTACAGCGTAAACTGGGCTAATAAATATGGGATACAACCCCCGAAACCCAAGCTAAGGCTCCAAGCTATAAGGCAACAACTACACCTAGTTGGGACCCAATGCTTTCCTACCAGCAATTCTTCACTTAATCCCCCTCTAAGCATTTATCTGGGTATCTTCTACTCAATTACCCGGTCACAGTGCTGGAAGAGGCAGGAGATGGGACATGATCGAGCTCCCTCACTACAAAAGGCAAGCCCGGAGTGGAGGTTTTTGCCTGCTCACTCCATTCCAAGCTCTCTTTAAAGCGCAGTCGTGGTTCATTACTCACCAAGTAACAGAAGGTGTTATAACAAACTACATTAAGCATATCTGCTATTTTTAGTTAAGCATATTGCATTTGCATACTAAATCTGAGGGGCCATATGTCTCAACGTATATTATTAAAAAGCTTCTTACATAATATACAGGGCAGGAGAAAACGGCAGGTCTCCAGCAAGCTGAGCCCTCAGCTGTTAAAGCGGTTTTGCTGGACGGCGAGGAGCCAGCAGATGAATATTTCAGTTCCTTGCTCCTCTCCTATTAAGCTTAAGCTTTAATCGTTAATGTGGGGAAACAAGTGTCTCGTAACCTGCTTTACTGGTGGGGTCATGCCAGGGCAGGGAGGGTTGCTCCTGCCAGGTTATGCTGCTTATTTGATCATTTCTTGGTGGAGAAGGAAAACAAATTCCCTTCCCACCTGAGCATCCTTTGGGAATCACGTGTGGCAGGGAAGTGCGACCATGGGAGGGAGGAAGCCAAAAAAATCAGGGAGATGGTCAGAGACACCCTGGTATCTCCTCTGTCCCTGGGAGCTGCTGCCAGAAATACAGAGCGAGGAAAGAAGAGAGTCCCTCCGGACAGGAGAAATATTCCCTGCTTCCAGAGCCGGGGGTGCCAGCCCCCCAGGCCACCCATCTGCTGGCTTTTGCTTCGGCAAGCTGCTGCCACCGCAGGGACAGAAATGATCCAAAAAAATTAAATAAACATAAGAAAGGACACGTTTTAAAGGCACAGAAGCAGTTCTCGCACATCCCTCCCCCCCGCCAGGAGCCTCGCCGCTTCCCTCAGAACATCTTGAAATATTAAACGGTGAAAGAGCTGCTGCTAATTTTGGCTGGTAGTGGAGCCAGATGGAAGCAGATTTCCCGCTGCTGAGGCTGGGTCCTGGCTCTGCTGCTGCCCTTTTTGGGGCGGATGGATGGACGGAGAGGACCGGGACGCCTCGGAGGCTAGGCCCAGGGCTCCAGCCAGCTTTTGACACTGATGAAAGGGAGATGTCATCTCCACGTACTCGGTAGAGGAGTCAGCAGGACATGGTTTCTCAAACTGGAGGTCCAAAGAGGTGCCAGGGAGATCTTCCAGCCCTGAGCATCGCTGGCCCCCAGGAAGCCCCTCTGCATCCCGACACGTCTCTGGGAATGTGGGTCCCACGGGAAGGCACAATAGTCCCAAAGTGGGACAGAAGAAGAAGACTGGGGTGGGTCACCACCCCAAGATGGTGGGTCAGCATCCCAAGTGGTGACCCCATCACCATCACCACCCTGACCTGCAGTGAGACCCTTCCTGGGACTGCAAGGTCCATGCAGGTCATCAGACCAATCCATGCCAGGTCCAGCTCCTCTGCAGGATCTGTGCTTAATTTTCCAGCCTGGAGGATGCTGTGGAGCTCGCACCGGTCCAGCACCACCATCAGGTAACCAGGGTTTGCTCCCGCTGGGCCTTTATCCTGCAAGGACAAGACTTCCCTCTCGAGCCAAGCTTCTGTCTCCCCATCACCCGCCCGCTTTCCTCATTCTGCAGCCAGTCCAATGAGGAATAACCTCTCACAACTATTTATTTTCTCCTGGTCCCTCTCCAGGACACATTGCTGGAGGCTGAAGCACAGAAGTCCTCGAATGCAGCAGGACTCTGCTGCCACGGCCCAGCTCCGGAGCTGATCCCACTTGCTTTTGCATCCTTTTGGAGAAAAGCACGTTCCCTCTGAATGCAAAGCTGGGCTGGATGGGAAAGCTTGGGAATTAGCGTGTAATTAAATAAAATCACTGTTGGTACAAGGACGTCTCAAGACAGGCAGCGGGCAGAGAGGTTTTTCACCATTTCGGGAAACCTTGACTCCCTTGACTCCGTGCCCTGCCTGAATTGCACTGACAGCTGCGGTTATGTCTATTTAATTTGCATCGCCTATAAATGTCAGTGTTTTGAGTGATGTAATTTCAAAGCACTTTGGTGAACTCAGCAACTAAGTAAACACTTATTTTAATGGAAAAGGATGTGCTTCAGATGTGGTTTATGATTACAAAATGCCAGGAAAGAGCTCGTCTATCAGAATGGGGAAAAAGACCCAAGTATTTTAGTTACACCAGTGAGGGAAATGCTTCTCCTGCTCATGCATTTGTTTGAGATTTCAAAGTGTTGTCCAGTAAGGACCAAGATAGACCTGAAATCAAGAGCTGACTTTTCTAGAGGTGGGTAAAAAAAAAGGAAAAAAAGGTAAAAAGAAACCGCAACCCCCTGCTTTAACTCAGGGATACAAGGGTGTAAGTCTTGATCTCGCATTGGTCTCACATCCAAAGCAGTGCTTCGACACTGGGATGTGGTGTATTTTAGAGAGATGTAGACTTTTCCACACATTTCCACAAGAAGTTTCAGTTCTTCCATATTTCCTTAGAAAACTCATCACCTAGTGATTTTAACCCCTAGCAGCCAAATGGATCTTAGACCTTAATAGAAGAAAAACGGGAAGTCCGCAGGCCTGCAGAGTGGAGAATTCCATATTGCCTATTTGTGAGCTTATTTGTGATATCCTATTTTATAGTGATTTTCCAGGATTAGGGTTACCAAAGCGAGGAAAGCGGGTGGCCACAGGAGGCGATGCTCCCCCAGGGTCCCTTCTGATCCTCCAACCTCAGCTTCCCACCTGCAGACCTTCTAAGGTGCCTTCACCACCCCTATCATCTGCACACCAAAACCAAACCCTTTTTGCACCAGGAAAGGATTTTCCCTCTCTCTCTGTGTCCCATCTTCAGCCCAAAGCATCGCTGCTTCCTCACAGCATCTCCACCTCCCTCCCTTTGCCCCGACAAAGCCCCTGGTGTTCCCCTCCCGCCAGCCCTCTCTCCTCCCGCTGTCCCCAACGCCGCATATGGAGGATGCTATATATAAAAATATTTGCATTGTGTTGTAGTGCGCTGCCCACGGTGAGGCCGGCGGGGCACAGACAGATCTCATATGGCAGCAGGCAGTCTAATATTTTCCTCTGATAAAAATAACCCGTGAAAATTACATCTAGTGCGGCCTGCAGTGCTGCGACGAATTTTGCTGGGGGGGGGGGGGGGGAGAAAAAAAAATCAATCAGCGCTAACCTGGAGATTTAAGTGGAAAATGGTGCTGCTGATACTGGAGGTTGCTTCTTTAGCAAGGCACGGGGAGAAAACAGCAGCATGAGAGACGGGGCAGGAGGTGAAATACAGCGCTGGGACAGAGCACGAGGCATAGCTGGACCCTGCTGAGGTGTTTTGGGGAGATGAGGTGGAGTTTGCAAGAGATAAAGTGAGGGAAATGCACAGCTCCTTGTGTTTTGGTCGTCTTAGAGTTGACCATCAAGTCTCAAGTGGTCACTAGGGTCCCTCCACAGCCCATGGGGAGGGACGGGTGATTATCCACTCCACGCTTTGAGGGCTGCTTATTTAGATGAGAAATCTCTTTTTAATGGGTAACGGAGGGTGGGATGGCTCCACTCCAGCTTTCAGAGCTCAGTCACCCTGTTCATCACCCAAATCCACCTTTCTTGGGTGCCAACAAACACAAAGAAATGATGCCTACAAGCCAGGGGACTCCAAGAGAGTCTCGGTAGTGGACTTCTCTGAAATACCGTCATCGGCTCTGGTCACCAAAGCCTGATGGATGGAGACGGGGAAAGGAGCACACCAAATTGCTGGGACGGGAAGAGGAGCGGGGAACCCGGGATTTGGGAGGAGTCCAACACAGCTTGGGTTGTGTATCGTCTGGCGAGATGAAGGCTATGAATCCTCTCTATAAATACATCAAAGGCAAACACCAGACGGGAGCAGAGCATTTCCACTGACAGGAAAATATTTGTAAAAAAAACAACAATCCACACTAGGATAAGCTGACGGTGAGTAGATTTAATCTGGAAATCAAAAGGTCTGGAGCCAACAATACAGGGCCATGGAGAAAGTGTATTGCTAGCATGGACAGCTGAAGTACCACACTGCGGTACTGGAGCCAGGATATGATCATCTGTTCTTTGAGAAGCATTGCCCTTTCAAAGCCCAAAGGGATTTTGGCTCAAAGGTTCACGGACAGCCCCACAGCTCACTTTCCAGGCTGTACAGTTCATGGTAACAGGCCAACGTCCTCCATCGTCCTGGTGGGCACCATGCATGACTGTGCCCACTCTGCAGCTGCCTTTGCACCCAGAAACCAAAACCACTGGGGAGCAGCATGGGGGAACAGAACCTTGGGGTTATGAAGATACAAAGGCTGCCTCTTGCATCTCCCCACTCCTACCTGGCCCCAAAGATCTGCATCGTTATGTTTTACGGGCCCTGACTCCAACCCCAAGGAAAGATTTTGCCTCTGGAAACCTCAATTCTCACCCCGGCACAGCGAGAGGGTTCCCGTGCCCATGGGACCCACTCAGCATCCTTATGGCAACAGCCCCGGGCTCACGCAGGCTCCTGCATGTCAACATTCCAATCTGGGGCAGCAAAATGACCCAATCCAGCCCCCAAACCCTTGGTCCACCTCCTGTCCAAAGGCCAGCCCTGCTCCCTCGGCTGCAGCAGTGTGGGCTGGAGCCAGGAGCCAGAGATGCAAGTGTTCCTGCTTTTATGAGTTTGCAGCGTTCACAAGTTAATGCTAACTTGTTATCAAGGTAATAATACTTAATTATTGTTTTTATTATTGAAATATTTATGGAAGCCCATGCAACATTATACAAACAACCCCGTGAGGCCATTACTGCCGTTATAGAAATAAATATCTGCACTGAAGGGCATTACGATGAGACACTGAAGATAAATTGTTCCTGGCTCCTGGGATGGAGTATAACAAACTGCTGCGTAACGTCAAAAAATGTGTCAATTTTTCCCTTGGGAACACACTCGGATAAGAGCTCGGAGCACGAGAAATGCATCTCAATCAGGACATCACTGAAATAAACAGGACTTTTTGCCATTTTCCCCCTGAATCAGCTCTGACATCCTTGTGATGTGGCTACACCACAGACTACTTCAGCCCTAGCCTGGAACTAGATGGGAGTGAAACCTCCATGCCTTGGATGTCTTAAAGGAAGAGGTTGGTGAAGTGATGGAGAAAGGTCACCAGTGAAGCAGCCTGGATCATGGGGAGCAGCAGCCTGGACAGGATTCAGATGTTGTGGCAGGTGCTGAACGTTTGCAAAATGAATTAGTTTGGGGAGGATGCTGGGTGGCTGAAACACTAGCGCTGGGTTCACAGCACCATGGAGCTCAGTACTGGTGGAAAATGGGTTTCTCACCTGAAAGGGAGCCTTCAAAAACAACATCCCTGTGAACCTGCCCATGAGAAAAGGTGACCAGATCACAGGGAAAAGCAGAGCTGGCTCAGAGCTCTTTTTCTCCAGGCTCCTGCATGAATCCTTTCCTGTCTTGGCCTTTCCCACATAAGGAGAAGGGCTTCTGCCTCCAGCTGCCCGGCACACTTCAGGATCCGTTTAATAGCAGAAACCTCTTTCCCATCCCCATTTCCAAAGATGCCTATTTTGCTTTGCTCGCGCTGACCTTCCACTGGAAGAAGAGAGACTTCTCCTTTTGTACATGTGTATCTGAGAGAAGGTAATGGCAATCACTTCTCCGCTGTTCACACTCTCCAAAATATTTGAGTAGCGACACCATGTAGTATAACTTGTCACTTGGCCAAACTCTGCAGATGGCATTTCCCTCGCTTAATCTTTATAAGCTTAAATAGTAGTAGTGGAAGTAATAACCACAACAAAAATATTAAAATTGATAAGCAAAACAGAGGCGCAGTCCTTTTTCCTAAAGCTCCCCAGTTTTGCAGGGTGTTTGGTAGCAAAGTATACATCAGTGGTGGCAGCATGCCAAGACCAACCCCAGACAGCCCCAAAATGCTTGGGTTTCTGCCCAAGTAGAGGTGCCTCTGCATACTACGCAGCTCTAAAACAGCTCGGCTTTTATTGCTACGAGGCTTTGCGAACTCACTCTGCTGTCACTGAGCAGGAAAGTCATCCAGCCCCATCAACAGTCATGATCTGGCACACCTCACAGCCAAAGACGAGAACGCATTAGAAACGTGTCCTGAAGAAGCAGAAGAAAGATGCCAACATGCCAGCAGCACAGGTCACCAGTAGCATCACCCACACATCGCCCTGCAGGGCAGGCAGGGGCAGCACCTGCCAGCGTCCCCACAGGTGCCAAGTGACCTGTCTTGACAGCCAGGGCTGGAAGAGCCCTGGTGAGACCACCAAACCCAACCTCCTGCCCCAGAGCTGCATCATGGCAGTCCCAGCCTCCTCCACTGGACCGCCACCTAACCTGTCCCTAAAGCCTTCGGTGAAGATGGGTCTCCCCCCTCCATTACGGGCACAAGGGACAACAGGAGGAGAAGACACCTTTCCAGGGCTTCCTGCAGTGTCCTCCCTACCACCTAAGCTCATTCATCCTTCACCTGCCCACCATGGCTTGTCCCTCCCTTTCTCTCCAGGTTAGTCTTTCCCATATCTGAAGACTCTTCAGGGTTTCCCCTTCATCCTCTCTAAACCAGACAGTGTTGACTCCTTTCCCATTTCAACCACCTCAAGTGACGCCCAGCGCTGCTGCAGGTAACTCTGCCCAGCAGAAGACCTCACGTGGCAGCAGGTGCCACCACCACATCACTGCAATGGCTGGAGCTCTGGCAGCACAGACACAGCAGAGCTGATACAGACCTCGCAACACTCAAACTCTTTTCTCCCTTTCCATCCTTCCTTCACCCAGCCGATCATGACAGACCTGTAACGTACTGCAGCAGAAAGGCACTGTTTGCAGGCTGATGAGAGGAGCTTTGACTCTTTCCTGCCCTCCTCTTAACCTCCATAAAAGCTGAAAAATTAATCACAACTTTTTTTTTTCCCCTCTGCTCTTTTGTTCTGCTGAGATAAGTCTTTACTTGCTCTCTAGCCACCCAGAAGCGTGCTCTAGATGCTCTTTGCCATCTGTGATTCCTTTGAGCACTTTGTATTACTGCAATAAGACAGGGTACAACCAGAGATGGCTGTGCTCTTTGACAGAGATGCTGAACATGGACTGTTGGCTACCTGGTCTTGTAAACAAGGAAGGAGAGAGCCATAACTGAAAGGACAGTGAAAATTTGGTAATGCTGCCTGATGACAAAATGAGATGAGGTAAGGAGTGGCCACCAAGAGTTGAAGGAAACCCTTACAGAACGCTCCTGCACCATGCATGAGCCCTGGGGCTCCTTGATTTCTTTCACTAACTGCTGCCTTATCTCAGGAAAGACACATTTTATTTGCTCCTTATCTCAGGAAAGATAGGTTATTGTCCTGGGTTACAGTGTAAAATGTGCCAAAAGGAAAAAAAAATATTCTATGACCATCTTCAGAAGCTGTTGAGACCAGGTGGGGCGGTGCTCCCTGCCTCCCCCCTCTGGACTATCTCCTGTTCATGGGCACAGCAATGCCTTATCGCCTGACCCAGCGATAACTCGCTCCTGGGCTATCTCCTGTTCATGGCCCATCAAGGAACTGCCTCACGACTCCCCATCCCATTGTGAGATGCTTCGCCCGGGGCGGGGGGGGGGGGGGGAGGAGCCAAGCAGTCCATGCCAAATAAAAAACGGAGATTTTGAACACCCTAGCAGCCTTCTTCCACTGGATTCCCAGAGGAGCTTTTCCCCCCCACTGGAGTTCCAGAGGACAAGAGCTACCTACCTACCACTGGACCTTCGGAGGAAGACCAGACTCTTTTACCTGATCGCTGCTTCCACAGAACTACACCCATCGCTTCAGGAGGACTGCAGCCAGCATCTTATCGGACTGCTACTGCCCCCCTAACAGGGTGTCAGGTTGTATTCCTGACTCTGTCAGTGTAAACCAGTGGGGTGTTTGTTTTTCCCTGCCTTGTGTTATATATATACATATTAGTAAAGAACTGTTATTCCTATTCCCCATATCTTTGCCTGAAGGCCCGTTAATTTCAAAATTATAATAATTTGGAGGGAAGGGGGTTGCACTTTCCATTTCAAGGGAGGCTCCTGCCTTCCTCCCCAGACACCTGTCTTTTCAAACCAAGACAGTTATTTGCTCCTTCAGAGCAGGCCAAAGTAATGATGTTTTTAAGACAAGACTGCTGAGCTCTACTCATGGAGCTCAGCATCAGTGAAACACTTCCAGAGCATCTACAGGAGGGGAAAACTCTTGCACTGTCATCCTCAGCACAGCTTTACACTGTGCAAGGACTACAGCAATGTGCCCTAAGAAGCACCTGGGAGGTCTCAAATGTCAACTGCAGCCCATGTCGCTACAGGCTGGACAAAGCTGGAGCAAAGTGATGATCCCTGCACCAAAGAGATTAATACAATTAGATTTAATTAGCGCTTGCAAAAGACTTTTATCTTCAAAGCACTTTCCAGCCACAAAATCTCCTGGTGCCTCCGTGAGACTGATCAGTATGCACGGAGCTCTTTCTCTTCCAGGAGAGAACAAAGACACTCAGGGAAGGGTTGACCAGAGGAGGGGGGGTAATGACCTGGATTGCACTCATCTAAAACCAGTGCATACCAGACAGCATCCCAAAACCTCACCAGTCACCGATACCTCACTCCCAGTGCTCAGAAAAAATAGTAAAAATAAAAACCCCGATATTTGCAGGCACCTTTGCAGCTCCTGGAACAGAAAGGCCGAGGCTGCAGCCAGCAGCCCCCAAACCTTGTCACCTCGGTGCAAGCTGCCCGGGCATTGGCTGACAGCCGCAACGCTGGCCATGCCAGGCTCCTTCTCGTGTCTCCTTACCAACCCATGAATTCTCGCTATTTTGAGCGCTCATATTTTGGCTACGGACACTTAACTTTACACACCAGCCACAAAAACTCAAATGAAAGCTACAGCATGAAACGCATATTTAATTTTAATGCTGCATGGCATTGCTTTGTAACATGTACCCGCTGATTTTAGGTGCCTTATCTCTGCTTAACCAGATTTCCCAAAGCCAGTTTCCGGGTTTTATTCCTTTAGTTTTGCCTTAAATGAACATTTCCTGATTTCGGACACTTTGGACCTTGCTTTTTTTTTTTTTTTTTTAAGAAAAGCTTTTGAAGCTTCTACATCCCTTAAAGGATTTTCTCATTAAGTCACTGATAGGTATTTACAGCCCTTAGTTTACTAACATTATGTGACTGGGGATGTCTGACTGTGGTTGCTAATACCGATCCTACAAAGGATAAAGCTTTGCTGTCAGAGCTGCTCACACACCTTCTCAAGCAGGAGCACAGGAACAGGAGCAGCTTTCCCAGCCACGGTTTAACTGCTCTGCACATACATGTCTGTAGAGGGGACTGGGTGCTGGGAAAGGAGGAGATGAGATACCTGCAGCAGACGATCACTGTGATTCTATTTTATTTTTAATTCTGGGTGTCTAACTGCCCAACAGGCACAAACTGGACCTAGAGGACATTGCATGATGTGTTGATTGCACCAGGATGGGCTGAAAGGCACTCCCTAGACAAGCTCGTGGGCCAGGACCTCAGCATCCAGCTCATCTTGGGGACCAGAGGCGTTGGTAGACAAAACACAGGGATGCTACTGACTCGCCTGGTGAGGAAATCCCTTGCAAAAAGCCCACAGGTTTCAGGCTCTTATTCATCTACCAGCTGCCAAAGCTGTTGAGATGTTCTTCTCAATGGCTAAAAAAAGCACCAGTGTGGGGCTCAGAAATCCCAAAGCTTAAAGACTGGCTACAAATGAGCTGTTCCCCCTATTTATTAAAAACAAGCAACCATTTGATTTAAATACCAAGTTGAAATCTCCCCCACAGCCCGCCACATCCTTTCATGCCACAAGCCATGCTGGATAGCCAGTATCGACCCTTGGGGCAATCCGAGAGCGGATCAGCCCCTGACAATTTCCCGGGTGCACAGGAACAGCAGTACATGCTACAGTGCAAAAGAGAAACACCAGCTTTTTCAACAACTGTGTTGGCTCCCTCCAGCTCCACGACAACACTGAGAGGTCCCACAGAGCAATTCACCACAAATGGGAGTATATTGGTTATGTGACAGCCCTAATGACACAGCCCAGCCACAAAAACCCGAGCAACCTTTGAGCCGCCTCTCTTCACTCCAGCACTATTGATGAGTGTGCTCCTGCAAACATAATTAAATTTTAGTGGCAGCCTAATTTTGTGGATGCTCTGGTTGTCAGGGGGCTGGTGGAAGGAGGAAATAACATTGACCTTTTCTCCCCAGGAAACCTGGCTAGTTGAACGAATTCTGGCTCTCATTAGGAAAAGGTCCAAGACGCAGCACATTTTATGCCTCCCTTTAGGTGACATCAACCAGCCTCCTAAAGGTCAAACTGCCTTTGATGAGTCGATCAGAGATCAGAGCTTCCTATTGCCAAAAAGCAACGAGTTCTTCTGGCCCGAACCCCTCCATGTTATTTATGCTCAAGGTCACTGCTGCTTTATAGGTACCATTTATCTCTTTGGACCTTCAGGTCTTCAGAAGGATGAATCAACCCCGTGTCACTGGGGTTTGAGTCATTTTTCTATTGCCTTGTCTACTTACTGCTGCTTAGGAATGCCAAACCTTCCCATCGTTTGAAATAAAGCAGAGTTTTCCCTTTGCAGCTCTGACTGGTTCAGCAGAAGCCGTTTCATGGTAGTGTTCCATAGCTTATATCTAAGCAAGAGGAGGTTCATGCATGGGAAGCTCAACTTCATTTTGCAGAAAGGGACATGAGCAGCGAGGATAATTTGACTCTCTAAGGATGAGTTTGACGTCACGCAACAAGTTACTATCCTAGTTCAATCTCCCTCATCACCTTTATGAGCTCTCTCTGCAGATTGTGATCTCAGATGTTTCTGGCACAGAGGTGTCTGTGCAGAGCTCCGAATACACCAATTACCACCAGTCAGCCTCGCCGTTTCATAGACAGCCAGTACAGGAGGCTTGCCCTTGGTGATGGGGGATATGACGTTTATGGCTTTGTGGCTGTCTTGACTTACTCAGATTTCGATTTTGTGCCTTTCTGGGGCTCTGTGCTCTT
This sequence comes from Leptosomus discolor, assembly GCF_034619465.1. Classification (NCBI taxonomy): domain Eukaryota; kingdom Metazoa; phylum Chordata; class Aves; order Leptosomiformes; family Leptosomidae; genus Leptosomus; species Leptosomus discolor. Next base: position 3,759,480 of record NC_141415.1, read on the forward strand.
GCAAGAATGGACATCCATTGCCAGACAAGATTAATTTCTCTGCTCTGGCTTGCTGGGAGACAAGGTGTTGGGTGGGAGAGGAGCAGGGAGGGATGTGCACCACCGCTTCCACAGCACGACATCGCCCATCTGTGCATCGTCCTGCAAACGTCAGGAACCAACAGCCAGAGAACCCCACGCATGACTGAGAGCACGGTAGCGCACTGCCACATCCCCTAAAGACCACGAATAAAGCTGCAGTGAAGTCATCGATGTCTCTTATCCAGCATTCCTTAATAAAAGATTAGCTGAAGCTAATCAGGAGGGAAGGCTGTTAATTCAGGATCCCAGGATGCTTCTTTTGTAATAACAGAGGGCATTAACCCAAGCGCCCTGGTTAAATGCCAAGCAAAGCCATCCCTCTCCGGCTCCCCAAGTCCCTGCTGCAGTTTCCAAATGAATTCAGTATCATTTTCTCCATCTTAAACCATCATGTATTCTTCTTGTGAATAATAAAAGCCTTTTTGGTCTTTCCTCCCTCCAGAGGGAGCAGCATTTCATCTGCCTGCGCTGTTACACGTACACGCACAGTTTGTTAATCAGCCAGTGAAAATGCTCTGGGCTGGGAAGCGCTGGAGAAGGCAAGTTACTCTTATACACACCTTGCCCTGCCTTTCTCCCCACCACCCCCCCTTTCCTTTTTTATTTTAATTGATAAATGAAACCGAGAACCAACCCTTCCAAGGCAAACAAGAGTTTCATCTGCACAAAAGCTGCCCTAAGGCAGCCGCAGCTGCACGCAGGAGGCAACTGCTCGCGACATCCCTGTAATGGAAAAGAAATTGCAAAAGCTCTGAGAAGCCCTGGAGTCAGCACTAACACACGGACTTTTAGGAAGTGTATTTTAAAACGTGCTCAGGGTTTTGCATGCAGACGTGTACGAGGTATCCCCGTGCAAGCTGTTGCCGTAGCCCACCGTCCTACCATGGCGCATACCTGCTGCCACCCACCGCTCCTTCCATTCCCAGGTCATTTCCTACTTATTTTATACTTACAGATGAGTTTTATATTGATTATAATTATTCCACTTAGAATTCTACAAGCTGTGAACGAAGCAGATGCACCAACCAGTGCCTTTTTTCCTTTTTCCCAAACTCCGCAGTTAACACTGGTGGCTCAAAGCCTGCGCACGACTCCCCATGATGTAAATCCAAAACAGCCCCTCGGACCACAGCAGATTTACAGCCGTGACCCGGGGGAGCCCAGGCTGCCTCCTCCACTACTTGATTTCTGATCTCCTGTAAGCAAAAGGAGGCCTGGATTTATGAAGAACTGCCACTAATCATATTAATATGCAGAAGTAAATGACAGTGAGTGCTTTGTGCCTCTCCACAGCTGGCAAATCAAATGCTCCAGGGCTTGGGCTTATTAATGCATCGTGTACAGAGGCTGCACAGCTGGAGACCAAGTGCCAGGGCTGGGGAGGCTTTGGGGAAAGTGGGGGGGTACATCTGACCCCTGTGCTAAATCAACTGTCCCTCCTTGCTGTAATAATCCTTGCAGTAAGATGCTGTAGTGCAGCAGGAACAACGCTGCACAGACCCGTCTCAGCAGCACGGAGCTGCTGTTTAAATCTGTTTTGCCTGGCATGAAATCCTAGAGGGCAGGAAAAACAAAAAAGAAAATCAAAGAAACCATGGAAACTCTCTCAACTTGAGCCCACACCAGTAAACTTTTGCAAGATGAATTTCCAGGGTTGGCAGCATTGGCCTCCAGCCACCTGCACCTACCCAGGGTCACCCTCACCCTATCCAAGTCCTCTCTGCAGGGGCTTGGCTGCAGGATCCCAAAAGTTATCAGGGCTTCTGTGAGCAATGAGGAGGAACAGCCCTGTCCTGAGCCAAAAGTGTCACCGTGGCGCTGGTTGCCGGGATTGAATACGGATGATTTGTGCTGCAAATCCCTTTGAACTGATGCCTGGAGCATCCCAAACTTCGGGCAGGTCCTGGAGATGCTCCATTACAGATCCCAAAACCCAAAGCCGGTAGCAGATCCCTCAACACAGCCCTGATAACCTATTCTTTGCCAGAAAAAAGCCACCAGAGAGACACTTTCTCTAAAATAAGACCTACCCCAAGCTGTGCACAAAGTGAGGCAGCGAGGCTTGTGCCGGTGTTGGCACGACGTCTTGGGGCATGTCTCTGCTCGGCAAGCATCCCACCGTGAGCTGGTCCCCAGGGAGATGCAGCTGGAGGAAGGTCAGGGCTGGCTGAGAAGCGCTGCTGATCGCCGCATGGATGGCTCTACCATCACTTTTCTCCCCTTTAGAGACTCGAGGAGGACCCAAACGGCCCTTCCTGGAACAGCTGACAGCCACAAACAAATCCGAGCTAACTTCTACAGCATCAGGGCTCGCGTGAAGACCCCGGTTCAAAATTAAAGCCACGCTAATTCCATTTACCTAAATTCAATTTGGAAAAGGAAAGAGATCAGCGGAATTAAGGAGGCTTTAATGAGGAAGAAAAGCAGCGGCATGGAAATTCAATGCCGCTGAAACCACCTGCACCTCTGGCTAATTTGGATTAACGCTACAGACACGCCTCAGTTCCCCCCACAGCGATGCCTGGAGGGAAGGTGAGCACCCAGGGCCTCGGGCACAGCAGAGGCTGGTCCCCAAGTTCTCACCACACCCCGTTGGCTTTTCCTTTTCCTAAACCACAGCTCCCCGGAGAGGGACTTGCTCTGGCTCCAACAGATGGTTTTCCCTTGCGTCCACCATTTGATGGCAGGGGTTGGTACCCACCACCTCCTAACAGCGTGAAAACACCCTACTGGGAAACAAAACATAAACTGCAATCCAAATGGGTTGGGCGTGAAGAAAACAGGCTTGAGATCTTTCTCTGTGTGACCCAGATCAAAAGTCTTGCTCATAGCCCGTGTTTTTTATCGAGTTAAATAATAGCAGCCCATAATACTACGCGATAGTCTCCTAAGTGGATTGAAGCCTCAAGCTTTATAGATTTCATGCTCCTTCTTAGTGCAATTTTATAGCACGTTTCTCATCCCCCCTTTTTTTATCCAGCATGTTACTTGATTAATTGGTATGAAATGTTCATTTTTATCCAACAAATCCTGAAACACAAACGCAGAACTCCCCGATTGTATTTCTTATTTACAGCCCCGCAGCCTGAGTGATTTCCAATTTACTGTGCTGCTATATTAGGTCACTATATAATACCTTAGGCCACTCCAGAAAGATTAACCAGAAGCGGATTCCCTTTCCAATCAAATAGTCACCGCTATAAATTAAGAGTTTCTTTTATGATGTTTGATCGCATTTCTGCCACTTTCCCTACCAAGTGCAATAAAACAAACACCCTCCGCAGCTCTGCCACTCCCCGGCACCTCATCTTGTGAGACAAGGATGTGTAACCGGAGAATTTGGGAGACTCCGTGCCATATGTACGACTGGCTGCAGCTTCCGCCTACGCTACTCCGAGTCTGTGGTTTGCTGTTTCCCCCTCGGTTACTGGAAAGAGTTTTCCCTGGTATAAATTTTTTTCCATCTTGCATTTTACCTCCATGCATGACTGTTATTTCTTTGTTCGTTTGCATCATGATTCCCACCTGGAATATCTAAGGCTTTCTTTAAAGAGCTGATGTGAAGACTCAAGCCACAAATTATTTTCTCAACCCTTTTCATGTCTAGTACGCTCATGGTTAAAGTAGAAGGCTAGAAAATATGAATTCTAGAAGTGCAAAATTCAGAAGACAGATTTCCATCTCTTTTTCTTTTTATAATCATTTTTTTTCAACACACCTCATGATTTTGACAGTCCTGACACAATATTTTTGCACACCCGAAGACGGCAAGGCTGCCTGATGCCATGACATCCAGACACAGTCAAAATACCCTTTTCTTTGCACTTGAAAAATCAAGACTGAAGGAGTCTGTGTACATTCGCTATTCCAAAATTAGACTGCACATAAATTTAACATGTTCAAATAATGGGCTTGCATATGCAGACAGTCAAGCAAAAGGTGTATTTTTCTATCACAAGTAACTTGTTAGACAAGATATTTCAGCTTCCCAAGATATTCATGGATACTCTGGAAAGGTCTTTTTAGAATGACAATACACTTCATTTTGTTTGCCAAGTCAGTAACAATTAAATCACTTTTTGTATTACAAGGCATATGCCAATGTGACATGGTGGCAGCATCTCCTGGAGCAGCCCCATCCCAAGCTATGAACCAATATTTTCCTTCTTCACTTCTTATTTGAATTGCAAAGAACAGTTTAAAAAAGAAAGCCAGATCCTGAGGCATGTGGCCAGCAGCAAAACCAGGATTTTTTCAGTCCACGCGCCAACTATTTTCATGTGGGGCTGTGAAGGAGAACGCGGGTTTATGGCACCTCCAAATCTGAGGCAAAAAGCAAAGCAGCTGTGGGACTAAATACAGATTAAGATGCCACTGTTTGAATTTGGCATTGACAAAACCCAGTGCTGCATCCAACAGAACCACGACTGCTCTGTGCCAGCAAGAGTCTGAGGGGCTCGGGGTGCAGGAGGGAAGGTCCCACGGGGTGTCCTGGCCATGGCTGGGATGGAGAGGCCTGAACTGAGGCCTGGAGGGTTCTTTGGGTGGCTGCTTTCTACATGACAGACTCTTGCAGGAAGCATGAACCAAGGCCACCACAGTGGGCCAGAGAAATGCCTATTTTTCCATGTGAAGACCTCCTTGTGGTGATGGAGGGTGGTCCAACTTCAGCAGCTGTGAAGCCCTAATGGGGTGCAAACACCACGTCTGAGACTGCAGCTTGGTGGGGATGGCTCCAGATAGCTCTGGGAAAACTTGGATTAACACAGGACAAACAGCTGGGAAAGGAAATGGTTTGACCAGCCACGTCTGAGGGACGCTGCGGAAGTTGGGAACCGGAGAAAAAAGGTCAAGTAACTCCACCACACAAAAATCATTGCCTAAGAGGCAACTAAAAGAGCTGCTGCTGGGTACAGGATGGCTACTGGTAAAACGGAGCCAGAAAAGCAGTCTGTAGAAATATCTGAAGAGTTAAAGATAAGGAGTGAAAGGAACGGTTCAGGTTATAATGGAGATATTCACTCACTGGGAATGAAAAACTCAACTCCTTCCATCCTCGAGGTATCCCCATGGCTGGACCCCCCATGCCTACACGTGGCTTTCGCACTGCAATGCGAAGATGTCACCCCATGTCCACCTCCATCCCTCTGCATAGCAAGGGTTGAAGTTCACTGCTAAGAGTTGAGTGCCCTTGACAAAGCTTTTCACTGGAGAGACAAGTTTGTGAAGTCCCAGTGGCAGCAGCTGAAGAGATTTAATTCCAAACACATTTACATTATTATGCAAATATTTGGAAATCATCAACTCCTTCACTTACCTACTAAGAGCTGAGTTAAGTGTTTCCATGGGAACAGCAACTATTAACCACTATAGTTAATATTTTTATTCTGGTAGTGTCCGGAGAGCTCAATAAAGATTGAAGACACCTTGTACAAGGTGCTGTATGAATGTGGAGGATAAAAAAGTCCCTTGTTGCAAGGCAAAGATTAATGTTTGATGAGCTTCAAGGTCAAGTACCAGTTCTACCTGGACCTATAAGAACATGGCCAAATTTGCTTGGAATGAGTCCAGGAGCTTCTCCTACACCAATTAACCAAATCAAGAACGCTATTTATATAGTTTTGCCTTGAATCTTATAGCATTTCATGGTCAGGTAGAGACCTTAACAACTATCCCAGCGCAATCCAGCCCCACAACACCAGCTCAGTTCTAGGGACATAAGAATCCCTCCCTAGGCCTCTAGCTGAGTATAAATTTAAGTTAAATATGCAGGAGATTAGCAGTGGTGGGGTCATGGCGAGGCAGGACATCATCAGAGGCACTTTGAAAATCAAAGGGGTACATTGCTCCCTTCCAAATGTGGCCAAAAGTCAAGTCTGGACTCAAAAGACCCTAAAAGCCACAATATTTTGGAAAAAAAAAATAAAGGCACTTGGGGTTGTTCTTCATCCCTTCTCAATGTTTGAAGTCCACAGCCATGGACAGGTTTCAAGCACCTCTGCCACACGCAGGGCTCGAAAGCTGTCTGAAGAGAGTGACCAGAGCAGAAGCTGCCATCCCCCCTAACCTCTGGATGACGGTGATGCTCATAGACACGGAGGTACCAGACTGGAAACCTCCTCCCCACCGCCACAGGCTCTCCTGCCCAGCTTCCCCACCAGATGGCAAGAACAAGACCTGATCGATCCTCCTCCCTCACCTTTTTTCCTCTCAATTTACTTCTCCACTTGCTTCTTGCTCTTTTTTTTTTCTGCCTCCTGTGTAACAAGGGTCTGGTTTACCCAGCTGAGACTTATCCACCTTTCCCAGCATGGCAGCGATAGAAAGCACAGCTCTAAAGGCAGCGTGTTTCTGGATGGATTCCTCCTAAAGGTTCTCCAAAAAGCAGCTCCAAAAAGCAGCTCCAAAAAGCAAGCCTAAAGCGAGAATGGTGTGACACAAGGTCTGTGTCTCTATGGTGAACCTCAGAGGGGTCCAAAACCCAACAAGGCTGAACATACAGAGCTTGTGGTGTGGCTGTCCAAGTCTGCTACCTCCTCGAGCCATCAATGCTGTGGTTTCCTGCCCCCATGGGCTCCCCCAAGGCAGCCTGTAAGCAATAAAGCATCAGAGGTAGAAGATGCACTTCATCTTCCCACTCTGTATTGTGAACCTGTTTTGCCTTTAAAAGAACAAGACTTCAAACAAATGCAACAACTCAGAGACGATCAGTTCACATCACCATCTCCTCCTCCTCACCCAGGTCAGATCAGGCTGATTTTGCGTACGAGCTAAAAACTGGAAGGCAAAGCTCTTGCTATAAAAGCTTGTGCAATTTTAAATGATTGATGGGACCGTGGGAATCTGTTTAAATTGCAAGGATCAAACACCACACAAATAAATTTTAAGTTCTGAATGAATGCAACCAACTCTCCTCTATGCTATCGAACAGAAGTTTGAAAGGTGCTCGAAGGGACTCATTTGCACTGACGGAGCAACAGCAACACAAAACCTTAAGTGATATTTGCTCCTCTCCCATTCCTGATACCAAAAATAAACACAGATAACCTCATGCTGAAAAACTCCCACCGCAGTGCTCTGCTTTGCAACTGCCAGAGAAACAGAGCGGTTGGCAATTTTTCCAGTGCTTTTTTGGATCTTTTGTTTAAAATGTCAATGTGGGTTCATGAAAACTGCAGCCGCCACTGCTGAAGAACTGATAAGGCTTGCTCTCAACGGGCGGCTTTGGTGGCACGTGTCACTCCCCATGCTGCCTGTCCCCTGTCCATGCCACCTCTCTTGCAGAGCCCAGCCTTGTACCCACCATTTTTGCAGCAGAGTTCATTAAAGAAACTGGCACCAGCGTTGCCAGCAACTTCCACCGTGGCAGCTCGGTCGGGATGACGGGAGCTGCCCTTGCAGGAGGCAGCATTCCCATGTCCACCCCGAGTGCTGCTGTCCCTACCCGTGAGACCTGCAAGCCAGCACACAGCCCCAGCCTTTCTGGTCAGCACCTTCTGCCCTTCTCTGTGCCAGCACTAGGGGGCTGTAACGCAGGACACTGGCTCTTCAAAGGATGCCCAACCCAGCTGGGTTCCTTAGTGGACAGATGAGATCCATCCCAAATGCTCCAAGTGCAATGAGCTGAGCCCTCGGTCCACCCAGGCAGCACTAACCCACCTGAAGACAACGGTTAGGGCAACAAATGTCCCCAAATTTCAAGGAGGAGGAAAACACAGACAGCAGCTGGAGGTCCACCTTGAACGTGGCCTCCCAAAAATGCCTTTCTAGGGAAGAGGGATGTGCTGTAGCATCTGAAGGAGACAACACACCTCTTGTCACTCACAATGACACTCCTGTCTGGCATCCCAAACTTTGGTGCTGAGACACCCAAGTCCAGCACTCACTGATGAGCTGAACTATAGAAATGCTGGTTCCAGCTGGCAGCCGCAGGCACCAAGAAGAAAAGCAACTCATTTCTGTACAGCTCCTCTTGCTTTCAAGAGCTGGTTTAGACATTGGCTGGGAAGGATGGGATGGGATGGGATGGGATGGGATGGGATGGGATGGGATGGGATGGGATGGGATGGGATAGGATGGGATGGGAAGGGATGGGATGGGATGGTCTTTCCAAAAAAATCACCAGTACAAGCATGTTCGCAGGAGGAAAAAGGCGGTCTTACCTGTTTCTCCCCATATTGGCAAATATTCATCCTGCTGTATGTCTAGCATGATTTCCAGTCCATTGCCTGTCCCACCCTTAACCGTGGTAAGAAGAGGCCGTCCTTCTTCTCCTGAGTTAAACATGTAGCATTTCCCATATTTTGTAAACACCTGCAAGGAGAGAAGAGAGAAATAATAATATTTTCCATATAATCAACGCCTCTTTGCACCCGAAACACAGGCAGATGGATGAGAAACGGCCACGCACTGCAGCTCGAAGGGAAATGTCTGCAGATAAATCTAATCCAGTTTAATCATGTAGCGTATTGTGTTCTCCTTATACAAAATAAAAGATGGAAGAAAGGAAGCGAAAACCATTTTAGAGCAGTGAACAAATGTCTTCAGCAGCTCACTGCAGTCATATCATGTTAAGTTTCCGAGAAACACGCGTACACAGTGTTTGAGCTTGTGCTAAAATATAATGCAATTCCCTGGTTTTGTGCGAGGCACCTCAGTCCGTCACCGCTGCATGCTCACGCCTGCAGACCCAGAGGTGGGCTCACTCCCAAACGATGGAAACACTGACACTGAAGCCCACGCTTACTCCGTGCTCATCCAGCTGCTGAATATCAAACCCTGTAGGCACAGCTCATGCCCACTGCCTTCCCCCCAAAGGCAGCAATGTGATCAATGCAAAAAAAAAAGACAATATTCCATTAATTCCTCCCTCTACCACTACTTGACAAACAATAAGAGTTAAAACCACTTGGGTGAATGAGGAAAGACCTCCTCCATGGCTTCTGCTCTTCTTTAGTCTCATTTTGGCCCATCTCTTGAAAGAACCTCAGGACAAAGCCCAGGTGGGGGCTTCCAGGCCACCACCAGCTCTGCAAAGCAGGGCTGACACAGGTTTCCAAGTGGGGTGGCTCTTGGTGGGGCAGTAGAGCTGTGATATCTTTGATCGTGGTGGAATTGACGGTCCTGGACATTGACCAGTCCTGTGCTCAGCCATTCCCTGAACTGGGAGAACATATGGAAAACGACAGGTTAAAACACAGCAGCTCCCTCCCATGCCTGGCACTGACAGACTGGGGGTCATGCAGATGTGCTGAACTTCTGCCTATAGTAAAGGAAAGACTCAGGAATCCCCCAACCATCTCACGTGGTGACTTCTGACAAGCACCACTGCAAAATGGGCACCGTGAGCTGTCTTCGAGTCACTCCGCTGCCTCACGGCTCCAGAAAGTCCAGGTTTTGCAGTCAGTACGCGACCAGCACACGCCGGTCATGAATATTCAGAGCGGAGCGAGCCCAGCACCAAGCGGCACGCTGGCTGCAGTCCCGTCAGAAATCACAAGTCACGAACGCAGTTGCTGAGATCATACGACCCCAACGTGATTCATAAAACTAAACAGAAGCTGGAGTCATCAGCAATTTTCCCCCCTCAAATACTGACATATGCCCAATAATCACAGTACCAGGGAGGTAGGTGAAACAAAATAAATATGAAATCATATCCAAGTTTAAAACCTCCAATCGGAGCAAAAAGGGTGCAGAGACCATGAAGCATTTGCAGGGAAAAAAAAAACCCCGCCCTTTAAAAAGGATTTTATATCCCATTTTAATACTTGACTGACCTATTAAACCATTCAAGCTGGAAAGATAAGCTGAACAACAGTAAGCCTGTGTTAGCAGCCAGTGCCCTGTAGATGGGTTTTCCAAGATAGGCTTTGAAGGCAGAAGTCAAAAAATTCTAATTAGGATAGTTTAAAATACAGCAAGAAGAAAACCTGCATTAATGAAAATCACGGGAAAACAAGCAAGCTTATATCGAGAGCAACAGCGCAATATAAATGCTGAATAAGGATTTAGATGCTGATGTACCCAGTGCAGTCTTTAGCCAAATAAATTCAGGCAATTTTATGGGGCTTTTTATACGGCCCTTTGCAGCTGTAAAAGTGTAAGTGTAAAACCTCCAGTTAGGGCATGTTTATCCAACAAACAAGATCTGAAGTGACAGGGGCCTGAGGCTCACTTCAGCTGCATGTCTGGGACCCTAATCCCAGAAAAAGAAATCAAATGGTGACTTAAAAAGGAAGGGACATTCCTCCACCCCCTCTGCTCTCCACCATCAGCAGGCGACCGTCAAAGTCCATGAAAGCCAAGAGCTCAATTGCCACGACCTTGGCAGACGTTTCTCTTGCACAGTAGGAGAAGACAGGAAACCTTTCCAGCCACACACAACCTGATGTGTGCTGACACACATATGGAAGAAATGCAACTGCTTCCCAGCCCCACATCTGCTTCTGAGCAGTGGCAAGCCCCAGGGACCATCTGAGACACAGCTTAAGTCCAGGTGCTGCTGGCATCACCTACATCACTCCTAGGACTCTGCAAGGACACGCTTCCAAGGAAGCCAAATGATTTTCTGCTGCTCTTTAGAATAGAACTGTGTAGGCTGGAAAAGACCTTTAAGATCATTGAATCCAACCATTAACCTAACACTGCCAAGTCCACCACTAAACCATGCCCCTAAGCACCACACCTACTCTTCTTGTAAATACCTCCAGGGATGGCGACTCCACCACTTCCCTGGGCAGCCTGTTCCAGTGCTTGACAACCCTTCTCAGTAAAGAAATTTCTCCTCATGTCCAATCTAAACCTCCCCTGGTGCAACTTGAGGCCATTCCCTCTCATCCTATCACTTGTTACTAGGGAGAAGAGACCAACCCCCACCTCACTACAACCTCCTTTCCGGCAGTTGCAGACAGCGATAAGGTCTCCCCTCCGCCTCCTCTTCTCCAGACTAAACGCCCCCAGTTCCCTCAGCCGCTCCTCACCAGACCTGTTCTCCCGGCCTTCACCAGCTTCGCTGCCCTTCTCTGGACCCGCTCCAGCACCTCCATGTCCTTCTTTCAGTGAGGGGCCCCAAACTGCACCCACCATTCGAGGGGCGGCCTCACCAGTACCGAGTACAGGGGCACGATCCCCTCCCTGCTCCTGCTGGCCACACCATTGCTGATACAGGCCAGGATGCTGGTGGCCTTCTTGGCCACCTGGGCACACTGCTGGCTCATGTTCAGTGGGCTGTTAACCAGCACCCCCAGGGCCTTTCCTGCCGGGCAGCTTCCCAGCTACTCCTCCCCAGCCTGTAGCGCTGCGTGGGGTTGGTGTGACCCAAGTGCAGGACCCGGCACTTGGCCTTGTTGAACCTCATAAAATTGGCCTTGACCCAACAATCCAGCCTGTCCAGATCCCTCTGCAGAGCCTTCCTGCCCTCAAGCAGACCAACGCTTCTTCCCAACTTGGTGTCATCTGCAAATTTACCGAGGGAGCACTCGATCCCTTCGTCCAGATCATTGACAAGGCCACCAGCAAGCACAGACCCTCATTAAGGCTCCTGGTGCATATCCACCCATCTCTGCAAACCAGGCAGTTACAGCTTCGTACAGCCAAATACCACACCAGAGACAGGATGGAGAACATGAACATTTTTCCTAACGAGGGATCAGGCACCTTTGCTGAAGTACCCAGAGGTAGCGAACAGCACAAAAACTTTTGGGTAGGATCACCCCTAGGCTCAGTGGCCAAGCAAAGAACCAGCCCTTAAGAGGAGACCAACAAGGGATACATCAGCAAACAGCATGGACCAGGAGAAGACCTATAGAGCATAACAGCTGGGGAGGAGGACCAAATGCTAGAATTGATTCAGGGCTTTTTATTCCTTTGGACCAGCTCGAGCCCTGTTTCATGCACTGGGTGCCCATTTGGGCTGGAGCACGTCTTCCCACTAAGTTTCAGCCACAAGGAGTTGAGCCCAAGTGCTCCAAGACGGCTCCTCAATGCAAACCAAAGCACAGTAAGTGAGGACAGTTGGGAGATTCCCAACTCCCAAAGCACGCTCCTGATCCAACTAAACCCCATATAGATGCCTCCACCTGGGGTTTGAGTTTGCTGCATGCTACTCCCACTTCTCCCCTCCAGCAGCCCTCACTGGGAGAGCACCACAGGGCTGAGAGAACCCAGGCCTGAAAGCACAGAGAACTGAGAATCAGAGAGAAGAAACTGAGGATGAAGAAGTTACAGCCTTTCCCTGCAGGACAAGGTTGCTCGCAGGGACCCTATGGGAAAGGCAGTTCTGAGCCATGAGCAGTGTTAATGCTCAGGCAGCAACCAGGGATGCCTTCAGGCAATCTTCTGCTAGGCTTAGCCCTGCTCCCAAGAAAAGGAGTCACAAATACATCAAACAAACAAACAAGAAAGACCAAAAAAAATGGGAAGGGAAGAAGAGTCACTCCGCTTACTGCAGCTAGATACCTCCCTAGAAGCCCCCTAGAAGACCTCTTGCTAGTTCCTGCACTACAGTCACCACCCTACTATATACAACATGCCACACATAAGAGCAGCTTCACGTCTACGTACCACCTCTCCACATCCCAGAAAGCACATCCATTCTGGTCTCCACTGGCGCTGCATAGAGCAAGCACCTTTCTGAGCACGGACGTGATGTTTAACCTCAGCTTGGTTTCAGGGTGATGAAGGCTTTGAGGTCAACAGTCTGGCTTAGGAGGGAATTAGGGAGAGCCAGCAGGCATTAAGGAAAGCCCCACAGCACCGCTCCCATGGGATGCCCATGCCCTGCTGCTGGTTACCTTCTGCCTCAAACCCTGGGCAGGCTCCTTCCACCTCCTCTACCAGGAGAAACCCCGGTGCCTACATGGACAGTCTCCTACCAAACCATATATAAATGCCATCTACATAAATATATGGCAGCCTCATATATAAAATTTCCCTGCAGGCAGGTGAGCTGTGCACAGCAGGGCTTAGCCATGGTGCCCAACGCCCAACTGTGGCAGCAGGCTATGGCACTGGACAGCCACGGGCATCTCTCTCTCAAGACCCTCAACCACAAGGTCTTGTGTCTTTCCCTAAGAAGCTAGAAAAGGCTATTTATAACAGCAGTTGAAAAGACATTGCCAAGTTCAAAAATCCATATGCATTCATTTCAACTCGCATTAAACAGGGTTGTGCTGTTCCTCACCTTCTCACCTTTGCTATGAATGATTATTTAGGAAGATACAACTTTTTCAGGCGATCCTCTCAGTTTCAGGCTCTTTTGGGCTCCACGATAACAGGGAAGGATTCAGAGTGTTATCAGATCATCAGGATAAAAGGACAGAGCTGTTTGGAAAGGGCAACATCAGTATATACTAACTGCAGCGGTACACCTGAGACAGTAAACACGAGGCAAAGCAGAATGTTTTAACCTCAGTTTATTTGTCTTAGGGGAAAACAGCACTGTTTGCTGTTAGTAATGTTTTAACTTGCAGTAAAAAGAAGGTCCAACACAAGCAAGAAACAAAAATACAAACATGTACCTTGAGAATAGTCTATAAAAAAACAATTTTTTTCTTTGATGGATCACCAGTTACTTTTGACAGCTCCTCTGAAAATCCCCGGTTAAGTACAAAGGTAAACATGTTCAAAATCTGTGAAATAGTATTTGAGTGACACAATGAGTCCTTCTTTAGCACGTAAAGGGAAAAATGTCTTTCCTCCGCAATTAAAAAGCAGAGCATGGGTATCTCAAACAGTCTCCATGTACAAAACAGAAGATACCACCATCAAAAGCTCCGAGACACATATATCCTGCTGTGTGTCAAACCAATAGTCCAAAAAAGACTGATATTCAAAATGCAAGCAAGCCTGACCAGAGTAATAGAGAAAAAGGTATTTCACAGTTTATAACCAGCATACACAGGGCAAGCATATCTGCTGATAAATTATCCTTTCAATACTGAGCAAAATGATGGTAAAAGCAAGTAATTTGAAGTCTGTAAATTACTTTTCTAAATCCAGACAAAGACGCAGGCTAGAGCTCACTGACAAGGCAAGACATTGGTTGTCAGATTAAGGTACTAACCACTGAAAAGACAGCAAATTAGCATCCTCCACAATCATTTCCTCCACAATTGCGGTACACAAATGTTCACAGACATATATCCTATCAAGCCACGTCCAACAGCATTGTGGACAACAGAGTGAAAAGGAAAATGAAGAAGCTTTCCAGACAGGTCCTGGAGAAGGGGAACATGAAGCTGAAAGGGCCTGGGGAGAAAAGAGATAGGTTTGGGCAGGAATGCACGTGAGATGATGGGAAAAAGATCCTGTTTAGGAGGAAAGACAACCTTATTTCTGAGTTTTCGGCAGAGCGATACATTCCCATAGCTACCAGCTCTCCCGTGGCACCTGCTGAGCCGACGGTGGCATCGAGCCATGTCATTATTTCACTCGAGGTGTGAGGAACAGCACAGTCCAGTTGGCTCCATGCAAGCGCATCACGACGGTCCATTTGTTCACACCCTGGCAGGAGGCAGTGGTACATTATTTAAAACGAAATGATGGCTGCGAAGAGCAAATTGCAACGGATGCCTACAATAAACAGGTTTCTGAAGCGTCAAATCCCAAGGGGATCTCTTTCCAAAGGAGAACAAGACTGCAGTGACAGCTCGGTACGGAGGGAACTCACACCTAAGGACTTCATCTCCCTTCCAAATGGAAGTACGGAAGGAAAGAAGGAACCGAGTCCCCATCCCATGCAGAGGGGGATGCAAGCCTCGCCAGGGCACCCTCTTGACTGGAGACGATTATGTATCCCAGTCCTACAAAAAACTCACCCACCCATGTATTACAAAGGGGACTCAGTCTGTCAGCCTCAAGAGGCCGTAAGACAAGGCACGGCTCTTTCAAAGAAACATAAACCAGGAGGGAAAACGCATATAGATGACATACTTTGATATCTTCTCCTCCTCAAAGGGTAGCCACAGATTTCTCTTTAAAACCCTGTTTGTTTTGTATCATTGGAAACCTGGCACAGAAGCACGTCTGACAAGCAAAATATCATCCATCCTTCATGGTGTCACGTTTAATCTCGCAATGGAGAAGAGTAATGGGGATGGAGCTCCGGAAAGCAGAGGCATAAAAGTTGTCAGAGATGTGTTTACAAGGACAGGGTTTTCCTTTCGGCCTCCAAGACTGAGATATCCCAGTGGGGCTTGTCAAGCAACTCTGCAAGGCAAGGCAGGGAGATGTTTCGTTGAAATCAGTTAGATGTCTGCCTGCACCCCTCTGGGCACCGCTGCCGCACGACTGTATGGGAACAGCAGGGATGTCAGCTCTGGTTTTATACAAGTCTGCTGTTTCTAAATAAGAAGTTATCGAGGTCCTAGGTACCACCCAAGGCTAAGACAGTCTTGTGCTGGCATTAATATCATTTCTTTTACAAACGAGCAGCGGCCAGCATCCCAAACGTCTACCACTGCCGACAAGCTGCTACACAATGCACAACACACTCCTAATGCATAGATCTTCGCCTTCAAAACCAGTTTTTGCCACTGGATAGGGCCAACTCTCTTTTTAATTGTTTACTTTATAGGATGGCATTAAACATCGCCCAGCGGATCACAATTCACATCCCTATATTCTACCCTTCGAGAACAGTTAAACTCCAGCAGCACTAACGCAGAGGCACGTCAGGCTAGCACGTTTAATTCACTAAGAGATACTGCCATTTTCTTCTTACTTGTGCAATCAGCCACTCCCTGTAATGGCATATTCGTGCAAGCATTTGTTTGAATGGTAAGTACTTATAGAGGGTCCTTATAGCCGGCATAAATCACCTCCACAGCGATCACTGCAATTTAGCACTGGTTGAGTGGATATTTAAAAAGAAATATAGCACTAATATTCTGGCAGCAAATGAATAAACTATAATGGTGAAGCTCCAAATATTTGAGAATTATGTTGGTCCATAAACTAAGAAGACTGCTACCCTCTCTCTGATCCCCATCAAGCCCTAATTACTTCCACACATAACAAACTGATGCGGAACAATGCAACAGGAGCGCTGTCCCACCAGACTGTAACCCCTTAGTCGCAGGGAACAGTATCTGCATGCTTCCACAAAGGTTCATCTCCCATACCAACACAAACTAACCCATGAACATCTCTTAATTTCCCAGGACTTAGTTTGCAGAACACCAGTCACCGGTCCTTCAGTAACCTGATGCAGAACGCCATCCTCTACTTTTTACTTGGTTTGGGATTTTTTGGTGAGGGAGAGGGTGGGGTTTTTTAACAAAAAATTTCTCATCTTATGAAAATCAATGCCCCAGTGCAAGTGTGAGGCCGCCCGACACGTACGAACATGCACTGCACGCAGGTGAAACGAGGTCAGTGGCCCGAGACACGCCAGGCTGGGGCTGTGATATCACCAGACTAGGGTTGAACAAGGTCAGACAAGACAACAACCTGGATGATGCCCTCAGGAAACAGCAGATGGTGTGGAAAGAGGAGAAAGGCGGGCGAGAGTGTATCGCATTCCTCCTTTGTGATCACCAAGGCTGCCCCTCCACCAGCAGCAACCCGTGGATGAAGCTTGGCGCATCCCAGCAGTAGGAGCCCCGGAGCATTTTCACAGGTGCCAGCACACGGCTTGAAGGCCAGGATTCATTTGGATAATAATTACAATCTGTCTTCCTAACCTCTCCCCACTGATTCACTTAATGAACTGTTCTTCATTACCCTTGCTGAACCCTACCAAGTAGCAGCACAGCTCTGTCTCCAGCCCAGCAGCAGCTGCAGCTCTGGGACTGACAACAGCAATATTGCTGTATGGCCCTGCCAACAATACCTCCAGAGTGTGCACCAGGAGCCCACGGATCCCCCCAGCACTCATCCTTGCGAAGACACTCAGGCAGGTGCTATGGAGTCTTAGCAAAGAGAGTGGATAAAACATTTGGACTTGAAATGTCAGTGTCAAACTCAAACCCTTCCAGCTAAGGAAAGATATCATGTACCGAATGAGTTCTCCAGAAAATGCTGATCGACCACCTTCAGACCTCCCACGCACCTTCAAACCATCAAGCAGCACTCCAAAGCCAAAGGAGGGATGGGGAAATGCTTGTGAGCTGGGCCATCCTGGTCATCCAGGGTGAGGTTGGCTGGAGACTTCTCAGCCATGGCCTTCAGCCCCTCCACAACCCTCCTGAGATACTGAGAACCTGCAGGACAGTTTCTCCCCAGACCATGTGTTTGCTCCTTGCTGTAAAATTGTTTCCGTGTCTGGAGCTTTTTAGGCCATTCCCTGCCTAGAAAGCCCAGCCCTTCTGCAGTGCCGACGCAGGAGGGAGGCATCAGCCTCGTGAAAAGGACAAACAGCTCCAAATACTCCCAACGGGACAACTTCATCTCATGCCTTTTGCGAAGGAAAAGTAGCAACCATTCCCTTGTCGTTATGCAGAGGAGATAAGTACAAGATGTTGTACTGAAAACAGCATTTCTCTGTAGCCAGCAAAGCTCAAAACCCCGGGAGGCTTCTACTACTTAAAGTCCTGAGTGATACAACCTCTGCCTGAAATGAAATATTTGGGGCACAAGAAAAAGCAAAGCCTGTCCCCGCCCAGCACAGGGCTTGGGGTGGAGCTCAGGACCAGCTTGGCCACCATAGCCAGTGTGAATAGCCACGGCCATACGGTCAGGTGATGGTTTTATGCCCCTTGCATACCAAGCGATTTGCACTGCAGGTTTTCGCTGGCATATAACCAAGCCATAATTCAGAGCACCACCATTTAGGCTCTTAAGTTTTCTGTACAGTCGATTGAAGAAGATATTTCCATAATGCACTTCCAGGCACTTTAGCTAGAAATGCTCCAAAGTTAGCACAAAGCACTCTTTCCACCTTCCTGGTGATGGCGACATCATTTGGAAGAGTGAACTTTGGACAGGCTGCATGCACGGTATCTTTCTTCTTTCACACGCCAGCAACGCCCCACTGCTCTCCAGTGCAGAAAATCCCAAGCAAAGCTCTTCTCCATTGTTTATGCATGCAAAGCAACTCCCCACCACTCATTCATGCACAACCACGCCCCACCACTTGTGCCTGTGCCACCAGCGTGGTGCTGAGTCTCCCTTTGGGCGCGTGGAGCAGGCAGGACAGGCAGCCCGTCGTGCTTCTCACCTCCTGTGGTAAACCACTATCACCTTCGACACACTATCTATGCAATCGCTGCCTCGTAGACCAAGATGACCTCCAGGCATCAGCTCACAGGAGGTGGCTGCTGCGCTCATGGGGCAACCAGTGGACCAGAGCCATCTCCGTGCCTGCTCCCTGGACTGAGCACAGCTGTTCCCATTCTACTTCGCCGCTCTGCTCCCTACCAAGCGGGTGCGTTACGGTAATGTGGTACTTAATCACCTGGAGACACAGCAAATGAAGCAGCGTAACCCACAGAAAGACGTCGGCAGGTCTGTCCACCAGCTGGAACTGTCTTACAGCCAATGACAGCTGCAAAACAAATGGTCCCCTTACTGCAGGGAAAATATGTGGATTTTATCCCACCTAAATTCAGGGCTCTACAGTAAAAGTGGACCCAAACCCCTCTACCAAGATTCCTGCAATCAGTGGAGAAGGGCAAAGCAGGGAGGGAAGTACATACATAGGTACAGACAGAACTAAACTGAGATAAAGTTTGTTTCAAGGCTGACGATGGGCAGGATTCGTTGTACCCAACATCTATTCCCTTGGGACGGGTCCATCCATTTAAACCACACGGGACAAGAGGCACAGCTTTTGCAGCCGCTGGTTTACGGCAAGGTACAAAAAATCCCGTGCTTAAAATTTAGAGTGATTTTGTTGCAAAAAGAGAATCAGTAAGCACAGTCCCTTCTTGCTCAGTTGACCGTCTATAGGCAGGCAAATCTTTTTGCTCTTTTCCCCCACTTCTAGCTGGGCAGAGCCAGCACAGCTGGGGGCAGCGGCAGCCCGGCCTTCTGGCCCGCGTTTCAGCCACAAACCCTCGTCCAACTGCAGATTTATATCATCACCACTGCTGAGGACACGACGAACTGAACTTTCTGATTCCAGGGTAAATCGGCACCCGCAAGCAGGGGAAAAAACCTCATGTGTTCAAACGGGGCAGACTGGATCTCACCATCACTGAGCGGCAGTAAACGTGGCACGATATGTTGGTATTTTTACAGTCACTTTTTAGAGCAGAGCAGCGCTGGAGGACAGCATGGGATGCGGTACCACGGCCCAGCGCGGGCTGCACCCCAGCATCGCAGGCCCCGCCGAGGGTGGTGCACAGCGAGATCTCCGGCCACGGCAGCAGCGGGGCAAAGATGATGCTCTCAGCAAATCCACTTGACTCCCACTGGGTTAATAGAAATCATTCCTGCTAATTTTCTATGTGGGACTGAATCAGATTTGGACTATGGACTACATACACTGATATAATCAGGCAAGAAGCAACGGTCAGGCTCTGCTGTTCACAACAAACATACATGCAGCACGATTGTCGCATGACAACTTTTTGGAGACAGCCCTATAATGACTGTATGAAAAGGACTGAAATATTTTCCAGGGGAAATTAAAAGGAAAAAAAAACCACAGCAACAAATTACTTTATACTCTGTATTCCCAAACCTCACACAAGTACCCGATCCATGGCCTCTGCAGCCAGACCACAGCAGACGCTCTGTAAGCATCCTTTGGCTAAAGGATTAACCTCAGTTAGCCTTTTAATTTAAATTATTGCTCAAGTAGCCAGTTCGGCGAGCGATTTTATAGCTGCTATTTATTATTTGTACAGCCACAGCTCCAAGCAGCCCCTTGCTGTTCCAGAAAGACAGTGGGACACAGAACCCTGCAGCGCAGCATCAGTGCTTTGAGTTACACCCGGGATTTTAGGAACTACCTCCAATGAAGCCTCAGGACCAGATGCACACAGCGAAACCCCACGAGCTGGGGTGTGTTAAAGGATTTGCTGTACACACCCTCCAGTTGAGCAGCAGCCAACACGGTATCTAGTGCAAGACACAATGCACCAGCAGGACAAGAGCATCTTCTCCGTGGCAGCATCCCTCCTCCAGGGCTGGGGCAATCCTGCTCCATCATGGATGACAGACGAAAGCCCAGTTAGGCCAAACGCAAGGGGTTTTTTTTATCCTTTAACTCTTTACCTGACTCAAACTGTTCCCGAGACCCCGATACATGTGGAATTTCAGGTTAAATATAATGACACTCATTATCTCTCAAGGAGTGGCTTTGCCTGAGGATGTCCCCAAACCCTGGCACAAGGACAACGTGTTTTGTAAATGCAAGCGTGAAACACAGCACGGGAAGAGAAAGAAAGGGAGATCCCTTCATCACAGCAGATACAGGTGTAACAGGACGCAAGGGAGCTGAGCAGCTTGTCTGCACCCCTCCTTAAGACCAACACTCAGCTATTTTTGGTGGAGACCTCCAAAGAGTCTATTTACGGTCTATCACAGTCCACAGTCTATTTAACTCACTACCAAAGGGCTTAGGTATCCACTAGCTCCTTTTTTTTTACATTTTTACAGCACGTTTCACACTCAAGGGGGACTCAAAGCTCTTTATGGGCAAAGGTAGTTTCCCAGATCATCCCAGATGTTGTTTTTTTCTTTAAAAAACATAGATATATTCCAACTATGCTCCGCCTGCGACTTGGTGCAGATAAGACACAGACCCGAGAGCCTGAACGAGAGACAGACCCCAAGCTGCTGGAGGTAAGAAAATGTGCAATTAAACTTGTGCTTGACACACACCACCCCTCAGCTCTCTGGAGCATCCTTGAGCATGGAGCTGAGCACACATGAAAACGAAGCCGACATGGCCCATTTCAGTGGGCTGCCTCCAGCTCATAACAACCTCAGAAGATATTCATAACCCAGGCAAGGAAATGAGTTTGTTCACAGCATGGTTTTAAAGTAGAAAGATATCCTTTTAATTAGCTTGCCAAGTGTATCTATATCCATATATATAGATATATATATCCCCACCAGAACCTGCCAGCCCCCAAAACACGCTTCCTATTCCAGCCTCAAAGCGGAGATAAGGGTTTACTCACACTGCAAAGACCCTTTCGGCACTAAGTGCCAAATCCTCAGTCCAATTACCTGTCCCCCATCCAAACCACATGGTTTGGTATCCAAGCACCTATAGAGAGACTTCTCTTTTTAATACAAGGGCAGAAGCATGTTGCCTCTGGCCAACGCTGCGCTTGGAGGGAACAGCGGACAAATCCCACCACCCTGCTATAAAAGTCACCGGCTGCTGCTGCGGGGGCAGGAGACTGCAATAATGCAAAATTTTGAGAACATGTACTCAAACCAAGCATGCATTTTTATTTTCAAGTACTCCCTGGGATGCTGCTTGACAGCTCCACTTTGTCCTCACTCCCATTTACTGCAGCATAAGTTCACAGTGCAGTGACCAAAGTTGATTTGAAGAAGCCCAGATTCCAACCAGCAGTGGGAGCATCCTCTGATCCAAATGTAAATGACCCTAAAAGCACAGTGCAAAGGCCTCCAAAAGCAACAACATGTCTTTACATCTTTCCTCTGTTTGCCTTTTAGTTTAGCTTTTATGCAAGCAGCAGTTCCTCCCCTCCTAACTAATAAAAGCACCAGAAAAAAACCTTCTCAAGGAGAAAATACCCACTATGAAAGAACCAGGACCAAAATCCCTGAATCCTCAGCACGTGCACTCCAGTCAGGCCCTGAAATTACAGATATCATGACTCCCTTAACAACTTCCCCCTGGTCTGATTTTACGGTTCGCTTCGCAGGAGTAAGCCTACAGCAACCATGAACAAAATCCAACTCTAGAAATGTAAAAAACAGCTGTTCAGAAACGTACAGGCTTTATTTGGTAATTAATTTGACACCAGCTACTAAAAGGCTGGGCTCTTTAGCACTCCGTTTGAGCGTCTCACTGAATAAAGATTTTCCTTCTCTCCAATTCAAGGAATTTATTTGATGCAATTTCTATTCCCACTGATATCCTGCACATCCAGCACATAAACGCTCGCAGCTCCATTTGCTTAGCGGCACCAATAAGAAACCCTATTTCATAAATTCCTTCAAGGGGACTTTAGAGGTATTTTGTCACCAAACCTACCTATAAAAAGGGGATTTTACGTTGAGCCATGCAATTTCTATGCAGGAAAGCCAGGAGTCGGTGCATGGCAGCATCCTGCAGGCAGCCGGGGGGCTGGGAGCTGCACAGAGCTGTGTCGTGCAGGTGCTGCGTCAGGCTGGCGGTGCTGCTGAGGGTCAGGGTGCTGCTGAGGGTCAGGGTGCTGCAGGGATTGCGGCGGCCGGCACGTTGGGGATACAAAGCTGCCGCAGCAAGGGACCTGCCTGCAGAAACGGGGAGTGATGCTCGGCTGCAGCAGAAACTCTTTCTGCAGCCAAAAATGGGCTGCGTTTGAAACAAGGCTGTTGCACTTGGAAGTAAAGAGCTGCTGCATGACCCAAATGCCAGGCTGATTAATTAAACTACAATGATGGAGAATTAACCCTGGGCAAACATCGGGAAACTCTGAAAAAACAACTCCAAACAAGAATATTTTATGAACGTCCTGCCACTGGTGAAGTAAATCGGCAAGTCTTTGGGGGTATGTCAGCTGTCCCAAACGCCCAGGAAAAACAAGAGAGAAAAAATGAGCATCACCCAAGTAGCTAAACCCAGGACCCCCAGCCTAAATCCCTCCCTTGGCTGCTTTGGCAAAGGTGGGGGTGGGGCGGAGCACTTCAGCATTGCTGGAGATTTTACAACAAATGACATTTCTTTTTTCTTTCCCAAACCATTCGTTGTTAAAACTCCAGATATTTGTAGCTACCTGCAGAGCCTCCTTACACCCCATGGAAGTTTCAGCCTCACCAGGGAAGTACATGACAGCTTCATCAGGGCTCTGCTTTTTTAACACAGTCAGTTTTCCTTTTTCCTGCTGAATTTGCTACCCTGCAGCTGCCCTGAGCAACCCCTCGGCCATGGGCGAGTGGACACGGTCTCTCCACCACCATCCTTCGCAATGAAATAAGAAATACAGAGGAATTTCTGGAAGCTCTCTGCGCTTTCATGTCTCCCTGGCGACCTCTTAAAAGCATCGCCAGATCCTGGAAAGCCTCATATGCTCTGTCGAGGGCTTTTGCAGCTACTTGTTCCAACCAAGTCAGCTGTTCAGAGTCAGCCTTGTAGATATTATTGGTCTGAACTAACTTAGCCTGAGCTGGCACATTTTGGATCACGGCAGCTTTCACAGCTGACCTGTCCGAGACACCACGTCAATACAGAAAGTAGTGAAGGGAGTCAGTGGAGAAAAAAAATAGCTAACAGGGGACAGCAGGGGGGGTTTTACAGCACAGAGACGGTCCTGCATGAACAGAAAAGGTTCTTTTTCCTTTCTTAGGTATGGCTGCCAGAAGGCAAAACGGCGGCTCGCTCTGGAAGACCATTTTGTGATGTCTTCTCCGTGATCCCTTGCCCTGCTTCTGCCTTCACCCTTATTGAGGGTAATTCCTTTCTCCACGCTTAGATCTACAGCAGTATGAAATAAAGGCTCAAACCCACGCTGCTATGAGACGCTCCTAGGTGAGCTGCCTGCAGACTCCTGGGGCAGGGACCGTCCCCGTGCACCTCCTGCTCCAGCACCGTGGTCCAAGGCTGGGCTTGGAGCCACAATATCGCAAAGCAAAATAATCAAGTCCTGTAGCCCCAGTCCTGGCCACCACAGGGGTGTCCATCATGGATAAACCCCATTTCCCAGCCTTTTGGGTTTCAACAAGAGGGAACATACCAAACATCCTCTGCGCTGTGTGACACAGCGTGGCACGGCAAACAGCCGAGCATCTTGGGGGAATATGTGCTCCTCGTTCCTCTTGGTGTTCCTGGATCTCAACAGCTTAGTGGGTCTTGGCCAACCTGTCCTACGCCCTCTGAGAAGGGGCTTAGCTGCGACACCAGTCAGGTGACCCTAGGAGATAAGCTGCTCCGTATACAATACAGGCACACAGATATATACCTCAAACACACTACGGTTATGGGAACCATTTACCAAGAAGGTCTGAAACAACAACGAAGAGGGAAAAGGACTAGCTCCAGGGACAGGAGAACAAGTGTTTTCTTCATCCACAGCAACAGGAGCCAAAAGCAACTCAATAAAGATGGACTAGCAGAGATGAAATCAAAATAGGACGTCCCCTGACTATTCACGCAGCGAGGAAATGCCCCGTGTCCCTACCAACAGCCACCTTCACGGACTACCAATTATTGGTCTATTAAGAGCAAAGCAGCATCGGGTTAGAGCAACCATAGCTGTCTGAAATGCTAAAAGCTTCTGCAAAGCAACATAATAATTCGGGTCATTATTCCCTCCACACCTTATAATTTTGTTAGTCATCACATTGGGATATTTCCCTTTGCTCCTGGGCTACTTGGCTGCCCTGCAAAGCCGCGTTATTTGCAATGTGTTTTATTATCAGGGAAGCAGGGGCTGACAGCCTGAAAGTTTATTGTTGTTAACAGAGTAACAGACCTGGTGTAGAAGCAAATTACAAATTGCAGAGGCAACCGGCTGACCCCACACGAGCAAACCTGAACTGGAAAATGAGCAGAACTACACAAAGCCCTCCAACCTTCGCCTGCGGACACATGCTGCGATGAGCTGTGGCCAAATCTACAAAGAGCTGAAATTTGGAAACAGAGAAGTGAAGCACAGACTTCTCTCCTGAAGGTGAAGGCTCCACGCTGGGGTTATTCCATTATTATGTGCTGATCTGCAGGACCTGGCAAGGTGGAGGTGGCTTTTGTTAAGGCTCCTCTGCCCAGAGAGATGCTCAGGCTGAGCCTAGAGATGCTCCTGATGTGAGATGCAGTGGCAGGTTGTGCCATGGTGGGATGCTGCTGCGCTTCATCCCAGAAAGCCATGCAAGAAAAGAAGTTTGGGCACCTCAGGAGACACATGAGTTGAGGGGGGCATCCAGAGAAGAAAAAAAAATGCAGACAGTGGAGACATCTCAGGCTTTATGAGAAGCCATGGAGGAAAAAAGGCTCAAGAAGCAACTGCTAACTTGTTTCAAATTTCTACATCACCAAAAGCAACAGGGCTGGCACTACTACCATGGGCAAGTCCATACTTTATGGACATCATAGAATGATTTGGGCTGGAAGGGATCTTAAAGCTAGCTCCAGCCCCCTGCCATGGGGGCTCCCACCAGACCAGGCTGCTCCCAGCCCCATCCAGCCTGGCCTTGAGCACTGCCAGGGAGGGGGCAGCCACAGCTGCTCTGGGCAGCCTGGGCCAGCGTCTCACCATCCTCACGGTGAAAAATGTTTTCCTAGAATCTAACGTACATCTCCCCTCTTCCAGTTTGAAAATGTTACCCCTCGTCCTGTCACCACTCCCTGCTCAAGAGTCCCTCCCCACCTCTCCTGCAGGCCCCTTTCAGCACTGCATACGCAGTTCACATATCGAACCCATCTCAATTAAGCAGCTGAACTGACCCATGCTGGGAAATCAGATAAGCAATTTCATTTCACACAGGACACAACTCAGACCCAGTTCAAACAATGTTTGCTTCTCCACAATTTCTTTCGCATTTTTTTTTTAATGAAACGTCTGTTATTAACCAAAAAAAAAGGGAAATTACAATGAAGGAGAGCTCCAGCCTACAATATCCAGACCTTAGCTCTGAAAGACTCAAGACTGCCAGTTTCTGCCACACACAGTAATGTAAAAGCCAAACACAAGCCAAGAGCAACTGCCTGGAGTTGAACTTGGAGTGAATAAATCAGACGACAACGATGAGGGCTTGCAGAGCAGAAGGTGCTGTCAGAGGGGACATCAGACACTGCCCTCTCCGGGGCAGACACAGAGACGGTGGCAGTTGGCAGAGCAGCGAGCTGTTGGCATGAGACAGGGCACGCAGAAAACTGCAATATGCCACAAAAGCAAGATGTTTTCTGAAGCCTTTTGTTTCAGTTGTCTGTGGGGTTGTGTGTCTTGGTCCCCAGGAATGGTTCTGCGCTGTGTTTGGCACCTCTGCTTTGTCAGCTGTGGGATCAGGGATGGGTTGGGGGGGGGGGGGGGGGGGTGTGTCTGTAAGATGCTCCCGTCCCGATCGCTGGAGTTCTTGCTGGGCTATGAGGGTTCATCGGTGGTCAGTGACCAGCTGCTGTCGAGGAGATCCCAGGACGAGGTGTGGCACTGGCTGAGATGCACCACCCACAACTGGCACATCCCTGCCCAGTCTCCCAGGGATGCTGGGGACAGGGGTGCTTTGAAAAGCTCCTTTGCCTGTGAACACGGCAAGCCACAGACAATCCCGCGGCACGAACCCACTCCGTACCAGGAGACTTAAAAAAAAAAAATTACTGATTTGAAGACTTTCTGTCCAGAAAGTTTTATTTAAGATTCCATTTTAATTGCTCGAGCTCTCAATGCCAGGCAGCACCTGCTGCCGAAGGGCTGCGGCAGTGGCACCTCCACCTCCCCAACCGGGATGCCTTCGCTGTGCCGCTCTTTTATGTCGCTATTACATTACCCATTATTTCATGACATTTATGAGCTCAGATGGATCCCATTAGCTAATCAGTGTTAACAGCTACCTGGTCTATCTTATCCAGGTCAATGGATTTTGAGGAAAGCAGACTGATGTTTAAGGACCTTCAGGTCTAATAAGTCTTTTAATAATCCTCATATACATGTAATGGATACGCATGCACTGGATCAAAGAGTTCATTTTGTTACAAGCAGGCACCACAATCAGCTGCCTTTGGGGTCCATCTCCCTGAGGCTCCACTTGGCCCCATGGCATGTGGGTCCTCTGTGGCCACCGCTCTCCCCTGCACACGGCCGTCACATGAAACAACTCTTTTCATCCAGAAACAAGGACTAGAAGCAAGGAAAACACGGTAAGCCCCCCCCCGGGTAAGGTTTCTAGGTGCTTCATACATCTTGAAGAGCGACGGGGGTCAGACAGCAAGAACACAATTCATCTCACTTCCCGTTATCTATCAGCAATGTGCCAGGTACAGCAACAGATGCTGCAAGGACGCAAGGCACCCCTTCCCTTCCACATGCACCTTAGGATAAGCTGAGTTATGCCCACGTGGGTCTCTTTGCTAACTACAAGGGAAACCTGTAGCTCAGATACTCCCTCCCCGCACGCTGCTGACACCCTAGGAGCATCGCTTTGCTTTGATCAGATTTTGCAGATTTTATACCAAAAAACAGAAAAACCTCCGCAGATGTTAAAATCTTCCCTGAGGAAGCAGCAGGCATTTGGGGCTCCCACTGTGACGATGCCTTTGGTGCACAGCGACACTCCACACCCCTCTCCACTGCCCCGTGCCTAAGCCAACCCCCCGGCGCTGTGCCGTGGGTGGGTACGAGGGATCCTCAGCCCATCTTTGCTTTGCCAACTTGTTTCTGGCGAGCACTAGGAATGAGTCACCTGCTTCATAACTTGTTGCTCAGACTCCAACTCCTGCGCTAACCCCAGCCACCCGCTGCCCACGCATTAAACACAACCAAGTTAATTCAGAAAGATAAAGTCTCTGGCCGCCCAGCCTCCCAGATGCATTGGTCGTTATTAACTTAGGGAGTGATTTTTGCAAATCGTGACCACGCAAGGACCACAGCAGCAATACCGAGACAAGGAAAACATGGCCAGCTTGCTTTTGCTTCAGAGCACAGGGAATTAATTTATCATCCATGCAAGTAAATACCATGGCTGTGCTCCTCAAGGGGATATCTGAGATAGAGAAAAGCCTTGCTTGCACGCTAACAAACCACATATTATAGCTCTATTATATATATATTACTGCTATTACAGTTAATAAAAATGATATATGAAGCAATATCTTAAATAGCAATCACTTCTGTGCTGTACCCATCCTCTCGCCTCCCACAAGCTCCTGGTGGGGCTGCTCCATGCCCTGTCCCACAGCGCTGCCGCTCTGCCAGGAGCCGCAGGGGTCCCCAAAGGAGAGCCTGCTGCTCAGCTGAGGGATAAATGGATCCTTCTGTGATTAATGCCCGAGACGGCCAGTTTTCTTCCTTTTTGTCATTTCTCATCCAAGATGTTTCTAACCAAGGTGACAGGCAACACTGTTGATGTTTAATACATCTGCTCACTGTAAAACACTTCCAAAATGAAGTCTTAAACTCAGGGACAGAGCAGCCTCCTTGCTGTCTCCACTGTCCCCACACAACCAGGTCTTTGTAAGGGCTTTCCATTCCAAACCTTTGAAGGCAGGTCTGCTCGGGGATATTGCCCTTGCTAAATTTCAGGGCATTTGTTTCAGCACTTCAAAACCAGACCCCAGTCCTGTATGTCTTTACTACTAGGCAAAAAAAAAAGTTGTTTTGCTTCATTTTAATTTTTTCCCCTCCTTCAACAGCCCATTGTCAGCTTCCACATGGGGCAGTGGCCAAGAAAAGAATTTCAGCCCATGAAAAGAAAACGTGAGGTTGAATCCAACTGATACAAAGACCCTTTATGCCACCCTGATATAGCCGAGCGTGAGCCTAAAAGCCACAAAGCTGCCATCCATCTCCAGGCTCTGCCACAGACTCCCCGTGTGACCTCGGTCATGTCTTACCTGGTCCCCACCACACCAGTGAACCCGCGAGAGCACCCACGTGCCTGCTGCTCTCGTGCTGTAACTCAGCGCATCCTATGCCCATCTGCTGTTGCCTGGACGCCTGCAGAACAAAGGTCTAATCCCAAATCCCTTTTCCATCTATGCTATAAATAAATCAACTATAAGCACTGACCAAACCTGTTTCTACACATCAGTTATGTTTGTGGCGGCACGAGTGACGCTCTCTGTGGTACAGCTGCTATTCAGCCCTTTGCGCCGCACCCCACCAGAAGCTGGGGAGATCTCATCCCTCAACAGCCAGGCAAGCTTCGTAGATAATAAATCCACCCCTCTCCTCCCTGAAGAAAAGGGACTGTGTGTCAGTGGGTGAAAAAAATTCGATGAGACCAAAGACAGCTTGCAAGGATGCAGGGCTCATGGCTGCACTCCAGCAAGGCCCTTCTGCAGGTCTTTGAAAGGCAACGGGTTCTTGGCTCAGGACCGGGGCTGGTAGGTGCTACATGAACAATAAGGAAAAGCTCCAACTCCCTAAAGCCAAAACTGAGCTGGAAATAACTAGAAAATGAGAAGAGATCATGATGTTACCTGGGGCCAGGGGAGGCTTTAAAGGACGTAGGATGGACTTAGGGTGGCTAAGCTCCCCCAACAAGCTTTTAATCTCACCCCAGGATTAGCAGCCCGTGACAGCGTCAGATCTGGGAAAAAGCACCTTTTACACTCAACTCTTTGCCAAAATCTACTGAAATTTGCACAAACTGCCCTGGCCCATGGTGGCTTTCAGAAGCAGCGTGCTCCCTTTAGCCTAAGACTCGACACAGACTTGCCTGAATGAGCACGCTGCATCCGCTGACGAAACAGCGAAGGGAATTTAAAGTGGATTGACAAAGTGCATTAACCTCAGAGTGAACCATCCCTTCTAGTCCTGCCATGGCCAGACTTGGCTTTGAATTTTAACTAAACAAGGTTAAAGCCTCTAATTCCGGAGAACCATCTCACAGAGAGCTTTAATGTGCTCTAATGAGCTTCTCTGAATCCTAACATAATTTTCCACTTGTGGCATAAACTAAAACATTGAAATGATAATAAAGCATGAAATTGGCCTGTCGATGGGGAGAGAATGTGGTGCAAAAATGAAGCTTATTATTATTATCTGGAGTTGTCAACAGTCCCTGCAAAATACCCACTACAAGCAGCCGATGCAGGCGCCCAGCTCTGGGCATGCATCCCAGGTCTCCTCCTCGAACCAGGTCAGCGCAACGCAGGGGCTCTGCGACATCTCTGTACTGAAACCCCAGTTTAAAAACAGTAACGGGGAAGTGCAGCGCAGTGTAGTTACTTGGCCAAGAGACGTGAACCCGCGAAGGCAGCGAGGACAAACGTCCTGGGCCAGCGTCCCCCAGCCTCGCTAGAGAGCTGCTCCGCTCTGCTTGGGAGATGGACCGGGAAACCACTGCTGGGGAAAGCGCATGCTCTAATAGCTTTTCCAGCAGGAAAACAAGCTGGCCGAGCATCCAGGGCTATAAAGGCTGACATAATGTTTAATCAAGCCCAACTACTACACAGGTTTCAGTATGAGGCTTTCTATACACCCTTCTTTGTGCATCCTATGGACAAAGTCATGTCGTGGCAAGCTGACCTGCAGCTAAAACCGGCCAAATGCAATCCCAATTAAACACGGCTCAAAAAGAGCTCGCACAAACTAATTGCAGGCAGAGGGCTGCTTACCAGGGGGCAGCAGGCTTTTCATTACCCGCTCGCGGCAGGAAAGCCTGTAACCGGAGCTGAAAGGAGATGTATTAACAAGGAGGACAGTCCGACAGGCACACGTCACCCCAAACCAAGGACACAGGCTATAAATTGGGTAACAAATCGGCTAATGGGATGGAAGTGGGAGGCCAGCCCGAGCAGCCGTGTGTCAGCGAGGCCCTGATAGCTGTTGGCTTTGCTTAGTAATGACCGGGCTAAGTCTGTCGAGTCGAAATATTAATATCACCAGTGCCACAGATTGTCTTCGGGATGACTGAAAGCCACCCGACGAGCAGGCGTGGAAAAAAAAAAAAAAAGGCGACAGATTTTTGCATGAGTAAGTCGAGAAAGATGCATTTGGCGGGCGGTGTGGAATAAAACCGACACCAAAACACACCAAGCACAGAACAGCCTCCCCCGCGAGTGGGTAGCGAGTGGAGGAGAGAGGACTGGGAGCGCCTGGGGAGAAGTGATTTCTGTCCTCGGGACTGCAGTTATCACAGCGAGCTGGAGGAGAAAACCACTGGACAAACATCAGGTCACCTCTGGCTAAAGGAAAGGACTAGTTTTCCTCATTCTAAAAAAAAACCCTGGACCCTACAGCCCTTATAGGACAGGGAGGTTGCCCAGGTTCCCATTTCAGAGCTGTCTGAGAAGCGCTACTGAACATCAGTGATTTCCCATGGTGGCTTGCTCTCTGAGGAGAGGAACAGGGAGGGACCTTCAGAGTGGTCCCTGCCACCTCTCACCACAACGCATCCATCATCCCCCCAGCAGCTGGCACCGCTGTTTGCATCGGGCCACGGAGGTCACTCCCCACTCAATCCCCGGGATGCAAAGAGCTCCCGAATTCCTTCTTGAAGCCAAACTTGCCTCCCAAGACAAGGCCAGGCCAAGAAACATCAGATCAACCCAAAGCTCCCCACTCCCATCCATGGACGGACACGGATCACCTGCGCCCAGCCGGCAGAGGATGCAGCTTTATTGAAAGAGCAGAGGACTGACGCCAGAGACAGCTCATCCCTCCTGAATTCATGCCGTTTCTGCTGATATTGATAAAATCTGCCAAGACTGACTATGGGCAGGTGCAGCATCACTCCGGCTGCAACACTGCTGTCTAGACAGAGCCTAGAGAGGTGGCTGTCCTCTTCTTGTCACGAATGTGTCCAGATAGTCACCAAAACGAGCCTGCGCTGCATTTGATCTGCAGGTCTTGGACTCCAGCTCCCTTTCCTAGTTCTTTTGCAATTTAATCAATTTCTGGAAGCTTGGTTTTAAAGAGCTGTGCAAGGAGATACCTAAAAATGTTAGAGACCGCACATTTCTAATTCCTTTTAAGGGTGAAACACCGGTTGGATGCAACGATGGGGGGGGGGAACCTCTCTTCTGCCGAGGCAAAGCGCAAGGTGGAGCAGCCCATGGGGGATAAGAGGCTGGAAACCAGGAGCTTTGGGAGCAGAATGGCCACCCATCACAAGTCAATTAGACCCTCAGTGAGATAAACAGGATGCTGAGCGCGTGTTTTGGAACCTCAAGCAATGTGTTGTGTCCCAGGCTTTGGCCATGCGGGATTCTCGCAGGGGTAAGTGTAAACCCAGACGTCCCCCAGACCGATGCTCTCCAGAGGCAGCACTGAACTACCCAGAGGTGCCTTAGGGCTGCAGGAGGGTCTAGGGCAGCTGGACTGCAAAACTGGAGGCCAAAGAAAGAGCAAGCTGTCACATCACATTTGAAACTAAGACTGAACCCCAGGAGGGCTTGCACCTTGCCTTAGCACAGGCACCCGGCACAGAGGCATTCACCTCCCCAAGGCTTTCTCTGCCTTCCTCATGGAAAGCCCGGCAGCATCTCAAATAACGAGGTTTAAATATAAAAATCTCATTGTCATTACCATGTCTAAGGAGCTGCTGGGACACAGAGCTACACAAACCAAGACTGGCAGGACAGATCTCCCCTCCAGAGCTTCCTGGCAGGATAATCCGCCATCTGAAACAGCTTATTCAGTGTCTCTTTTAATGAATATATGCTGGTGCTTTGTGCTGGCAGGCTGTTCACATGACTCTGCAAGGGTCTTTCTCATTTCAGAGCCCGTATCTGCCTCGTACATTTTGCATTTTATTCGAAATACATATATACTGCCAGTGACATTTATGGATAAACTACAGCTCCTGTAACACAACAACACAGTAAAATCCTTGAGACTGATGCACTTCTCTTTGCCTCCCAAGCTAAGCTAGGAATCCTGGTACAGCTAAAGGTAAATCACACGCCTTGATGGGTTTTGTGGGCAAACAAACAAACCATCCGACAAAACATCGCTTCTATTTCTGGGCTCCAGTCCTGGGGAACCGCTTTGCTCCTTGCAGGCTCTGAGAGGAGAGCATCACCAGTGCCCTCATTAATCAACTTTTAATTGAAAGCAGAGAGAAAGTCCTCACACCTAATGAGGAGGCGAGGGAGCCTGGCAGAGATGCACACTTCTGATTATCCCCCAGGAACAGGAAGGGCGGATTTCATCTCGAGAAGTCACCAGAACGTCCTATCAGCTCAATATTACAGCTACACTCTGCTGCTGCCATTGGCGTGGAGTCAAGCATGGATGCCCTTGGGTGTTGCATCGCAAAGGATTCGCCTTCATAGCATTAATACTTTGGGCTTTGGTGGCCATCCCTACTCACAGGAAGACATCACACACACCATGGAGTGACCAAAGGCAGCAAGCCAGGCAGATAACCCTATATACCGGCAATATTTTCAGGCCACGCAACAAAAGACATCCAGAGAAAAGGTTTTCCTGCAGCTCCATAAAGCCTTAAATCCACTTCCTTGGGCTGAGCATAGGCGTGCCAACATAGAGCCCCTCTGAGTCCCTGGTGCTGCCCATGTCCCAGGGGATTTGTTTTACAGACCCTTTACATACCTCCAGAGCCATTCCAGGCAGGCAGGTGACTTTACGTGTCCTGACTTTAAATGCTGGTGGTGTTTCGGAGGGAGCCAGGTCTGCCCCTGCACCGTACAGGACAGCATCTCCTTATTGTGGAGCGTTATGGTAATTTCTGCAGCAAAACCTCAAATAACTCAAGCAAGCACAAGCCAACACCTCTGCCCAAGCAGCTCAGATTCCCACTTTTTAACTGTAATAACATCTCTGTTTTTGATGAGTCTCCCATACTTTGAAGCAGAGTCCCATTTTCTGCCACAAACCCCTTTATTTTCATGAAAAATGCGGGGGTGGGATGGGATGGGGATATCAAAGTGAGCTGCAGAAGAGGGAGGAACAGCAATCAAGTACGGACTTCACCCTCTGTCCCAAAACTTACTGCTATACACATTTAAAAACAGTCCAGACACACCGATACAGACATGTTATGAAGGTTAATGAATTAAAAAGCATAAGGAAGCTTGGGTGAGAGCTCAAGCACCAGTGTGAAACACTTGTGCAGTCTTTGGGGTGTATCAAGCCTGCATTTGCCAGGGAAGTGCCTATTTCTTTTTTAGAAACCCAAGGAAGAAAAGACAATTTACACACCACTTGTCTTTAATGTCAGAGTCTTTAATTAAAACATCCTTGGAGCTGGCAACACTGTAGCTCTCAAGTTTTAAATGCTATTACAGCACAAAGTC
Source organism: Leptosomus discolor (assembly GCF_034619465.1). NCBI lineage: Eukaryota > Metazoa > Chordata > Aves > Leptosomiformes > Leptosomidae > Leptosomus > Leptosomus discolor. Next base: position 3,793,549 of record NC_141415.1, read on the forward strand.
CTCTGAGATGCTGATGGCTTGTGGCAAAATGCTTCATATTCTCAATTTCACCTCTGGTCCATGCAAGTCCATGCAGACACCGGGTATTTAATCTGATTGGTCTCACCATCAAATAATAAAATAAAATAGTAAGACCTGGCAGTGAAGGGAAGCTCCTTCTCTTCAGCTTGGAGAAGAAAAACAAAATGTTTTAGCAACATGAGGGTTTCTTTGAGGGATGGTTGGGATTTTTCTTTCTTTCTTCTCTTTCTCTTCACAAAAGAATTTTAAAAGACATAATCATGATGCTAATTTCCTGATTCTCTGCTCCCAAAATCATGAGGCTCAAGTGCCAAGAGCTGCAGCAAGGAGGGAGGAAACACACATAACCCATCATACAGCAGGAGTGGTTTCAGGTCGGGTATTTTCGCAGTGGCCTGTCTCCAGAAAAGAGACGAATTGCAACTTTCTGAAGGATAGAAAATCACCCCAGAAGTTTAAGCCCAGCATTCAACAAGCGTAAAACATCAGGCCCTTACATTCGAGATCAGGCACTGGAACCAGCTCACGTGAAAACCTGTGGCTGTGAAGGGAGAGGAGACCCATCCCGCAGCACAGAATCGTGTCTGGAGGTCACCTGGAGACATCCCCACACTGTTCAAAACATAACTTCGGGATAAAAACCTGCAAGTGTTCAAAAAACCAGCAACTCCTTAGAAAAAAGGTATTTATTTTAACTTCTGGTTGTCCACGCACAGCATCTCCCCTGGGCTGGGACTAGGGCTGGGGAAGCAAGCTGGTGTTCCCTTTCCTTCAATGAGAAAATACTTAGCGGTTAATCCCAAACCACTCAAGTGACCCCAAAATGGAACACTTCGGTCTGCCATGAAGATTTTTACCCTGAAAAAAGCTTTGCTTTTTCATTTTGCTTAACCTAAATGCAAAGGACAAACAAACTTGAAGAGTTCTTACAATGCAAACACCAAATCTTGATGTTTGCAGCTCAAAATGTGAACTCTTCTCCATCCTCAAATGGCTTGAGTTCTAAACCAAAACAGGCACCCTCTCCACACTGCCCTGAAAAACTCAATAAAATGAGAATATCCTTTTTTTAGCCCTGAGATGGGAAGAAAACACATCTCTCACGAGCAACATGTGTTTCCCATGCTGGCTGGGACCCCACGGAGATGTTCGGTGAGGGCCGAGCCTGGCGGTGCTGTTCCCAACCCTCTCAGCTTAAGCATCTCCCACCTCTGGGTCAGTGGGTGATACCAGCTCTTGACATGCAGAAGGAAAAGAGGGTTCAAAACCTGTCTTTGTGCAACTGCGCCCAAGCAGGGCACGGATCTGTGACCCCCGTCCCTCCCTCCCGAGCCGAGAGCATCCCTGGATGTGAGCAATATAATACATCAGTCACCTTCTCACCCAAGAGGAGCCCAGTGAAACACATCAGATCAGGTGTTGGACCAGATCGGTGCTGGAAACCAACTCCCCACAACAACTCAAAACCTGTCAAGTACTACAACACGAAGGTGTGAAAGTATCTCAACACCAGGTCTTGCGCCGCACCATAAAGCTGTCTTCTACGGCAAAAGAACTCTCTAGTATTTCCAAAGCGCGATGGTGCTAAATGATGTGTATGAGACGGAACGAAGGTTGGTGCTGGGATGGTTAACAAAGCCTCGGTTGTGATCTCCATCGCTGAAAACGCTTGATGGTGTTATTTTTGTTTAGGGACAACTTTAAGGCTGTATCTTCTGAACAGCACTTACAGCTTTAACTGTAACTCAGTTATTGCTGGTAGTAACACGAAGCTGATATTACAAAGCATAACAAGTCATATTACTGTAGTTATTATGCAATCCAGCCCAATCATCTTATTAAAAAAGTCCCCACCTGAAAATTGCCTCTAAGTACATATATTATTTAACACAGGAAGGTAAAGAAAGCCTTGTTGGCAAACCACAGCTAGAGAGGCTGGATGGGAATGCCATGATTAATCGAACCGCTTAGCCACGTTCGTGCTTTCGTTTTCTCTTCTAAATGCTCATGACTACAGGATACACAAGGAAATTAAAAATTAATAAGTATATCCCAACCCACACAAACACTCTGGAAAAAAGATGCGCTGCAGCACAGCCTGTCTGCTGCGACAAAGTTGCTCAAATATAAAAAATGGAGCTGCTTTGTTAATGTTGTTCAACATGATTAAGTAGGAAATTACACTCTCAAAGCAAATGCGGCTCGACACACCGACGCTGGCGCACGATGCCTGCCGTCCTCTGCCCACCCCAGCGCCCGCTGCCGTCAGCTCCGCTCGCCACCGCTCCTCACGCCCAAAACGCGAATCAGTTCCTTCCGTAGGTCATCGCAGCCCGAAGGCCCGAGCTGCAGGGAGGCACCACGGGGTTCCCCAAACCACCCCACATTTCAGGTAACGCACTGACGGAGCTGCGCCCAGCCCAGCGGGGAGCTTTGCCTTCTCTGCTCCGATGGAGCCCACGGTTTTACCACCCAGCGCCCGCGCTGTGTGAGGGCAAGTCCGTGACATCCACGTGGCTACACCCCCAGCAGCACCTCAGCTCTGCTATGGAAATAAAAAGGGACCGATGTCCCTCGCTGCACCCGTAACCCCAACATGACGTCAATCCCTGCAGCACAACCCCTCCCCTGCCATGCCCAGAAGCCCCAAATTTCTCACCCCTGTGCCCCACTGATGCCTTTAACAGTCTACAACTAAAAAGCCCTGCCTGTGCTTACACAGCAATTCTTCTCTGCTTCGCTTTTGCCCAACTTACTTATTGGGTTTTTTTTGCACAAAGGCAAAATCCCCTCCATGTTCACCCCAGGGGATTTACATCCCTCTTCTCCTGGGCTTAATACACCAGCCCAAAAGCTGAGTGCTCCATCACTCTTGTTCCAGGCACTGAGAGCATCTTAGCATCCCTACAACAATACCCCAAAATGGAAATTACTTTCCAGAAGAGCCAGAAATGACAGGAATTAATTTGCTTCTCATCTTTCAGCATGCTTTTTATTTCACACGGCGATGCCGATTTACAGTCTCCTCAGGCACCCACCCGGCGGGTTTAAATTAACTCACTAAACAGGCAGAAAAGAAACGCAACGAAAAACGTTCAACCCTTCCAAAAGGCAGCCAAGACCTTCTGAACCAAAGTTCAATGGCAGGCAGAGGAGATGAAACTGGGACTCGCTCAAAGAAGAGAAAAAACACCAAAGAACTGGAGGAATTTCCCTTTATCACTGCGGCTCCTCACGAAACAGCAGGTTTGGGCTGCGGCTGCCTAGGATGTGGCCACGATTTGAGATTTTTAGGCATCTGCAAGGACTGATGAAGACTGCAGGATTATTATTATTTTTACTTTAGTAGTGGCCAAAATAATTTAAGGGCAGGATGCGAAGCACTTTCAAAAGCTGGGGTGCCAGGGACACCCTTCTGTCTGTGGGTACTTATCTGGAGCTCCTCACAAACCAAAGCTCATGGCACGTCGGTGCAGCAATAGGTACCAGCAGCACCCAGACCCAACCACTGGCTTTCCTCTCCCATAGAAAAACATGTACATTTCCCTTTCTCAAATACTTCTCTCCAGAATATTTCCTCTCTGGAATAGCTACTTATTTGGTCATATAATAAATAGTAAAGTTTGGATCTTGTCTAGCCATTGCCTTTGGTCCTCACAGCCCGATTCCTCACCCCTCCCACTCCTGCACTGAGTGTGAAAGTGCTCAGCCCTGCGCTGCAGCGTAAAAACTTTAAAAAAATCTCCAACCTCAGCTGCATCCAAAAAGCTGCTTTGAGTGACCTTCAGGGAACGACCCTCTGACCCATCCCCAGTACGTGCCTGCAAATCCCATCAGCATTAACCAAGGCACTGCAGGGAGAAGGGTCCCAATGGCTTTGTGCTGCAGCAGAGCTCGTATCGACCAGCACATCGTATCGATGAGAAGAAGGGATCTTCCGCCAGGCAGTGAGATTATTAATTACAGCCCCAGGGCTCACACAGAGCTGCTGTCAGTGAAATAACCTGCTTTAAACTCAGGGCCTGCTACTGCACACGGGCAGTGGCCAGATCTTGTCTTGGACCTACAGATGCCAACAGGGCATTTGCAGACCCGCAGGTTGGTGGCATCGGACAGGGAGGACTTCCAGAGTAATCTTCAGCTGGGAGAAACCCGAGCGAGATCTAAGGGTGGATCTTTTCCACTCTGACGGCGAGGAAGCGATGATCTCAGCCTTCCCGTCAGGCAGGGGCGAGCCACGAGCTCTTTGCTGTGGTGCTACATTTCCCTGCCGACTCAGCAGGGGCTTGAAGCTGGCAGCACAGACAAACGGCTGCCCGGGCAGAGCTGGCGTTAGGGCCTGGTATAAAGCGGCTGGTCAAGTCGGTATTTCTATGACTCAGAAACGCACTTGCTGTTGTGCTTTTTAATCAGCCAAATAAACTGCAGCGAGACCTTAAAGCACATGGCAGTAGGAAAGGAGAAATTCCACTGCGGGTGTCAGGAGCGGTCGGCAGGCGATGCTTTATTTGTCCCTTCCCGGCATCCTCGTGCCGCCCGTTCAACCAGCCCCTTTCTGCCCATCGGCCCAGAGCTGCGGCTTCCTTCTCCCTGCCGGGCACACGCAGGAGGGCAGCGGGCAGAGCAGCTTGTCATTGCCATCAGTGCACACGGAGGTGCGTGAAAGCAAGGCGCCTCCATCCCATCAGCAAGGGCAAGGAAAGGCTTTTGTTAAAGAGCCTGGAAGCAGCGTTTCGACTCGCCGCGTTACATTAAATAGGTATGACTCCCCAGCCGCCCTCCTCCTGCTGCACTCACCACAGGCTGAACTCACCAAGGCATAAAATAACTGCACAGGTGAGCTATAGCAAACGCGTCAAAACCTTCCTTCCAAATCTATTACTCTAGTAACTCATAAAAAAGTACCATTACATCTGGGGCTTATCACAAACACACACCAAAAAAATAGGTCAAGAGAAAACGTGCCTGCACAGCATAAACAGGGAGTGGAAGTTGGAAGGGCTGCAGCAAAACCCGGGTCTGTTGTAGGTTGATGCCTCGCACCCTCGCTCTGCCAAAGACTGAAATAATGCCACTATTTATAAATGGCCTTTTAAAAATAGAAATGTCACTCTTCCTTGCTAGGAAATTGCCTGATTGTTTTTTTTTCCTCGAATACAGGTGGGGAGAGAAGTTATGCATTACACATGGCAAGATTTATTTTTTTATTAGACTTCTTGCAGCTACATCATCGCTGCATCGTGGCGGAGTAACGAAGTAACGGTGCAACATCTCTCGAGCGAGCAGCCTCCTGCAAACCCCGCAGCTTGGGGTCCCTCCCACAGCACAGCAGCCCCCTGTGCACGAGATGGAGCCGTCAGCCCCAGCAGCAATCACAGCCGCTGTACCGGCGTCAGAGCAGCGATTTACACGTCACCAGCTCGATGCAGGCACTTGCTGCCAAGTTTCCACAATGTCTTTACGTCCTCATGCCGCTAGTCTCTGCCTTCGCTCCCAGCAGACGACTGGTTTATAGATGCCAGACCCAAACTGGGAGCGATCCACACCCAGCACAGCGTAAGCACCCGAGCATCCCCCGAGCAGCGGGCAGGACCACAGCGGGGCTGCCACCACCTTCCCCTCCACTTCCAAGCGGGGTAGTATAAAACCCTGGCAGAGCTGCTACAGCACATTGTGGCCCCTGCAGGCTGAGCTCAACCGTGTCTAACCCCTGCAATCGCTGCCCCTTCCACCCTCCGTCTGACCACGTTAAGGGTTTACCGAGAGCCCCGCAAGAGGAGCCTTGAGGAGCTAATTAGGGGCTTTGGCACTCGGCATCACTGATTGCCGGTGTGCAAGGTGACGCGTGTAGGAGTTTGGTTCGAAACACAAAAAGTCGTGTAAGCTTTGTGTTAACTGGGAAAGAGCGAGCGACCTCACAGGGGCTGGGGAACAGACGGAAGAGGTGCGATGGCTTGTCCAATTGCTTCCAGACCGAATCCCACATCACTTTGGTACGAGGCAGTCGGGTGAGACGGCTGCCAGGCCAGGTTACACCTCCATCCTGACAGAGCAGAAGAGTCAATGTGCAACCCAGCGGGAGAGTATAAGGGATTGAAGGAAACTAATGTGTAAAATAGATGAATAAACAGATAAAATGGCACATTTAATTGGAAGAGCCTGAAGTTCTTTTCCCAGAGATGGTACTTTCTGCTCCCATTAGTCATTGGGCACAGAAGGGGCAGCAGCCAACGACTGGTCTTTCTGCTGCGAGCCTTTGCTTTCAGTGCAGCAGCCCAGAGAAATCCCTTGCATCTTTTTCGGGTTAAACATACACATTCCTATACTACGAGCATCTCTGCGGTCACAGAGACGCTAGTGACCTGGCTTTTCCTTAACAACCAGCTTTTTAGCCAAAAGACATTCAGAAGTTTTCATCAGCATCAGCCACTCATCAGCAGCACCTCTGCTCGTGTACACACACACGTGAACACACACACAGCATCACTGCCCAGCCCACGCCTGCGGGGAAACTTTAACCCTCATTAACCCCCAGCTGCAGCTCACACAGAGCAGATCCCCCGGGTACACACTTCTCCGGTCCAAATACACAACTTGGGCTACGTGTGTCACGAGCAAATCTCAGTGGGTTCCGTTATTTATTGCTAAACAGAGCAAGTCCTCGTTTGCATGCAGACTTGGTTGTCAATACAAGCCTTCAGCTTCATTTAATGCTTATTAACTTCCTAGGTCCGACAGCCATGTGAGCCAGGAAAGAAAACAGCAATTCCTTGCTGCAAACAGCGATGATGGCAAAGAAGCTGGACACACACGTGCGCGGCATCTGCAAAGCCTTGGTGAACTCTGCCAGTCCCCTGGCAGACGGCATCTGCAGAGCAGGAGGGCCACAGTCGTTAAGGTTAAATTAAAGCAGCTTGCAAAAGTAAGCTTCATTTATTTCTTGATTTGTTCTTTCCTCAGGACATACCCAAAAGCCACATTTTTTATTTTTTTTTAAACATTTTTTTTTTTCCTCCACTTGTGAGCCTTTCCAAGGATTAATTTGCTTGGAGGATTTGAGTCATTATGGTTTGGTGATTTTTGGAAAGGAAGATGAATGAAACACAACAGGAGAGAGCAACAAAAACTCTGTGCAAAGCAACAGTCTCATCTCCATTTTCCTTTTGTCTTTTTAATAAAGGGATCCTTTTTCGATAACCTCCCAGGGCAGAACAGCTCAGCTTTGAGACGTGCAGTTCGGTCCAGGAAGAGGATACTTAAACTCAGATGCCCAACTCTGCTCAGGAAGAAACTGGATCTGCTTTCACCAAGTCGTGGGGATTCAAACGTTGGAGCAATCCGCAGCAGAGCTCACTGCTCAGGGCCCTGCGAGGCACAGCTGAGTCCTGTGCCAAGGCAGGGAAGGGCTAAATGAAGCGAGCTCTAACCCACCCCAGGGCAGCCCTGGTGTGTGGACTCAGGTGCAGTGATTTTCCCCTCCACCGCTTGCCACCCAGCCACCCCAAAGCCAGGGGAAGGCACACATGGGGCTCGTGGCCATCAGAGCTGCTCCACACAGGCCTCTTTTCCCCTGCCACTCCCCAGCAATGACAGTGTTTGTGCCTAAAAACGGGCCGGTCCTGCCCAGTCACATGCAGGGGAGCAAATCCCACCAGGAATGGTTGGTAGGACTACCAGCAACTCCCACAGCAGTATCTGTTTTAACACTTTCATAACCAAGCCTCAGACAGATATCCTTCAAGATATCCTCCAAACACCCAAGTCCTGGCCCCACAGCTCAGGTTTATTAATCCAGCAAGAAAAAAAAATGGGGCAGGAACCCACAGGTCTGGGATGGCACCTGGGGCCAGCACCCAACTGCAAGGAAAAGCTCAGCAGTCTCCCCTGTGCAACATCTTCAAAAATATAAATAAAAATGCACGGCAAGTCTTCTGCAAGTTTGAAAATCAGATGCACGACCAGGATCCCAGGCCAGCCCTTCAACAGGTCTGCCATTCAGGGGCTTAAACCCTATCCTGGATTCATTTCCATCCGGTGAGGCTGGCAAAAATCCAGGCTCTGAATCAACAACCGGCAGAAGCACCATGCTGTAAAATCCTTCCTGTTCCCCGAGAAAGCATCCCCATCTCTGCCAGCGCAAACGGGCACTTCAAGTCCCTGCACACCCAAGATGTGCTGTTGCATCCATGTTTCCTTGCAGATGTGGGTAGGGCTCGGTTAGAACAAGACTTTAGAGAGACTTAAGTTCTTCAGTGAATTCCCCAGCCTGTCTATTAGGACAGAAGGGAAAATTTCCAGGCTGGGAGTGTTTAAAATAAAATTTTAAAATCCCCAAATTATATATATAAATCCCAAAATTATATCTGTATATTATAGTCCTAAACTCAGTCAAACTATCCACGAAAGGACAAGGAAACTGCCATGAAATAGAGCCGCTTGCACCGATGCGTCTGCCCACCAGTCCTGAAACCACTTATATTCCAACGCCTCTTCACCTAGTTCCCATTAAAAATCAACTTTTCAGATGCCGAGCTCATTGTATCACCACTCCACACCACGGCAGCCTGTTCCAATAGCAACTAATTGCTAACAAGCTCATTACAAGATGAAAGCAGCAGGAGTGTAATGCTGGAATATTTTTTTTTTGCCTGTCTGCAAAGTGAACAGCTGGCCACCAAACCTAGAGGACTAATCTAATTAAACAGTAACAAAAATACCCACATCAATGGCAAAAAAAAAACCCCTTTCACTCAGACATAAATGTTCCCTCCTCAAAGTTCATCAGAACTTTGTCAATTCCGAGACGCTTCCAACCGTCACGCTCGCAGGGAGACCGAAGATTCATGATCTGAGCCCAGCTGGGTGCTGGGAGGAAAAAAAAAGTAACGTGAGGAGGCGAAGCAGATGTTGGCAAGGTAACCTTGCTGTAAGAACAAGGAGTCACGGCGGGGTGGTGTAAAGCTGCTGCTTTGGAGCCACGTTGTCCCCGCGAAGCTCACTCCAGAGCTACACCAGTTTTGCTGGCAGATTGAGGAATTGCACGATCTGATCTGGTGTTTCATAGACAGATCTCTCTTTTTGCAAATTCTCTTAGTCGCCCGTTTGTTTTGCTCTGTGTCATACGGGACATCAGGGTTCTACCCACCCCAAACACCCTCTGCCATGGACAACAGTAGAGAAGCAGGAGGGACACGAGACAGCACCCACCCAAGCACAGCTGGGTCTACCCGCGTTTGGGGGAGACGCGTCCTTGAGCGTAGGGCAAGGACATCCGAGCAGTTGTCCACCCACCTTCCCTGCAGCCTGTCACTCCGCTGCCACACGGTCCCAGGGGAGTTTGACTTTGAGCCCATGCTCAGACGCAGGACGCACGCAGAGTGAGGTGGAGGCCAAGACCATCCCCTCCATCTCAAGGTGTAACAGAAAATCAGGGCAGAGATAAGGGAAGAAAACCATGAGCAAACCTACAACTGGTCACCCCAAGCCAGGGCTGAAGCCCTTGTGCAGATGCCTGCAATCCCACCGCCTGCTCCGCTGCGAGACTCGGAAGCTCTCGCTGATCTATCACTTAAGTTCACAAGCAGCTAAATATTCACCTGCTTTATTACATCACAAGCAATTTGTTTTGCAAAGTTTATGAGCCTTCCCTCAAGGGCTTGGGTTTTACAGCATTTCTTTAACCAGGATTTTGCACGCCTGCAACAGCACCAGCTGGCTGCGTGGTTTGAGCCGGGGTTTGCTCAGCTTTTGAACCAAGTCCTCCAACATCAGCCCCTCAACACCCTGCCAGTCCATGCAACAAGGACAGCAAAACATCCTCGTCCAAGGCTTTCCACGCTAGTATTGGCACAATAATAAATAAAGCCATTTTTAAAGCATTCATTATGCACTAATTCCTGCATCACAGACACCCAGAGCTTCCAAACAACTCACTCAAGAGGCAGAGCATAAACTAACCCACAGCATATCCCATCCTGCTGCTGATCTTCTTCCAAAGCAGCAGCACGTCTTCATCACAATGAGCTTTAGCCTTATTATACACCAGCTTTTCTTTCACCCATTATTTAGTTGCCGCTGCTTTTTATATTTAAAAGATAAGGAAGTGTGAAATAGCAAGCGAGCCCTGTGCATAATGCAACCAGCTTGCTAGAGGCGGGCTGTGTGCCCTCGCTCTGGCTGGGATCCCCAAATCAGCAGACAGGAGCCCATTTTCTCGATGTCTAACATCAAAAGGGCATTGCCTTTCTGAACCCGGAGAAGAGCAAGATGAAAACCAAGCAAGTGTCAGACAAATGCTAACAAGCACTGATGTCTCAGGAACCGCTTCTAAAACAAACAGGTTGACAAGTATCAAGTATTTTGTCTGGGTTTTTCTCCCTGTTTAGTTGCTGGGAAACCACCTCTTTTGAGGCACCTCAGACCCTTTTGCACTTACTCCTTGCTCCCCAACAGAAGTCAAAACTCTCAGCGTGAGACCGCCCAGCACCAGCGAGGAGGTGAGAAGAGACTGTGATCCTTTGGATGGGAAAATTAGAGGTGAAGACCCAACCATGGCACTGCCACCCCTCTCAGCAACACGCTTTTTAAGACCAAGAAGTCAACAGTCCCACTAATAACCTGTCTTAACACAGCAGAAGGGCTCACACAGTTGGCACCGATGGTTCGGTCTTTGCTTCATCTCCACTGGAGCTCATCTTTAATAAGACAGGCAGAAAACGAAGGCCAAAGAACCAAAACCACTTCAAAAAAAAAAAAAAGTGGAATGGAACCAAAACGAAATGCAGTATTTTCCACGGGAAGTTGCTCAGGCTCGTGTGCCTGGCTGTACAGAAGGAGATCGCACAACCTTGGGGTGATCAAGACCCAGCTCAAGAAGGCTGGGTTCTCCAGAGTCGCCCAGTGAGAATGCCTATTTATTATTTTTTTTCCATTTATTCATTTAACCCATCTGGTAGTTCCAGCAACGCTCGTGGAGAGCATCCTCATTCACCCCTCGCTGTGGAGCACCCCTCACCGTAGCACTGCAGCCAGGCTTGCTGCTGTGAAGAACATATCTAAAAGAAAGAAGAGCTGTTCTAGTGCTTTTGTTTCACATTCTTAAAATTCTCCTCTTAGAAATGAGGTATTTAAACTTTTTGGGTTAGTAGGCCAGAAAAACCTCTGAGCATTACAATGACGATACAGATGAAAACCTTCTTGAACATCTTTCCTCTCCCCTTGCACAAGCTGCCCAGAGTCACCTGTATGTTTAAAAGTTGCTCCCGTGCTCTAGTTCTCTCCTCCTTCCCCTTTTGTACTCTTTTTCTAAAATCCATGCTCTTCTCCCACCCTGGGAGACTCAGCTCAGGGTTGAGATCTCCATGAGCTGCAGGAGGCGGACATGGGATGGACGATTGTTGTAGGTCCCTTCCAACTGAACTATTCTATTCTAACATCTCAAAGCAGCCGACAGTGCCCCCAGTTTAAACCTTCTTCCCACCAAGCTGGATAATTAGCGAATCAAACATTGCCATTAACCCTACACAACTGGTGGCTCCACACCCAGTTCCAGAAGCTCATACAAATAGCCATCTCCCTGCACCGCATTTTCTGGATCGCAGCAGGAACCACCTATGTCAGCCTGTGGGTTTAAGAAAGGAGCTGACACAGGGAGGGGAAGGGAGAAAGAGACAAGAGGAGACAGTGGGAAAGGATGGGGTTCATGAGAGCTCAGCCCAAATGTCATTGCCATCGCAGAGACACAGGCAACGAGGAGCCCCAGGTGCCTTTCAGAGGCTAGAGAGGACCCCCAGCTCCCCCTGTCCTAGCACTCCTTTTAGAACAAGATGAAAGACTCTCTGTGGGGATCCCTTTTCACAAAATGTTTAATTTTCTCTTGGAAGCAGAGGGTTGCTTTCCATTTCTTTTTTACGTACAAGTTAACAGTTATGATTGTGTAGGGTGCTGTAGAGGAAAATCCTCCCCCTTTACCAAATCTCCTCTCCATCACTCGCTCCGGGAGCGCGCTCACCAGCGTGGGGACTTGAGCACATCCCACCAGCATCTTCCCTGAGAGGCAATCACCACCCAAGACAGGATGACAAGCCAACAAGGAAGATCCCCAAAACAGCAGCACTCACAATGCTAATAAAAAGGTAGAGCGATGACTCAGCCAGGCTATGAAATGCAGAGAGGAGCGCATCATGCGCTATTTTTAATGTTTGGATAGCACAAATCCCACCGCCCACCTACCACAAACTCAAAGCTCTTCCCCAGCACTTGGCATCTTTCTGCCTGTCTTGTCTGACCGTCTCCAAACTACGCTGCAGATGTTTCCAGCGCCAGCAGAGCTGTTGTAACAGATCAGAGTAGTTTATCAAACCCACACCACTTCCCTTCGTGCGAGGCAAAAAAAAAAAAAAAAAAATCACCTTGGCAGCTCCTACTGGGATGTTAAAAACAAATAACAACAGATTTCCTACTAACCTCCACATCTCTCATCTCCAGCCCTAAAACTAGTAACTTTTTTTAGGTGACCATGTCATTAACAACATGTATAGACATCATAAAATTACCCTGGGCTTTTGTTCCACCCAGTCAAACCCCTCTGTAAACACAGAGTATCTGATGTCTAAAGGCCAGGACTACAGACACCCATGAAATCCTCTACTTTGGGACAGATTTTTTTTATTTAAGTGCTTAATCTTACAGTTGTAAAGGAAAGCTTGGAAATCTCATCTCTAGTAAAGCCCAAGACAAAACACAAATACCTAACAAAATCTTTAACCTTCCTAAAACAGTATTTTTATTAACCTTCAGCCAACTATCAGGATTTGTCCTGCTAAACCATTCAGTGCATCTTCACAGGTAACAACATCCTCTCCTGTGCTGATACCCAGGAACTGCAACCAAGTGGCTTCTACGCAGCATACCAGCCTGTGTAAAGCTATAAAACCTGCAATTTATGTGATCTCTCTCCTTCCCACATACGTATCATCTTTCCAAAGAGGTGGCAGATCCTGAATCCAGGACTCATTCTAATTATAACCTCCCCAACTTTGGGAAGGGTGAGACATGGTAGGGAAAAGGGACCTGTAATTTCACTGTATCACCAACGCTACAACCAATTAACTAATGACGATGGTTTAATTCAGTGGGAGTAGCAGGGCACTGGATCAAGTTCTGGTGAAAAGAAATATCCTCTTGTGCAAAGATGAAATCGAACAGTTTGACTTTATGAGTGAAAGGTCTTTGGAAAAGCAGGGGGTATTTATGTGAGTACAAAACCACGTGGGTTACAAAACACTCGCACATCCTGCAGCTATAAATCCCCAGCAGCCAACAAACACCAAGAGCTGAGATGAAGCTTGTCCAAGCGGCAAGTCACATTGTCACAGGACGCTAATGAATTTATTGCATCTCCCTACCCAGCCAAGAACATTATTTATACCTGCCTCCAATGGCTTTTCTATGCAAGTGCCTTGGACACAGCAGCACATGCAATTCATTTAGCACAAAGAGAATTAAGCCAGGTGAATCAACACAAGCAGTAAAGTGATGATGAATCGTCCATCGCTTGGAAAAATGAAAGGCAGAGGACTTTCTAGAGCATGGCAGCACTTGGTCAAGAAATAGAACAGACTGTTTCAGTTGGAAGGGACCTACAATGACCATCTAGTCCAACTGCTTGATCACCTCAGGGCTGACCAAAAGTTAAGGCATGTTGTTAATGCGCTGCCCAAATGCCTCTTAAACACTGATGGCCACGGGGCACCCATCACCTCTCCAGGAAGCCTGTTCCAGTGTCTGACCACCCTCTGGGTAAAGAAATGCTTCCTGATGTCCAGTCTGAACCTCCCCTGGTGCAGCTTTGAACCCTTCCCACGCGTCCTGTCGCTGGGTACCAGGGAGAAGAGCTCAGCACCTCCCTCCCCACCCCCTCTCCTCAGGAACCTGCAGAGAGCAGGGAGCTCATCCCTCAGGCTCCTCCTCTCCAGACAGGACAAACCCAAGGCCTCAGCCGCTCCTCAGAGGACACTCCTTCCAGCCCGGTCACCAGCTTCGCTGCCCTCCTCTGGACGCAGTCAAGGACCTGAACATCCCTCTGAAATGGTGGGGCCCAGAACCGCACACAGTATTCAAGGCGAGGCAACACTGTGAGCAGTTCTGGGCCCCATAGTTTAAGAAAGATGTGTAAAACACAGAAGAAGTTTGCATTCAACGTTATGCAGAAAATACTGCTCAACCAACATAGCAATGTGGGTCGGACTCGGGCAACCAAGCAGCAGCACACCTGGATGCTCAAGAGCCAACTGGCAGCCAAAACCTGGGGATGGCAATGGGAACATGGCAAAGGAAAACACAACAAGAGCAGCAGGGAGGTGATGGCAAGGAGAGGGAGGACCAGGGACAGTCAGCCAGCGCAGTGCAGAGCACCAAGGAAGGAGCCTTCTCCAAAGGCTGTGCCAACTCAGGGGCACACAAAGGGCTCGGGAGCTTGCAAGAGGGAGGAAAAAAAACCATCCAAGACAGGAGCATCCATCTGACCTGTCTCTCTCCTCACCCCGCCTGCCTGGCAAAAAAGCCACAACAATGCCTCTGCCCTCCAAGGTCATGAAAACATATGATCTTAGAGTCAGGAAGATCATACTTTTAATGCCTGGGAATTGCATCTTAATTATTTAATGAGAGAGCAGGAAGCAGAAACCGTGACACTGAAATAGCCTCCTACAACCACAACCCCGCCCCTGTAAAGCAAGGGGTCATTATCTCATCAAAAGGTTGGGGACTTTTGTGTGCCCAACCACAGCACGGAGGAGGAAAGAGGGGTGTGAGAGCAGAGAGGGCAGGAAGGATGGAAGATTAATACTTTCAACCCCATTTGGAGATTGATAAACCTAGATGGAGGGAATGGATGAGGGAAATGAGAGCTATGTGCAACACAGGGACAGAGAAGAGGCGGCAAAATCTGTAAAGATAAAAAGCAAATGCACTTTTTAGAAGAAAACCATTCGCCAGCTTTGCATGCATCCTTGGCTGGCTGCTCAACTGAAATATGCTGGTGGATGCATCAGGGCGAGTGCCGGTAACTACTAATAAAACACACAGCGCAGAATCCAGCCGCAGCCCTGGCTGCAATAAGTCATCCAAGACTTGTAGGAGGTTTCGACAGGGTATATGGATGCAGGCATTATTAGAAACAGAATGATTGATGTGTTTGATATTATGGAGCGTGTTGATTTTATGATGGTGTAGGTAGCTGGGATTATGTGCACGCAATGTCTGGATTTGTCACCTTATATGGTAAATATTTTAAGTATTGTTTCACAATGAATAACTCAAGGCAGGGCGATACCTTATGTTGAAAATACGCTCTCTGGAAGGAATGCATTTTTGCATTCAGCTGAGCATAAACTGGTTTAGAGACCAGGAGATGCTTAATTACCATCCAATGCAAGGAATTAGCTGGTTATCTTAACCGGTACGCTGCAACCTGCTGCTCCAGCTGCAAAGAGGTCCCACATCCCACCACAAGCAGCACACACATTTCCATACACTATGCCAGGAGGTGGTAGCACAGAGGGGAAGAGAACAGAGTGCAAAGACTATTAATCCCCTAGAGAATCCACGGCTATTGCAAAATATTTGTCATAAAGTTAGATGCACCTGGGGGAGCTGTATGATACATATTGGTGTGTTTTAGGGAACCCCCCAGGCTGCTTTCCTGCTGTAGTACAGCAAAAAACTCGCCTGTTTTTCCACTACTTTTGGAGGCATTTGGTAGTTTCTACTAAATTTAGCAAGGAAAGAAGGTCTGAGAGATGACGCCCCACAACACAAGCCCCAGGGGAGCGGGCTGGTGACATGGTAGCACGTGTCCCTGTGCTCTCCCATGGGGTTGCGCAGGGAGAAGCAGCCTCAAGGGCTCGTTCCCGTTCTCCGTGGAGCCACGGAGGTGTGCAAGCACATCTGCAGCTTACCTTGGGACCTAGGACCGCCCTCAGCACCTCCATCCCTCCTCACCTCCCTGCCTGCAAAAAGGGGAAGCCCTCTCCTCTAGCTCCTGAAGGTGACGGAGAGGCAATTCCCAAGCCAAGGTGCAGACCAAGAGAGGCACAGGGCAGGAGAGCAGGCAGGGAGGAGAAGGCAGCCTGGAGCATTTGCAGCAAGGAAGGAACGGCATTCCTTCTAACACTCAGCAAGGCCCCAGCTTCCAAATAATGAAAACACACTCATGAGACACATTGCTTTCTAGACTGCAATGCAGAAGGACCATTAGACCTTCTCACCAGCCCTCTCTAGAACACGGCCCATTAAATCTCTGCGTAAGTGGATACTTTCCTCCCAGCACCTTGAGAAAGGGCTGGTCAGAAAAGCCTATTTAAATTTCACTTGCAGTTTTGCAAGTGATTTCAGACCCATTTTCCTGGATATTTTGGTTACTGTGTTTGCCCTTGGGCAGAGTTGGAGATAAATACTTCTCTTCCCATCGCCTGGTTAAAGACAGGGAGGAAAGAGAAGTGTTTTCCTCTCTCTCACAAGCATATGCAGAAGGAAGTTTTCAAACGTCCCATTCCAAAAACAAGAGGCACAAAACACCTAGGATCTACACAACGTATCTCTCATTGACATTGCCACCTGGATGGAGAAAAGCCAAAGACTCCTGGCTGGAATCACAGGCTTTAAGGAGCACCAGCCCAAGTCAGAGCCCAAAGGACCTAAGGCACCAACTCCATACGATTTTGGATGAACCCTGAAGCATCCTCCCACAAGAAACACAATTTAGGGTCCACAGCCCCAAGCAGCAAGTCCTCTAAAAGACCACAAAACCCAAACACAGCCCCGAGCAGGTCGACAGCACTGCACACGGAGATGTTTCCAGCAAGCCCTCAAGCCAGAGGGAGATGCTACTCAGCTTCACCCCTTCTCCAGCTGCTTGCAAAACATTCGACAACTGAAATCTGCGCTGGTTTTGAAGTAGTTTGTAGCTAAAGGAACACAGCGCTAAGGTCAAGTTGCTGATGCTTTTGCTCCTGCCCACTGCTCAGACAGATTGGGGTCCTTCCGCAAGGCTGGGTTGGGAAGCATTGATGCATGAAGTCTAATAAAGCTAAAGGATGAGGTTATTTATTTTTGTCAGTAACATATGTTGGGAGCCCATAAAGATTTATATGCCTACAATGAGACACTTTCGATCATTACATAAATTTATTACAAAATACAGACTAAATTCCCTATCACAGGTTTTCCTTGGTTCCAGCTGTTGAAGTGTTTTGTAAAGGCAAAAAGGAAAGGAAAAAAAAACCCAAACCATAAAGGTTTCAGTCTTTTCCAACCATATTATGCAACTTTTCCCCCACACTGGCGACAGTAATTCCTGCTTGTGAATCACAGCTAATTGTATTATAATGGGCCATTCTTCTTGATTTAATATACCATATGAAAATCAGTATGTGAGCGAGTGTGGTCATAAGATTAGTAACAGCTCTAGTTCTTAATTTATGTTCACACTTTATTATTGAAAAATTTAAAGCTCAAGGGTGTTGAGGAGGATGTTTTGCTGGAGTTTGTTTCATTCCAGAAGTAAATTACAAAACTGGGGGAGAGGGGAGTGGAACAATCAAAACCAAATTACAAATACCTGCTCCCTCTGCATGAAATTACAGCATTCAGGGTGAGGAAGACAATAAAAAAAAAGAAAATAAAAAAAGGAGGAGGAACTCCCAGAACTGCCTGAGAGCGAAATCAATCAGCTGGATTATCATGGAGGGTTGCAACAACAGGGTTCCCCATTCTCCGAAACGAGAGAAGTGTAGAGAAGACCATACCCCAAACCAGACCCGGATTCACGGGTGACTCTTGGCTGGGTTACAGAACAGCAGAGAGAGGGGACTGGGAAAGGAAATTAGGAAAGGGTGAAAGAAGTGGTGAGAACTGCAAGGAAGGCGAGACGGAGCCGGAATGCAGGGGGTAGGGAAACCAAAAGCGAAGAGAACTGCAGTCGACCAAAAGGGCAAAAGAAGAAACAGCCTCGCTGCTAAACCCTGGCCAGCCCTGCCTGTGTGCTGTTACGCCTTTCGGGGCCAACACGTGGCTCTTGAGTTTGATTTTTACGTTTTCAGGCACTGACAATCCATGACAGGCAGGGCTTCCCCAGCCAGCTGCAGGCCCCACGGGTGCACACAGCCATCGCTGACCCCGCAATAGGAAATCAGGGCATTGCAGCCCCTGGACTGGTGCTACCCACTGGTTGGTGCTGACTCCAGACTGGCCTCTGCCTACACGGTCAGGGACCGGGAAAAGTGACCCTGGATGGTATCAAGATGCAAAACACGTGGACAAGCAACAGCCCCACACGCAGGCTTAGCCCTAACCAGGGACAAATGCATTTGCAGCAACACCCCGCAGTCCGACTCGAGTGGTTCTCCTCCATCCCAGCTCAGGATGGTGGCAAGCCCACAGCCAGGATGGAAAAAAGCAAGCCCAAAAGAAAAAGCTCATCCCAGCTCCCATGTCAGCCATCCCGCTGGAAAAAGCGACTGTTTCTGGAGCCAGCCTGGGATGCTGCACAGCCCTCACGGCCCCTTGTAACACTCCAGCCGGGAACAAGCTCCATCAGCTTGGGGATTTCAGGATAAATGACATTATCCTGAACTACACCCAGAGTAAAGGGCAAACCCCAGCAGCCTCCAGGGAATACCAGGCTCCCCACAGCCACTTTCATTAAACAAACTCTCAGCAGCATCTCGCAAGTGCACAGGGGCAGCGGGGAGCCCAAGTCTGACTTGCCCCCATCCTGCACAAGACCTTCTGCGTTTATTTGACCTCCCCACACCAGTTTCCTTTGGTATCTACATAACAATACGAGAACTATTATGCTTTGCGTTCAGTACATATTAGTAGACGGTCGGTGAATCCTGAACCAATTTGCAAATATTAATTAAGCCTTAGCAGAATCCCTGAGTGGTAGGTAACTGTAATTATGTCCCTAATTATATTAATTCTGCTGTAGGGCAGCAAGTAATTATCTGGAATCTATTATATAACTAAAACAAACCTATGTTGATGATTACATGTTTAGCATGCGACTAACTGGTATTTCCTTTCCTGACTGATGGCTTCAGCATAAATGAAAAAGAAAAAAGCAGTAGAATGTAGAAAGTCTTGCTAAAAAACATTCTGATTCTGCAGCCTGGCTCCCTTCTCCCATCCACACTTGCCCCTCCTCTCGACAAACAGCATCTCTGCACATCCCTGCGCAAGCAAAGGTGTTTGGTCCTGTGCCTCAACCCAGGGACAAAAGCGGACCAGAAACTAGGAGAAGCTCAGAAGTTCCACGAGGGTAGTGCCCAAACCTTAGCTGAACTGTTTACCCACTGAACAGATTTTTTTTTTTTCCTGCCTGCCTGAAATACCAGTCCCCATAGTTTTCACCCCAAATACTTGCCCAGATTTTGTGAAAACCTACAAACGTGCCAAGTTTAAACACTTGCTTGCATCTGGACCCACGTCAAGTGGGATGCAAAGCATGCAATGCAAAGGATTCAGATGCACTAATGAGCACAAACACCACCCAGCCCCGTTCTTCCCAAATTCAGCGGGCCAAGAGGCTGCAATCCTACCTCCCCTCACAGCCACACAATCTGTGGCACATCTATTCTCCACCTGCCCAGCAAGGAGCCCTAATGCAAAGGTCTCCTTCGGCTGCAGACCAGAGTTTCTGGCCAAACCTAGAGGAAAGATGGCCCAAGTGCAGCCTCCCACACCAGAAAGACATTTAGTCTTCAAAGACACCCTCCATGCCAAGCACTTGCAGTGCAGCTACCCAGAAATAAAGACCAAGGGGCTGTAAATCCAGAAAATAAAAAGAACTTTCCATTATTTTTTTCCCCTAAATTCGCAGGGCAGAGCAGGTCTTCCTGAACACCCTCATCCTCCACAGCCTGCAGAGTTCATGGCAAGAACCCGGGCAGAACATCTCCACATCAGCTTGAAAAATTTCACTGTGGCCTTCCCGGCACAGTGTATTGATGGAGCTCGGAGACGTTAGTGCTGACCCAGCAGCGAGGCACATTCCTCTGATCAGTTTTATGCCAGCCTTTAAAACCCAAAGTCATTTTTCAAATTAAAAAAAAAAATAGACGCGAAAGTCTGAGAAGCTTTGCTGGACCAAACTGATTATCCACGAGACAGCAGAGGATTGTTCCCCGCAGCCTGTTCTCGATAGTCTGTCTCCAGCAGACGACCAGTTTAGCAAGTTTCTACCCACCCTCCCCCTTGAATCTTCTCAGTCCTTATTTCTCTGCTCCATCCCAAACACATCCTCATCAGGGACCACCTCCTCAGAGAGCGGCATCCAGCTCTCACAGTCCCCCTCAGCTTGGCCAACCTACACAGCTCCTTTGGTCCTGCCTCACAGATCGACCCCCACAGTCGCACCTTTTACTGCCATTACCCTGCACACTGTCCCCAAATTGTCGGTATTTTTTTTCTTTCAAGGAGATGCTCCAAATACAGAAGGTGGAAAAAACACAAGTTTTGTTGCAATTGCTTATTATCTTCCTCACATCTGGAAAGATACCGGTTTGCACTGTGTCGAAAGGTATCGGTAATGTCTCTATCTAAAATATGTTCAAGTAAGAATTGGCTAAAAGTGTTCCAACAGAAGAGTTTTCAAAGCACCCCCATTTTCCAATGGAAAATCATCAAATGGTTCTACTTCGACTACATGGTCTACACTTAAGGAAGAGATGTAAAGTCAAGAGGACAACACCAAGCCAGAACGTTTTCAGAGAGTTTTACATCATGAACAGTTCTAATACCGCACCTATTAACAAAACATATATCCAAGCTAAGTCCCCCAGGAGATGGGAGGTCTGGATTTCAACCAGACCTAATCCACCTCCTGAAAGCCAGAACTAGGAAGGAGGACCAGCCCTTTCTGAAACAAAAAGTACACCTTCTTCCTGCCTCCTGATGCCAAGAGGTGCAAAGAGCTCTGGCAGACGGCCACACTGATTAAGATTAGCACATCAAAGGGCTAATTCCAACTCCAAGGAACCATAAGCAGCAACAACCCCTTCGCACCAGCTTGTTTCACTGTCAAGCCAATTTTGATTCCCTCCCAGTCCCTGGACTGTCCTCCTGCTCCCAGCACCATACCCCCGCTCGTCTCTCAGTTAACCCTTCGCCATCCATCCTTCCACCCAGATGTCACGGCAAACAGCCCTTACAAATTCAGCTGAGCACCAAGGCGACATTTGCCCGCTGGTGCTCTGCTGATGTGGTCTATTAGTTCCACAAGACAAGATAAATTAGGCTATCTGCTGCAAAGAAAATAATGATAAAAAGGACTCAGGTACCCACATTCCAGCCACATCCCACTTCAGACTCCTAAATCAAAAAGATACAACAATAAAAAGCCCTGCAGAGCTGCTGGCTACTGCCGAAGGATCCGGTTCTCCACAAGTATTAAGCTCTGGAATTAAGTAAGGTGAGAGAAGAAGCCCATGACCCCAGATCATGCGCGGTGCTCAGCTTTTCCTGCTCCACGGATTCATCTGGGATATCTCCAACCCTCCAGAGCAAACCTGCTTTGGAAGAGCTAGTGCAGCAGCAGCCAGGTGATGCTCCTTGGTCCCTGCTCTCCTCCTTTAGCAGCTCAATGCCCCTCCACAATCAGCAATTCAGTGGCAATCCCCAAGCCAGCTCCTCTCAATTTTTATTCCCCAGCCTGACTGCAGTCACGATCACCTCAACAACCAACTCTGCATGAAAACAAGAACATCTAACTTCGGTGCAGGGACCACTTGACCCAAAAATACACTAAATTGCCCCAAACCCCTCTTTGGACCAGGCCATCTTTCATAGTGAGCATCATTTTGGGCGGCACTTAGTACCATTCAGTCCTAACTTCTCCTTGGATTCCTTGACACTAACTTACACAAAATTAGCAATATTACTTCATGCCGCTGCAGTCTGGTGAGGAGAGCACGGACTTGGCACTGCTGCTTCTGTGAGCGAGACTGAATCCAACTGGCTCCGCTCGTAGTTCCCTTAAATGGCAGTTGTACAAACCGGGAGCATATTTAAAGCTTCAGCCCCACATCAGCATAATTAAACGCAACCCACTTCCCTTCCAAAAGCAACAGTGACAGCAAGCCAGATTTACGTTAAGTTTGGAACTGATGCTAAAAAAAAAAAAAAAATAAATAATTAAAATAAAACTATAACCAAATAGGTGTCTAAAAAGCAATTGAGTAAAACAGTTTGTTGGTAGTCGAGTGAGCAAAATCCCCAAACCGCACACAAACGCTGAAATTACTGTGCAATTAGTTATGGTGGTGCTAAATACGGTGCTTACAGCTACTCCAAGCCTCGGTCCATCCAAGCTGGCGGCACAGTGCTCCCCATCTGCAGTCACAACGAAACCCGATGCGAACCCAGTGCTGGAAATGTCTCATTAATTTAGTGTGATGGGTGTCAGCTTCACATGGGACACGGCTGATTATTTGGTGGGGAAACAGCAAAATAACACCCCCCCACCACCACACCCCCCCCCCCCCCCCCCCATCCCCCATTCCAGCATTCAGGAATATTTTTTTTTAAACTGTCCTTTCCTGCAGCAAAGGAGCACCCAGGTCTCTTATCCAATTGCTACCCCATAAAGTCTCTGTTTTGGGAATAAATAAAATTTTTTTGGTGAGCAAACAGAACCACTAACAGGTATCGACTGCAGAGCCTTCAAAGCAGCCCCATAAATCACAGCCTTCACCAGGGCTTGTTTCACTGAGGTGCAATTGCTGACGGAAACGTGCCACCCCTCCCTGCAAAGCCCATCTCTCCCCCTTGCAACAGGCAGGTCACGAGCTACAGTTTCCCTGGCAGAGCCACAGGTGACGAGTTTTATTTGGGAAATTATTAAATCAGAATGAGGTAATTAGCCCATAAATCCTGACCCATGGGATGTATTAATTACTTTCTCAGAAAGAAAAATAAAAAATTAAAAGTAAAGAAATCAATAAGCACAGGACAGGACAACCAGGATAAATATTTTGAAAACAAAGAGAGCTCCATGGAATAAATCAACACCCAAATTCAAGTGGTGCAGAGCAAAGCAATCGTCCACTTAATCCTGATACTCAGTTACAGATAGATGGGGCCATTCCTGCAGGGGAAAGCAAACACCATCTTTAATCATTAAACTGCCCAGTTCAGACAGTTTTATATTAGAAACTGGAAGAAGTTTCTGAAGGACACCAACTGCTGAACAGCTGCTTCCCCCTCTGAGTCAAGGCGACAGTCAAGCATGCGCATAACCATCGCGCTGTGCCGAGTTTTCGGGTCCAGCCTGTGGAAACCAGCAAACCCCCTTACGTGGGCTGAGGGGTGCCAGGCTCCACCTCGCCCACACACAACCATCCAGCTGGAAAGCGCTGCACGTAGCCAACAAACCCTGCCTTGCACAGGCAAGGGAACAAACCCCAACTGAGCGCCCATAAATAAGCTAAACATGCCCAACCACCTCATTTTAGCCCTGCAGCACTGAGTTCCACAAATCAGTGCAACCCCTCCCTATATTTACCTACACGGGGGAGCAGCAAAGCGCTGCTGCCCACCCACGTTGGCTTTGCCGTGCTCATCCTCCAGCAGCCCTTCGCTTTTTCACGTTACAGAAGTGCAATAGCCACCGTACCCTAACGGTATAAGCAAAGCGAGGTTGAAAGGAGAGGCAAGCTCTCGTATGAGATGCACTAACAGAGTTGGAAAGACTAAAAGGAGACCAGCTCCCTCATCCAGAGCCTTTTCTTCTGCTTCAGATCTGAGGAAGGACTTGTTAGCTCAAACACATGTCTGGTTCAGTCTTTTGGGGTTTTTTACCCAATGGAAGATATAACCCTGCAAGCATTACCTCACTCTTGTGTTTTGAGACAGAAAATGCTCTTTGAGCATCCCAGCAGGTATAAAAACTGCAAGATACACTTTACACTATCATTTATTCAGTTTGCATTTGATCTTTTTCACTTGCTTTGCTTCACCATTTTCCTGCCCCTTCTTGCTGTTATTTCCTCCCAACATAGGATGAAAAGCAGAAGCTTCAAGTGACCCACACCCAAAGGGATGCCGGGGCTGCCCAACTCTCAACCCTCCCAGCAAACCCCAAACCCTGGGTTTGGTACCTCGATCCCAGATCACACCCCCCAAGAAGCAAGGTCCCCCCACAGCGAGCTCCCCGGGCACACATCAGACCCCAGGGAAGTTGTTTCCAGCATCTCCCCAAGAAACGTCTCTCTTTACTAGGGATTCACAGGTGGGAACGGCTCCTCAGCCTTTACTCAAGGACAAGGCAGAGGTCACTCTCTTCTGCTTTACAACAGAGGAGGAAGGACGTGCCGCGACGGGGGGAGTTGGCACTAACACCCCCCCACACACACTCTGCTTCATGCAGCAACTTGGTGCAGGGAAGGCAGATCCAGTTGCTGCCCTGGGTATGGAGGGCTTCCATCTCCCTCCACCCTGGTGTCCCCCCCTGGGGCCACACACCCTTTGAGATAGGAAGAAGAGGGGGAAAAAAAATTCCCCTGTATTTTTCCTATTTCCTCAGCTGAGCGATTCCATGCAGCGGCCCAAGTCGGAGAGGAGAGATGGGAAGCGCTGCCCTGCACCTCAAGCCAGGTCCTGGCGTGCGCGAGCTTCCAGCAAGACTCTCAGGGCTGACACGCACCCATTTCCTTTCGTCCCACCCTCGAGAGGCAGCTTTTCAGGTCGGTGCAGGATGGCTGGTGAAGACCACGTTCGTTGCCCCACCTCGGTGGTACGAAACAGCTGCTGTGAGAGCATTCAGTAACCGGTTACATCAAACAGAGTCTGTCCTTAACTCCTGCATCGCTCCCACAGCACCCTTGGCCCGTGTCAAGCCAAAACAGCACACCAAGCTTTATGTTTCTTGGGACAACAGGAATCATGTTGCCTTGCTCACCACAACTTGGAACAAGAGTTCATTAAAACCTGCAGTCAAGCCCTACTGATGACTAGCAAACATCCTGCAATCTGGGGAAGTGGAAGAGAGAGGCAGCTTTTCACAACCCAGAGGCAGAGTGCCTGTTTCTGCCCATCATTCCCAAATTTCCTTATGCCACTGTACTGGTTTGCGGACTTGTCCTGCTGGAAAGGGGCTGCCTCAATGTGCTATTTTATTTATTTATTTTTAAAGTGTGCCATTTCTGCTCATCTTTGCAGCAGCATATGCTAACTCAACAATCCTGGGCAGCTTACTTCATCCCGCAGGGATTTTCTCTCTCCTCCCTTTTACAATTTAGCAGCCAGCTAGGCTGATGTGACAAGTCCAAAGAGACAATTCCTTTTGATTTTAGGTATGCATCTCAGGCAGCGCTCGCAGAACTGGGAATTCAACTCCTCTCCTGCGTGCGAAGCAGCAACAGCTCAAACTAGTTATCTCTCCCTACAGACACCAGCATCACTAACAGCAGCAGGAGTATTTAATCACAGCGTACACCTTGCTCTCCTGGATATCTGCAGAGATTAGAAGAGCAGAATATTCCAGCACAATAAACACCCAGCTACTACCAACAAAGTATGAAAGGGTCATGTAAAAAGAGTCCGGTTTCAGCTCCCGTTCAGAGCTATTGCAATCCAGCAGCTCCTCTCACCGCACCGCAGCTTACAAACTGCGGGAATTTTTGCCTTGGTGGTTTGCAAAAGCGCATCCGAAGGTGAGGGGTTTGATCCCACGGCAGAGTCCACGGGCAAACTCCTGCCTGGCGCATCAGCGCTGGCACCAAGGGGGCCGGGGGCCTTCCAGAAGGTGAAGGCGGCAGCCCCAACTAGCAGAGCTCATCATTTGCAAACCACATCACGCCGCACAACACCACACAGCTGCGCAGGGGGCAGCTCGCCTCACCCACGAGGAATTCACTGGGCAGCAGCAGGAGCAGGCACCAAACTAAGGGGGAGGCTGCCCGGGAGGGACCCCGCTGCCAGCCCCCATCTCCCCGGCGGGATGGGGCAGAGCCAAGTCTCAGCCCGCATCTGCAGCCGGAGTTCACCCCGGGAAACTTTCCTTCCTAGCTGGAGACGAAAAAAGTCGAGATGCGACTACGCTGGAAGTAACAGGGGAAAAATGGGACAGAAGCAGCCGGGATGGCTGCAGCATGTTGTTGTTTTTTGGATTGTTTTTTTTTTTTTCTTAATTAAAAAAGGAGGGGGCAGCGAGCCCCTCGCCATCCACTGCTGCTGGCCAGAGTTACCCTTCAAACAGAAAGCACGGTCCGGAGGAGAAGTAAGCGTTCGGGGAAACAGGTTGGCGGGCAGAGATCGGGCAGGGGGCTGCAAGGGGGCCGTGGGCTGCCCTGCCCAGCGACGCGGCACCCCAAGGACCCGCCACCGGCCCCGGAACGTCCCGAGTGGCGGCGCGACCGTGGGAAAAACACGCACCCGGCGGCGGGGAGAGCCCGGACCGGCGCGGGGAGGGTCGGGTCGGGAGGACCCGGGGGTTTCACCGGGCGCACTCACCGCGGAGAAGTTGTGGGGCCCGCAGAGCTCGCCGCGGTACTTGCAGGAGAGCAGCATGTCCTCCAGCTGGTGACCCAGGCGGTCCATGAAGTCGGCGCTGATGCCCTCGTAGTGTCGCGGGGGTAAAAAGAGGCGAAAATCCGCCAGTTTGGCGAACCACCGGAGCCGCGCTTCGTCGCCGCTCAGCAGCTCGGTGAGCAAGGGGCGGGCGGTGCGGTTGGGCAGCAGCAAGCCGAGCCAGTGCCCCGCGTAGTAAAGGTCCCCCTTGGAGAGGCGGGGGAAGCGGAGGGGGTTGTTGTTGCAGAGGGTGACGGCGGGGAAGGGCAGCTGGCGGCTCCACTCGGTGCGCACCTGGGTGTGCGAGGGGAAGGAGAGCCAGTGCAGCAGGCGGTTGGAGGACCAGGAGAGCAGCAAGCCCAGCGCCGTGCAGAACGCCAGCACCCACAGCGCCCGCCGCGGCAGCGCCGCCCGCCGCGAGCACATGTGCCGCAGCCCGTGCAGCCGCGTGCGCAGCGGCGGCGCCCGGCGCCCCCGCGCCATCGGCGCTCCCCGCCGCCGCCGCCCCGGGATCAGTGCGAGCAGCGCCGCGCCATGCCGGGCCCCGCCGCTACCCGCGCCGCGGCCGGCAGCGGCCCCGAGCGGCGGGGGGAGCCGCCGCGGGCAGCCCGCCGCGCCGGCACCGAGCTCTCCGCCGGGCAGCAGTTCCGGCAGCGCGGCATGCCGGGCCCCGCTGCTGCTGCCGCCGCCGCTGCCGCCTCCCCCCCCCCCCCCCCCCTCCCCAACCCCCCCCCCCCCCCCCCCCGCCTCCCCGCGCCGCGGGGCGGCCGCACCCCGCGGGGGGCAGCGGGGCGGCCCTGCCCGTGAGCCGCCGGCTGAGCCTCCCGCCTGCCCGGTTGCGCCGCTCACATGCTGCGGCGACGATCCCGCTCCCCCCGCCCCGCCGGACCCTCGCCGGCACCGGGCGCCGCCCGCGGGAGCAAACGGCTCGGCGCGACCCGGGCCCCGCCGCGCACCCCCCCCCCCCCTCCCCCCTGGGACCTCCGGTGCTCCCCGACACCAACCGCCTTCCGAGCCCCGGCGAGCGCTCCGGGATCCTTCCCCCCCCCCCCACGCACACACACCCCGGTGCCGCTCCGCGGGGCGAGCGCTGCGGGACACCCCCGCTCCGGCGGCCGCCTAGTCCCGACCGGCGCCCGCCCGCCCCGCGCTCCGCCGGCCCCGGCCGCTCCCGGTGCCCCGGCCGGGATGCCGCTGCCCGCCGCTCCCCCGGGGAAAGCCCTCCGCCGGGCGCGCCCCGGCCGCGGGCGAGGAAGACGAGGAGGAGGAAGAGCGGAGCGAAGCTTTCCCGAGGTGCGAGTCCCGGCTGCGGCGGCGAGCCCCGCCGCTCCGCGCCTGCCGTGCTCGGGAGGCGGAGGGAGGGATGCTCGGCCCCGATCGCGCCGTTGCTTCACTGGAGTAGCCCCCTCCTCCCGCCCCCCCTCCCCATTTATCCCCCGGCGGAGCAGGGGGAGCCCGGTCCTGCTCGCAGCTCCCGGGGCCGCCGCTGCCGCCGGCCTGGGCCGGGGTTTGAGGAGCTCTCCCTGTCTCCCTCCTTCCCTCCCTCCCTCCCTCCCTCCCCTCCAGCCGGAGTTTGTTTTTCTCCTTTTCAGCATCCCCGAGGGGAAACATGATATCACAGACACCAGCAAAGCCTCCAGAAATACAGGCAAGGTTGGCAGCCTGCTGCTTGTAGCGGTTGTTTTCTGGGGAAAGTGGTTGCTTGGGTTTTTTTTTTTTGGAGGGGGGAGTTGCTTTTTGCTTTCCGTAGCAAAGCTGCTCAACGATCCTCCGCTTCCATGAAAGGTGAGTGGAAACACAGAGAAACACCTTTACCGAAGCATCACCTCTCTCCCCAACCCTTGCTACCCCGTTTGCCTGGGTCATGCCGAAGCCCACAGAGCCCTTTGGGGGACAGAGGGCTCAATTTGCCCTGCAGCAGACAACAAAAAAAGCCCCTTTTCCCCAACACCTTGGCGAGACGGCAGTAACTTGCAATATATGTTGGCATCTCGTCGGGTTTGCTTAGCTCTGATCTCTGAAAAGCAACTCGCTGTTACCTTCATTTTCATTTCGAATCGTACCAAGAAGCATTCCTGTAATTGTGCCCAATTAAGCTGTAAGTGGCGATAACTGCTTTGAATCCCCTCTGATATTTTTTTTTTCCCCTCTGAATTAATTTTCCATGTGCATTTTGATCCATTTTATATTTTTACCCGATAGATGGAGCCGTTACAGCCTGGTTATCTTCAGCCTCTTTTGTAGAGTTTCTTTTTTTCCTGTGGCAAAGCTGAAAACGTGCAGCAAACCCCGACTTGGTGGAAAGCCACCCCTAAAATCCCACTCCTGACCCAGGGCCCACAGGGAAAAATGTGTTTGCGGGCCCCTGAGCTCGTGCCCCGTCTCCTGTGCTGGCGTTGGCAGCAGCAGTGATTGACACAAACACGACGATGTGGGCTCACCTTTACTCCCTCAAATAACTTTGATCCCCGCTCGCAGCGTACTTGTGTCCACGCTCCACAGGAGTTTTACCGTTTTTTAGCACTGCTCCTACGCGTCACAGCCTTTCCAAACCCAGAAAGACGGGTGACCTTTCTTCAGCCGAATGGGAAAAGGCCAGAAGTCACTATATTTGTTACAACGCGGTATCTAGTAGCTCCCATCAAGCCTCTCAGCCTGGTTTCAAAGCAGATCTCAGCTTTTTTCCCGCTGCCTGTTGAAATCAGCGGGAGTTTTTCCCCTTGGCTCACTCACAGGATAATAAACATCCAAACTACTTCGCCACGAGGCGGTCTGAGATTGTTACACCCATGATATATTGACACAAACCCAAGGAAATAAAAGGCGCCTGACGATAAACGTCCTCAAATATTCCCTCCCTCACAAACCTCATCGCTCTCTTGCAGCAAAGACAGACTTGGATGGTGCCGGCTGCTCTGGGCTACGGGTTGTGCCTGGCTGGAGAAACACAGTGCAGCCCTAGACTTTGTCCACTTGCTTATTTTCAGCCTCTTCCCCTTTTCTAAAGGGTTTTTCACTCGGGTTTTTTGGGTGGGGGTAGCTTGGCAAAAGGGGATTGTAAAGGAAAGAATAGCAGGTTTGTGTGGAAAGCTGCTTTTTTTCCCTTAAATGCGCCTGCTCCAAATTATCTGCTCAAATTTCCCCGCCTGATTTATCACAGGGAAGTAAGTTTTCTTAATTAAAAAAAAACCAAAACAAAACAAAAACCAACTGATGGTAAATAGGAGTGGGATGGCCAAGACCAACTTCACCCTGAGATGAAATTCAAAAGCTTCCGCATGAAAACACTATGAAGACAAACCAGACAAAACCTGACCAGAAAATTCAAAGCTGGTGGGACATCTCGCCCTGCCCGGCCACCCACCCTTTGGAAACCATCTCCATTTTTCAAGTTAGATGAGAAAGCAGCTCCCGATACCCACTCACCCTGTGCACTCGCTTCATCAGAGTCCTGGTTAATTCTTTACGCAGCCAGAGCAGCTTAAAAGCTTGTTGGGCTTAATGCATGGAAGGAATAATAGAGCTGGAATCAATAAATATTGCTTATTAATCAACAAGTCACTTTTGAAAGTGTCCTTTGGGGTGGCTGAGTTTGCTACTTCTGTTGGAGAACAGAGCTGGGATGGAAAGCAAGCTGTACGGCAGAAATTCAGTGAATCACTTCGGGTGAATGCTGCCATTCTCCCCCCACAAGATGTAACCCGCGTGCCCCTGAAAGGTAGAGAAAAGACAAATATTCTGAAGTTTTTCTAAACCAAAAGCTTTTGAAACTTCATTTTACTTCAAACATCAACTCAGGTTAAGACAAAAAGGATTAAATAAAAGCTTTAAAAGCCCTGCAAAGTAAATCATAATACTTTGTTCCAGCTGGACCCTTTTATTATTATTATTTAATTCATCCCGTAAGGGAGCAAAAGGAGTGAAAGCTCAACCCCAAACACACTTCCCTCCGGATTCGCAGTGACTGGCAAGCTGAAACACCCACAAAACCCCCTGTTCACCGGAGCCCTGCAACCCCCTGGGAGAGCGAGGTGCTGAGTTAAAAGCTCAGGTCCACAAACGTGAATTTGGTGAAAGAGTTCCCGAGGTGGTCCAGGCTTGGCTGCAGTATCACTCCACCTCTGAGAACGGGAGTTAGTGTATCCCAGGGGATTGATGGGATTTATTCCGTTGCTCAGGTCTGCAGAGCAGTACCTGGTGGGCGAGTGGGCAGCAGATTTATCCCCGGTTTGGTGCCACGGTGATAGGGGCTGGTGGTGACACCGCGATTGCACCCAGGGCGTGCATCAGCTTTGCAATAGCTGCGCTATCATCTGCTTCATAGCAGTTTTAGTCCCTAGAAGCAGAAGCAAGATGACAGGGATAGGGATCAAAGGGTGCAGGGCTCTGATCTCCACCTTGCAGCGGTGGGTTTTGTGCTGTCAAAGCCCCTGAAAAACGAAAGGCTTGAGTTTAGCTTTCAGGAGCTCAAGCCAAAGAGAACGGGGCTCAGATACCGAAAGGCCAGTTGTCTCCAGGCAGGAGGTTGGTTGGGAAAGGGACCCCCCCCTTGCCCTGCACAGCAGCATCCCCCAGTGCTGCTGGAGATGCTGGTGCAGAAAGCGAAGGCTGAGCAGAGCTGGGCACCGCTGACTGAGCGCAGCTGCAAACCGCCGGCTCTGCTGGGCTGTGAGTCGGGCACCGACACCCGAGGAGCCGCCCGCCCGCCCCGGTGGGGCAGATCTCATGTCGCAGCCCCGCAGGTTGGTGCATCTTAAGAGAAAAACGGGCGCTCTCCTGCCTTCTGCAAACACCAGTCTTCCCAGACTAATTGTCCGCTTTGCCTACCCGCTGCAAAAAACAATTCCTGCCGAAGCCACCATGTTATGAGAAAGTCATAAAACACTTGGAAATAGGGGTTTCCATGGAAGCTGCCATCTCAGCCTCAATTCTATTACTGCTGCCTCAAATTCCATAGCATGTGCGAAACCCACCCCAGTGCGATCTGAGACCAGCGCAGCTTTGGGGAACCTGCAGGGTGCTGCCACCCCCCAAACTACGCCTTTATTCCGAAGGCGTTTTCTTTGGTTTTGTCGTATTTTCCTTGAAAGTAAATTATTGAGCTTCCAGCCGTGAAATTCTCCAAATTAATTGAGGATTCTCAGAACAGAACCCTCCTAGGTACAGCCTTGCACTACATCTGTTATAGGGATTTTTCTGGGTCTGCAGGGTTTTGGGGCTGTGTGTTTTTAACATAGGGGGTGAAATACTTCATCCGTAACAAAATATTGAAGGCACATAAATAACATGTCAGTAGCCTATTTCTTAATCTGCTGCATGCATTCTAGCACCAGCAGAGTAGTAAAATGGTTGGCATTTTACAAATCTGCTTTCAGATCCAGAAACTGGGAAACTTTTGATATCTCATTTTCCGCGCCTTGTGTGTGTATTAAAAAAAAGTCCCAAGAGAGATCAAACGAATGCCCAAGTGAGTAAAGATGCTGCTGCTCTTTTGGGGATTTCACTGGGACTTGCAGTGTGTGAAAAGCAAAGACAAGTGGGGTTTTCCAGGGCTATGCAGGAGGCTGCTGAGAGTTAATTGGAAAGACTTTAGGAGGAGCCACATCTCGGCTGGGGTGGGGGACCGGCCGTGACTCCCCTGTAGAGGTGTCCCATTTGCCTTTACAGCAGCTGGGACACACAGGATCATAGAATCATAGAACAGTCTCGGTTGGAAGAGACCTTCAAGATCATCGAGTCCAACCTTTGTCCTAGCTCTACCAATGCCACTAAACCATGTCCCCAAGTACAACACCTACCTGTCTCTCAAACACCTCCAGGGATGGTGACTCCACCACCTCCTGGACAGGCTGTTCCAACGCCTGACAGCCCTTTCAGTAAAGAAATTATTCATGATATCCAGCCTCAACCACCCCTGGTGGAGTCCCCCACCCCGCTCATTCGAAAGGAGTTAGTCCTCCTTCCCCTCAGTGTTTTGGAGGGGACACTGAGACACGTGGCTGGAAAGGGCTGGTCCATGGCCTTGACATACATTTGGAAACCAACCATAGATTTTGGAAGGTCCTGTGCAATGCCACATGTGACAGGGCTGTCCCATCTCCTGTCATTAGCAGAGTCTAGTTAAATTGTCATTTCCTGACATAACCATAATTCCCTTTCATTAAAGGAACAAAATGGTAATATATATATATGCATATATATATATGCCTGCATGTATACATATGTATATATATTTTTCTTCTGCAGGTAGGAAAGAGGAATGATTTTAATCTATTTTAAGCTTCTCAGCTGGCATCCTCCCAATTACCTCCTTTTTTTTTTTTTTCCTGTTTTCCATTTCACCACTGAAGAAAAGAGGAGAGGGAGTGAAACAAATGAAAATACCTCTGGATTTCTTAAGAACTAATTTTAACATGAAATCTTTTGAGCAAATTAAAAAGCAAAGTTCCCACAGCCTCTTACTATCAGTAAGTTCCTTTTCTGTTGCGCTCAATAAATCTGTCATCAAGCATGGGGCATCTTGTACCTACTGGTACCCTGGACACAAGGGAACATGGGGACACCCCACCTCCTGCTGCAATGCTCTCCATGCGTTCTGGTGGCCCTGTGACTACCATCCTGCTGGCCAGAGCTGTCAGGGCTGACCAAGAGCCTCCACTCCATCACTGGGTAGCCCCAAGGCTCGGCCAGCTGCAAAGTTTTAGCCCAGCCACGGTGACACACCACGTGGTCGTGCTGGGCAGGAGAGGGTCAGGCAGTACCCTGCGAGCTGGAGCAAATCACTGCTGCTCTGTCTGGGGGACTGCAAGAAAATGGAGAGAGGCAGCCAGAAGAGGAGGCTGCTGCCCGATACCCAAGGTTTCCCACATCAACTGGTCCGGCTGGAGTCATCCCGGATCCATCCAGCCCACTGTGAAGCACAGATATGAGAAAAGAGAAAGCAACGCCTTTAAAAAGGAGCCCTGCAAGACTGCAGGAAAGGAGGGGATGCATGAGACACGGCCAGAGGATGGATAAACTATTGCATCTTCAGGAGAGAAAAAAAAGAAAATTGAGTATTATCTCCTTTTTGGAGAGAGCCTGCATCATCTCTGAACTTAAGAACCTTGGGGTGGCTCTTCACGGCTGCAGCCGTTTTTTTTGTGTTGTCATTTAATTTTCTTTTTCTTTTGTTTTTCCCTCCTGTGCATAAAGGGCTGAAGTTTGCTTGGAGTCACCTGGCATGTCGCTGGGTGAGCTCCTGCTATTTTAGCTCATGTCTTTATTTCCGACGGGCTGCGCAGCGCGGGAGCAGGAGCGATGTTGTCGCTGCTTCACTTGGGTGTTTAATCACGCTCCAAAGCTTTTTACCGCTTTGTGTACACCGCCACAGGAGACATTCTGGCTTAATTAAAAAAGAATCTAGGGAAAGAAAAAAAATACTCCAAGCTCGCTTTACTATTCAAATCTGTCTAATGCAGTGCTTTGGTCCTGGGCTGTGTGGCCGTGAGCTGGTCCATACGGGGACTGGACGTGACCTACACCTTCACGTGTGGCAGTGAGGTGCAATACTGGGAAGTGTGGGAGGGAGATCCCAGCTCCCCTGTCTTGGGGGATGATTCTGGATCCTACGTGGGCATATGCCTGGAGGGTGCAAGTGGGTCTGGAGGCTCTTCTGGACCTCACCTGGCCTCAAAAGTCACATCCCAAGGAGCAATAGGACCTGGAAAATGGGAACCTGGAGCAGCCTGGTGGACATTTGGGGCTGAGAGTGGCACCAGCACATCAGCCCCTGCAGTCACGCCAGGGCCAGGAGGAGTCCTGGTGAATATTTCATGTCACCGCTGTCTGGAGAGAAAATTCGCCTGCTGTCTTAATTCCACCCTTCCTGCCTCTGCTGAAACCTTTTTCCTTGGGTTAAATTTACTGGACCTAGCAAATACAGAGGACAGCTGCTCTGTGTTTAGGTGCTGAAGGGGACTGAAAATTATATCTCTTCCAGGGAGTTTTGCCTCTAAATCAAATTAAGGGAGCAATTTCTGAAGTTAATGTTTATTCTTTGTCTTTCCTAGGTATTTCAAGACTCTTCTGGGAGCCAGGTGGGAAATAGCCCTTTCTCCTCTTAAACCTGTTGCTATTCTTTCAAATACAAGTGAAGGCAAAGAGGCTGCCACAGCCCCGTCCTTCATGGCAGCAGGGAGGGAAGCAGGAAAAGCCATGCTTCAAATGCTGAAATACGGGCACAGATCAGTTGGGATAAAAGGGGACGGTCACCCCTTGCATGAAGCAATATCAGCCTTTCATCCCGCAGCCCTGGAGCCATGTTTGGAGGCTACTTTATTTGCTGCTTGAGGGTCATCTGCTGGAAAGCAAGTATTTCACTCGCTGGGCCAGGTTGGGGTCTCCCCACAAAAGCCTTGGCCAGCATTTTAAGGATTAAGCAGCCTCGGAGTGGTCCCACAGCCAGGATCTGACCCAAAAGCTGCCAATGAAACCCTCCCATCCCTAAATCTATTTGCTGCTGGGAATGCTTTGTGGCACAAAGAATTACATGATAATTTGCTGCTGCAAAAATTCTAGTTTAGGGATTTTCTTCATTGGCTCTGCATGGACAGCAGCATCCAAGGTCTGCAGCATGAACGGTCACCTGGAGATAGATGTCTTGGTGACGGGGGAGAGGCACGTGCGTGGGCCGGTGTTTGGGAAGGGTGCGTGTCTCACATATGCATGCACACCCCCACACTTGCTCGCAGACCCGTGTGCTCTAGCTGAGCGCCGAGGTCACATTGGAAGAAATCAATAAATGCAATTATTATAAAAATTGCCGGTGTACCTGAGGGATGCGGCTGGAAGCACAGGAGGGCAAGTCTCCTGCAGATTCAGCTTTGACCTGACTCTGCTCCTGGCATGTTCACCCTGCGGCGCGGCAGAGCAAAGGCACACGGAGACTCCCAGGGCGACAGCGGCTGTTTGCGGGTATCAGGGGATTTTCAGTGATATTTCCCCAGGGAAACAAGCCCTTTCTGCACAAGGAAAAGACTCCCCCATGCCATCCAAAAAAAAAAAAAAAAGATGAATCCCCATCAAAAACTATTTCAAAGGAAACATTTTGACAGCTCCAAAGCTGCTCCAATTCCTTTCAAATTCAATGGGAATGTTCATAGAACCACAGAACAGTTTGGGTTGGAGGGGAGCTTAGAGGCCATCTAGTCCAGCCCCCTGCAGTGAGCAGGGACATCTTTAGCTGGATCAGGTTGCTCAGTGCCCTGTCCAGCCTGACCTTGAACGTTCCCAGCGATGGGGCTTCTACCACCACTCTGGGCAGCCTGCTCAAATTTTTCAGTATTACCAGGTTCATATTCAATGGGAATATTTCAGCACAGTGTCCTTTAGGTAATTCCCATCCGTGAAAATCCCAGGCCACTGCAAACTCTCCTGACACCAGCGGCTGCTGCAGAAGGGGATTTTGGGGGCTTTTTCCTTCTTTATGTGATTTGGCCAGTGGGTCAGTGCTAAAGGACTGTCCCCACTAATATTCCAGCTGGCCTTGGCAGGGGTGAGGCTGATCCGCAGGGACGCTGGGCAGGAGGCGAGCGGGGCTGGCTGGCGGGGCAGGTAAGTGCTACCTGCTGAGCTGCCAAACAGAAAGGATCCATCTAACATTTCTTTGGCAGGCTAATGGGTGA
This sequence comes from Leptosomus discolor, assembly GCF_034619465.1. Lineage (NCBI taxonomy): Eukaryota > Metazoa > Chordata > Aves > Leptosomiformes > Leptosomidae > Leptosomus > Leptosomus discolor. The sequence continues at coordinate 3,829,803 of NC_141415.1, forward strand.
CAGCAGTTGTGTGGGAAGACTAATGGAGAAAAGGTTTGATAAAATAGAAGCACCAGCCCTAAGTTTTTCAGATGCTTTTTTGCAGTTATATAATTTTAAAATGACATTGATTTAAAAAAAAAAAAAAAACCCACAACACTTGGAAACTTTGAACACTTAGGGCTGGATTCTGCTCTCGCTGTCAGCAGCGAAAGTTTGGGTCCCTCCCTATGAACTTCAGAGGAGTTTCAACACAGTTTCCCAGGAGAGGGAATGAGAAACAGGATTTGGCCCCGCACCCTTAATAGCCTCTCAACGCCACCGGTGCTGCACTGGGAAGAGAAAAGGAGCTGAGCCGTCACGCCCAGGGAAGTGTCTGCAGTTTGCATCCAGCCAATATTCCCTGTGCATGTCGTTACTATGCCGACCGGCATCACCGCAGGCCGGGATGCAGGAGGGGTTTGCACCTCGCAGGGATGCGGCACCGTTGGCCCCGCGGCGGGGTCCGTTTGCGGACACTGTCCCCCTTGCCGGTGCCTCTTGCTGGGCTGCGCAAAAGCCACCTCAGCAGTTCCTGAGGAGCTTTTGGGGATGCCTGGGGGAATTTTAGCTCCGTTTCCCTGCCCAGCTCTTCTGTATAGACCAGCATGTTTCCAGCACAGGCAGGCACAGCATGAAGGACAACAGGACCTGGCCCAGATCAAGCCTGGCCTCTCTCCTGGCCAGGATCCAGCCCCTGGCAAGCTGTCCCCTCTCCCATCCTAGCCAGTCGGGACGTTTTCATAAATACTTCCCTGTAGGCTCCAGCATCTCTCTCAGCTGATGGCTGGTGACTTTTTTTTATTAAAATTACCTGCTTTCTTCTTTAATATAATCCCGTGGGAAGCCAAAACAAAGAGAGCTCTTAGATGGGGAAAAACCCAAAGAAATGAAACTGCAGCAGAAAACAGGTTCCTCCAGGAGGGGTTTATGGACTGACTTTGCCCTGACACAAAGAAAGATGTTGTCAGAGTCAGTTTCCCTGAAGAAATGTTGTCAGTGCTTTTTGGGAAGGTTTGAATCCATTCTCTTACCACTCCAAGAGAAGTGGTTTTGCTCCAGGAATATAATGAGGCACAAAGGTGAAGTTTCCTGGACTTTTTTATTTTCCTCTATAGCAGTCCTCATAAATATTGCATACATTTATATTCATAATTTCTCTCTCCCACTCTCTCCTACTGTTAAAGTCACTGGATGTGGCTGGGTGAGCGCGAGGCGAGTGCACACCGTGCTTTGGTGCCTCTCTGAGCAATGGTTAATGGACTGGATGATTCTCCGAGATGGCATGAGTGTTTTTTTCTTGTCAAGGCTTTTTTGTCTCTGAGTTCATATTTGAAAACAATATACCTGAAGGTGTAAATCCTCTGTGGAGAATTGAGAAAGGTTGATTGTAAATGCACCTACCGAACACTTTCTGATCTCCTCTGTGCCCTCCTTTTGAGTAGTCCCCTCTGCTTTCTGCTTTATATCTGCAAGAGTATGAGTTGTTTTAACAACATCACATGAGGGTTTTTTTCAATGTTGCCATTAATCCTGTAAACAAGGTGCTCCAAGGAAGAAATTGCTCTTGTGCCAATGTACTAGGCTTTAAACTCTGGGGAACGAACACGTCCCCATCTTCTTTCCCTGCTTTCCCAGGATCAATTCCTTGGTGCCAGGAAAGGTGACGGCAGTCAAGTCTTCAAATAAAGGGGAATCAGCAGCTGGAAATCTACCAGTTTGCATATTGCACTCCAAAAACCTTCCACAAAACAGAGGAAAAGCAGGACTTTTTATTTTCCTTCCGGCTGCTTCTAAATATTAGTGCAGCATCCTCCTACGTTTCCCATTTAGCCACTGCAGATAGTGACATGTTAGGTTTATCACATCTCTGGGATGGACAGAAAGGGACTGAGACGAGACATTTCCATGTGGACACTAGAAAACCTTGAACATGTTCCTCACAGTGGGTGTTTTTCATGAAAACAGGGTTTCTTTTCTCACGTTCATTGACATCACATTATGCAGTAAGTCCCCAGGGAACTGCTCCCAGAATAATTGCACAAGACAAATAATCAGTATTTCCAATTTATTTTATTCTGCTCTTCCGGATGAAGTAATGTGGCGCTTCTTTGTGATAATTGGAAACACCTGATGCTGACATTAGAAAAAGAAGGAAGAATTCAAAGTACTGATCTTCAAGACAACTTCAAGGGAAAACCGGCATCTTGTGCTTGGAAAGCTTAGCCTGGGACAGCTTGCATTGTTCTCCACAAGCTCTCGTGCAGAGACACAGATTTTGGGCAGCAAAGCAGCACTGGGGTGCAAGCAATTTCTTGGGGAGGCATCGGCCCAGACCGGCCACCAGCTCGGCTGCAAGTCCAGGGGTTACAAATCTCCCTGCCAGTCCTGCTCGGTTAATCCCCCTTCTGCTTCTCCAGGGAAGTTTACTGTGATACTGTGTTATTGCTCCTTGGTGCTCAGCAAAAGGTTGGTTTGGACACCAGTACCACCAGCGTAGGCAGGGGAGGCCGATACAAACTAGGATCCCTTCTGAGAGCAGCCGGAGATTCTGGAGTGCGCCCAGAAATGTCAAACAAAATTAGCAGAGAGGGTTCAAACCGAGCAGAATAGTGCACTGCTCCACATCATGCACGGTGAGAAATCAGGTGAGGGCTCTCAACACAAAGATCCACCTCTGGCTTTGACAGACTGACCACAGGCTGACAGAGACTAGCAGAGTATTTTGGGGGAACAGTGTTACACGCTGTCCTTATTCTTATCCTCTTCCCCAGGCATATGTTTTTATCAGAGGCAGGGTATCGGAGAAGATGGTCTCTCCATCTGATTCAGTACAGCTACTCGCATAGTCTTGTGTTACGCTCCTGACAGCCTCCAGACAGCCTCCAGACTTTGCCAAGTGGGACATGCCTGAGTCCAACACTTCCCCTTAGGCTGCTGGAAAACAAATGGATTTCAGCTCAATGACAACACGGTAAAAACACAACGAACCGGCGTTTCCCTGCACTGCAAACTACGCGCGCAGGGACCTTCTCTGCACCTCTGAAGACGAGACCCACAGCGTTTGCCAAAGGCTGCTGTTCAGCTTGCAGCAGAGTGCACGGGAACTTGCATCGCTCCGCCGCCTCTTGGGAAGGAGCAGAGGGCGAGCACAGCTCCCGACACGCCTGCGACACCGCTCCCAGCAACAACTGTCCTGCATTTTACTCAGACTGGAAAGGGATTCACGGGCACGGGCATGAATGGCGAGTTTATGAATACCCCAGTATCACCCACGCTGTTTAGGCATTATAAAGATTTGTGTGCTTTTCGATTGATACCGTATCAAGATACATAATAGTGATTTTTTTTGAAAATGCCACAAATGAGCTGCTTGTTATGTGCTTAGAACTCAGCCAGTACCCAGAGCAATCACCCACCGCAGCCCAGTGAAAGCTTTCTGCTTTACTGGACTTACTGGACTACGGAGCTGGAGGAACAACGCTGCTCTGAGCAGCGTGCACCAGGCAGAGCGCAGAGCTTGTGCCGCATAGCAAACACCAGGGCGAGGAGTCAGAAATTGCTATTCTGAGCAAAAGCTGCACTCACCCAAACATCCCAGCACGATCGGTGCCGGGGGCAGACAGGATCGCGGCCGCAGCCCTGCCAGGGAGTCTGTCCTCAGACTCCTCGAGGGTTTGCATCCGCTCGACCTTCAGGATGCAGCAGCTCATAAACGAAACCCAGATGCTCTGCCTGGTCTAATCCGGCTGGATCTCCTCACGCAGGTCCCTTTAGACTTCTCTGACAGTGTAAAAGAGACTTTAAAGGTAATACAGGCCTAAAGCTATGTGAACTGGCCTCAGTGTGACCCATGATCATCTCATCTCCAATAGGTTTCTCTAGATAGGGACCAGATTCCCTTCTTGCTGGTGTAAATCTAATGCACCCACACGAGCTGGGTGGTGAAATTCAGATGAGCACATGGTCCAGAGCTACTATCATGAGTAACAGCTTCATGCATCTTAAAAGGGACTGAATCAGTTACCAGAATAACTCTGGGCTTCTATATCCAGGCAGTGGCATACCCGCCACAGATTCATCCATGTTTCCAGAGAGTAAGGTTTGTAGGCACACGCTGCGCTTGCTTTTATAATTATAATCTCTCCGTTGTCTTACAAAGAGTAGTTGCCTTAAGGGTGATAGTCTGAGCAAATTTCCCTGTTTGTTAAGAAAACAACACGGGCCTGATTCCGGGCTGACATCTCCCTATTGCTAGGCTGGATAAACACGCTGAACCCAGGAGCTTTATACACATCCTCAGCTGGTGGGGAGAGCGCTCGGAAGAAAGGTTGGTCAGTGAAGATTTAGCTTTAAGCGTTTGCTAGGGACGAACTTTTCAAAAATGAGATTTGATTGCCGGAGAACGACAAGTTGCTTCCCGCTGCTCTGCACTGGAGGGCTGGGGAAATCCACGCCGTGTTCGAGGCTGCATCTGCTGCTCCGGCAGCTGCAAAAACTGCAATGAATGCAGAGGGGCTGAGCAAAACAAGGCAAAGATGGCGATTTCCCCACCTACGGCAGGTACAACCTGGAACTGCTCTCCCAGAGAACCAAAGCCCTGAAACACCAAGAGAGACACCTGTGAACTGTGGGGCAGGTGTTTAAATAATTCAAAATCAACCCTTCTTTTTTTTTGGTTGCATAGTGCTGGGAGGATTGCCAGATCACTCCTTTGGAGGACTGTTAGGGATTACACCATGGCCTCGCTGAGTCAATGGTGAAACTCCCTTTTGCTTCCCCAGTATCAGTTTCACCCTATGGAAAGGTAGACACTAAACCACAGCTCAGCACAGCCCTAAGCACCCCAAGACCATTTGGCTTCAGCAAGTAATTTGGTGGCTCAGCCTTTCCAAAATCACGAGTTACATCCTGGCATTAGGATGCTTTACAAGGAGGTCTGGCATCACTAGGGATGGAGAAGAGCAGGCAGGGCTGGATGGGCATGTCGTGAATATAGCACCTATTTTAAAAATACTTCTAGTTTGGGATAAATGTGTTTGCGTGCACCAATGGACGGACACAGGCACTGCTTCTTGCTTTTGTGGAGCCCGGGTTTGGGAAACTCTCACACCTTCATGCGAACACGTTTGTGTGCCACGATAACCCAGGCTATAATTGTTGCTGCCTCTCTAACCTACAACCTGCTGCTGCTCCTGCCACGTGGGACCCTTTGCAGCGCAGACCCGTTCCAATGCCCGGTCCTTGTCACTGCAGGGATTGCCGCAGCCCCTGCACGGGAAGGGCTCTCAGGCACTCATTGCTTGATTGCCCACGGGAGCAGCTCTTAATTACACCTTCCCTTGCATTGCACAGGCATCCATACGCAGCGACTGGGGGAAACCCATTGCTTTTTCCCAGCCCATCCGTAGAGGAGAACCAAACAGCTCCGGGGAAGCAGGCAGCGTGTGGGGCTGGCATTCAGGATCAGCCCTTCTGGCCGGGCTGCCGGGAGCGGGGCATCTCCTCGAGCCACGTCTCACACTGGTAGACATGTGCTATCAGTGTAGTGGCTTTCAGGAGCAGTTTGCTACTTAGCCCCAGGAGGCTGGAGGTGGAAATGAGATGGATCAGAATCAAAGATTTACTTTACTTTCTGACTCTTTGTCATTTTCTTGTTTGCCTGATGTTTTCCCTGTGTTTGGTTAGAGCCCTTCAGTACCTAAAGAAGGTGTGACACACGGTCATAAATAATAGTTCAAACATTCTAAATAAATAGACGTAAGTCTTCTGAAATGCAAACTTTTATGTAACTGTATTACATCTGTGTGCATGCTGCTTTCAACGAGAAACCCCTGCCGAGAAACAGGACTGGCATGGGCTAGATTGGTATTTCCCGATCCACAATGGGAAGAGAGACTGCTCTGTCACCGGGAAATAAAACGGCAAGATCAAACACCAGAATATCTTGTCTTGCTTGAAAGTGAGCTGTTTCACACCATGCACTGATTTTTCAGGTAATAAAACCGGCTGCAGACTCAGAGTTGCATAACGTTAGACAAGGTGGTGCTGTCAAAGAAATATGAACTGGTTTTGGCAGTGGGACTGAATAGGGAGGGGGGTGCAGAGATCAGACCCCTCTGAAATGCTCGGTGGGATGCCCTGCCCAGGAGCAGATCTCCCTGGAAAAGGGGGATGACCCAGACAGGGTAAAACTAGTAGTCAATTTTCAGAGTCCAACTGGGAGCTGGTTGTGATACTAAAGACAGCTCTACTGATCTAGACTGAAACACCCCCAGCAATGCCCTGATGTTAGAGGCATTGCCAGCTGATCAAGTTTTCTATGGGATTTGACTTGCTGAGTCACTTCCATAGACAGCATCGTTTCTCTGTTGCGATGAGCATTTTTAACCCGCCTCCTCATCACGAGGAAGTCTATGTACCATCGGTGGCATCAACAGTTGCATTCGTGGAGGTCAAGTTCTTAAGACTGGGGCACTGAAGAAAAGCCAGTGGTGAGAGATGGCTTTTGCTTTGGGCACGGCCCAAGCAGGACCAGCTTGCAGCTTGGCTGGTGTTGGCAAAGTGGGAGCTGAGTTGACATTGTAGCTGGGAAAGCTGAGTTTCCTGGGCTTGGACCTGCTGCGACAGTGGGGACTGGCCAGGCCAGAGCACAGACCCCCAATGCCTTTGCAGAAAGGCAGGAGGCATGCTGCTAACCCAATTACATCGGGGTGAGAAGCTCAGGGGGGTGGTGAGACCAAATCGTTCACGCCAGGCGCAGGAAAGCACCGCAGTTGCCTTCCTCTGCAGCACGGCCGAGCAGGAGCTTGGTGTTACATCAGGGCAGACCCAATTAGCCAAGGGAAGCGCGTGCAATTAGCAGGCGCTGCTGGGTCATTCTGGTTGAGCTGTTTAACAACTGCAGCAAAGCCCTCTGTCAAGACAGCAAGGTTAAGCCCATTGAAAAAGGGCTGCTCACCTGGCACGTGAACGAGAAAATGCTGATGAAGAAAACCAGGTAGTGGTGAGGCAACGGGCTACATCACACCAGCAGCGGGCAAAACAGGGGCTGTGAAAAGCTGGCGGAGCCCAGGCTGTGCACAGTGAGCTTTTGGATGCCACCCACGCCCCCAAACTTCTTTGCTATCAGCCTTGCTCCAGGCACCAGCAAAGAGCAGGAGCCAGGGGAATGCAGGCAGAGCATCAGCCCTCTGCGTGCGTGTCCAAGGCCATCACATATCTTAGGAGCTGGAGTGGGTTGGGTCCAGCTAAGGGTAGTTGCCCAGCATCTCTTAGCACTTTTATATATACATATAATATATACCTAGGGAACTCTAGCAAGAAAAATAGCAGTTGCAATAAGAACATGAAGCTAAGTGCTGCCCTGCCGTGGTGTGCCCATAGCTGGCCTCTGCCCTGCATGGTAAAAACCAGTTTGGCTGGAAAACAAGCCAGGTGCCACTGAAATAAGTGAGAGGGAGGCTCAGAAAGAGGAGTTTCTCTATGATCCCCATGTTTTATCAGCATGACCAGAGCTTTTAGAGTAACTCAGAGAAACAGCTCTTTATTTCAGCCACCGTCACCGCAGGACTTGATGGACTCCCAGAGCGAAGCAGTGGAGATGGGACCAGCAAAGTCTGCACTGACACAATAAAAATATTGGTGACTTAAAGAAAGACAGTGACAAAGCAATCTCTGCAGGAGACAGAGCTCAGTCTCTCAGCCACTTTGGTAAAGGCTTGTTTAATTTAGTGCATGGTGGTTGAATTAAATATTTCTTGGCCTTATTAAAATAAAGATTTACTCCCCTTTCTATTATTCATGGGGCTGTACAATAAGTACCAGCCACTCGGAGTGTAATTAGCAAGGAATTATTTACAAAGATGAGAAACTGTTACTAAACCCAAGCAAATAGTGTCTCCATGCTCTCCTGGAGTGGCCTGGCAGCGGGACAGCTGCACGACACGACCCATCGGGGCAGCACCTCTGCAAGCAAGAGTAATGATGCCTTCAGAGGCAGGCATGGGAGTAACTCATGGAAACAGCAAACATGCGAACTGTCAGCATGATTCACTGAGTAATTATAGAATAATACAGTGTAAACTATTAGGAGATAATAACAATAAGTCAGGATTGACTTGTCTCCTTTAAAACTTCAGGCTGCCTCCTAGTTATTTGTTATCTCTCAGAGCCTGCTGCACGCATGAGAGGAGAGCTGAAAGGTGCTGCTGCGCGGGAGCTTGCGCAGGCGCCTTCTTCTGCAGGCTTTGACAGCAGCAAACTTCTGAAGGTGGAGCCCATAAATCACCTGGGCTGATGCCTTTGCCAAAGGTAGATGTTTGCTGGAGGCATCTGGAGAAATGGTTGTGGCAAGGACAGTGCTGGGGCATCTCTGGTAGGACAGGGAGTGACAGGGGGTATCAGTTCTTGTGCTGTAGGACAGATGACGCTGTGGGTCAGGAAGGAGTTTCATCTGAATTTTTTTACAAAGGCATCTGTAATGTTCCCGGGGTGTATTTGCTAAGGTTTGGTTTATTTTGGATAAAACTGAACCCAGACATCAGCTAAGGAGGCAGCTGAAATCAGCTCCCGTCAATCCCAACACCACATTTTGATAGCATTGACACGTTTTGTTTCAATTTTGAAATTTAACATTTTTTCCTTCCCAAATAGTCATTTGGTTCATTTAAATATATATATATTTTTTTTTTTTTTTTTTTTTTTAGAAAAGGCACTTTAGACTGCAACTTTCTACTCTGAAAACGGCAAATGGAGCATTGAAACAACTGCGAGCTCTGCCGCTGCCTCTCTCTGTGCCAGCTGCCTTTGGGGTGGGATAGTTGTCAGCTCCAGCCCTCACTACAAACCACTTTAGCTAGATGAATGACATTTTTGAGTGAAAAAGCTTAATCCAAACATCCTCAGTTGGCAGGTCTTTGTATTGCTTTGCTGAATCTCACTGACTATGGAAAAACACCTGTTCCAGAAAGGTTTTTACAATGGCCAATGCCTGAACAACCTCTTGCCTTTAAAGTGTGGATCCATGTGGGGCTCCGGGGGAGCAGTCACTCCTCTCGTAAGTAGGGGCTGAGGATTAGATGTGAATGTGGGGTGCAGATCTGCATGCGTGTGCAGACACACATGCACATGCACATACGTGTGCAGAGCCACGTGCTTCTGCAGGGTGTGAGGCCAGGCAGGCCGAGGGCGCTCAGGGTCCGGCAGCTCATTCTGCCTGCCCAGCACCAGCAGATACACTCATGCATGGTGTAGGGTCATACGTCTCTGGAACAGGATGGCATAAGTTTAATTCTGTTTCAAGGAATGACCAAAATCCTACCTTGTTTGGTAAATCAGGCCACAAAAAGCCCCTTGTTTGGGTATGCCAAGCGAAAAAACAGTAGACAGCTTAAGAAGATATCCTGAAACATGTCTCCAAAGACATGCCAGCAGGACAAGGGTGGTGACTGAGACCAACATTTTGTTGGCTAATAGCCATAGACGACGTTTGGCAGGTGGTGCATAGACATTTTGGGTACCACACGTCCCCTCTGGGAGAGGCTCAGCTGGCAAAACACTTGTCACAAGAAGGCTCACCCCTGCCGGCAGCGCGGTACTGCTGTGCTGGAGATCCCCGTGTCAACACTCAATCCATCACAGCGGTTCGTTATTAGGGCAGGAGAGCAAGTGGCAGGCGTAACCGTGCTTCGCCATTGATCAGGAGGTGACACAGCAGGAACAGCTGTCCGTCAGCTTGAAACTCAATTATCCAAGCTACAGCTCTCCTCTGTATAGGTGTAATCAGCTCCGTACATGTTGTGTCACGCATTCACCTACCGGTTATCACCCTCTGTCATGCACTTTCCAGACAGCTCATTACTTACGCATACACTAGGCAGATATCCTTCCCCTTGGTGGGACCTGCAGTGCTCCTGACGGATGCCAAACCCTCTTCCCACATTGAAGGGCATTCTATGGACAGGGAAGCAGCGGGTGGTGCTGCTTGCAAGGACTTGGAAAGAAGGCGGCAGCACGGACCTGGGAGAAACCCTACAACCCTTGCAACCTTTGGTTATAAAAGCCTGTGGGATCTGCGATTGAGACCTGGAGGCTCTGCTCTGCACTTGACAGCGGCTCTAAAATGGGGAAAAAGTAGGCATGGCCTGTTTATTTTTTTCGCTCCATCATGGTATTTCCAGGAAAATGACTCTAGGCAAGTTTGCAGCTTGTATTCACAGTTGAATTCTTTGGTGGCAAGAGCAATGAGCAATGATTTTTGTTCTCTGGGCTTCAATACTCATAACATTTCCATTTTTATGGTATTTGATTATGTATTAGACATTTAAGATGCATTTATAATATTAAACTCTCAAAAGAGGCCACTCCTAAAACAGCTCTGTTTGCCTAGTTAAAATGCGACTCTCGCTGTTGTCTGTACCTCAAGTGGTCTGAGTTGATGAATCAAAGATCTGAAATGCTAAAACAAAAGTATATATAAAAAACCCCCACAGCGGGGGAAAAGCCTTCCTTCCTAACAAATGACCTGTGCTGTAACATCAGCCACTTACTCATTTGTCAAAGCGGCGCGGTTCTGCTCAGCTGCACCGAAAGTTGTAATTTGCAAATCTGAATCCAATTTGATGCTTTGTCATCTTGTGACACCGCGGCGGGGGGAGGAGGTGACTCAGTGCCGCTCGCACCATGCGGCTGGTGGGAGCTGTGCTGCCCTTCCCTGGGGTCCCACAGTCAGGATGGGGCCATGCAGGGGTGATGCACCCAGCACCCCGGGTTGTGGGGCTCTTTTGAGATCTGGCAAGAAAAGGAAAGCACCGAGCAGGTTGTTCCACAACTGGAAAGAGCCAAAAGAGGTGAAGGGGTTTGCTTAAGACCCTAGTGTGAGTCCAACTAAACACAGAGCCTGGAGCATCACCAGCGTTTCCTCATCCCCAGCCGGTGGCTGAGCCATTTGATCATGCTGACCCTCCCCTGCCCTCCAGGCTGGTTTGGACCTTCATTAATTGCTCAGTCTCTGTCTGGTCTGTAAGTTATTATTTTGTTTGTGTTGCAGAGGCAGCTCAAGATCCTACTGGAGGACACGGACCTCTCGGTGCTGGGTGCCGCCCACGCGTCTAACGAGGAAAGAGTTGTGACAGCGCAAGGGTCTAAACAGAGACTGCAGAAGTCAGATGGCTGTCACAAACACAGGGGAGAGTGAATGGCCGTCACGCAATACAACACAAAACTGTCCCAAAATCAAGGGTCAAGAATCTCAGATTGCTCCAAACTGCTCCCTGCCGCCTCCTCTTGTCTCTCATTATCTGCTAGAGGGGATAAGGATGTCATCTCCTTACACAGTATTTCCTCATGTTTGCGAAATGTTTGACACAACCACGGTGAGAACTGTAGAAAAAACTTGGGAGATAACAATAACTGTCTTTTTTTTTTCCCCTAACAAGCACATGAGGCCTGAGAACCAACACCGCGCGTAATGACAGAGCCAAGGTAGTAAATCCCCTTTCTTTGAACGAGCTCTGTCCACCCTTGCCTGGTACAGGCAGGAGTCTTCCTGAAAGCAGTGTGAAATCATGAAAATAAAGACAGTATCATAACGAACATGAGAGGTGACGAGTGGAAATGATGAATGAAGAGCACAAAGCGTAGCTTTGCTTCCTCATATCCAAAGCATTTCACTGTGCAGCTTTAATGAAATTCTCTTGGTTTTTTCCAGCTTTGTACTACGTACGTGTACCATCCTCAGGTTTGCATGTACCCGTACAAGCAGTAACCAAGACCAGACGCACAAGTGTGTGACTCCAGCAGCGATGCCAGAGGAACCCCAGGTTGTTCACACCCCGCTGTTTGTGCCGCTACGCGCAGGCTGAAGGCAGTGTAGTTATCTCAATACACATGTGTTATTTTGCTAGGCAGTGCGGGATCTTAATGTATGTACACTATAATTACTTTTAGTTGCTCCCTTCTCTTTTACTGTAATTTGCTTGCTAATTATCGTTACAGAATCTTAACTCAGTTGTTCCCATTAATCTTAAATTAATTATAAGGTAGTCCATACTAATTTAACACCAGGGTTGTTTTTTTTTCTTTTAATCACATGTTTTTAGCCTTGTTGTCGATGTGCTAGAAACAGTCGTTTTGGAAGAGCAGCTCTGTCCTGAAACGTGATGTTGGAGAAGACACGTCGTGCAGCCCAGGGGTGTCCTCTTCTCTTTCAAGTATTTGGGACTAAACAGGCTTCATCTGCCATGAGAAAAGAGCTGCTTTCCCATCTGCTCCCTGGTTCGTGCAGAGACCACATGGAATTCTTTCATTTTCAGGTGCTGCAAGGGTTTGACACATGCCTGTCAGATGACCAGCCTCAGGAGGTAAGGAGGTAGGTTGGGCTCCCACCTCCCAGAGGTTCCCTTGCAAATCCCCATCTCACTTAAGCATCGTATTAATGGTGCACGAACTTAAAAGGACGCATCAGCCTGCTGGTCTTGAGGCACTAATGGGAGAAAAAAACCCTCTTCTAATGATCTACACCCCAGGGGACTGAATATTTACCGAGCTTCCAGTGAGAAACATTTCTATTCCTGGTTAGCTGTTAGGGGACCAATATTTCTGGATGAAGGATTTATAGGAATGCCTGTTTCAACAAGACTGAAGGTTTAAAGCTGTATTATTGCACCATTATATCTCAGCTGAGTAACAAGCTTTGGCTGAGACTTTCTTTGGTGAAGATTGTGACTCGGTGACACCAAGGTTTTTACTGAATTCATGTCAGTCAGTAGTTTTTCTCACAAATAAAAACATCCTCAGACCCTCCCCTGAGTTGACGCCCTTCCCTTGAGTTATCGTCAGAGTAAGTGGCTCCATGTGACCCCGCTGCTCTTGTCTCCCAGCCAAACATCAACGGACCAGCAGGCTTTAGGGTAGGACACGCATCCTCCCTCCGCAATCAGTACAGCTCCAGCTCATACTCCAGGGGAGATTAGGAAGCCACGGTGACTTGCCCACGTGCAATTGTGTTCCCCCAAATGACATGTCTAAATTTTTATGATGAAGTATTTTGGCCTTTTCAAAATGTCATGCAAGAGACATGCTGAAAACTGGAGGAGCTGTTTTCTCTAAGTCCAAACAGGATGCCAGAGCCATCAAAAAACCATTTTGCCTACATTTTTTTCAGAATTGTCTACGAATTGGACAAAATACTACTTTTCCAGAGCTCCACTCCTGCTTTCAGTGCATTTGGAATAAAGCACTGCATCAAGTTTGCTGAAAATGCTGATATAATCAGTAAAGTCCTGCAAAACGCTTCTATTTCAGAGCACTCACGTTTGTCTTTCTTTGCAATACGATTGTGTCAGATAAACTTTGACAAATTCTGCTGTCCTTCACGTCATGGCTAGTTTTTATGCCCCAAGCATTTTCTGTGTACTACCGAAATGCCAAATAACAGACGGTGCCGGAGCTGAGACCCCACGTGTCCTACAAGGACAGAGGAGCTCCAGCACTAGGTCAGACAGCACAGGACGAGATCCTCTGCAAACACGTAGAAATGGGACCGTCCTCTGTCCGGTGGTGTTGAGTGACCATCAGACAGAGAGTAACAGCTGCCTACAGCCAGCTAAAGAGAGGTGACCGAAGGAACAGTGAAGCAGCTCTGATCTATAATAGATATAAAACCATAGGATGCCTGAAGGCTCAAATAATATCGACTTATTTATAGACTAAGCAGGAACATGAAGGGATTGGGGGGAGGATGAGGCTTTGTCAATGGGTTTAAATTAGATGTTTTCTAATGCCATTACGAATTTTGTTTTGGTTTGTTTTTTTCTCCTAATTTTGGAGAGCTGCTGCTCTCATGCAACCCTTGGTTAGGGCGAGCGCGAGATCAGGACGGTGCCGTGCTGAGGAGTTTTGTGCCTCAGGAACACTCTTATCTGAGAGCTGACACTCACTTTGATGGCAGCCACACGTTGCGGTTTTCTGTCTCATGGAGGAAAATCGCTTTGGTTTTTGGAGGGGAATGCCAAGGACCACCTGCCTGGCAATGTCCCTGACCCCCAAACCTGGGCGAGTGGCACACCAGGCTCTGTGGGTGGCTCGCAGCAGCGCAGAGGCGGGCAAGCAGCAGGGTGGGATTTCAGGGAGCTCGCTTTCCTGACAGCTGAGGAACTGAGCCATGACAACTCGATTGCAGGATATTATGAAGTCTGAGTACTTCCCTCTTTAAATCTCTTCTGGCTCCAGTGAAATGTTTTATTATGAAGACGCTCCAGTAACACATTCAGAGGGCAATTGTGTTTCCTCCGGAGTTTTTCTGAGAGATACAAATATATCACGGGAAATACCATATATATAATCTACAATATTTTTCTCTTTTTCCCTGAAGTCCTCAGCGTGCCTCTGTACCTTTGGGGCCACGGAGGACTTGCTGTTGCCAATAATTTCTCAGCATCTTCCTCTGAAGGTTGCAATGGGACGTGGGAGAGTTAGACACAAAGCTCAGCTTTTAAAAACACTCTACTGGGGAATGGCCTTGCTCTGTGTAAGTGCCTGGTTATAAGTGCAGGGATACTCACCCCTCTCCTCAGCAGAGCCAGCTGGGATCCAACTAGCACTTCATTTAGAAGAAATGAGGGGTTGTGGCAATGCTACTTGCAAGGCGTGCACAGGAGCCTCGAGCCCCGGCGAAGGCAAGCTGTGGTGATCCCGGGGCCGGAGGGTTAACACCATGAGCAGCCCATAAAACCCCCCTTGCTTTCCCTGACTGCCAATGCACAGAATGCAAATCTACCCACCTGTTACCGTTGGAGCATAAATAGAGGCTCAAGGACATTCATGCTGCTTCCCGCTAGCTAAACTGTCCCTCAGGAAGCTCTCGATTAGCCTCCTGTCTCTGAGCCTTCACTTAATACAGTCCTTGTTAAAAGATACTGCCAGAGCATTCTGATTCTGGGTGCTTAGAAACACATAAAGGGTCAGTAAAAACATAGGCCTGCTTGCTAAACTGTGATGATGGGGGGAAGGAGAAAGGCTGAGCAGGCAGGGGAGAGGGCTGGGCTCCCGTTTGACACGTGCTGCTCACTCCAGCATCCCCAGGGCACTGCCACCTTTCTGTTTCTTTCCAGAAATTTTCCTCTGGGCTAAAAGTTCATTTCAGAGCTAATCAACAGAGCAGATGACATGTCCCTGGGGACCTGTGTCCAAGGGAAGCTCATCTCCTGCCTGCCACGGGGCTGCTGGGTGAGGGTGGCACTGCCATGCCTGGTGGGCCAGGATGTTGCCTTGGCCAAGCTGCAGCTGGAGAAACTCTGCATGAGCAGCAGGATCAGGATGAGCGGATCCAGGTGAGGTGCTTTCCGTGCACCCATGAAAACATGGGACTTTGTCCCCCTTTTGTTTTCTGCATCACCTTTCCAAGTGCTTACTCTCCTCAGCCTGCCTTGCTTGGGGGCCACGTCGGGCACCAGCGTAGGTCGTTTGCATTAAAACCCAGGCTGAGGTTAGGTGGCAAATGAGCACAAGCTTTCAGGGTCACGGTTTCGAGCTGAGATTCTTACTGTCTCCAAATGACCATTTCAAAGACCGTTTTAGCACTTTCTCTTCATTCCCACTATTACCTGTGTTTGGTTTTTAGCCACTAAAAGCGCTCTGCATGTGTTTGTGCCCATCTCTGTGTTGTGCTGTGCTGTGTGGGGGTGTGTTTGACTCAAGCGGTGTCTCTGGATACTATTCTAAAGCAAGCAATAATAAATAAGTCTACACCACGCTGTGCTAATTAGGGAGCACGGCTGACAGCATATTGGACGCCCTCGTTTCAAGACAGCCTGAGATGAGGGCCTTCCACAACTCCTGTCTATAATGGGAATCCACCAGGCCATAAGTCTGGGCTAAAAATAGCCATCATAATTAAAAACAGAATTCAAGGCAGAAGCATAGGTATCACAGGCAGATGTACCACCTTGTAAACACAATATTTAAACACCTAATAAGCATTCAGTGTACCACCAAGAAAGAAGTTAGGAGAAGGTCAGTCCTCCTTCTACTAGTCATGCAGAGAAACAGAACGTATTTGATTTGTTCAATATATGTCAGATCTTCAATCGGACCTTCATTTTTCTTTAACATTTATCATAAAATGCTTTGCAAAAGAAAGGCTGGCTCTGGCAATACATCTGTAGCAAAAACCTCTTTGTGCCCTTTTTACTCAGAGTTTCTGTTTGAGATGTTCCTTGGAGGAGCTCTGCCAGGAGAAGAGCAATGAGGTTTGAGGCCAGTCACGCCCTGACCAAGAGCTGGGACCAAGGACTCTCCATAAACGAGTGGTAATAAATGTGAATGCTCAAGCCAGCGGGGAAGAGTATCACTATTTGCCACTCCATGCTATTGAGTAGAGAAGCACATCGTGGCCTCAGTCCTACCCAGGCTGTGCTAAATAAGAAGTCTTTTTTTTTTTTTTTTTTTCTCTGAGACCAGAATTCTATCTGCTGCACAAAGCCCTTCCCATAGGGACACACTGCGAGGCTTTTGGGGACAGAAATCACCTTTTTCTCCTGTTGACCTCTTGCCTTTGAGGAATCTGAGCTGCCTGGATCTATGTCAGTGCTTTTCTCACCTTCAGGCACGCAGGCATTGCAGAATCTGCCTCTGTGTGCAGTCAGCAATCCCCCACGGAGCGAAACCGCTCCGCTGTCATTGTCCAGACAGTGCTAAGGACCACAGGCTCCCTCCAGCCCAGGGTGACAATTTTTGGCACCATGCACTTGGAGACTGCTTTGCGCCCTGTTGGACTTTCTAGCCAGTAAATTCACCCGGACAGGACCCTGTGCTCTTTTCAGTGGCTTCTCTCTGTCCCAGCATTGCACCAACCTGGGCTGCGGGCAGCAAAGCAGCACTGCTGCCTTTGTAGCCATGACCCCAGGAGAAGGAGAAGCATTTTGACATTCTCCTATGAGCTCAACTGGGGCAGGGAAATCTGCTAAAAAGCCAACGTCTTGGGTTTTTTCTTACTGAATCCCCACAGTGTCAAGGTCACTCTACTTCTTTAATTGGGGGCTAGGAAAAAGGGAAGACTCCAGATCCAAAAGGTACAGCCTCCTCACTGCCTGCCCAGAGTCCTGCAGATACGAAGCCAGCTTGTTCGTGGGGCAGCCTGGTGCATAGTGATTAGACCACAGCACAAACAAGTCTGGAAATGATGAGTATTGACTTGGGAGAAGTCCAGGAGCAGAGAGACTTCTAGTAAATATTACCCTGAACCTCAGGACTTGGCTCCATTTTCGTGTCTTGTCCTTGATGTACAAGCCTGGGGCGGCGTGCCTGCTGGATGCATTGGATCGATGTTACTCCCAGGCTGTAACTGTCTCAAGGTTTGCAGGAGCGGGCTGCATGCAGAACCGGGGTGCAATGGCTGAAGGAAGGGAAAGGGGATGCTTTGCTTCCCAGCTTACCCCTATTAATTTGCTGATGCTCTCAGTTTGGGGTTCCTCAGCTGCTACTACTCATTAAATTTGCTTTGGGTGGATTTAGGACTCATTTAAAGACAATGAGAAAGGGGAGATGCACTGAAGTCAGTGGAATTACACACGAAGAGCACAGCAGAGATGCTGGTCCTGGCCCACTGTGCCCATGGTTACACGTCTTCATCAAAGTGACATTTCTCACCGCTCACGGAGGGAACAGCTATTATCTCGCTGTCTGCTGCTAATGAACTTCACCACAGTGAGCAAAGTCCTTTGGTGGGCATGACTGGCGCTGCTCGTTCCAATTAAAAATGCACAATTAACATCTCACGCCATCCTCTCCAGCAGAACAACTGTCAGAAAATGTCCCTGATCCTTTCTGTCGCAGGGTGGCCCTTGTGCTGTCAATTGTCCCTGTGCTTGGCACACTGTTAAAAACCTGGGGGTTAGCCCCGGGTGGCTTGGCTACCTCCCACCTCACAGGCTGGGTGACGCACCCATCACATGCCGCAAAGCACAGGGGAAATCAGAGCTGGGGATGTTTCAGCTGAGAGTGGAGACAGCTTCCAAAAACCATAATGAGGAGTTATGGGGAGTCAGTCACTTCTGAGATGAACAGCAGCACGTCAGAGGGACACCATAAGTGCTTAGTAGATCTTGTAATCAGCATTGCCCAGAGGTGGCTTCATCCTCAGAGGACTTGTCCTTTTCTCTCTTTTTTGTTCCCCTCTGGGAATAAGAATTGATATTCCGTCATTTCATCTGGATGTGTTAACATCCTGACAAGGGCTGGGAAGGCTCAGGGAAGAAATAACAATTGCTGATTTTTCTCCACCTGGGCTGAGCTCTGTCCTTGCTTCAGCAGGAGTGGGTCTGTGTGCATGTCCTTGGGTGTGTGCACAGATGTCTGTCTGTGGGGCTGTAGATGGACAGGGTGGGCTCCAGCTGCCCAAACATGGCACCTAGCAATGTTCAGCATGCCCCAAGGCATCCCAGGCAGGCATGGGACTGCCTGATCACACACAGGACCTACAGAGGCCGGAGGCCAGGAGGGATCTGAAACAGACCCTGGATATCTGCAACGGCATCAAACACTTATGTGAAGGCTACTGAATCCTGCCCAGCTGACTAGGGAGTATGAAAACCTTCCAAGAATGATACAGGAGATGGAAATCTCCACTGGAGTAGCAGGAAGAATTGCTGTTTTCCCTTGACTCTCTCTTTCATCCATAAAGAAATGCAAATACCAAAGCATGCTCAAAAAGGAAAGCCTGCAGAGAGAGTAGTGGCACTGCCCCGGGAGGGGGAGAAGGAGAAGAAGAGCTGCTCTGAGATGCTGTCGGCCTGTTACTGCTAACTCTGAGAATTAAAGAACCTGTGAAGAATCAGACCCAGAATGGCAGACAAATTAATAACATAAAGAGGTAAAGAGGGAACAGGGTCTCTGATGCAGAGAGACACATGCGTGTAACCCGCATATACAAGGAAAAAGGAACAAAAGTTCAGAGTCCTTGAGAAATGTGTTTTCTCTATAAAATGAGGCACCGTAGGCTGCCACTGTTTCACTCTCTACATAACCTGAAATAAAATGTCTCCTTAAATAAAAATCAACTGTAGATGCGTGTGTGTTTCTGTGTGTCCTGAGAGGCAGAACAAGAACATTTTCCTCACCGGGGTGGGGAGAAGGCAGCAATGAATTTTCTGCAAATGTTCTTTCACCTTTTCAAACGATTTTGCTTTGTTTGGGCGAGGGTCCATTTTGGATGTCCATCCACTAGCTGTTCTAACAAAGGAATTTTAACAGCCCAAAACTTGTCGCCGCTGCTTTTACCTGGCAGCCAGAACCTCCGCAGTTCATGCTGGGGCGTTTCTAGCTTGGAGTTGAGGATAGAGTTGGTCAGAAGAGAAGCCAAT
Organism: Leptosomus discolor; assembly: GCF_034619465.1. NCBI lineage: Eukaryota > Metazoa > Chordata > Aves > Leptosomiformes > Leptosomidae > Leptosomus > Leptosomus discolor. Next base: position 3,849,182 of record NC_141415.1, read on the forward strand.
CTGAGCCTGAAATACTTAATTTGAAATATCTTAGTGATGACTCCCTCTAACCATATTCAAAACAATTCACTACCAACAGCATTTGGCTGAACTGACTCATATTGCAGGACTGGGATTTTCAAAGACACATGGTCCCCTGTCCTGGGTTACAGTGTAAAATGTGCCAAAAGGAAAAAAAGAAAGTATTCTATGACCATCTTCAGGAGCTGTTGAGACCAGGTGGGGCGGTGCTCCCTGCCTCCCCCCTCTGGACTATCTCCTGTTCATGGCCACAGCAACTCCTGGACTATCTCCTGTTCATGGCCCATCAAGGAACTGCCTCACGACTCCCCATCCCATGGTGAGATGCTCCGCCTGGGGGGAAGGAGCCAAGCAGTCCATGCCAAATAAAAACTGAGATCTCCAACACCCTAGCAGCCTTCTTCCACTGGATTCCCAGAGGAGTTTTTCCCCCCACTGGAGTTCCAGAGGACAAGAGCTACCTACCTACCACTGGACATTCGGAGGAAGACCAGACTCTTTTACCTGATCGCTGCTTCCACAGAACTACACCCATCACTTCAGGAGGACTGCAGCCAGCATCTTATCGGACTGCTACTGCCACCCTAACAGGGGGTCAGGTTGTATTTCTGACTCTGTCAGTGTAAACCAGTGGGTTGTCTGGTTTTTCCCTGCCTTGTGTTATATTATATATATATATTAGTAAAGAACTGTTATTCCTATTCCCCATATCTTTGCCTAAAGGCCTGTTAATTTCAAAATTATAATAATTTGGAGGGAAGGGGGTTGCACTTTCCATTTCAAGGGAGGCTCCTGCCTTCCTCCCCAGACACCTGTCTTTCAAACCAAGACATCCCCCCATTTTTTTCTGCAGGTCTGGTACACTGGCATTTTAAAGCCCTGCAAAAACATGGAAATCTTTGAAGTTGGTGAAATTCCTGAACTCAAGAGCAACTGCAACATCAGGGCTTATGAAGCACTAGATACAGGAGCTAGAAGGAACTAGTCACAGCCCTCGAAGCTGGTGGAGATCAAGTTGGGAAGGCTTTGGCTACTGGTAATCATGATGCAATCAAAGCAAGCCCTGACTCTGCATGGAGGCAAAGAGATCACTCTCAGATTTCCTGCTAGAAACCTCAAGACGCAGCTGTAGATACAACCCTTCTCTGATGTCTGAAGTCAGACTTTTTAAGCTTAAAAGGAGAAAAATAGGTAAAACTAGTATTTCCTTTGGAGTTACTGTCTATTATCACGTACCATTCCCTGAGGGCTGAAAACAGAAGATACCACTTCATCAGCAGAGCTAAAGATCTTCCCTGTGCTGCCTTTATTTCTTTGCACTTGGCCCCCAAGTAAAGCACAGCGAGGGCTACAAGGAAGGCATTTCCTTCTCCATGGATTCACCCCTTGCTCACACAGGTATACACTCATGCACCCGCATGCACACACAGCTCTTTCTTCCATCTCTCATCCATAGCCCATGATTTATTCATTCATAGATACTCATGTGGGATGTTTACGGGAAAGGTTGAGTTCAGCATTTTGGCAGCTTTACCAGAAAGGTGAATTTATTCAGGCTGATAAGCTGCAACTAAACATTCACCTTGTGCTCCAGGTCCCTTGAGATAACTTAATGTCTTTAGGAAAAAGGTGCTGAGGAAGCCCATAAGAAGAGGTTGCTCCTCTTGAGTAAAGCTACTTGGCTCAGCATCAGGCAAGCGCTGCACCAGCACATCAGGTTCATGCTGTCCACCCACTGGGGAGACAACTGAGCTCCTTGAACAACAGAACAACCTCCAACCACCTCCAAGGGTGCAGGACCAGTGGCTTTCCGGGTGCAGTAGACAGGTGACGGTGAATGCCAATGCTACATTGGTACATGGCTCTGTGTACACCGCTGGAGACCTTCAGACACGAATGTTATGGATCTCTCTACACCCAAGGACAGCAATGCCTTGAAATGCACTGCTGGATCTCATTGCTGTTATGTTGCCTTCCCCAGAGGTGGAGGGAAATACAGAATCACATTCATAGGATGTCTCCAAATCACACCCTTAGCTTTTCCAAGGGGACAGGATTCACTTGCCGTTCTTTACTCCTACCAAGAGGTGGCATTAGGCAATTCTGTATGGGCCTCAGCAAGTAAGAAACCCTGAATTTTAATTTCCACCAGTCAGTGACACACGTAGTCTCTCCACTGCGTATAGCGTGAGCGAAGTTCCTGGACTGGAAGGGGGAAAGGGAGGGGTGCTGCAATAAAAGCAAAAAAGGACACTTGCAAAGCAAAAATGACATTGATTTCAAAGAGCGGGAGCAAAACTGCCATTTGCAAAGGGCAAAACATCTCCAGGGAAAACTGGAGAACATTATTGATAGATGGGTAGTTTGGAAGGAGCACAAAATGAGAAGATTGTTTAATAATGAGGCAGGGAATGCTCAATTAGCACTTGCTAAAAAAACCTTCCATAAGCCACTGCAGATGATCCAGACATGGTAAAGCCAAACAGAAGCCTTAGAAGATTGTAAGTCATCTCTCGTTCCCCCTGGGTAGTGATACTGGGCAAACATTGCAATGATACCATCAGATGTGCATATATATGTGCAAACACTCATTTGTTTTTCATTTGGCTTCTGAACCTTGCAGGATGTTTGCAGGTCACACTTGCACAATACAGAGGGTCAGAAGCCTGATACAGAAGAAAAAGAAAAAGCCAGAGGTCCTCTCCCACCCCGTGGCTCCAGCAGGCAGGGATGGATAAAGCTAACACACTCTGCGAGAGACACAATGACATGGAGAGGGGAGACCAAGGAGCACTGGAGATCTTGGGGGATACCTCCATCACTTGCCTACTCAGGCACTGCTCTTTCGAGCCAGCTGGGGCTGTTTCTATTTTGTGTCATGGATACTATCAAAGCTGGATATTATGTTCCTGGAGCAGCACATCATTGCCTCCCTGCAGAAAGCCTCTGGGCAGTCTACAAGGGCAATGGGTGACCCCTACTTGGGCATGTGGGGGCTGAGTGCTTCAGTGAAGACGCTGTAACCCTGCCTCTGTCTCTGTCTTCGTGCTCACCATCAGCCTAAGAGATATCTCAGAGGAGAGGGGTCTTGCCCTTTCCACTGCTGACCCTTCACTCTGCAGCTTCATGTTATGAAAGAGACCCCCGCTCTCCAGGACACAATGCTGGCGTACCAGGCAGCTTTATGAGACCGGTGATCAATTCCCCATCACTCTGCAGAAACAGGTTCGCATTGTGGACTCTACCTGGCAATTACACTCCTGTGCTGACCTTTAAATCACATCTGCTTTCCCTGGAGAGCACTGAGCTGAGAGGTCAGAGCCGCACCATGTGTACGCACTGAGGTGCCTGACATTTTGGGAGGAAACATAAAGGCAATTTCAATCTTCCTGTAGCTCCAAGGTGCTATTGAAATAATACGACAAGAAATAACATCTCTTCAAGGCCCAGCTGCAGCTGCTTGGTAATGGAAGAATGGGAGAGAGACTGTTCCAAGGGATGGCCCAAGACCTTACGTGAAAGGCTTGTTAAGTCGAGCCTTAACAAGTTTGTCCCCTTGGGCAGAGCCCTTTCTTGCCTGCAGACAGCCGAGACGTGGGGTGGATGCAGGATGCTGCAGCTGGTGGCACGGCCTGTCTGCTCACCGAACAGGGCCAGCGTGTGAGCCCAGCATTGGAGGAGCCAACCCTGGACAGCCCTGGCCTCTGGCAAGATCAGGACAGGGTGGATCTGTCCCGAGACAGCTCCACTCCAAGTGACATCTGGACAAAGCACTGAATCTATTTTGGGTGGGGTTTTGGCACAGCCAGAGCCCATGGTTGGGGTTCAGTCACCAACGCTTGGCCGCAGGGCTCAGCAAGGCAAGCACGCTCCCTCTGCACAGACCGGCACCTCCAAGGAGTCAGTCAAACCATCCAAAAGCAGCCACATGGGAAGGGGGAACTGAAGCTCCCTTGGGAGGGCTCATTCCTCAGTGTAGCTGCTTAGTTGCCATCATGTACTGATACTTCAGGTGATTAAAGTTCTGGAGAGGGTGAGATAGCTCTTCGAGCTTGAGCTGCCCATGCAGCATACAGCATCCCAGCTGCAGATGCGGCTGGCTTCAGAGAACGCCACATTTCCAAGCTCTGTTTGCAAAGGGGAAATCACAGGTAGGAACTGTGTGCCCGAGAGATCAGTCAAAACCACGTCGAGGACATGATGCTGTAAAGCAAAGCTTGGGTCACTTGTGAGGCTGCAGAGACCTTGGGCTTACTCTTCGTTTTAACGAAAGGTGTTCTTTCTGCCTAGAATCTTGAATTTCCTCTTTTTCTACTTCTACTCACCAGGCTGAAAACCCCTAAAGCATTCACAAGCAGGGAGCTAATCAAACACAAACGCAGATTAGGAAAGCAAAGAGGACTTTTGGGGGGCTTTGAGGCTACAGGTGTCCTCACTGGGCAACTGCATGTTCCTTATTGCTCATGGCTGGAGGTCACCTGAGAGAAATGGCTTTGACTGTTCATTATAGCACATGAAACCTGCTGGTTGTGGACTCCCTTTGCAATCAGTGGAGATCTGCTCCGGACCAGCAATGGACCTGAGGTGTGATTCCCCTGAGGGAGAGGACGACCCTTCCTCAGATGAATCCCAGCTCCCACCAAGGTGCCCTACCTAAATGGGATGGGCTTTGTATGTTAGTGCCTTAAGCATCTCTGTAGACATCTAAGAGAGAATAAGGGCATATATATTTGTGTTCTGAACTGAAAAGATATAAAAAATTACTGCCCTAGGTTTCTTTTTACTACTGTCAGTTATGGGAAACCACGGGCACCACTGAACAAGATGTGTGCATTTTCCTGATGTGTTTCTGTGCAGAATCAAGCAGCTTAATTAAAGCTCTGCTGAATGTGATCAAACCTGCTCTACCTTATTTCGCAGCGACCTCAGCAACCTCCACAACCTTTGGCTCAGAAAGTCTTTGAGCTGCATATGCCTAGGGAGGGAGATATTAGCATTTTTATACACCTAACAGGTACGTACACACTTCTCTTAAGCATCCTCCACAAGCCATTATCAGAGATGGGATCAAGCTTTTTGATACACGAAGCTTATTACAGTTCTGACTGAATCTGACTTATTATTTGTATTTTAATGGAAAACTGAGGACAGCTACTGGACCATAACTGGGGGACGGTGACTTGCAGATGAGGTCTCATCCTGAACATCTGCAGCTTCTTGCTTCTTTGTCCCCACCAGCAAGATTCACATCACAGACCCTTTGCAGCAGGGTTTTGTATGCCCCGGCAGTAGCTAGTCAAGCAAGTTGGTTATCACAGACTTTAGGTAGGTACATCCTACGTAGAACAACGTAAATAATTGATTTTTTTGCTTCACTGGCAATTTCGAACAAACAAGTAAACAAACAAAAAATTGCTTTGGGTCAAATTGAAATTCAAATCCTTGAAATTTTTTTGGTCAATCAGAAAGTTGGAAAAAATAAACTTTGGATTAAGTGGAACATTTTGTTTGCCCTAACATAAAATGTTCCATTCTGAAGCCAAGTATTTTCTTCAATCTTGGTGTAAATATAACTTAAGGAGGTTTCTAACCAAAGAGTGTTTTATTTGTGACATTTTTACGATTTCAGATGTTTTGTTTGTGTGTGTCATGGGCAATTCTGCACGGCTGAAATTCATCCAGGGAACAGTTTGCTGCTGCAGAATTGCTATTCTTTTTGAGACAAAAAGATTTGGCAAAATATTTCACCCAGGTGAAGCTGTAGCTCTTTAAGAACCTTTTCTCTTATGTTCTCAGACCACCTTTTACTCAGCAGACTTGGGACGTATTAAAATGCCTGTTTTACCTGCGAGCAAAGCCGGTGAAACCTACCCTGGGCAGAAAGCCAGCCCAGGAGCTATTTGTGGATAAGCCGGGACAGAAGTAATGGGAAGCCTCATTTTCCTCTTGCAGGAAAGGCCTTAGAGTGCAATATGGAGATTTTGTGCAGTCTGAGCTTCACAAAAAGGACTCCTGAAGGACCCGAATTGAATGATTTACTTCAACAATGCTGTAAAACCGAAGATAATACCCAGATCCTTATGATCTATCTGGTCTCTGTAATCTCTGAAACTCAGTTTTTGGGGGAGGAATCATGCCTTATGCAGTGGTTGTGCTGATCTTTCCACTCGTTCCCCAACCTTATGATGCCAAGATAACCCACTTGGGCTGGTCTTGTTGAATGTCATGCAAAGAGCCACTGGTGGTGTTGATAACTGAACCCCAGAGACCTGACTGGTTGTATGCTTCTTAGAAATAATGTTTACTGTGATATCCGAGTGCCATTACATCAGCCCTTGTTTCTAAGCACTAGATACAAATCTTCCCCACAGGGACAAATAGCAGAGATTAGAATAAACAGAAAATTCAGATGTAAGAGTGCAGCTGACAGTTTAAAATGAACTAAATCCTCATTCTTTTCGTGTTTGTATCATTCCAAATTGAGTCAATGTAAGCCTGAAATGAGAAGATCCTATCAAAGCATTTGGAGATAGCGCATCCAACGCTACGTGAACAGCAAAGTCACCACCCAACAAAATCACTTTTGAACTCTGTGCGGCAGCAGCTCGACTAATTGCATTTCAGATTAATGAGTCTTTCACTAAAGTCCTAATTGCATAATGAGAACCTTATAGTTCACTTTTAACTACTGAACTGTTTCCAAATTAACCAGGCAATGCACACGCACCCACTGCAACCTGTAGTTGAGCTGATTTGCATATGATAATTACAAGTGTTTCGCTTTATAAAGTGCCTCTCTACTTTCTCTTACAGAGCGTTTGTTTCTGCTCCAGCAAATTGTGTTCTTGGACATGTGTATTATGGTTGAGTCGTGAGTGGCGAAAAGACTGTTAGTGTTGTTTGGAGCTACCTTCAAGCTAGAGCACACAGCTATAATCGCGCTGTAATTGTTCCTGCCAGCTGTCTGTGCGGGATGAGACCATGATCTCTTCTCGCTTATTTAAAGGCAGCAAGTGCCATTCTCCAAGCTGGAAAAGCTTCTTCCTCATCCCTCAGTCGCATTAGGTTCCCCAAAGGTTTAGCGATTATGCCTCGTCCTGCTAGTCCAGGTCTTCTCAAGGCTTTTGGATGGATGTGGGGAGGAGGGCTGAGCATGAACTGGGATGGCTGAAATACTGCTCGGCAGGGGAAGGGATGTGGGATGGGGCTATGGGGTTGGATGGGGAATTAACTGGGGGTTTATACCTCTCATTGAACCTTTTTCCATGTGCAATACTGTGGGAAAGAGAAATTGAGAGAAAGACAAAGAGGATGTGGCACCTCTCTTCTGACCCTCATCTTGCCCCAGCCACCTCTCTTCCCAGTTCAGTGGGAAAAGCAGAGGGCAGAAGATAACGACTTTCAAGTACAGCAAAATGAGCACTTCAGTTTGAAACTTTTTTTTTTTCCAAATCAGTTTGATTTTGTTTGCTTTCAATAATAAACAACGCATTGGAAGAAAACCTGCCCTTTCAAGGCTGGAAAAGCCCTTTATTCTCTAGAGTAATATTTAAAGATTTCTGCATTTTGCTACAATAATAGTCATTTACAGAGAACATTGCCCAGCTTCTTCACCCTCCCTAAAGCAGACAGCACGTTACAAACCCCAGACGCTGCCTGCCAGCCCTTCTGCGAAGCGGGCCATGCACGGAGGTCCACCACGAGACCCTGAACGTCTCTACCACTGCTGGCAGAGCAACTCATTTCTCTATACCAGCGCACTTGCTCTTTCTTCATTCACTAGAAAGTCCTGAGGGGAAAGAAACACGTAACCTTTGTTCTGAGGGCCACTGAGGTATCTGTCATCGCATCTACATCTCCTCTACGGGTGTTACTTGGATGACAAGCAAAGCCGAACTGTCGCAGTCCGTTTGCTTTCCCCAGATCTCAGCCCAGCTGGCAGCACAGCAAATTTCTCCCTCTCTTGTCCTTCAATATCACAGGCCTTTTTCTTATTCCAGAATAATTATTTTGGCTTGTCTCAGTCGCTCTTTTCCATCGCCTGGTGCTATGGCTGATTGATTGCTGTTTTCCTCTTGGTCTGCCTTATCAATACAGGGGAGCCATTTTCTGTCATAGATGAAGAGCTCAGGTTTGTTCCCTACACTGTTGTCTAGGCTATAATGGGAAGGACTCCCTGCTCTAAAAAGAAATGATGAACCTTTTTAGAGACATTGCAACAGCAGATGGCCTTGCAGGTGACCGCTCCAGCTCCTTGTTGTGCAGCCTCAGCTCCTCCTTGTGCACCGGGGTCTCATCCTGCTCCTACAATAGTTTCTCAACTTTAATACCCCATTTTCTGCCTTCCTCCATTTGCACGAAAGCTCAGCCTGAAAGAGTCTCCTGAGTCCTCTTCATTCCATTTGCTTTCTCTTATCCTTCTCGGCCCCATTGCCAGCCCAGTTTGCAGAGTGAGTGTCATTCTGTCCCGGGTATATTAAGCCACCCTAGAGCAGTCCTATGTCCCACCCGACAGCAGCTTTCACCCTGTGCTTGGCCCAGCAAAGCCTCTCTCCTGCCCCTCTGCAACCTCTCTGCTAGCAGCAGAATAAGCCCGATCGCCCCATCGCACCGAGCTCCTGCCTCACCATCCCTTCACATCGCCTGGGAGAACGCACCCTCCTTACAACCAGAAGGACGACTTCTTTGTGCCACACCACCCCTGTCCTGACTTGCCCGATGGGGAAGTGAGGGGTACAAACCGCCCCATTCAGGGTCCATTTTGAAAAGACAGAGTTTTTGAGGATACAACTTCTTCCCGAGGTACAAAGGGATACCAGGCAGCACAGTAACAAATGAACCTTTCGTAACACACTCGTAACAACAATAATAAAAATAACAAGTCTCATGTTTGAATACAAGGAACAATGGTAGAGAAAGGTGGATTTTCTTATCGATAATTTCACAGTTGAAGAGTGATGTTCCTGGATAATGGTGTATTATAGCACAATTCTTCCTGGCTGGGAAGCAGATTGCCTTTCACATCGATGTCTATAGATGGGACAAAGGCTCTTGTTTCTATTCAGTACGAAGAAAACAGATTCCTGTTTCCTGCGGCCAGACAGACATGTAATTGAGCTCGCTTGCTGCTGTTTGGGATTTCAGGAATTCTTTGTTTCTCATTAGTGTGAAGCGCTGCCCACACAGCGTATGACACAAGCACACACTCACAATCATCAGCACACACAGCAGACTGCCACTTCAGAGGTTAAAAAAATAAATCTCACAAGTGCTGCAAATAAGAATCCTGTTTCCAGTGCTCGGGGTTTGTTTTGTGTTCAGTAATGAGGGGCTTTGCATTATGCAGGGGTTCTTTGTCCTCTTCTTTCCTCGACAAAACAACAATGGTAAATAATCTTACACCCAGTATGTGAAACACATTTTTGCAAGGGAACAAAAGAATTACTCGATTGGACACAGGCGCTTCCTTCCTGTCGTGCTGCAGGAGCCATATTCCTCCTCCACCATTAGGAATGAAGACAGATTGTACAGTAGCAAAGTCAAAGAAACTTAAATCAGTTTACTCTCTTTCCAAGCTGGGGTATATTCTGAGATAGATATAGATATAGATATAGATATAGATATGCACACATACATATAGATTCATCTGTATTAAATAAATGCATATATATACATATTTGGATGCGTGTATTTGTACATGGTGCATGACCACCGCTGTGGGTGCTCAGAGGGCTCTCATTAGATTTTACAGCTCAGCCTAACTAAGATGAATCTCCCCTTGCTGAGCAGGAGCTGGTGAAGAGGAAAAAGGGAAAAAACTACTCAGGTAACTCAGAGCTCCGAGTAACCAAACACTTCAGGGGGCTTATTGCTGCCTCAACATTGCAAAATGTTCCTTTTTTACCCCTCAGGGGGCTGTCCCTTCCTTTGGAGATATGGCGGATGCTGACGATGCTCTCTTCCTCCTGCCTGCTTTAATACAGACACTGTGGGTTTAAAGGAAGAATCTGTTTTGCAATTGGGGTCAAATTGCTCAGCCTTTGCAGAGAGAGTTGGGCATGCAGGAATCCAAACACAGCTCTGCAAGTGGTTTTTGTTACTTTTCTAGCTGTCTCTCTCTCACTCTGTCCCAAAGGGGGATTTTCCCTCCTCCTAAGCAAGCTCCAGCAAGACTGTGAAGAATAAAACCTCCCCTTTATTCTTTACAGACACAGCTTGGCACTCATATCCCATGGGAGGCGTATTTGGCTTTGTATACCTTGAGACAAAATTCAAACACCTTTGGATTTCAGTCAGTTGAAAAATCTGTATTTTATTTGCTTTGTGACAATAACTATCAGGATAAAATTAATCTCCATTCAATAAGGACTTTACAGGACTAAAGTCTTGCTGGCAAAGAACACATTTACCCTGCAGAGAGCATTTAAGCCTACAAATCCCAGAGCCATCAAACACTCATGAGCTCAGTTTTGCAGTTCGGTCTAATAGCAATGTTTCCCAGCAGGTTGGGGAAACTGAGTCACGGCAGCACAGAGGGATGCAGATGAGCAGAACGGATTGATGCACCGGAGGACAAGCTCAGCCAGACAGCCCGATCGAAGGACAGCAGCAGGAGCACACGCTGTTCAGACACCAGCCCTTACAAGGCAGCACGGCACCTTTATAAAGGAATTATTCTACCCATCTGTAACATTTCAGGTTTGGCTACTTTGTCCCAAGTCCATGGAACTACATTTCTGCAACAATTTTCAAGAAAAAGTCCTGGGTTTTCCTAGTTTTAATGTCATGTTTTACCTTTTAAGCCTGAGCAGCCTTTGTCGCAGCTGAAGGAAACCAGCTGCCAGGTGAAAGAATAAAACACCAATTTCTGCAAGAGCGAGCACAGTGTGTCTGTCGCGCTGAAATGACAGCTGCCCCTTGGACACAAAAATGGCTTTGGAAACGCGATAGGCGAACGACCGCAAAATCTGAAGCGGGTTTCACAGCTGTCTACGTTATGCAGCCTTGGATGATTTGTGTGCAGACTTTGCTCTATCTCATTGACAAGTCCTGTCTTCAGAACAGTTGCTTCTTTGGGCATGATTAGCTCGACCATCACCCCCTGCCTTACATCTCCCCTCCTTGGGATGGCACCTGGGTTTTAATCTGGGGTCGTGGCACTTCCATGTGGGTGCCACGTGGAAATGCCACCACAGAAAAGGTTTTTCCAGAGGAAGAAGAAATGCTGGAAAGAGCTAGCAAGGAAACCAGAGGCATTGAGTCACATCAAATCAACCACAACATGGCCCGAAAAAGTCTTTGCTTCGAGTTAGTCCTCACCTGAGGCTGAATTTTGGGTACAACACCACGGTCTCGGGGGGCTCTCTAGCTACTGATACAGCTCTGGCAATGCTGCCACCAGCCTGTGTCCTCGCTGTGCTGTGTTTGTCACCTCCTGTCCCCAGCTCTGTTGCAGGGCTCGTGTTATGTGCACCCACCAGCTGGCTCCGAAGGGGCCTGACAAGCTTCCTAAGCCACAGCCCTGCACATCGGCCTCCCTCGGACCCTGTGGCAACACTACACGGCGCAGCAGCTTTCCAAGGAAAGAGAAGCAGCTCTCTGGGAGACATCTTCCCACGTACCTCATTACCGCTCTATTTATTTCTCTTGCCTGGGCCAGGCTGAGCTGGTCCAACAATGCCTCGACAAACACATCATGCACTCCTGAAACTTTCAGCGACAACCCATGGGGTAGCAAGTCCCTTTTACGCCAGTAAAAATCTATGGGTGGGAAAAGCTGTCTCTGCAGCAGCAGGATGAGATTCCTGAATCCATCTCCCATGCACGGCTGCAACCTGTGAGACTGCGCTCCTACACATGTATTTTTATTCCCTTGCTCGGCACTACAACGCTTTCTTTCATTGCAGATTCTCCCCGACTGGTGCAGCACTGATAAAAGTGGATCCACTTCTCAGAAATGCCTTTGTCACGTTTTCAAACGCTCCTCAGGCATTTCTGAAACACTGCCTTCAGCATCACGTTATCCTTTGTGTCTCAGTCTAGCCAGTTTGCTAGCGTAGTAAATTCTCCCTAAATTGAATTGCATTGCTTTTCCTCCACGGTTTACAATTAGAAGCCTTGAAAATACAAGAGTGTATAGTGCTTTGCTTACTGTGCTTACCACTAGTACCTTCTGCATTTAAAGATATCTAAGTAGATAATTGACTGCACAAATGACTTTCTAACAAGAGTTGCGACTGTATGAGCACTTAGGGATTCTCAGGACAACCTTTAAACCAGCTCACGGGTGAATTTTCCTGTAAAAAACCCACACGCCTATCCGTTATCTGTGATAAGTTGTCTCTGCTTTACATGCACAAATTGAGCACCGACAGCCCCGATGTGAAGCTGTCCTTCACACGGGAGGTGCACACAGCCCATGTTGTTAGCTATCGTGAGCCAAGGCAAGGAATTTAGAACAAAGATTTGGGGAAAAAAAATCTGGCTGTGTGTAGACAATGTTTCTAATAAGTGCAACAATGAGGAAAACAAACACTTTCCTTAATAATAATAACAATAATAATAATAATAATTTTGCAATCAGTGTGTCAGCGTGTATCTAATGGTCTGTTCCCCTTAAACTGAGATGAACTGGCAGTATGTGATTTAATATGGTTTAGGCTTTGCTTTGTAGATGCGTGATTGCCATAGAGCATCTTGCAGGAGCACAGAAATCAGCACATGTTTAGTGCTGTGTCCCATGTCTGACATTGCATGAAAAGTTGTTGTGGATTTAGTGGAATCGAAAAAAATCCAACATTTTTATGACTGTTTCCAGCCTGCTTGGCAGAAAACACGATGCAAGATTTTCCTTGCATGGGGAGGATGCTTTATCAGCAGCTGTGGAAGTCGGAAGTGTTGCTTCCAACACAATCAGTCTTGTTTTTAATAGCCATAAGTGACGGTGATTTTATTGCATATTGGAGCCCAGTCATGGACTAAGATCTTACTGTACAAGTTACTATGCAAGCGCCAAGCAAAAGACAACCTCAGCTACAAGAAAGACGAAGTCCTGTAATTAATCCCTGCTCAAATCAAGCCATTATTCAGTGCTAAGTGATCAAGTACTCCTTTAAATGACTCTCGGGGGCTTGGGGTTCTTTTCTTTTCATTGAATTTCAGAAGTCCTCAGATCAGAGGAGACAGGCCAGGGTAATCCCTCTAATCCACAGATCGATTAGTCATTCGGTGGAGATTGGAAGCAAAATGCAGTTCAAAGCTGCCTTGTCCCTGCGGCAGCTCAGTGTGTGTGATCCGCCCGGGATGGAGCCCACAGCTGCCCAGGGATGGCTGCGCGGGGGTTGCTCTTCTTCAGCTTCATCCCAAGCTGTTCTCTACATGAGAAGACTTGGTCTGGATGTTGGAAAACCGGTGTAAAACTAAGCTGGCTGCAAAATCCCTTGATAGATCGATGCTTCAATGAGGATCTCCGAGTAAAACATAGCAGCACGAGCCGAAAAGCCTGAGCTACCTAATGCACATGTCCCTGGGGCAGCAGGTGGCTTGGTGACCTGCCGCCAAGCACCGCCTTGCGTCAGCAAAGGACATTTACCCTGAACATCAGGGCTCAGAGCAGATAAAACCCTCACCCAGGTCCAGCCTGGGGCATGGCTGCTCTGTCGGTATGAAAAGCTGACATTTGCATGGCCCTTTCAGAAAGCAGTTACCTGAAAGAGAAGTGTCTCAGTTGAAAAGCCACCCCTTCCTCCAGAAAGGTGAAATGGGATGCTTTAGCTATTTGGAGACTTCTTCTCAAGAAGCTTTATTTCCAGAGATTCAAAAACTGGACACACTATGTTTCACAAAACAATAAATCCTGGCCAGAACACATTTAGCTGGCGATTGCCCAGCTCTCTAGTAAATAAGAGACATGCGAAATGAGTGGCAGGTCACTAACAACTTGCTGAATTTGACTGCCTGACATGTGCACGTATTCACATGACTCCAGGAAATGGGGATTTAAAGTGGAAGAAAACATACTGTCATAGAATCCAGTGCTAAGAGACAATGAAATCACGGGTAATGCGGTGTGTATTTTATAGCTTCTGGACAGCTAAAAAGAACTGAAAACAATGTCACTCTTTTTCCCTACTCACTCACTTCTCCCATATGGTGCTTTCCCTCCTCCACACTTCCAGCTCTCAGCTTGGCACCATCTGTCTTGCCTGTGCCTTCCCTGCGAACACCCTCCCGTCCTCCTTTGCCTGGCACCCTTCTTGGCATCCCCTTCAACCAGGTTTCCTCCGGCAGCAGATCCTTCCCTGAGCTCTGGTCTGGTTTTGCTCCTTCCCTGCTGGCATTTGTGTTGCTTGAGCTGGGATTGAAGGGGGACATCCCCTCCCTGCAGATCTGATTGCCTCCTTGCTGCTTTGCAAGACATCAGGAAGGAAATAGGAGGCAAAAATAGCTGGATTTTTATTCTTCTTTTCATGTGGGGCTCAATCCATAGCCAGCCTCAGCAAGCGTGCTGCGCAGAACGGGCCGGTCTGCTGTGTGCCCTGCAAGATTCAGGATTTCTGCCATTGCTGGTGTCCTTGGTGGAGGCTGGAAAGGTCTCAGCAAAATGCACTACAGCATTCTGCAGGTTCCTGCTGGCCCTGGGACCTCACTGACCGCCAAAGGCAGAGCCTGGGGCAAGTTGGTGAAAAGTCAGCCACGGATTACCTCCCCACCCCCTCAAAGCTCCTCAACGAGTCAACACCTTGCAATCATCTTGAGGAGAAAAAATTAGACTAAAATTCTTGTAATTTCCAGCAGGTATTACCGATGTTCCCTCCCTGACACCTCTCCTCACCCAGGCTTCCAGGAGTGTTCAAAGCATGTTAATGCCCAAAGCAGCTTTCTGCTGCACCAGGCAGCAGGGGAATAGGAAAAGGAATCAAATCTCTGCTATGGAAAAATGATTTCTTTATATTCACTCCCTCTTTACCTTGACAGAAGCTTCAGCTCATAAAATCAGAAGAGGGTATGGAAATAGACATCTTCTTTAATGCATTTTTTTAATGTAGCCTGCCTCTCCTCCCTTGAAGAGAAAGCCCTGGAGATAAAATCCCTGGGGAGGTAAGAAAGAGGTGGTGGGAGAGCTCAGGGGTGCTTGCTGGCCACACTGCTGCCTTCCCTCTTCATCAGGCATCTTTCTTTTTTTTTTTTTCCCCCCTCTTTTCTAATAAAACTCATCTCTCTGCTCCCTTTGATATAGCCATGGAGGGCACTTGAGAAAGCAAACAGCTCTGCTGGGTAGCTGGAGTCCACCGCTGTGATTCCTCTGCGTGTAATTACTGCCCTGAGGCTGCTTGGCTGCTGGTCGCTGACTGGGGCTGGGCACAGCTCGCCGGTGGCACCATGGCTAACGCCTTCCACGCTGTCGAACCCGTGTGTGCTCCTAACCCTCGTCTACAGGGTGGATGCTGAAAGTCACTGAAAGTCACTGGTCCCTTTGGAAAAAGGCAGCAGCTCCTTCTGATGGTCAGAGTACGTCCAGTGAAGAACAGGTTTGGAAATACAGACGTTTTCAGCCATATTAAATGTTTCACTGGAAAACGTGAGAATTTTGTGCTGGAAGGTGTTTTATTTTCCTTTTCATGCTGTTTGCACATTATTTTGTGACGCCAAGAGCAGTCACACCGCGACAGTGCATAACCACGACGCAGCCCAACAAAATGCCTCCAGCCAAGGTCCTAACGTGGCAGGGGGCTGTGGCTGCAATGTTGCACCATCCCGTCCCTGCCTCAGAGCCAGCGCTCCTCGGCACCCTCTGTCCTAGGTTACAGTGTGAAATGTGCCAAAAGGAAAAAAAAGTATTCTATGACCATCTTCAGGAGCTGTTGAGACCAGGTGGGGCGGTGCTCCCTGCCTCCCCCCTCTGGACTATCTCCTGTTCATGGGCACAACAACTCCTGGGCTATCTCCTGTTCATGGCCCATCAAGGAACTGCCTCACGACTCCCCATCCCACTGTGAGATGCTCCGCCTGGGGGGAAGGAGCCAAGCAGTCCATGCCAAATAAAAACTGAGATCTCCAACACCCTAGCAGCCTTCTTCCACTGGATTCCCAGAGGAGTTTTTCCCCCCACTGGAGTTCCAGAGGACAAGAGCTACCTACCTACCACTGGACCTTCGGAGGAAGACCAGACTCTTTTACCTGATCGCTGCTTCCACAGAACTACACCCATCGCTTCAGGAGGACTGCAGCCAGCATCTTATCGGACTGCTACTGCCACCCTAACAGGGGGTCAGGTTGTATTCCTGACTCTGTCAGTGTAAACCAGGGGGTTGTTTGGTTTTTCCCTGCCTTGTGTTATATATATATATATATTAGTAAAGAACTGTTATTCCTATTCCCCATATCTTTGCCTAAAGGCCTGTTGATTTCAAAATTATAATAATTTGGAGGGAAGGGGGTTGCACTTTCCATTTCAAGGGAGGCTCCTGCCTTGCTCCCCAGACACCTGTCTTGCAAACCAAGACACCCTCCCCGTGGCATTTGCTCCTGCAAGCTGCTACTCAATTCTGCAAACGCCGTGCCTGTGTCTCGCCACCCCTTCACAGGAGAGCAAAGGTCTGAGCGGTGTAAAACGTACGTGGACCACAGATACGCTCTGGGGGTGTGTGGAGACGGGGCTGAGCCCGTGCCGTAGCTCTGCAGGACCCTGACCCTGGTTCCCACCAGCAGCCAAGGGATGCTCAGCACATGGGAACACTTGTCTGAGAGATCCTAATGGGAGGAGGCTCTGATTGCATTAATCATCGTTTTCTAAGAGGACACGATTGCCCAGTACAGCACACACTTTGCTATGTGACGAATATCGTTTATTCAGATGATAAACTTCCATCAGCATCAGCAGCATTAGTACGTTTAAACAGCCAAGAGCTGAAAAAGCTTCATCAAACGAAAAGGATGAGGGCAGATTCATACATCACCCTTAACACCTAGACACCGTGGGCTTTGGTTTAAGGGGGACAAGGAATTTTTTTTAAGATTTATCTGCAAACCCTGAATCCGGAGTGTTACTCCAAATGTGACCGCACGCTGGGTTGATCCGTGGTATTCCCAGCACAAGCCCTAACCAGAGAGAAAATGTCTGGTTGGAGATTTTCTCTCCAAATCGCATGCAGGACTTCAGGATATTTTTTAGCAAAACCAACATATTCCCAGTTTAAAAGGAAAAGAAAGTCTGCATTTGGTGAATCAGCATTTCCCAATGAAGAAAATATTGTCCAAATCCCCCACGGGCAGCACCTGCCAGGGCACCGGTCCCCAGCGCTGGGACTGCAGAGGTGTGTGCTCAGCACAGTGCGGGTCACTTGGCATCGGCTCATTCTCAGCACCTCAAGTTACGGAGTTTCTACAGTTTCCTGTGAGAAATTAATTTATGGAAATGCAGTTCATTGTCAAGCAATTCTCCCTGGTGTTGGGTGTAGATGCTCCCTTTCTTAGCATTATTGCATTATCCCTAGGTAGAGCTCCTTGAATTAGCTTTCCTTTCCCTCCTTGCAGTGCACGTACTTTGCATACATATTAAAAAATTAGTATTGTAATTTAGTCGTAACTGAATGTGTCCCTTAAGCATCAGACTTCATTTCTCTGTTGGTTTTTTTTCAATTAATCAACACTTATTGTGGTTTCTAGGACTGCAAACACCAGCTTAGGTGGAGCCTCACTGATCCGCAAACAGAATTACCGCAGGGATCTTCTGGAGGTTAATTCTAATGATGTCTGTTGCCCTGGCTTGATATTGTGCAAACCTGAAAGACAAGGGATTGCCCGACTGCTTTGGTTTTACACAGAGATGATGTTACCTTCCACCTGTCACAGCCCTGGCACCGTGAGTGCCAGCATCACTTCTCCTATAACCTCCTTTAAAATCTCCTCTCTTCCAAAAATAAACAGCTGAAACTGTCATTGTGTCTACTGTCATTTAAAAATAATATAAAATATAACCCAATGCCAATATATTCCTACTTAAATAAAAGAGTTAGTAATTACTATGACTCTGAGCTTTTTAGGGCTGAAAATATGTCACATTTCAGAGCTGTTAACCGTTTGAACCCTCAGAAATGTTGGAAATGCCCTGAGGAGAACCCAGTCTGTTGTGCACACACTATTCAAATATATTTTTATAAGAGCAGATTGTGGTTTTGTTTATTTAGAGCTTTTTCTCCCTGCATATGCTTTACTATTTTGGGTTAGTCGATGAAATATTACTGCCTCTAGACTTCGGCTACTGTATTGTTGTTACCTACACTAGATGTACATGTTTCAGGAGCTTTATGAAACAGGATCTAATCTAGTTTAGTGTGAGAAGAGGTGGTAAATGCAGTTTTCAGTTTGACCCACACAGGACCAGTGTACCGGGAGGGACTGGCAGCATCCCCAGGTCTAATTTCTATTATTTCAGTCATGAGTGCGACAGGGATTTAGCCTGGGAATTCGATTAGCCACGAACACTTCTCTGTGCTTTGTAACAAACTTAAAACCTTTAGTAGAAGACCAAAAGCCAGACATAAAAAATCCCACTGTAGAAAAGAGAGGAGTTACACTGCATTTGAAGCGAGAGGTTTACTAGTGAATGGGTAACTAGAAGGGGTTTTCCCAACCAGTTCAGGAAGTTAGTGGAAGGGATGTCTCGTATCTGAGTGGGTGACTGTCCGTTAAGGAGGGTCACAGCAAGGAAAGGTTTCTGAGGCTGGAGAATGACTGTGAGTGAACACCATAGCGTGAGCCACATGGGGCACTGCTTCAGGAGAGCTTTGCTAGAATGAGAAAGAAATTTTAGCTGAAAAACCCCCCATATTGGACAGTCACATCAGAGACTGTTTCTGGGACAAGGTCTGGAAAACTCTCCTGTCAGGCTGATGGAGGAACAGCAGCGGGGCAGGCCAGGACAGGAAGGTTTGGAAAACCTGTGCTTGTTAGGCATGGAAGCAGGTGGATATTTCTGACCTCGGCTCAGGACACGTGTCCTTCTAAAAGCAATTGCTCTGCTGCCTAGGCAGCCTGCTCCTCCTCTCCATAGTCATTCGGGGGCTTCCAGGGATCTCTGCCTCCTGTGCACAGCTTTTTGTTGCAAAGGAGCCTAATTCTGATCTGGCTTACTTGGATCAAAGATAGCTCCACGGAAGGAAATGAAATGATTCAGGTACTAAACTGGTGATAAAAAGGTAGCCAGTCTCCAGGGACTCTCTGGAATAGATATCGCCAATAAAACAATGAATTGTTTTATAGAAGGCTGGAAGACAATTAATTAAAGGAAAAAAATACAAGTTTAAAAATAAATACAGGATGTTACTTGGCTCCAGAACTTTGCCCAAGTAAATCCTAATTAAATCCTAGTTAAATCAATTTTGGAGATGTGCCTGTATCTAAACCCCAACCCTTTTTGTTATGCAGCTATCTATATAATGAATAATGTTATAAAAGCCTTTGCTCTCACACCACTTGAAAAGACTCCTTTGGAAATTGAGAACTGATTTAAAGCAAACAACAAAACCTGCCAAGCGAGTCCGTCCCCAGCACATAATCATTCCCACCCAGTAACAAAGCACTTGTCTCTGAATGATCAACACGAGCTGCTGCTGGTAACTTGTCTAATTACCACTTTCAAAAATGATATATGATTTTTAATGAGAATGCATTTCTCCCTTCTCTCCTGCTTGTTTGCAAAAGGTCAGAAAGTCACTTTCTTGTTCAAGCTGCTTCAACCAAGAGAAGCTGGTGCTGCCTTAAAAAATGCCAAAATAGCCTCCTTCGAAATTGCTTCAGAGAGATTCATGGGACTTAGAAACGGCGCCCTCAGAGTTATTTCCTGAAGGTTTCTTAGATGTAGCTGTCCTTGGGTTTCACAGAAAGGAATTATTAAAATGAACTTCTTTCTTTTTAACAGCAAATTTGGATTTGGAGGCTAATCCTCCTTCCCCAGTCCTGCGGTGCGATGGGTGTCAGCACAGCCGCTGTGCAGGAGCCTCGGCTGCCTTTCTTCTGCTGTGGGTGAGGGAGCCAAACCCCTTCCTGAGAGCTTTTCAGCTCTTATTAAAAATGGGGGGATTTTTAGCTGCAGATATCTGCCTTGCCTCGTGGTTTTAATCTCACATTCGGGGCGGGTTTTAAAGAGTCTGTTCAGTCATTTCTTTGGATGAAGACTTTTTTCGCAGGGAACTATTCTTCTGAAAAGGAAACACAAACAGGTTCCTGCTTTTCTCCAGCCAAGAAGCATCTTCCCACTTGTCTTTCCTAAAGCCAGATGACAAAAGATGTGAAGGGCCACCTTAAGAGCTTGCAGTGATGTCCCTGATGACGGTGATCCCATTCCTGATTTTTTTCCACAACAAAATATACTCAAATAAGGAATCAATGCTCTGCCTTACAGCTGGGAGTGGACAGAGGATGGTCTCTACCCACGTGGAAAGCATGCCTTTGGGTGGGCTCTGGGGTGCGGGGGCTGGCTGAGCCCAGTGCCTGCTTGAGGAGCACCTGCAACTGAGGCAGAACACGGGCACGTGGCATCAGCAAACAGCTCCTCACATTAAAGCTTGGAAAGAGATTTGCTGCTAAGAGAGGATTAATTTTATGAGTCATCAAAATCTCAATTGAGATGCAGGGAAAAGAATTGAAGAGAGAACATTGCAGTGAATGAGATTATAAAACAAGGAAATCTATCACAAACTCCCTCAAAGGTAGGGAACACATTCTTAATTCTTATATAATGGCACCATTCCTTGTGTCAATAGCTCAGTTAAAGATTAACTAGAGGCCTTGTCCATCTGCACGCTGGAAAAGAAGCTGGAAATGCTCTTCAGGGTAACTCACAGAGACAGAAATAAACAATTGTTTGTTTAATTTCACCTGCAATGGTTTTAGAAAAAGAAGCCATGTTCTACATTTTGGAAAACTCTGTGGGTAACTAATCACTTGATCTGCAAAATAATCCATCCCAACTTCTAGGAACAGGGAAAATCTTCAGAAGTAGATGTTTTGATTTCTCCAAAGCATGAAAAGCCTCAGACATACAGAAAAAAACCAGGCTCGAATCACAATAAGTGCTCCCATTTTTCAAGTCAAATGCCCTTGGAAGTGCTAAATTTCCTGACAAATGAAGCTCGGGGTCTCTCAGCATGAACTTCAGAGCTGCTTGATTTAAGCTTTGCCAGAGCAGACTACTTGTGAAAGACACTTCATCACTGTGTCCTGAAGCTGGCTTTCCGATATGCCTACACTGAAGTCTTCACTTGCGTTTCTACATATGTTTTACCATTTCCCTTCCCTCTCTGCCAATTCCACTTACTCAAAGCCCTCCAGTACCAGACTGTTTTACTTTGAACGCACGCCTGTCTGTAAGCTTAGGGACGTGGAAGGAAACCTAAGTGAAAAACGCACCTATTCTGGAGACAGGTCACCTCAAGGTCCTTCCCGTGATACTTTCTGAAGCCTTAATGGCATCTCAGAGTTGGTATCATCAGGAAAGGATCCCGGAGCATCCCATCACATGGAAGCAGAAGAGAGTTGTGGACACATCTGGCAGCAAGGAGTTTCAACTCAGGGTTCCAACTCCCACGCAACTGTCCAGTGGGGACAAACATGGGTGCAATGATTTGCCATATGATAAAACAGTAAACATTAGAGGTGGAAAAGACCTGGAAGACCAGTCTGCACTCCCCCATGTTAGCCAGTTCTATTTTCCCATCTCATTTTAATCTTTCTGAAGACCCCAGGCTCCTGCCTACCCCTCCTGGGAGATGTCTCTGCAGTCTGGGAGCTTTTTCTGCTGGATGGAGGCCTCTCAGCTTGGTCTAACGCTACAAAATCCCACCTGAGATTTTACAGCTTGAGTTTTCCAAGTTGAGAGCGTGCAAATTCTGTTGCTGAAGTAATCGGATGCTCAAAAGCTCTGAAAACAATTACTTTCCTGCAAAAAGTTGAGTAATCTGTTCTAGAAACACTTTCATACCCCTTGGACACTCACATCCCTCCAAGCCACAGATCCAAGACCATCTCTGCACGCCCAGGCCGGACGCAGTTATGCCCTGGAGTGTGAGGCTGTGTGGCTGATACCCCTTCACGTGACAAAAACACGCTGTGTCTGACGATACTGGGGTAGAGATGTCACTTCCTTAGTGCTGGTGATAAATCCATCCCCAGAACTAGCTGAAGACTGGAACCAGGTAAGAAACATCCAGGCTGAGCGTTTCTATGTTAAAAACCGTGTTTCACTGAAATGCTTTGGGGACAGGTATCGTTATATATTAAATGTTGGGTTTTTTTAAGAGGGAAGGCAAAGCATTTTGATGATGTTGAAACAGTTTGACAACATCATAATGGCACATTTCAATTCCTCATTCTGGACTACTCTTGTTCTGCTATACCGTTTTACAAACACACACCAGTAAAAGAATTTGATTACCAGT
Organism: Leptosomus discolor; assembly: GCF_034619465.1. NCBI lineage: Eukaryota > Metazoa > Chordata > Aves > Leptosomiformes > Leptosomidae > Leptosomus > Leptosomus discolor. Next base: position 3,871,642 of record NC_141415.1, read on the forward strand.
AAATATCGGCATCAGCAAGAAATTTTTAGGTTTTATAAAAATGAACTGTTCAGATCAATTCTGCTATGAAGCCATCTTCAAAACAGGTGTTTTCCTAAAATTCTCTTTGTTTTGCAATTTCTCTAAATTTGGATATTTTTCAGGGTGTTTTTTCTGCATGTCTTATCTGAAATGAGACTGTCTTGGCCTTGTCCTGCTCTGAGTGTACCGACACCCTCAATCCTCCCCTCTCCTGACTCTTAAGTTTCAAATCCCCGATTCCCACAGGTTCATCGTGAGCTGTTTGGCTGTTCACAGAATTTGGACGCAGGAGCTGAGGGCATTACTGCACCATCCCTGACCAGCTGTGCTTCGTGTCGTCTCTTTGCCTTCAGACAGCTAATCTGAGTCTCACCAGGACTCATCAGAGTCTTCATTTGTCATCAACGGCCTGTCCAAGCCCTGGCAATAAAAAGTCCCTGCAGAATTCATAACCGTTAGCCAGCAGCTGGAAATTAGCAGTGATTTTCTTAATATTGCCTATGTAGAAGACAAGGGGAATGAACACTTGCACTGATTGCTGTGAATGCCCAGATAATTTGCCCATCCTTCTGGCCCTCTCATTCCCCAGCCCCTTGCTGCCTACAAAGCCATGGCTGGGGTCACGATCACTGAAGCCAGCAGCGGTCTTTTAGCACAAGGATTTGCAGAAGAGCGGCCATGAGCCAACAGCATTTTGCAGCAGCGTTTATCACCTGCACGTGAAGGACTAGCAGGGCCATTTTAGCCACATGACTGCGCTATGTTCATCCTAAATGCAGAGATCCAGCTAGGAATGTAACTTTGAACACGAGATACCTGGACATACCAAACTCAGCAGTGTGAAGTCAGCTTTGGGATATATTTAGCTGTGGGAATGAGACCAGGTCAAAGAGTTCTGCCCATTCCCATTCCTATTCTCATTCCTGCTCAAGCCACTCATTTGTCTACGCACTCCAGGACAGCAACCTCCTCAACATGCTGGGACACCTGTTTGCGTAGCCATGGTGTAAAATACACTAAACTGCTCTATGCTAACACAACCCTCCCGTCAACTCATCGCATCAACACCTATCCATAGCACTCATGTCTCCAAACACAGTGAGAGTCTTCAGCTCATAAAATGCAGAAGATGCACCTCCAAGATCCAGAAATCGGTAGCTACCTGCATGAAGCCAGCAGGGAGCTTTACTGTTGCTTCCTTGTGCACATCCACTATCGTACAACTGGGTATTATTGGTTTTGCAAAAGCCCTGTCTCAGTCAGTGCCCGAGATGGAGCTCCTTTAGCGAAGCAGTTGTGGCTGTGGAGAGAACATGGGGTTTTGAAGCCCTGGAGGGAATAAGATCTTGCTTTGCTGGGACACCCAGGTACACACACAAGCGCAACCCTTTATTTCTTTGCCATTAGATGGAGAACTTAAAGTGAGAGTTTCTCCTCATGCATTCCTCCTGGAGCCTTCCTACCTTCCGAGCAGTCCAGAATTTCTGGAAGAAGCCAGTTACATGGCTGCTTTGTGCTGTGCCTTGTTTTTACCCTCTGTCATAGAATCCTGATTTCTGAAATGATCTCATCACAAGTTCTTGATTAAAAGGTATCTAAAATGCAAGTAGCATTTTGATGAGCAGAGATCACTAGACTGCACGTAGACGTTGAGGGCACTTCTTACTGCAGCAGAACCACTGAACTGAGCATTTTAGATACTTGTACTTCTCACGTGCTGCTATTCTCAGAGATTTAATCTTGTGCTTGTCACCAGAATTGCTGGTTTGTCCCTTTGCAGCAGTGTCAGAGTCACTCACAGGCTATGCTCTGTTCTCCACTTGATGGATGGGAAATATAAAACCAAAAACTTTCTTAATACAAGAGCTAAGCGCTTGTGGATTTCCACCTAGGGATGAATTTACACATCTCAGTACTGGATTTTGTCCCAAATGGTGGGAAGGGGAATTGAAATGGTAATGTTCTATTTTCCTTTGTGGAACAGAGTATCAAAATGATTTCAGTTTGGAAATGTCAAATGTCACTTATCAGGTGAAATATTTTGTCGCTTCCGAAGCTGACGAGAAGGCATCTTTGGTTTCCAGCCACTAGGGCTTGTGTGATTTAACTGATGATGCATTCCTCGGGAAACAGCGGCTGGGCCCCTGCTCAGGGCCCAGCATGTAGGATGCTGCGCACAGCAGGGTGGTCAAGTCCCTGTGTGCGCTGGCCCCAGAAATCTTGCATCTGCACAGTAACGCCCACCCTGCCCAGAGCAGCGGGGAAGGGCAGAGAGCCCCCCAGCGGAGCCCTCTCAGGTAGAGGCAGGCATCAGGCAGCTACAGGCAGGAGTTGCTCTGGAGATGCCTTAGCTCAGGCCAGGTGGAAGAGCTCTAGGTATCTGAGTGGGATTTCTGGCACATTGTGCCTCACAGAGAAGACCTCCACGTGCTTCTAAGGCACTAGCTGCCCCTAAAGCAGCTTTCTTCGCTCTCTTTTCTGTTCACCAAAGCACCTAAGATAGGAAACTACAGAGAAAGATGCAATGTCTTTTTCCAGCTGCAGCTGCAACTGGAAAATCTGTCATCGCTCTGCTCACAGAAGATCTTCCTCCTGCCTCTTTCTCCAACTACACATTCCCAGGTGACGGCATGTCTGCAGGGAGTTAGTCTGGACTTGGGATCTTTGCGTAGCTCATGCAATGTCCAGTATAAAACCATCACAGCAATATATCTTCCCTGGCAATGTCCTGTCCTTGGGAATACGCTCTCCACTTGCGAGCTGGACACTTAATGCAAATAGGCAAAGAAGATAATTCTGGGCTAGCAGGGGCCTGGATGTGCAGACTCTTCTGGTTATCTGACAAAATAAGTCATGCACAGAGCAGGCTTCTAAGCAACAGGACTGCATGGGGGGCTGATAGCACTTTCTTTCACGTTCAGGAGCATCTGAATCTCACTTGTGTCATCTAGAAGGGAATTATAATGACAATGATTGTGTCTAACTGAGACCAGGGAAATACAAAATCATCTTAAAGCACTATTAGTAGCAGGACACTTAAAGGAAAATGTCAATAATTTTACTTCCCCTTTCTAATGTGTTTTTGCACTAAGAGCTCTCACAGCTCTTTTTAGTCATTAGCTAAGCAAATCTCACAACCTTTCTGCAAGAAAGGCATTAAACTATTTTACTTTTCACTAGTGCGAAAGAGGGGTCAATAAAAATGGGGATTTGCAACCCTGAGCTTAAAGACAAGGTCGCTGTGAAATAACCACGGAATAAGTGTAAGGAAATGTAGTCCTGCTGTTCTCCTCCATGAACTCATCTAGTAATTAGAAAAAAAAAAAATACCCTCTCTCTAATGATGGCTTGACTGGAGTTCAGCCTTTCTTGTGCCAAAAATACCCCTGTGGAGGAAGCCATCACTTGTCAGAGCCCTTGTGGTGGCTCTCTCAGCTTACAGGTAATACACAGGCTGAACATTTTTACCTGCTAGAAGTGTGTTGTGAGGGGCCACCCACAAAGGACATTCAGAGTGACAATGGCAGTAGCCAGAACACCACAGCCACCTCCCGTGTGCCAGCATCATGTGAGACGTTCTCCAGATGCTGATGGCTTATAGTGAATATGGCAGACAGTGGAGTCCTGGAGCACCTGGCTCTGTCTGTCTGATCTTAGCTCATCTGCTGGGAAACTTCCAGCCCGTTCTTGGCTGCTTAAAGGTTCCCAGAGAGAAGGGAGACAAAAAAGAGGTCAGACGAGTGCAGAAAGGGAAGATAAGGAATAAGGCAGGAAGAGAGGTACTAAGTGAAGAAGAACAGCCTTGCTGTCCCTTGCAAATTAATACATAGCAGTGTGAGTCTCTGGTTTTCCACAGGTTTAGTTCTGACTGAGGCTGTTCCCAACACGTCCTGATTGAGGCTGTTCCAACAAAGCTAAAATTTCCCTTTGTAAACAACCCTGTTCTCATCTCAGGTGCTGGGATTCTCCACGTGCCCACGCACATGCCCACTCCCGCAGATGACTGTCAACTCCGACCCCCGCCTGAGTGTACTTGTACAAAAAACACGTACAGCCAAAACCAAATTCTACAGAAAAATCCAACTTTGCAATTTTCTTCCCACCCTCATTAAGCTTAATGATTTATGCCTTGTAATTGCCACAAATGGGCAAGAATCCCTGAATCTTAATAATTCTAAGTATGCCAGAAGTAAATTTTAAAATCCTAGGCAAAAATTAAATGACCATAAAATGTGTGTTCGCCTCCCAAGAGACAGTTCTGTTTCAACATGACAGCTTAATTAAAAGCTCAGTAAATTGGTCACAACGTTTTTTTAATAAACAGTCTTTCTCCACAGCATGCAGGAGGGAGATGGTGCTTGTAATGCAGAAAAAGTAATTGAAGTGATCAAAGGTCCCTGTTCCTTTGATGGCCTCTGCAGTAGCTGAAATCAGCTTGAACCACTGCTGGGGGAAGCTGAGGCAGGTGAAGAGCTGGAAATCACATTTATATTCCACAATATGCAATTCCACTCAATGCAAATTAACATCGTCCAGACTTAACTACATGGCATATAAAAGTTTTAAGGTGTCTTTGAAGCTTTAGTGCTGGGTGTGCGACCTGTTCCACGCGTTCACGTGAGGCTCTGATTTGTCACGCTAGGAAGTATTTGCACAATGTCCCACTGGTTACAGCACCTGGAGACTTGGAGACGGGCATTCCTTGCTGCCAGTGCAGCTCCCGCCTCCCTAATGAGTGTGTAATGACCAGGCTGTTGGTGAGGCTGGACAGTTGGGACCTGGGGTCAGGAGTGCCCTTTGTAAGGGATGGCCACACATCCAGGTGTCTCCTGGTCATTCTCTCTAACCTTGAGTCCTTTTTCAACTTCAGGGTGTGAAAAAATAAATAAATTTTGGGTTCAAAATCACCTTCTGTTCTATTTATGTCGAAACACAAAATACCCCTCGGCCACTCAAATGAAATGTCTCATTTCTGGAGAAATGCAACACTTCATTCAGCCTGAAATGACTTTTTCTTTCCCATCCAGAAGAACCAGCGAACCAAAAAATTGGTTATTCCCTTACTTCTACTCGTTCCCTGTCTCCTAAGCCAGATGGTCCTTTTATCATTTCATCTGAGAAAACACATCCCAGGTCCCTTTCTCATGCATTTAGTCTACACAGTCACCTGTGCAGTCAACTCATGCTCTGATCGCACCACACGAGCCACTTTGAGATTGATCCCTGCCGGAGCATTGAACCTTCTTTCAATTATTTATTTATCTGATGCTTCCTCTCTCTTAGTTTAGGGCTGTGGGAGGAGGTCAGGTAGTTCAGAGCTGTGAAGAGAAAGAGCAAGAGCTGCCCCTGGGATGCTCCTTCCACAGGGCATTACGGGATTTGCTGCAACCTGGAGGCTGAGTCCGTTGCCCAAGTCCTTTGCTCATCTCCAAACTCAAAGCTACGTGAGTCAAGGGCTGGGACTGCCCTATGAGGCAGGGCTGTCCCCTCTCTCTCACACATACGAGATGTGATGGGAAACCCTGCTAAGATATTTGCCATGAGCTGACTCCCACCTGTTGCAGGGTCACTCCCCTTTGATCTGTCTCTCTTCTCCTTTTTTTCTTGAGAGCAACACTCAGATCACAAGTCCTCAAACAGTGAAAGATAAAACTTTTTTCAAATCTCTTCTATAAATGGTGTCACTCTTCCTAATACCCTGGCAAGAAAGCCAACTAAAGAGCTGGAGGCTTCCAAACCTCCTGACCTTTTTTTTTTTTTTTTTCCAAAAGTTATGGAAATTAACTTTCCATCCAGGCCAATTTCATTTGGACCAAAGTTTGTGAAGTGTTTGTGTTTCCCAACTATTTTCACCTTAGTCTCATGAAAACCCGTGTTAGTGGTCACACTGGATATAAACCAACCCACCCCACTGTTCTGCATCTGATGTCTTTACCCATCTGATGTCTTCATGCACGGAAGAATCCATCTTTAGGACTAATTCACAAAGGCATCAAACAATCACTGATGAGAAAAATTAGAACAGAACATACCCAAAGACACCTCAGGGTGGGTTTTTGGAAAACAATACACAATTATTTATGACATCTTTGTGAATACCCTCCAAAACACTCCAGAGCCAGTTTAAAGGCATTTTGCTACCATTTGCACCTCCACCTTTTTTTATGAGTCACATTCGACTGGTGTCGTACAAGTGAAAAGAATTCATCCATAACACTGTGTTTAACTAAAGGTTAGAGAATATTTTCTTAATATCCCATCGAGGACCAATGCTGTGGACCAGCACATTCAATATGTGGATTCACATACTGAAAACCTAACACAGCCTCCCATATAATTCAAGTTAGAGAATTTTTTCCTCTGTTGAGTCTACCAATCTGTAAATACGAAGATGAAGTTTCTTGCAAAAGCTGACTATCTGGAAAGAAGCTATTCGTCTAAGATTTATGAATCATATACAATGCCGTCAGGATTGGCTTGCAAATGATTTACTAAACAAAAATGGGGCTGAGTTCATAATGGATGTTACTCAAACCAAGAAATTTGACTGGCGCTATATATTTCATCTGTTGGACATAAAATGCATTTGCTGTAATAAAGTAAAGATATAAATGTTAAATATATTCTTTTTTTCTTTTTCCCCACATGTGGATTTGTGCTTAAGAATTCTTCTTGGCTGCTGAAACTGTGATTGATAACAGCCTTGCTGACAGCTTCACTAACACTGGTTCAGCGTTGGGCGAATCTGCTTTAGAGTATACTTGCCTCGAACAAATATATGTTGGAGTCCATTAAAACTGTTTGTGAATTTGGGTTTGAAGCCTTCAGCAATTTCAGAAGCTCCAGAGCTTTCGGGAAGATGGATTGTAGCATCTGTTGGTTCACAGCTCCTAAACCACTGATTGCTTGAAGCTGGGAGGGGATAACTGGGAAAAGGATTTTATCCTGCTCACGGCCACTGCCAGAGATGGGGTGCTGAGTTTGAATAGCTGGTCCTACAGCTTATTTCTTAGACTGAGGAAACTAGACTTGGCCCATGCAGAATTCAAAGACATCCTATACAAATGATGATAGGACCTCGTCTTCCTCCCTTCCCCAGAAGAAACATCCCAGGGGCACTGCACAGATTCAACAACCCACCCTGAAATCCAGTTCTGACAAAAGCTAGTGAGATATTGCCATCATATTTCTGCTGAAAGTCTTCACTTAGGCTACTCTTCCACTGCTTCAGATGTTGTGCCCTTTCAGGACACAGTGTCACAGCCATGCCAAGTCTACAGAGGTGCCAGCTTCTGACAAAACAGAGGCCCTGACCTTCCTGGTGGCTGGCACGTGTTTCTCTTCCATCCTTGTGTCACTCATACACCCTCATGAGCACATCAGAAGTCATCCTGTTGTTGTTGTTTTAAATATTTTGTTAGAGACGATGGATTTTTTTTGCAGTCCTCTCCACATTTCTGATGGTCTCAGCCTCTTGGAGGAGAACATGAAAAGGAATCCAGTGCCTTTGCTGCTGTGGACACAGCTGTATTATCACCTCGGTACAAACAGGACTCTACCAGGGATGCCCCTGCTCCATAAATGACACCTGAAATGGCTGCACACCCAGACAGACCCACTCCACTGCCTCGGAGGCTGTCTGCACAATGTCTGACTGGGATATTTTGACTTTTTGACTGGAACTGGAATGGGACCAGGGATAAGATTTCTATCCCATGAGGGACAATCCTGTGCAGCCTGTGGACCACAGCTCAACAGGAGGAACAGGACCTGTAAGCATCTCCACGCTACACTATAGTAGCTCATATAGTCCCTGTTCAACCTCACAATGTGCTGTTTCATGGGGGGGTTCAGGATGGCTTCCAGCCAGCCAGGAGTCTGGAAGTCATCAGAGCTGAACCTGAGCTCATGGGCTCAGACATACCCTACCTTTATTTTAATCACAACAGAACATCAGATTCTTCTTCTTCAAAGAAAATTCTTTAATGTTTCCCTTCTGTGGGATTCAGAAACCTTCTCCTAAAATGTCTATACTTCCAACAGGACAGAAATTAGGAGTTTTGTCCAGCTTGTTGGAGAAAATAACTTCTACAGCCCCCACACCCCGGAGGCACCCCCTACCAGTGTGCCTCCCACGGGAGATGCAGGGTTGCCTCATACCCAAAGGGCTGTATGGAGCTCGCAGAGGAAGCCTGCTCAGAAATCCCTGATCCAACTGGCTTAAGTCCTGACGCTATTTCACTAAGGGAAGCCATGTTTTCAAAGACCATGCCCGCTATCACATCTCCAGGTTTGGCCCCAGACCTCTAGAATCAAAAAAGGAGGCTGTGCTGCATGAGAATGAGATACTAATTAGCTACTAATCTCTAATGGCCAAAGGAAAATGAATATGACTGGCTGTCATTAAGTTGGTTTTGAAAGCCTTTCTTTAGTGTATAAAGCACATTAAAAATGATTTCATGATCCATCATGCCGTATGGTTTCTACGGCATAAAAGAGGAATTATCAGCAATCATAAAGCACACAATGACCCTCATTTAGCCTTGTCGTTAACTGCAGCAGTGAGTGAATCAAACTGCGGCTGCAAATAAAGAACAACTTGCTTTTATTTTTAGGCCTTAGTGGTTTGCTTTGTCCAGCCTGCAGGACCACATTGCACAGCAACCTCCTTAGGTGCCAGCTAAACGGGACGCCTCCCATGCTCTGAGGGCGGCCTTTTCAGTCCTTGCAGGGACCGCTGCAGTGTGGCCCAGGGCAGTCGTGCTTGAGCCGGAGCCTGCTGCCCATCCTTACGAGACGAGGGCTGCACCGCTAGATCAAACCTAAATGTTCACGAGTCCCTTCTGCCAAGCGACAGTCAGCTTCTTCCTTGCACGTGAAGAAACGGGGGTCCTTTGGTTCTGCCTCATTCTGCCTCCAGCCTCTCTCAGCGCTGCTCCTGCCAGACAGCTACAACCCCGGTTACCTGACTCCAGTTTGCATCCAAGTTCATGAGGGAATTGATAGCGCGCCAGGCTTTGGAGCCTACTGATTTTGATAACGCGAGGCCAAGAACCATCAATGAAAGTGTTTCATTTTAGGCTGTGAATACCAAAAATGTCTCAATGAGCAAGAGACAAAGAAAAAACACGGAAGAAAAAAGAAAGGTCCACGTTTCCTGCAAAAATCCTTCAGGTGACACTGGCCCCTCTGCTATAAATTGACATTCAGGAGGCTCCAAACAGCATGAAAAGATCCCTCTGCAAAGAGTGGCCAGCTTAAATAAATCACAGCTTTCCCTCAGTCAGGGCAGCTGCAGGTGTAAACAGGCACAGACAGCAACCGTGCTCTCTGCTGACAGCAAAGGACCCAAGCACAAATGATTTGGTGGGCTCTGACAGCTGCTTTTGCAGCTGGAACAAGTTAGAAATACATCCTATTAACTCAAGGTTTTGGTCTAAAGAGACTTGTTATTCTTCCTACAGCACAGGCAAAGGGATAACACCAATTGTTGGTGTAGCTGTTGGCTCGTTTAGATTGATAATTGATAAATACTGCTCGGGTCTCAACGGCAGCACAGCCACAGTGACTCTGGGAAGTAACTCCACCAGGCTTTTAGCAGCACAGCTTCAAGGACAGGCTTCCAGAAGGAGCCACGCAGCCCCACGGGGTGCTCCCCTCTTGCAATGCTGGCTATAAATCATCTCCACAGCCCCACCCCTGGGGTTAGGCAGGGCAGGCTGAGAGCAGCTCTCCTGCCTGCTGCCCCCCAGCTTATGCCAGGAGGGGAGGGCTGGCTCCCACAGCAATACTGGCTGTGGGCACAAAACCATTTTTGTTATCCAGGGGTTTCCCTGGATCAGGGACTCCCTAGAAATGGAGCTGGGACAGATAACAGATGCACTGCATAACTCCTTGCTCAAACTGTCACCTTCCGGAGTTTGATTTACTGCTAAATCTTGAAATCAGAGATAAATCCTCATCAGCATGAAAAAACCCATGGACTGGCCCAGCCAACCCTCCAGTAAACTTACACAGCCAACAGACCTAAGAAGAGTACTGCCAATATCTCAAGGTCAGAAATGCCTTTCTGCAGCCTTATTTTCTTTTATTAGGTCTTTTAGCCCTATTAAAATGTACTAGAGAGGCTTTTATGCAGGAACTAGCAAAATTTTAAGTCCAGTCTTTTTGTATTACTGCAACTCTAATGACTTCTCTGGAGTTATCGCCAAGGAGAAAGCCGGTTAGTCTACTGCTCCCTTACAAACAAAATAAACCCCAAAGCCATCATTATGCAAATCAAAGAGGAAAAGCGCAATTTAGCCGTGTCCAAGAGAAGACAGTCTTGCAGGCTAAGCCTTGGAAGAAGAGTCAGGAGCTCGAGAAAGAGCACCTCGCCCTGCCAGCAGTCACCCCCGCGACGCTGCGGATGCCAATAAACAGGGAGGGACTGCAGCCATGGGGAACGTGGTTCAGGTGCTGATCCTGGCTCGCAGAGGAGGAGGCAGACACGTAACACCTGAGTTACTGCTCCAACGTGGCACTGGGGGGCCTGGAGTGGGCAGGGCTTCATGTCACACCACTGCGAAAGAAACTTGTGGTTTTGGTCTTGCAGTTGCAAGATGAACATATTTCCACAAACCAGTTCAAAAGCCTGCATGTTTTCTCCAAGCCCCCAAACACAAAGAAATCCCCCAACCCAGCTGAAACACCATTTATCTGCATTAACAATTTAGATAATGATTTCTTCAGTGCAAGGCCTAACATTGCCCCATATGGGGCTGCTCGTGGTGGATTTCGGGATCTGGGAACACGCAGAGCCTCTGGGAAGGCTTGAAATGAAACCTCTGCTGGTGCACAGCAGCTGGTGCTTCCGGGAGAATATTTTTCTTCCAGCAGGAGAGGACAACTGCAGCTGAATCAGGGCCCGTGGGTGGAAGGGGCTGGGGTACCAGGCTGCAGGGGTGAGTATAAGCAGGAGGCAGAGGCTGGAAAAGGGATTCACTTCCATGCTTGTGCCCAGGCACGACGATGCACAACCACTTCAGCTGCAAAAAAGATTAAAGGAGTGAGATTTCCACCTGCTCTGGTGTCTGCTAGGGGTCTTCATTTTTGCCTTTTGCATTCTTTCTTGGGGGTACATCTCCCAGCTCAAATCTGAAAGGCCTGACTTTCAAAGACATTGTGGCTCTGCACCGACTTTGAAGATCTGGCCCAAAGCCTTCGATCAGGGGCTACTGGAGGCAAGACAGGAAAATATATTCTTTCTGCAGGGGATGGAAAAAATATAATCAGTGTTTGCTCTGCTCTTCTGAGCAAATGAAGTGTTGTCTTTTGAAGCAGAAGTGTGGAAGAAGGCAGGGCTGGGCCGGGCACAGGGGTGGAAAGGGAGGAGCGGGATGTCAGGGGAAGGTTACAGATCTGATAGCACTGGCAGCACGCCCCCAGCCCAGCTCTGACACATTGAAGAGGGTTTTATCCAGCTTGAACACATTGCCTGCAGCCTCAGTGCAGATCACACGGATTAATGGCTTGAAATTAAACCTCTGCTCATGCAAAAGAGCAGTGTGAGTTTCCAGCAGAACATTTCTCTCCTGGCAGGAGAAAGCAACTGCCGTGTGGCATTTGCACAGGGGGCTGCTGGTGGGCAGGCATCTACGGAAGAGCAACTAAATCATCCCTTTCCCAGCTGCAGTAGTATTTCTCCTCACCGCATGTTACAGCTGAGCTCCTCTGACTTCCACTACAACGGCTGAAACTCAATGAAGACGAACAAATCAAGAAGTGCCTGCTCTGTGCTGTCACCCGGATGCCAGATCAGCTCTACCCAAACCAGGATTATACAAGATCAATCTTCAAAGACCAGTTCTACATACCAAGATGTTCAAGAGCTTCACCTTTCTGCTTCGCTAATGCTAATGCCTCCTGGAGCAGTATGGCCAGAGAAGAGAGAGGGATTGCTCTGTATAACATATAGCAACCATTAGTCTTGGGTTGGAGAAACCCACTTGTGTTAAGCCCAGTCTTTTTGTATTACTGCAACTCTAACGACCTCTCTGGAGTTATGGCCAAGGAGAAAGCCGTCAGCTTTTTCCCCAGTTTCTGCAGCAAAAAATGCCTACAGCTCTCTGGATGCACCAAAGGTTGGTAAGGTGATGGCTCAGCAAACACTGCCTAAACAACTCAAAAGGGTGTTGTCTGCCACAGCTACGCCTCCGAGGAACAGCGTGTTTGCAGTAGTAGCCCCCCCTCTATGCCATAACTCAGCTCTGTTCCGGCCTGCGGTGCCCAGAACAGAGCAGCAACCAAGAGACAGGGAGAAAGGGAGAGTGAGACTTGCCTTTCCCTGCCCAGAGAGAGACAAGGTGAAGGATCTACCTGGAAATACAGTTTCATGCATATTGAACCCTGGAAGAGCCTCCAGGCACCACAGGCTGTAAAGCAATGCTCTTCTCAGCTATTCTGTGGGCAAAGTAGAAGCTGCAGAGTAGCAGAGATAGGAGAAGGTGCAAACACAACCCACTGAAACAGTTGCATGGACCTTTCCACACACTAATGACCCCAAAGAGGCTGCCTCCAGCAGGAGAAGAATCTTACAGTGCTTCTTAGCTCATCTAAAGCAGCCCTAAACCCCAGCAATAAGCATGAACTGCCATGCAGATGCCTGAGCACTGTAAGCAGGAGCCCGATTTCTCTTTCACTTACACTAAGATTCAAAACCATCCCCCAGAAGCCCACGGTGGGAAGCCAGACGCAGACCTGTGCCTCTCCTCAGTCACTCCTGCCGCCACCAGGCCACACAATACGCTTGGCTGGGGTATTTAGAAATAACTGCAGGGTATTTAAACACAACTTCCAGCTAGTAAATTGTATGTTGAAAGTGCCAGTGAGCAGCACTCGTTGCAGAACAAGCAAGAAGCTCTTGTTGTTCAAGAGCTGATTCCCCAAAGCAAGAAGCAACTGCAGGCTCTATTTAGCAGGAAGAAATGTCTAATAAGGAAGAACAAGCATGATCATTTGGACGCAGTGAAAAGTGTTTTAACAGCTTTCCCCAAAACATGGTTTTTGCCCAAGGCTGACAGATTTTCTCTTCTTGTCAGACAGAGGAACAACAAAGTGGCCCGAGAGAGAGGAGACTCCAACTCCATGAACCTGCAGACATGACTCTCCTCTGGCTTATGCCAGCAAAACCCAAGAGGAACTTTGCTTTTTCAGATCCAGTGATTATGCTTCTGCGTTACAATAAAACCGCAAATGTGGTTTTGCCTTTTTTTTTTTTTTTTAATGGAAAACGAATCTCTGTAGTTCTGCCTAATATCTTGTATGTTCTGCTAGCACACACCATCCTGGGTGCCTGTCACGCAGTCAGCGCAGGTCCGTAAGCACCAGCACAGGGCTCTTCTCCATTCCCTCCTCCTCTCCACTGCCTGGGATGCAGTCAGATACATTTTTGTTATGATTAATTTTGCTTTCATCAAAAACAGATGAAAACCCTTCCCCAAGAGCTATTGGCAAGGACAGAAACGGGCAATGCAGACGAGTGGTACCTACTAGTAACGATACTGCATCTCCCAGCTAGTGGTTCCTGGTTGCACCACGGAGCCGCAGAGCAAACCAGATCAGTCCTCAGGATGATGCTGGGCTGGGCAGTTGCTGTTTAATGCCTGGCTATCTCCTCTCTGCTTGCAGCGGTTGGTTTGTTTGTTGTTTGGTTTTTTTTTGATTATTCATTGGTTTCAAACTCCAGGGATGAGCTGCGGGGGGGGTGTTGTTTGTTTGTTTGTGGTGGGGGTGCGTGTTTTGGTGCGGTTTTCTACAGTTTTCATCTCTGGGATTTAGTGTTTTCCCCAATGACAGGTCTCCTTCACATCAAAAGAGATTTTTCCACCACTCTGAATTTATATACTCTGAATCTATTGACTCAATACAGCTGGACCAAGGAGGTCACCCTAAATATTTTTCACCTTTTCCTCTTGCAGAGGGAGAATGAAATAGCAATCAAATATTTATTTTAGATCTCAGCGATCTAACACAGATGCCTCGGGTTTACCAGGGGCTTTCAAAGCCCGTCTAAATAAACTCCCAGATATTTTCTTTTTTTTTTTTTTCCCCTTGTATTTGGAAAAACACAGGCATATGCAGTCCTTTTTCTGTGGCACTTCCCAAGCTGTTTCTGACTGTTTACTCTCCCTGTAAAGTTTCTTAGCAATGAGGGCATTATAAAACCTCCCTCCACCACCTCCCCCTCTTCCATTCCTCCTCCCTTCATCCCACCTTCCCTTCACTTGCAGATGCCTCAGAACAAACCATATATCATGCGTTTAGCAGCTCTGGGCCGTTAAAACCCAGATCTGGTATTAGTGCTGTGGAAATGCAGAGCTTTCATCGCCACTCCAGAATGGTTTTTTATGGGTAATTGATGGGAAGCCGCAGACGGCTGTTGACAGTACAGAGAGATTAAGCAGTTTACTGCGCAGGGGAAGCCTGGCCAGTCCATCCGCCCTGCTTCAGTGGCCAATCTCTAAAGGAATAAATGATGCTCATAAACACATCATTTTTCTCCAAATCATTATGCCCTTCCTCGCTACAGCACAGTCTTGCAGGCAGGGCCTGATCCAACACCCCCGAAGCCCCTGGGAGTCATTCCTGCCAATCTGGCACAGATGCACAAACCATTTAGAGTCAGAATTACTGAAGACTGGAGGTACCGAGGGAGGAGCTTGGTGAAATTTAGACCCTCAAATGCAAAATTGCAATTAGAAAATGCCAGGTGTTCAGCTTAATCCTCAATGTGCTGGACTGTGATGCTCCCTGGGCATCTGAAGTTGTATCTCTGTGCTCCCAATCCTAGTTTCAAGCTCACTTTAGCCCCTTCTCGGTACAGACAGGAAAATAAAGCTGGAGGGCCAGTTATCTTCTTTTTCCAGGGTACTCTGCTGCTACAAACACCTGCAGAACCAAATCCAAGACCATGTCCTGTTCAGTGACATTCATACTGCATTTCCTACCAGAAATACAGAGGATGTTTTCCCACCTCCCCTTTTGCTAAAGTCCTGCCACTGTGCAGAAAAGCTTTTAACCTAATCAGACTGGAGGAGGACGGAGCAGAAGAAGAAGCAGGACTCCGGTGCTGGGTAAGTGGGGTGCACAGGAAAGCAGCCCCATTCTCTGTTTTACTTTATTGGCTTTACTGCTGCTGCTCATTTAAAGTCATGCTAGGACCCAAAATAATAATAAGAAAAAAGTAACAGTTACAGATGAAGACTCTCAAGTGCCAGAGCAGATTTGATGGGAAGCTGGGTCATAACAGCTCTGCAGCATTTGGTGCCTGACTTACCTGTGCAGTATGGGGTTCACCAGGGAATCCTAAAAGTTTGGATCTAGTAGAGGTTTAATGAACAAAGGAGACATGTTCAGTCTCTACAATCTTCTTTTTGTCCTCTGATACATATTGTCCTTGAATTCATGCTATGCACTGGGACAGAAAAAAGTTAATGATCCAAGATGTAAACATTTTATTTCCTGTCTGAACACAACTTTAACCCTTGCCCAGCAAGCATCAGCGGCTGTCAGGAAAGCTTTTATGGACTCAAAGAGCAAGATCCTCACCCTGTTGAAGTCAATGGGACTTTTGTCATTGCCTCGGGGCATTTTGGGAAAAAAGGAATACGGAAACCGCCAAGGACAGAAACATAATTATTATCAGACACTTTTCTCACAGTAGATGCTGACTGGCTGCAAGCAGAGACCCTGCAAGTCAGGATGCCTGAGCCATTCAACCTGCAGTTACATCGAGATGTGACATCCAAATAATTAGAATAATTAATTTATCAGGCATTTTGCCCTCCAAAAGTGGGTGATCTAAGAGGAAGCGGATGCTTTGGATGGAACTGGGAGGGTGTTTAGAGGAGAGATGCCCTGCCTGAGCAGGGCTTCTTTAAAGGTCAGCGGAAATCAATTCAAAGTCAATACTGTTAACGGGGTCTGGTGCCATTCAGCTCAGCCTTCAGCTGGCCAGATGATTCCCACCCTAAACTCCACTGCCTACAAAGGCACCTGAGGGTGACTCGCTGAGATAGCCTTGTACGTCTGCAGTGCAGGGCCTCTGCTGTGAGATGAATCTGACCCTTTGCAGCAGGACGTGTGGAATTAAACCCAATGTTCAATAGAGAAATTACAACCACTTTACTTGGTCACTCCCCCTGTAACCGCTTGTGGACTACCTATGGATGAAGGGGCTGTGCCAGTGCTCACGCAACCAACCACTTGAAAAAATATTCTTTGGGCTTGGCCAGAAGCCACAGCACTTAGTTTAACCCTGAATACAAGATGATGCTGTTGCTTTCATCCCTTCCCAGGCTTTCGAGGATTTTCAGCACGTTGGAGGTTTCAGCAGCTTGCGTGTGTACACATTATGGCCATCTTCCCTCACTCTGCTGTTCTATTCTCAGAGATGTCTGAGAGCACGAAGGATGAAAAATGAGCAGCCAAGCCAATTAATTCACTCCCAATCATCATTAATAGAAGAAAGCGGGGAAAAATGCCCTCATATAATTTAAGCAACTGTTTGCTTAATGTTTCTGGTCATGACAGGAAAGCATACCATTGATTATTCTTAGTAGGTGCAGGATTTTTTTTGACCTGAAGGATTTCTTGCTTATTGTGCAACCTCTGTCACAAGCACTCAAGTCCTTCTCTGCCTGTCTTATCCAGATTCCTTTAAGAAACACAGCCCAAGTCAAGATTGAGCAGCAATTTTGTTTTTGTTTACTTGGCCAATTAGGGTCAAATTAATGAAGCATCGGGTGGAAAACAGCATCTCTTGTTATGTTGCCACAGCAGCAATTACAGTTCTCTTGAAAGAAGTTTAAGGAATTAATTGCAGTGCTTCTTTACATATAAAAAATAAGCGGAGATTCAGTCTTAGCTGGTTTGAGGAACTCACTAACCTGCCTGTTTTTGAGGGCAACATTTATTGACAGCACAGTGGAATAAGTTCAGTCTATTCAGAGCTTGACGGTGTTTCAGGGAGGATACATGTTGGAAAAGCAGACAGCAGCCCTCAGAAAGACAACTACTGGTAAAGTGATGGGTGTGCTCTCTGGAGCTGCTGGCCCTTGGCTGCCCAAATCTCAAGGAGACCGATGGCCAGCTGAGTAAGGAACGCCTCAAGAACAGGCTGAACGATTTAGAGAGTAAATCCAGGCTGATCATGTCCTGGTCCTTCAGCGACAGTCAACTGACCAAGGGGAGCCAACAGGTGGAGCAACTCGGAGAGCTCTGCTCCGTCCTCTCTCTAACCTCCTCTAGAAACCTGGGCGGCTTCTGCTACACCACTGGAATGAAACCAGTGCAATCTTTGCCTTCCCTGCTCTGGGAGCATTTTAACTCCGATACGGGTGGCTGACGGAGGCAGTGTACCCCTGCCTGATCAACGACGGCTGCTGAGCTGCTGCTGACAAGAGCTGACTGCTCTTATTGTACTGCCTGAACGAAACTGGAAGTTGAGCTAAGAGTTTATGTCAGGGGCTTTCGATCTTATGGGTTCACTTCAATCAGCAAAAAAATGAGACATCCTGGAAACCCAAGAAATTAAAATGGAAAAGAAAAGGCATCTTCTGCAGAGGTAGAAGTAACTGAGGCACCAGCCCAAGGGACAAGGGCAGGAGTCTGGCACACTGGGTTGTGATGCCTTGAGCTCTATCATGGGAGATTCCCTAAAAGTTGTTGAAAGTACCAGAATTACACACTGCAAGTTTATCTTCTACCAACAGAAATGTCCCACTCGTCTGCTGATTTGGCTCTTGGTGCCAGATTTGAAGAAGGGGACACAGAAGCAGGTGAGCCTCTCTAAGCCGGGGAGTTTTTACAGCCAGCAACGAAAAATCTTCAGAAGAATCCCCCAAAATGCTGAGTGAGACAGTGAGAGGATCAAGCTATCTCATTTTAAACATTAAAAGTACATTGCTTAACCTGGAACATTTGCAAAACTCTTTGTAGAGACTGGCACCAGAAAATTTTACCCTGCAGGTAGCTGTAGAATAGATGAAAAAGCTACACTGTCAGCCCTAAATTATGTTTTTCTTCTTCCATCAGTGAAGTCATACCACAGCACTCTTCCAGGGTCATTTAAAGCATGCTGGACATTTTCTTCACAGAGAAAACAAAGCTTGTTTGGTTTGATTTTGGATTTCTCTGCTCTGGATGATTCTGACTCAAGAATGATGGAAAGGGCTCTTCTGTTTAGAAAGCACTAATGATTGACCACCTTAAAAGTGGGCTTTTTAAAGGTTTTTTAAGTAGATACCCAAATTGCTAAATTGCTAGCTACTTGATAAAAACCAGCATTGTTGCTAATGCTGAGCTTCAGTCAAAAGCCCTTGAACTTTTTGTCCCAGGCACCACAGCTACAGGGATGAGATTGTCCCTTTGCTCTTTGCAGTAGCCTTTTCAATATTGAAGGGCTGTTAGAAAGTCCCTCCTCAGTCTTCTCCTGCAGCTAAACAGGCCCTCTTTGGGGAGGGTAAGGATGCAAGCAGAGACAGTCTGTACTTCCACCCATCACAAAATACTGCATTAAACAAAACAGGCTCAGAGAAGCAAACGAGCAAGTGAAGTGCCACTGGGCTTAGTGACTTCATCCATGGCCCTTTGTACCTATTCCTGAAAACAGTCATTAACTAGATCATCATATGCTATTTTTTCCTCATGGTCTCTGACTCAGTGCATAAGATGAACCTGCCCTGGGCACTGATGGAGGCTGTTGCCTGCAGGATTCTCAAAAAAAAAAAAAAAAAAGAAAAAAAAAAAGAAAAGAAACAACAAGAACAGAAATAAAAAAGTCATGTTTGAAATGGAGGAGATATATTTGAGCAACTGCAGACAATGTTCTCCCCTGCTTCCTCCTGCCACTCAATACATTATAAATGCGCTTTCGCTGCCGAATGGATGGGGAAAGCAGCCTAAGTCCTGCTGAAATTAATGGCCTGTGTGGTTCACTTATATCTGGCAGGTTTTGTTTTCCAGAGATGGGTAGAAAGCAATTCATTTTTAAATTAAACAGAAAAAAAAAAAAAAGACATTTCTGAGTTAGGATCAAAAGCTGTGAAAAAGAAGATTTGCACAGCATGGCCACAGAGATGACCTTCGCCATTCCTTATGCCCACTCCATTTGTGGCCTATCTGACTTTGCAGTGTGTTAAACATCCGCAGGTATTTCTGCACTGACCTTCATGGCCTAAGCTGTATCCGTCGTCTGCGACAGGGACTAACATTTGCTAGCTACAGAGGTGAAGCCTTGCTTTCAGATTCCCTCCATTCTCCCTAAGGAATAAACCTTCTGGGTAATTTTCATAATCATTATATTCTGCTGGAAAATGATATGTAAATAAAATTTCAACGTGCTTCACAAAGCGTTTATTGATGTTGATGAATTTCTTGGGGAGTGTAATACTTCCTAAACCAAATATTCATTTTTTGTTTCTGTTGTTCATTTTCATTCTGATCCTGAAGTAAAACCTTCCTCAGGATGGAAACTCTGAGCTTAAGCCAGCTCCACGGGCAGACCCTGATCCCTGCTCTGAATCTCCCGTTCTCCCATGAAAGCGTCCCTCAACAACTGGCCTCGCCATCTCCCTGGAGTCTGACTTCACCGACTCCACCTGGAGCCCTCCTAGACCATGGCCTGATCCCACAGCTGGTCCCCTCTCACCTCACTCCTACTCCACATCCTCATTTTTACTGTAGCAAATCCTATTGCTCCCAATTGCCTCCTGCCACTTGGCTCTTGCCAGCACCACTGAGAGCCTCTTGGTCAGCTTTAAACACGTTGGATGCATCCCTCCAGAGTGCTCTGAACAACTTTGAAATAAGATGTCTCTCCTGCTGGATTTTATTTCTTTGTCAGAAATCGATCCTCTCTTTCCGATCCCTCACTGTTCTTAACAGAGCTTGAAATTAATGCACTTCTCTGCCATCAGCTTTCTCCTCCCCACTCCATGCTGTGCTGTAGCTGCAGAGGGACCACATCTCCTCCTGATTCCTCAAGGTGCCCAGCACAGGGCTCTCCATGCACTGTGGTTGTCTCAGCTCCCAGGGAACACCTCACCCTGCCTGTGGGATGGGAAATGCTGTGACTTGGAGCTTCCAGAACAGCTCAGATGTGTTTTGAGGACACCTTTTTGTGACAAAAGCCCTTCAGGACAGCAAGGCTGCTTCGGGCCAACAAACAGCATGGTCCTGGGTCTCTTTTATGGCCTCAAGGCGCTCCGTCTATCCAGAAACAGCTTTGGATGCTGGCAGAGTCACCCCTAGTAGCCCCCACTTTAGCACACAGGTTGCACGTGGTCCAGCGAAGGGACTGTGACTGGGATGCGCTTTGTCTCAGACACTGAACCTGCCCGGGGAAACACACTTGCCCCAAGCTCTTACTGAGAACCCAGCCGAGCAGGATCCCTGAGGAGGGATAAACTGAATGCAGAAGAGCAAAGGTCAGTGATAGAAGGAGAATATTTGAGTAAAACTCCCCAGGAGCTGCTGGAGCAGATCAGAATATTACCAAAAAATGCAACTTTCCCTGCAGGAATGGCTCCCCATACAGTCCACAGGAGCACGTGTGTGCCAAAGAACACCCTGGTGCACAGTCTACTTTGCAGTAATCTTCGAGAGAAAGCACTAGCGTCTGTGCGAGCAGCAGAGCTGGGGGACATACTACCTTCCTTTGGCCTTCCCAAAAAATTATATAATAAGAGGGAAGAAAAACAATTTTCTTTCTTATGACAGGGAGCATTTCACAGTGACTTCCCTTCCTATAAGCCAGGTCTTCCTAGATGGGCTGCAAGTGCCGTGATGGGGTCTGGCCACGCTCCCCGTTATTAACTGCTGTGGGGCTGGCTACGGAGCAATTGCCCTTTTGGCTCAGGGTGGTGGTTTTAATTCTATTTTGAAAGCAGGAAAAGCCATCTCAACCAAACAGTGCTCTTGCCCATTTTTAAAACCAAAATAAAACCAGGAATAAATTGGCTGGCAGTACAAAGTAGAAATTTTAAATTTTCACGGAAAAACTTTGAATCTTTTGTTTTAAAAATACATTGGAGATGGAAACATGTAGCTGAAAACACAAAAAGGAGGCCAAAAGATTGCTTTTCATTTTTTCTTTTTTCTTTTTTTTTTTTTTTTAATTTTTACAGAACAAATTAAAATAAATAGAATTCTGGAATAGTCTCTGAAAATACTGGCTTTGCAGAGCTCATATACCAATTAGGACAAGAATGTCATTTAGAGAATAGGAAAACATGAAAAATTTCCCTCTGAAATGCTTCACATTGCCTTCCCTAGACCTGAACATTGCTGTTTTGTTTCTTTTCACATCCTTCGCTGTCTGGTTGGGTTGGTAACCTCCTCTGGGGAAAATCATCATCTGGTAAGTTCACACACTGAATGGAAATAAGAAACAACCCAGACCCACCTCCTGTACAGCACAGCAGCACACTAAGCATGCTCAGACGAGTGAAATGAAACCTTTCAGCTCAGGGTCTGCTGTCCTAGGACTCGCTCAGCTTCCCGCAGCCCTGGGGGGCAGGACATGTTGGCAAGGAGCATCCTTCCCTTCGTCCTTCGCTCCTGGAGGGCATTTGGCTCGCTTGCCATACACCCCTGCCTCCTGCCCTGCCACTAGCAGGTGTGCTTGTCACAGCCGTGAAGGACAAGGTCCTGCCTACCTCTTCCCGTTTCCTTTATCCCCTTTGCAATCTATTTTCCTTCGCTAGGCTGCAGCCAAGAATTTAATGCACTGACATTTTTCTGTTTGTTTGAGTTTACTGTTCCAATCTGTTTACACTTCTCATTGAACATAATGGCTTGAGAGATTAGGAGAGGAGTTAATCAGACCTAGGTCCCCAAAATATCTGCTGAAATGCTCCAGCGAGTTCATCGAGTTTGAAGTATGGATTTGAAAGGGCCACACCAAGCTGTTTGCTTGAAATGAGTTTGTGGTGCTGACTTCGCTTCAAAGCAAGCGCATCTGAAATTGCTGGATGCACCCAGCGGGGAACATGTGAAAACAGTGGGGAAACGATGATCAGCAGAGCCCACCTCAGGAGTATCTGTAGGCTGGATGGACAGGTTCAAACGTCTTCGTCAACATACAGAAGAGATTTAAGGGCGTAAAAATGGGCACAGAGGCAGCTGGGATCTGAGGAAAGTGGAGAGGTTATAAACATAACTGCATTGTGTTACTCAGGATGTGTAACAGACTGCACTGTATTAATTTGAAAGGTGAATGGGAAAGCAACAAAAACCTTAAAATTCCTCCCCTCTACCCCGCAAATTAGTCCATACCTGAAAAACACTGACTTTCACAATCTACTCTAATATAAGTGGCTTCTATTAGGAGACAGACTGCCACTTGGACACTTACATCAAGCCATGCAAATTTGCTTTACCTAAAAAAGATTGTTTGTTTTAGATACTTTTTATGCAGGCTTTTTTCTTGGCTTCAAGAAAAGTGCTATAGCAGCAAGTTGAAAAGCAAGCATTCACAAACTCATCACGTCCTTGAGCAGAGAGACACTAGCTGGAGATGGCCAAAAAGCAAATTCGTAAGAAAATCCTTTTTTTTTTTTCTCCTTACGCTTGTTGATTTTGGTCCAAATTGAACTGAAACCAATACTATTTTTTTTTTTTTAATTTATCACAGAGTAAAAACTCCCACGGGTTTGCAGCTGCTTCCGTGAAACTACCATCCCCGTCAGCTTCACTGAGGACAGAAATGGGAAAGCCTGTGAATGGCACTGAAACACTGGTGGGGAAGATCCTGCACACCCCCAAAATCCCTGGCCCTGCCGCAGACCTGCCTGGCCCGGTGACTACGAGCCCACAGCTCCTGGCCCTTGAGCTAACTGGAAAGAAATTTCACAGAACCTGGCCTTGGTCTTGGCCAAACAAATCTGAAGCTCAGAAATGTTAAATGAGAGAATTGGTGCCGCATGAAATGGTGTTTTTCATGAGGATACTTGGTTTCGCTGGAGAGTTTTTGACTGGCTCTAACGCGAGCCCTGCCATTGTCAGCTGGGATGAGACTAAACCGGGCTTTTACAAGCAGCTCAAAGCACCTCGTTACAAGAAAGACTGGAGCAAAATCAGGAAAATGGTAAGGAAAAAATAATTAAAGCATTGGTGTGACTGAGTTAGGAGGGAAGATTAAGAGCGGAGTACCTATAGCACAACTAAGCAGCAAGTAGTCTGGGAAGGTGAGAAAAGAGAAATCTGTGCATTTGAAAGCTGCGAGTACACAGAAGAAGATTGACTTGGCAGATGCTCCAGATCCTGAGGCTACCCAGGAGGAGGAAGAGCATCTAGAAATGGGGGGACAGAAGGTCAACTAATATGCAGCTCTGGAAAGAACGGACACCATCTCCATGCAGCACCTCTTCTTGACGCATTGTGGGAGATGCGGCAGCATCCATCCTCCTGTGCCAGGCTGGGGCAGGTGCCAGAGGAAGGATTGCTGCCCCAACAGCTCTTCCTCATGGCTTCCAAATTAGAGATTTATGGAGAGATTCATTACATCTGCTTGAATACCTGGACTTGCAGTTCCCTGTGCTGCAGGGATTTTGCAACAGCATAATTCACCCGCTAGCTGCACCCCATCTGCTGCAGGAAACCTGGTCCCCATCTGCCTTTTCCAGGCCCACCTTAAGGCTCCCTCACCTCCCACCTGTCCCTAATAATTCCCTGATATTTCCTAGTTAAATGTCAAGCTTGGCTTTCAACTTGGCAGTATGTTTCCTTCAGGCCACTTGTACCTTAACCGAGTCACCCGTGGCTGGCATAAGCCCCCTTTAGAGAAGGCGTGCTGGAGAAGCTGCATGCCCTGCTCGTCCTCCCAACAGGGCTGCGACTCCTTCGCTCATTAAACACCAACAGATCCAAACACGAAGAGAGTGTGTGCAGCGTTAGAGCTAAATATGTTTTCTTCTTGGATTTTGTTTTCTAAGGGATATGTTTGGGGACTTGTTTAATGAGGAGCTCATTGGCAGGGCAGTTTGGCAGGGCAGTTAGAGAGCTAAAGGCAACGAGGCAGAGAGATATAAAACGAGAATGGATCAACAAGCAACATCCTTGCTGTGCAGGAGTGCGGAGTTGTCCCCTCACACCTGTACACATAACAACGACAGTCACAAGCTGTCACAACTATCTGTCTTGCTTAACTGGCCCCGTTACCGTGTTGCCTGAGCACCTCCTGATCCTTCATGGACTCACACAGGGTCCTGAGGAAGGGCAGTGCTATTAACCTGAGCCAAAGGAGAAACTGAGCTTCATTCCAGGGAGATCTCTGTAAGAGTGCAACATCTTTCTGTCTTGAGCTGTGACAAAAACAGTTGCAAATTAAATAAAACCAGCGCAATTCTTCCTCCTGTGGTGCAGGGGGTGAGATTCAAGCAAGAATCAAGCAAAATGCTGCAGTTTGTTTTGGTTTCAGCTTCTTTATTTATTTTTCCTAGTCTAAATAAATTAAAATTTTTGACCAGAAAGCCCCTGACTCAATGCCCAGAGACTCCTTATTTAAAACCAGAAATATTTGGACTATGACAGCATTTTTCTCAAAACAAATTACAAGTCAGGCAAGGCTTCAAATCTGCCTCTTACACGTGTCACAAACCAGGATCTTACAGTGGTGACAAAAACAACATAGGAAAAATCTGAAAAATTCCTGGTGGCCACAACCTTCGTTTCCAGTCTGTGACTGTTGAATATACCACAGTCAGGCAGAAAGGGTGTCTCAGTGCAAATGTAGAAGCCCTGGCGTTTAAATGATTAAAGAAATGCCACACATAGATTAAAACCAGTCCTAAGCACTGCTATCTTTTCTCCCAACGTCCTGCTTCATGCCAAGGTGCTGCTGGACACCTTTGGTCATTTGTAGCTAAAACTCCTATTTAGAAAGATGGATGCTGGCACGTGACAATCTGGAGCAATGTCAGCAGTTCCCACGAGCTGAAGTTTATACCATGTGCAAGTGGAAGTCTGCAGAACAAGCAGTGGTAACAAGAAATTGGATTGAGGCATCACACTGTAAAACTTAATATCCCATATAGAGACTTAGTCTACCATAAAAGAAACAGTGCTAGAGGATGTAAGAAAACATGAGACCCTCGGGATGATTTAATGTCCTAAAGACATAAAGACATAAGCCACAGCAATGCAAAAATGAGCTCAGTAACACAGAGGCTATTACATTTCAATTGGTTATGTGTACTCTACATAAAACACAATCAAAACACTTGTTTTTAAAGGATGTAAATGCCTTTCTCAGGCTGAGCAGAAGCAGTGTTACTGATTTAGAATCTTAAATATCATTTTAGGCTTTAAACCTGAGTGATGCTCCCACCATCAGCCAAACTGCCCAGTGAATCTGGAAAGAATCGCGCAAACTTTGTTTCAGCAGCGTTAATGTGAGACCTGGCAGCTAAATCAGGAAAACCAGGTTCATTTTCTATTATAGACTCTGTGTGTGGATTGAAAGAAGCCATTTAATCCCTGGCTGCACATTTATAGACTTTGCTGGCTGGGCTGTAAGTAACTCCTGGCTGTCCTGCCTGGAGGTGGGTCCCACATCTGAGCTGGAAGGCTTCTCCAGGCATGGAGATGACCAGCCCCAGGACTGCCTTTCTAAACTGAGCAAGCTGCTCATTCAGCAACTTTGAACCCCTCAGCCTGTGACCTGTTCAGGGCAGAGTTTGCAAAATTTGCCCCTTTAATGTGTTTTTGTGCACTCCTTTAACAGTGATTCCTGGTCTTCTGGTTTTTGGGTGGGGAAGATCTCCTCAAGAAAGACGGGTGATGGAGTCTCCATGGAGGGCCTCCAAGCAAGGAAGTCTGAAAGGTAGTTATTGAAGTTAGGAGAGAGCAAAGCCTCTCCCCTCTTCTCCACCTTTCCTTGATCACCTCATATCTAAAATTATAAAAACATTCCTCCCATCCTAGGGGAACAATTCTGAGACCTCTTGCTGGGAGCACTGAGAAGATCTGTACCTATTGCTACAACCTGGGAGGGATGTGTAATAAAACAGTATTTCAGGAAAAAAACTTCCTTTTTCCAAAATTGGAAGGTCTAATGAGAATGAGTCACCCTTGGAAATGGAAATAATCTGTAGTCAAAATGGGGCACTTAATTTCCAGTTTCTTGTTTGATTTAACTCTGGTTTTATGCTATTGTTTTAATGTAACACAGTGAGGTGTAAAACAAATTTACATAACATAGAATGTGATAAATATTTTATAGGTTTTTAATATTTATATATTACATTTGCCTTTTCAAATCATCCTGCTTCAGTATTACAGAATGAAGCATTTCCAGAAGGGGGTTCTGACGTTTCCAAAATGAAATTTCCGCTTGGTGAAGTATTTCTAAATTCCCCCTTTCGTTCTGATGTGAAGGGAAAATAAATTTCAAAACGTTGAACCTTCCCCAAGACACGAGTTGTATTTTTGTCTCATTTTGTAACACTGCCCTTTTCCAGCAGGCTTTGAGACAGGCCTTTCTCTGTATGGCCAAGGCTTCAAGAGCACCTTCGGAGGGCTGAGCCAGAGCCATGAGAGGTTTTTAGTCATTTCATCGCCATAGATTTCAGTGCGAGAGAGCTGCCTGAGCACCTCTGTGGTTACAGCAGCATGACAGAACTGATCCCTCCGTTTCTAGCTTCTAGTGAAGCATCAGGTTTACATTTTTGCTCCTCCACCTTCCTACACGACCAGGCTTGCTCCACGACCATGAATCCAGCAACATTTTGGGCCATGTTAGCATAGGGCAAAAAGGTCATCACGGACTGTACCAGTCTTCAGGCTGCAGGGTTTCTGCTCCTGCGGCTGCTGGGAAGCAGGATGGTTTTGCAACCTCTGGCTGCTCAGCACGGAGCTCTGCCACCCTCTGCCGGGGACCAGGTCAGATCTGGGGCCCAGCCACCCCAGGGCCAGCTGCTCTTTCAGCAGAGCAGTGCATCCTCCTCTCCCAAACCAGCCACAGATGAGCCCGTGTTGTTCAGACCTGTGCCAGGCTAAATCCTCCCCATGGGCTGCCCTCTGCTTACACACCGTGGCCCTGCACGGCCAGGCTTGGTCTTGCCTTAGCAGAGTGGCGCGAGTTTTGGGTTTGGAGCTGGTTTGTGCCGCAGCCGCCCAGAGGAAGGGCAATGCTGCACCATGAAGAGCCGTGCCAAAAGCAGCTGAACTGCCAGGGCTTTGGGGCTCACGGCTCAGGGAGACGGCGGTCACGTTCAGCACGGGAGGTGCAGCTTCGCACCCTTGAGCAAGCGGGTACGTGAGGACAGCACACCACAGAGCACACACAATACCCTTAACTCTGCCTCACGGGAGTACCCGCTCCCTTCCACCTCCTTTGCTTTGCTGCCCCTTCCCAGCAGCTCCCCCACTTTCTTCCCCTGCACTCGCCACCCAGAGCCAGTGCTGTCCCCAGTCACTGAGACGTATTTGTTTCATCTTCTGGAGCTGGCTTTAAGGCAGAGGAGAATAGAAATAGATGGGCTTGGGGGGCTGAGCGGCACTGCGTGTCCCTTGGTTATTGCTCAGTCCGTAATTTTAACAGCCTCAGTGTCCACCTCTCTCTGCTGCTCCCAAACACATGGAAAAGACAGAGAAAACATTGAGCAAGGAGGAAAACTGGAAGAAAAAAAAATTATTAACCCCTACAGGGAGCTAGGGAGATTTTCCTGTACCCCACAAATCCAAATGGTCAACAGAGACCCCAGGGAACAGATGAGGAAGGAAGAGCAGGCAGGAAATCTGAGCTCTGGTCTTGGAAAATACTGTTCCTGAATAATTAAACAGCTAGGGAACACCTTCAGAGTTGGAGGAATGACCCAAACATTATCATGACTGTCTGCCTTTTTTTTACATAACCCCATCCTGAACTTGGCAACCCCTTCAGACACAGCGTGCACCGTTTTATCTACCAGCAGCACTACAGATAGGGACAGGAACCAACTGCCAGCCCCGGCCCTGCCATCGAAGCTCTGCACATGTGGAGCAGGCAGTGATTCACTTCTGACGAGTGTAAAAACCTGCCGCTGCAGATTTCTGCCTGGGAAGAACTTTTTCCCTTCAGATCTTGGCCTTCTGGAGGATTTTGTTTTTGAATCAAAATGCAATAAGCTTAAGCTGAAAGACTAGCCAGGCTCTGGCTCCACCAAGAAGGGATTGCTGACACTCTGGGAAGTTCATGGAAGTTAAAATCACAGCAAACCTCCTGCTCCTGACTGCTCCAGTGTGTCACATCCATCACACATCTCATTCTCCACAATTTTTATTAGGACCTTCTGTACAAAGAACAGCTCCTGGGCGCATGTTCTGAAGACACCACAGTCTCCAGGCAGGTCAAGGTCCTCTCCACCCATGGCCTCAAAGGACTCCCCCAGCCACGAGCCAAACTGGATTTATTTATGCGGAAAGAAGAAAAATTAACACGAATTCGCTGCGTCTGGGGTCCAGTGACGAAGGTGTCTGGGTTGTAAAAGAGGATGCTCTTAGACGCTTTACAATCCTTCCTGAAGAGTGGGTTATCTGAATTACAGGTCATTTCCATGACTGAAATCACACATCTGCTGGCAGGAACCGCTCGCTCCATTCTGCACTACCCAGCTCATGATTTCCAGAAGGGAACACCTGTTGTAATTCACGCCTTTATTCTGATTTACGTAGGGCAAATATTTGATTTCCTTCTTTTCAGAAGTAACAAAATGCATTAGCGCACGTGGGAGAAGATACGGGATGACTACAATGGAGCAGTAAATAGATGTGCGACGCTCAGAGAATGGGAATGACAAAACCGCATTTAGGAGCTAATACAGATCCCAGTCGTGCTGGAAAAGAGAGCTCATTTGTGTTTATCTATTTTCTCAATGTTTTGTGGGATTTTGGAGAGTTTTATATTCATGGATTTTTCTTTGTATTCCAAAACTTGGCAAGTAAATGAGAAACATGAAGAAAGGGAGAATAATGTCAGCCACAAATTTGGGATTTCAGCTTTTCATACTCCTAAGAAAAGTGCAGAAAGCAGAAATGAATCCTTCTCTTTTCAAGCCTGAGGGCAGTCTCTGCTTGAGGATATTTTCTGTGGTTTTTCTTGATAGAAAAAAGGACATTTCATCATTTCTGAGCCAAAGAATCTGCTGCTGCATATTGTCAGCTCGTGGCTGCCTGTCTGCCTAAGACTAGCCACAATCTGTACCCTGATTCCCTTCGAGCTGCAAAATCTTTTAATTCCCATTCTTTGACTTAATTTTGTCGAAGGAAAGCAACAAAAGGAATTTGTTATCTTGTTATTAATCATGTTTATTACAAGAATGCCTAAGGATCAACCAGGATTAAGTCCCTGTTGTGTTCAGTACCATATAAGCTCAGACTGTAGGAAAAGGTACTGCACAAAGAGCTCCTCTTCCTTCCTGGGTTTGCGATGATGAAGCAATGTTAAGTTTTGCAGCCCCTGTGGCCCGTCCTGTACAAATGAGCTTTGAGGTAGGACAAGGAGCACTTGGCTTAATTTCTAACACGGGAGATTTTGGTTAGACATTGGGGAAAACTTTGTGATGAGGCCAATTAAATACCAAAATAAATTGCTCAGCAAAGGAGCAATGCCATTACTGGAGTTGTGCAGAATAATCCTGGATTAGACACGTGTCTCTCAGGAAGCAGCAACCTGGATGCTCCTTCCTTTGGCAAAGCAAAGACCACCTGAGATCCCTCCCAGCCATGGTTTTCTATGATTTTAAAGACTGTTATGACCTACCAATGTTTATGACCTTTATCCTTCATCTTGCCCCTGACTTTCCAACATCGTGAAACCAGCGTGGCTGAGCCAGGCTTAGCAGAGCCATCTCCAGCCATCTCGGTGGCGTTCCCCATGGAGCAATACATGTCTGTGCAATTGATCAGGCAGATCTTGGTCTGTTCCCATGTCCTGCTCTCCTATGTCCAGTCTCCAAGATACGCGGGAGAAAAAGCTTAGCCCCAACCCCTGCTCCCCCTTACTGGATGTTTATGAGCAAAGACAGATCTACCTGGCAGCACATCTCCACATTTTTGCTAAAATAATCCGTTTTGACACCTCTCATCTGTGTTCCTGTACAGGGATGCTCCATTATCTGCACCACAGCCACAGGAAAGGTATTCAACCTCCAGCGCTTCAATAAGAACCATGGTGGCTTTCTAGTGCCTGATCTTGGGTCAACGAAATAAAGTTGTAGTAAAATGGACTGGGTCAGAGTTTGTTACAGTTAATGGGCTGATGAATTTGCAGGACTGATGAACACCTGGATTCAGCAACTGCCTAATGGCAAGCAAGTCAAAATGACCCCCAAGGAATATGAACCTGCCGATCACAACGTCAGCGTGGCCATTTGAAGAGACTGACCCTGCTTTTTTAATAGCATAGAAGAGGGCAGTTTCCGTGCCAGCAGCTGTGCAAAAGAGCATAGAAAGAACGTGCAGGGATCCCACCTGTGAACACAACTGGTCACGCTCTGCGCTAACACTCTGGATCAAGGCAGTGTGCCTCGCAGACATCCACAGGAGCTGCGCCTGCCAGACAGGCTTGGCTGTTCATAGCGTTTTGTTCGAAGCAACAAGCAGGTGGAAAACACATCTCTGCCAAAGCTGCTGTTCTGCTCCCGAGAGGCTGTTATTGAAATTCAGGAGACAAAATCTGTGTTTCAGCCCTGAGATGCAAAATGTTGAAAACTAAATGGACTCCAGCGGCTGAGCTCTCAAAACCTCATCTCCGCTGTCCTGACTACAGCAAATACTGGAGGTTTGCTGCTCCAAAGTCTGGAGCTGTCTAGAAGTTTAACCTCACCTTCCTCTCTCTGTGGGGGAAGCAAAACATTAAACACTTTGAGAGGCCTATCTGGAAAACCAGAAGGTGCAATCAAACAGAGCTTGGTTCAAGAGGGAAAAGCAATTCCCTCGAGGAAGACATATACAGCCAAAGATGATTCAAGGGCTTCTGGTCTTACATATACTAATGTATGGATACCTCTCCACCCCAGCGCTGTAGCCTGACTGGTCTGGGCTTTGAGGACATGGAGAAACACTTTAACCAGAAGGTGACAAAAGTCACTTTCAAAGTCACCTAATCAAAGGTAACCGTCTAGCTTAGGACGTGATGACTTGTGCCTCTGAAGTATGTAAATCACGCCGATAAACTAAGGGACAGCAGTGGATCAAGGACAAAAAGTCATAGTAGAAATTTGCTGGAGACGTGATGTGACCATAACTTTTAAGGATTTTTTTTTAATTAAAATTAAGGAAGAAAACAATGTTAAGGAGAAACTGAGCACCCTCTCCCTCCACATGTTACCGAGAAACAGCTAATTAGCACTTCCCACCTGCACTGCCAGAAGTGTGCATTCAGGCTCTGCTTTTACTTAGATCCTAACTGCACAGCTGTAGTGGTAGTGTTCAAACATTTCCAGGGACAGCCAAACTCTCCGAACGGTCCTTTGCAAGCTTCAGGCCTATGGCCATTGGCACTCTCCCAAGAAATTCGCAGGCACAGACCAGCAGATGGGACAGCCCCATGATGATGCTCACGGGGCAGTTTGCATTCAGCTCCCTGAAACGAGGGTTGTGAAGTCTCCTGGCTTGCTGACCTCGTAATGACCCGTCTCAATGCTGCAGAATATTCCAGGCACATCAAAGGTCCAGAGCAGAGCCTGTACGTGCCCTGTGGAAAGCAAAGCCTCTTCCACCACACTAGTTCAGATGTTTGCTTTTTGGATCCAGAAATGCCAGTCTGGCTATGAGGAGAGGTTACATAAAATGACGCATTTGAAGGAGGGAAAAAAAATGTTTTCAAAGCATTTTTGGATGGAAAACCTTTTTCAAAAATGCCCAATTTATTCTCCTGTGCTCACTGGCTGCTCCAAAGGGCGCCCTCCGGACAGCAAGCTAAGATGTGGCTTTCACAAAGGTGTCCCATTCCCATGGAGCTATTTCAGGAGAGTGTTCTGCAGTTCAAGCTAAGCTTTTGAGCTGGCTGAGAGCAAGCAGACGTGCCGTGTCTGATGCAGATGTGTCTGCTCTCTCTGGGCAAGCCTCGAGCACGATGTTTGCTGAGCATAGCTCTTGTACAAACAAGAAATCTTGTTGACTCGGGTTGGATTACTTGTGTACTACTTGTGAAGTTCGCCTATCAGGAGAAAGGTGATGTTGTTATTTTTTCTCCTACTCCACAAATTAAAAATGCAGTGATTCCAGGTAGTGCAATTACTTCTTTTTCTAGCATCTCAGGTAGGGAAACACACATGTCCAAAGGACTGCCAGTCACGGAAAAATCAGCTAACTAGTTATTGTCCTTTAATATTTTCCCTCCTCCCTTGTCAGTGTGGTGATATATCACACCACTGAGACAGCATTTCTGCACTAAACCTTTGTTGTCAGTTGCTTAAAACAGTCACACCAGAAATACCTTTATTGGTTTGACATTTCTCAGATGTTTTCTGCATTTCAGAAGAACTTAATCAGCTCTTCTTGAGTTATGTGATCATAAAAAGTATCTACAGCCGTTAATTTTTTTTCACATCCTTTTTGTGATCAAGTAGTTAAAAAACCTCTTTGTTTTGAAAAGAACTGCTTGTAAAATCTTCCCTCCTACCCCTTCTTTCACTGTAGAATCTTGCCTTTTTGTTAAAGAGTTATTTGGGTTTTGACTTCGGGGTTTTCTGATGAATATTGAATAACATAAGAGAAGCAGGTGCTTTTTCTGGAAATATACAGGAAAATACAAAACCTGATTTCCATTTCAAAATTTTCAGGTCCAGTTGGGGTTTTTGGTCTGTCTTGGGTTTGAACGCAAACATACTTTAGAGATAAGTACAATTTTAGAGTCTTAAGCTATAAATGTGGTCTAGTGGAAGGTGACCTTGCCCATGGCAGGGCAGTTGGACTACATGAACTTCAAGGTCCCTTCCAACCTACACCATTCTATGATTCTACGAAATAATTTCTGTTTCTTCCCCACAAATTGAATCAAAGCCTCCCCCCTTAGGCAGCCCATTTGCCTGTGGAGATATCTGGACCCAGATCTTTGTATGTGGTATATTGTACAAATGGACTGATAGTCCCAAAATTGAGTAGATTTTCTATAAGGATGGCCATCTGCTGAAGAGTAGCTGTTCTTGTCCCACTAATGACGGTGCCAAATTACCAAAGACTGCCATGCTGTGACACTGAATTTTATGGGATGTCAGCATGGTGCACCCTCCGCATCAGCCGGGAACAGACCAGGTCTCCTCACTCCAAGGAGCTCGTTACCAAATCGCTGCTGCTAAATTCCCTCACACAAACTGCCTGTTGCCAGGAAAGCTTGACTCATGCTAAGTCCCAGCAGTGCCCAGGACTCGGGGGGGGGGGGTGCTGGGCCAGGGAGCACACTAACGACATCACTGTGAGGACGAGGACATTTCGGTACCCAAACCCGTTCCTTGGCACGCTGTTATTTACCAAAATAGATTTAGCCAGAGAAGCCGTGTGGTGCCTATAAATTCCCCTAGTTACTATGGCTACGAGGATGTTGTAAGTAAGTACATCGTAGAGAAAGAGATTTGATTGCCCCAGTAGAAAACCTACAAGACAATCACTGTGATTCTTGCTGGCTTTAAAATCAATTAATCTGTTGTAGCCGGAGGTCTGAAGGGCAGACCTTAGCAAGCTGCCTGGAGGCACGAGACTGAAGCAAACAGCTCCACGTGCGACCCCAGCAGATGAGCTGACTCTGGCTCGTAGGTCAGACTCTCCCACAGCACCGCTGGCTCCACAGGTCTCCTTGGAGAAGGGGAGACGTGAGCTGCTCTTGCAGTTGAAATCAAGGAGGTTTGATTTGGCTGCAGCCACCAGGGAGGAGAAGAGAGGGGACCGCGCTGGGGAGGACGGGGACTGAGCAGAGCAGCTGGCTGGTGGCCGCTCCATAGTGAAGCCCTGCTTCACCCGCAGCCTGTCACTAAATGTCAGTCAAGTACCATCGCAGTGGACATGAAAAATAGTTCCCTTCACAAAAGCAAAAAAGAAAAATAAAAAGCAAAGAAAGTGCTCAGGCTCCCTGCCAGGAGTTGTAGAGCAGTCATATGCTGTTTGGAGACTTTTATGATCAAAGAGTCCTTCCCAGACTCTTTCTTCTGCCATCACAAAGTCAAGCCCTTTTACAAGACTAACAATATGCAGACATTAAAACTATGAGACAAATGAAACAGCAAGGATTATGCATTTGATTAATCTTTACATTATGAATCTAAAGGGTAGGATATGCTGTTTCACCCTGCCTGGAAAGCCCTGGCTACTGTAGGCTCTGAAAATTACAGTTTTTTCCACTTGTTAAATTTCCATTAATAAGAAAGTATAATAGACTCTGCAAACATTGCTGCTTCTTCATGCTCTCAATCCCCCTGTGTGATTGCTTCAGAATCCCCTGATCTTGCTACTGCTACTTAAGGTGTTGTCTCTACCAAAGGGAAGACCAAGCTCAGACCAGGAAAGAGACTGCCGAGTTTCTGATGACCTTTCGTTGTCTTTAATACAAACAGGCTGGTCATGTAAAATCAGCTTTCTAGCAAACAAGAACTGCATATAAAATAACCCTGGATCCCATTTCTCATTCCAAGACTGCTCAGCACAGAAGTCTCCCTGCATGACAGCCACAGATGATAAATGTACTGACTCAGATGAAGCTGAGCTGTACTGAAACAGTCTGGTCTCATTTAGTCCTCTCCTATTAGGATACATTAAAATCAAGCTTAAAGCTAAACCGAAGAAAAGATCTTAGCAATCTAAACATGAGCCACACCTCTCGGATAACTGATCTCAAAGTCAGCAGAAATAGGCTCAGCTTTTTTGCTGATTTAGCAGGAAAGTCCAGTTTCACCGTAAGGGTTCTTTCAGAGTTTGAGAAATGAGGCCCTGTCTGCCTTGCCAGCGCCCTGGGAAAGCTGTGTGGCCAGTTTCTGTGAGCAGTTTATAAAGAGTTTTATTTCTCCTGTTCTGTCCAAACTCCAATTTGGTCTCCCCCAAGCAGCATTCACAAGCACAGTAATTCCACCCAAGAAGCAGCCGCATCTCAGGTTCAGCATCCGAGCTTTACAGAATTTCATAGTCAGGATCCTCATATTTGAGCCCATACAAACACCAAATATAACAGTCTTGAATTTTTCAAGCGACCATCCTGAGCCTTCATCAGAAACCCCAGAGATTGCTTCGGAGGAGATTAGATTTGCGTGAGGGTCCACCTCTGGAACTGGCAGCACCGTTGGTGATTTTAACATTAAACCAAGGCTCCACCCCAAGGTTAAGCCAGAACTTCTGTCCATCTCCAAATAAGACAGGACTATTCCTGCCTCCTCTTTATTCCCTTACTTTGCTATTACTGGGTTATGTTTCGGCCCATTCAGTGAGCTGAGTTAAGGAATACCCAAGGAATAAGAGCTTGTAGGAATGGGACCACTTCTTTCTGCAACAACCAGATGGTAGATTTTTTCAGCGTAGCTCAGGGAATCTCACATTTTAGGTTTTCTACACTGGAGCTAGTCAAATAATACTCAAGACCCAACTCATATTTTCCCTATTACGAGCTTAACTGTGTTATCTATGGAAATAAATTGTGTGGGGCTGCAGAAAAAAAAATCACAGGATGTCCAATAATATCTTTGCGAATAATGGTTCCTGTATTTGTCTCGTCCATCATCTGCCCCTCCCATGGTCCATTCATGATTCAATATCTTAAACTTTTTAAGGAGGCAAGAAATAAAAAAAAAAAAAAAGGCATTTCCAATTCTTTTCAAAATATAAACCCTACACACAACAAAAACTCAGCTTCATTTATTTGTATCGATCGGGAAGGTATTTACTTCAAGCACTGAACAAATGTCTCTGCAAACATCAATATTGGTATTAGACTCATAAATGTCGTCTATATTTCATAATGCGAGAAACAATGACTTT
This sequence comes from Leptosomus discolor, assembly GCF_034619465.1. Taxonomy (NCBI): domain Eukaryota; kingdom Metazoa; phylum Chordata; class Aves; order Leptosomiformes; family Leptosomidae; genus Leptosomus; species Leptosomus discolor. The sequence goes on from NC_141415.1 coordinate 3,907,645, forward strand.
TGGGATTGCTCAGGCCCTTCATTCATTCCATCTTCTTATTTATTTTCTTCCTCCCTTCTCTGGAAAGAGGCTGCAGGGCTGAGATATATTTAGTCCCATACTTCTGAGTTTGCTGCCACAGCTGCCAGTGAATATGGATTTAGCCAGTTGGCTCAACCCTGAGCAGAGCCTGTTTCAGGAAATGGATGGCGATTTTAAAGGTTTCAGTGCAGTTTCACTTGGCATTAGGTACACAGTCCACAGGGGAAACGTAACAGTCACGAACCTGGGTGCTTCCTAACCTCCACCTTTGGGACAGTATCTGGGTATCTTTGCTCCAGCATCCCAAAGAGAGGGACATACAAGAGCTCATGCATTATTTCCAGTCTACAAAGGAAATGGAGGCTCTAAAATTTAAGCTGCTAAATTTGTGGTCAAGAAATTAAACAGGCACTTCAGTAGCTGCACCAGCTTCAACACCTTCTATCTTTAGACCAGTTTCTTTCCAAGATCCCCTGACTTTCCTAATAACTATTCCTTCCTAATTTACTAAATCGCTTCTTGTCGTACAGCATCAGATCTGAAGAAATACTGACACATTTGAGGTGAGGCTTGGGAGTAGCCGTGTTTTTATTAAAGTTTGAAGACTCAAAGGCATGTGATGAGATTCAGCTTTCAGTTCAGTAACTTCCAGAACTGCTGATAAAGGAACAAACACTGTCATCCTCAAAGCTGTCCTGGAGGCTGTGTCTGTTGGCGGTGTCCCAAGCTCTCCTGGCCCAGCTGGTCGAGACAGACTCCTTGCCACCACTCTTCTTCAGACACTTGAGAAAAGCAGATGAGTACCATCCCTTGTTTAGAAATAACTTCCAATCTGTTGCTTTAAGAGCTGGACAAATCTAGTCCTCCTAAATGCCCACCACTAAAGCTGCCACTGGCTTTGTCCCAGCCTTATTTTTGAGCTAAACTGCCTGAAACAGCTTCGGGAAATGCTTGGGTCCATGGTGCAGGAGCCCTGCCTAAGGCTCTGCTTCGGTGCCAGTCAGGCAGCCGTTATCGAAGTGCTGGAGCTGAAAGGAAGAGCTCCCTTGCACACTTCAGAAGCTGTCAGCCAGAAATGAAGGAGTATATTAAATTTTTTTGGGCACAAAACCATCTTCTAGGCCAAGAAAGGAAACAAATATGTTAATTCAAAAAAAAAAAAAAAAGGGGGGGGGGGGGAAGGAAGACTCTGTTTTATTTCTTGCATTGCCTCGAGAGAGAAATGCCATCTTTCATCTCCTTTCTCTCTTTCTTTTCTTGGTATTTCCTTGCCCTCCTTTCCTCTGAGTTTCTGAAAAATTAGGAACAGCCACGCAAGTATCAGCCTGGCTGTGATGTGTCCCAGGGGAACAGAGATGACACGTGGCCATCCAGGCCTGAGTTGCAAGGGCCACATCAGGCCACGAGCAGGGCTAATGTAGTCTGTGTCTATCTCAGAAGGTACCTGACATGACAATCATGGCTGCCCTTGCGCTTCACCTAGGGACGAGGGTCCATGCACTGCCTTCTCCAGTCTCATAAGCAGCTCAGCTTATTCATGATAGTCAAAAAACACGGGCAAGATCAAGGTTCAATCTCTGAGAGGTGAGAGAGGGAGCCTAGGGAGGCTTATCCCCACCAGAAGGTCCTGCAGAGCTCAAGATGCCATGGGAGGTAGTTTAAGTCAGCCCATTGCCTCACCAGAGGAGAAAGCAAAAGCCTCTCTCTGCTTAGCTGAGCTCACCCTCTGGAGCAGTCACGCTCACCAGCTGCAGAGCAGGCTGGAAAGGTGTCCGTGATGTCTGTAAAGTGTTTTGAAATCCTCAGATGAAAGGAACACAGCATTATTTTGACGAGGTGTTTCAATACCTAGCACCAAGCATGCAAATTGGACGGGCCGTGCTCCGGCAACACCGCACGCTTGAATACAGCCAGTGCTGCAGCTCCGTTTGCTTTCTGACTGGTGCTCAAGGATTTTTGTACAGTGTCTGGGGACTCTGGGATGTCTGTGTGCATGGCAGAGAGAGGAAGGCCATGGGAAAACATGGGAAGTCATGTGCCTCAGTTTCCCTACAGTAAAACGAAAATGATATCATCTTCCTTTGTAATCTACTTCACACTCCAGCCAAGAATTTTTAAGCCCCATGACTGCCCTCACCTCCTCTCATCTCTTCAGTTATCCATGTGAGCATATTGTATATTCCTCATAAGCAGAGCTGGAGAATGACAGCTTTCCAAGATTAGATTACCGTCCTTACACTCCTTAAACCCTTTACATTCCTTATAAAAGGAGCGGATTAAATGACTAATAAACAAAACTGAAATCTCAATATTATTTAATAAATAGGATTGCCCCTGGTATCCAGAGAAACTTAAAGCTCAGAGAGAAAATAACATTTAAGAATTTAGGAGAAGCCTTCCTGAGCTGATTCATGTAGTCAGAAATCACCTCTCCAAGTTTCATTGGGAGTAGTGGAGTAGCCGTGTTTTTATTAAAGTTTGAAGACTCAAAGGCATGTGATGAGATTCAGCTTTCAGTTCAGTAACTTCCAGCACTGCGGATAAAACCCAGCAACTTAAAAATAACAGCTCCCCTCCAGCTTCAAATCTCACAAAATAAGTTAAAAAAATGAGAATCTGATGAATTTTCCATTTAAAAAGCCACATGCTTCAAAAGACAACCTCCAGCTTTTTTAGGAAGTAACTTTGGAAGTTTTGGAGATTGCAGTGCTTTGCAGGTGGTTCTTGGATGAGTGATTCCAGGTTCTATTTCCCTGAGCAGAGGCCAGCACAGGGACAAAGTGCTTCCAGGGACCCAGGCTGCTGTAGGGTGATGCTCATGGAAACGGCTGTGTGATGTAGGCAGAGCTGAATGAGGAGTTCTGGATGTTTGGACTTAATAATACTGAAGAAAACGCAATATTATTACATCATTGCTTCCTTCAGCTTGGGCATGCCTTTCCCCACTCCCTGGTGTTTGAACAGCTCTTCTACTCCCCACCACTGAAGAGTGGAGACAGTGAAACTCCTCAGAAGATCATAAGAAGGGCACCTAAGAAGATTTCATTCATGTTCAGTTCTGGATCTCCAACACACCAGAAAGCAGGGGAGGTTCCTGGAGGAAATGGCTCCTCCAGCTATGCACGGTAGCTTGGAGAAAGGGACGTTCTAGCTTCTCAGTACCACGAAACACAAGCCTTAGTACCACGCGTGGAAGCCCACAGTGTAGCAGCCCTCATAAACAACAACGCATGCTGCTTACCCCTGCTGTGGGATGCAGGAGTTCCCCGGTGAGGGAGGTCTGCTGCTCTGGGGTTTGCACCTTTCCTGTGGATTCTCCTTCTCATGCTCCCAGCATGTTCAGAGTCTGCACCTGAACATAGGCGCATGTTCAAGGGCAGCGAGAAGTATCTGTGTGTTGTCACTGTACGAGCGGGCGTTGGTATTGCAGCTTGTAGAGGACAAAGGGACAAAAGAGAACTTCTCTCTCTTGAGACAGGAGCATGCTTTGTCCTGAGCAGAGATGAGAAATGCTCAGTACTCAGCTAATAAAATAAAATGGAATGGAAAACCCACAACCATGCACATCATTAGGCTGCGATTCAAAACTCAAACAGAAATAAAACAATTTCCCTGTTAAGTGAAGCTTGCAGAACGAAGTCCTGGACAGGTTTGCATATGCTGTGGCTTCAGATGCAGAAGAGAAGAAAAAACCCATCTCCTTCTAAATGGGTGAAGTAATTTTTCTTTGTAATTTCTTTAGTTTACATAGTGACAGAATGCGCAGGGGGTTTGGCATAAACTTCAGTGCAAAGAGCAAGGCTGGTTACATCAAGGCATCTCACGGCCCAAAAGATGATTTTCAGCCTTGCAAACGTCCCCAGGAGCCCCTTCCAGTCAGACTGTGTCCCTGTGCGGAGGTGATGGCAGGGAGACCGCTCAGAGGGTGCTCAAGGAGTGCCCCCAGTGAGCGGCTGCACGGTCCTGCCAGAGCTGCAGCCGAGAGGCTGGGCTGGGGCGAGACTGAGCTGGGATGGCAGCAAGTCTCCAGCCAACACTGCTGGCATCATTATTTCTGAAGGCTGGGGTAGGGGGACAGGGCCCTTTCCTAGCCCCTGTCCCCCTACCCCAACCTTCAGAATTAATTAATCAGAGGACCTACTGATACACAAGGTTTGGTGTAAAAAGCCCACTCCAACCACCACAATATTCGGCTCTATTTTATAAAGAATAACAACAATAATTATAATCGAATTATTACTCCTATAACTATGAATAACTGCAGATGTCCAATATTCTATCTAAATAAAATAACAATAGTATTAACATCTGATTGTTACAGCTAATGACAAATATACATGCAACCCAATAACAAGCAATTAACACAATCTGTAGGTTATTAATGTCTCGTGTTTTCACTAGTTATTACCATTTGAAGAATATTTCAGGAACATTCATTTTTCAGAATGACCCAGGACCTCATTTAGAGAATTTTGCTTGTTTTAAGCTGAAAAAAAATTACTATTTCCACTTCCAGTACTGAGTTCTGGCTTTTGGAGATGGATAAACCTTTTAGGTTTTTCAAGCTCTGACTTTGCACAGAGATAGGGTCTTAGCAGCTTCTGAGTGTAACCAGGGCAGCCCTGCATGATGCAGGAGAAAACTCAACTATTCGGCCTCTTGGTCTGCTGAAAAATCCGTTTGTTCTGACTGGAAAGCAAAACATGGTAATCAATGCGATTTGGTGAAAGCGGTCGGGTTTAACAAAACCTTTCTTATTCAAATAAAATCCTCCCTGACTGACTGTAGCAGCGAGGGAGGCTGGAAAACGCCAGCTGTGAGAGGAGCACGCCCATGACGCACGGGTGGAGGAGGGCAGGGGAAGGGGCACAGCTGGGGCACATTTTTCCCTGGTGTTATCCAAAGGGATGGCCTGAACCAGCTGCTCCATTAGCTCTGACCTGGAGCAGCCCTTGGGCCTCTGCACTGGAAAGCTCAGGTCCCAGCAGCTGCTGGATGTGAGGATGAGGCTGAGCTCTGCTTTCTCCATGCTTCAGCCCACACTGCCAGGGATGCTCTGAACGCGGCTGCTCCATGGCAGGGCACCCAAAATTGGTCACATAGCTACACTCACAGCCCAGTGACCCTTTCCGGATGAAATAACCACAACCTCCTTCCCAGTCAAGGGACAGGGCTGCTCTTCTTTTAGTACCTCGCCGTGTCCTTTTACCGAAAGATCTGTGAATGTGATTGTCATTGGAGAAAAAATGATGTGGCGCCTGCTCCGAACAATTAATCCACCTTGCTTCCGATCATTTAACTTGGTCTTTCTCTCCCACTGGGAAAAAAAAAGAGCTGATTATGCACAGTGTAGCTGTGCAAACATAAGACATCAACTGGAGTACATCAGCTAGGCATGAAGGAGAAAAATTCCTGGGCACTGGAAGGCTTTCAGTCAATGTAACAGAGGAGGCGGAGGAGGAAGCTGCTAGATAAATTGTCAACGGCAAGTATTTGGTGCAACTCTGCTCCTCTTTGCAGTACATATTCTTCTCCATTTCCACTCACACTTGCAGCTTAAAAATAGCAGAGTCTCTGTCCCTGGCAAAGAGGTGTCACCCTCGGGTGCCAGATTCACCCAGATAACGCAGCCTCTTCCTATTGAAAAAGTCCTCTCACTGTGTTTAGAAATGAGCTCTCCCAAGGACTCTGTCTGAACTAGAGGATCCTCTAGAGAGGCTCAAAACCCACCACCTGGCCCCAGAGGTCCCTGAGGAACCTGACTCCTCCCATCCTTGCTCAACTCCACAGCTCTACACTCTGCTACCATGCCCGCTTCCTTAGAGGAAGGATGAAAGGGACCTCAATCTGTCCATAACCTGCAGATTCTGGGTTTGAGCCTTTGCTCTGCTTTCCCTAGGAAGCTGAAATGCCTGCAGATCACTGAGGCCATTCTAGGTGGTTGCAAGAGTCCCTCCTTGTCGCTGGCATCAGCTTTCCTGTCCTGGGGGTCTTTGTGCTCCTTTCTGTCACTGTCCCACACGGCACTATCCTGTGAAAGAGCCTGGGCTCATTTGGCCCTGAAGGCACCTTTCTGGCAGCATCAGGGGCTGGGATGGCAGTTCTGCAAGACAGGACGGCAGCAGGCTGGGAGGCAGAGAGCTCCTGCCAGATGCAATCGCATTGTAGTGAAAAATGAAGCATGAAGCTAGCTGGGAGGGATGTTGGCTTCGGGCACTCCCGGCCAGTGCCAGATCTGCCAGCAGAGGATGAGGAAGGCATAAAAGCACCTGAAGGTGTCACACAATGAGCAGCTCGGCACACGGACTAGAAGAGGGCTTGGCTGGCTGTAAGAAGAAAATTAGACAGGGAGAATGAAAAAAAGACATCAGGTTTTGCTGCAGGTTAATTAACCTGGGAGGTCATCAGTACCTTGGCTGAGCTGTCTTCAACAGCTCATTAAGAGGTTTTTGACAAATTGATTCCTTCTTTGTCCTCTCTTTCTTCTCAGAATGGGAGAAACCGGCTCCTGTCCAGAGTACGAGATGTGCCCCGGAGGTCTGGCCAGCCCCTCGCCTTGCCTGGTGCTGCCCAAAAGGGCCCTGGAAGATCAGGGGGAGCCGTGTCCAGCATTCGTCTCTCAGCAGCAGCAATGGGAAGAAAGTACTCCATTTAGATGAAAGTAAATTGGCTCTTCATTAACAGCTCTAGCTCTTGACGAAGAGCTGAGGGCGGGACTCCTGCCATCAACTGTCCCGTGTCTCTCCCAGCCTCTTCTTGCAACTTTTTCTCCACACTCCAGCTCTCAAGCCGGCTGCGGTAGGAGGAACCGGGTGCTACAATTGGCCTGAGCTTGGCCCATCGCTCTCCTCACCTCAGGGCTTGACTGTCCCCTCGCTTTGCCTTCCATCGACTGCTGAAGCTCAAGCTGATACCACAGTCTTCCTCATAAGGGATCCTGACTTTGGCATTCCCTGTTCATGTTTGCTGGTGCAGCCCTACTCAGATGGCTTCCCAGGCACAATGCCAGTTTGCTTATTTTATGTATCATTTGATGAGCGGTTATGAGGGTTTTTTTCCTTTAATCTCTGTAATTAAAGCCCCCAGCTGCCACAGCTATAGAAGCGATACAAGTTACAGCACTCTAATAATACCCCATAATTCACGCCCCACCACCTTCCTCCTCTCTCCCTGCCTCTCTCTTTGTTGATGCTCTCAGGTGTGACACTCCATCTGGGTGGTGGGACTTGTGAAGGAAACAACAGACCTTTCGCTGGTCTAGCCCAATCCAGGAAAGTCACTGATACAGTAGAGATACCTGCTGAGCCCAGGGAGACAAGATCTAAAGGCAGAGTCATTTCATTTCTGTGTCTGATGAGTTCATTTGTGCCAGGATGTATCACATCTCCAACAGTGAAAAAACCTTCTTTCCCAAACCTCATCAACAGCCACAGATCAAGCAATACAGTAGAGAAAAGAAGTGATGAAGAACCAGAGCTGAAATTATACTGACAGAGGCGACAGAAATTTAATGAAATTGGTTCACATGGCTTTGGAGCCCTTCAAATTCCGCTGGTCCAAATGAGATCACTCACTCTCCTGTCCTTTTACTTTACTTCTTCTTAATGAACTCAGTGTTAATCAATGGAATGAGGTGAGTGGAGTATTACTTCTCCATGGTTCAAGTAATACGGCATGTTCACTCTGTTCAGAAGTTATCTGGTGGCCAGGCCTCTGGCTCAGAAAATAGGAAGAAACCTTAACTCTTCACAAGAAAGCAGCAGGGCCAAAGGCACACAATAATTTAACTCTAATTTTATGATGAAGCTGTTCCTTTGTATTCTGTCGGCACGGAGGAACACGGCATTCATCTTCCAGGCAGAGGAACACCAACCAGAGGTTGAACTCTTGTCTCCCATGGCCCAGATAACGCAGGAATGGAGAGGGCCGCAGGCAACAGGAGCGTGTGATGCTACGGCACAGCCCGGAGGGACAGCAAGATTATTAGACAACATCGCTCAGCGGTGTCAGGACTATCCTCCAACGGGCACTGCTGAGGCTGCCTGCTCCCAGGACAAGCAGCACTTTGCAGAGCCCTACAAGGTGGGCTTAAGTTTATAACCTTCCTGCCTTAATGCAGCCTGTGGTTCCCTGAAGGCTTCTTCTCTTTCCCTCTGCTATGATATCTGACATTTATCTCCTATCTCTCTCATAAGGAGGAAAGGATCAGAAAATCTCCCTAGCTGGAGCAGGAGTTCTGCAAGGGGCTGGGATGAGCAATGGCCAGCAGCAGAGGAAAACATGGGGCCTTTCCTGGTGTACTGTCACACGCTTTAGTTCTTTTAAAAGTTTAAAGGATTATTTCTTCTCTAATCCTCTGAGTGAAGAGCTGAGTACAGACCTGGGAATGCTGATAAGGATCCAGCTCTTCCAAGTGTTGCCACATGAGCCGCTCACAAGTGGTTTCTGCCCCTCAGAGGCATTCACACAGTTCGGATGGTTTGCTCTTCAGCCTCCACATCTCACTGAGCAGAAATGACTGTGGTCTTGGAGGCCTGGCCAATTGGATGAACTTTTTTCAAATGTCCTGCTAATACAGACTGGGAGGCTACCAGCATCGCCCTCAGCTGAGCCATCAAACAATGGAGAGGACAAGGATGAATGTAGGTGTGTGTGATAGAGAAATGTGTCTGGAGATAAGGCTTTAACAGGGTTTTACAGCACTATTAAAATACATGAACATCACCTACATTATAAGCCTTCTTTCACTACCCAAAATAAGATTTCTCTAAAAATGAATTGTAGGGGTTAAGTTTTACTAGAGCAGGTCTTTGTATCACAGGAAGAAATGAGTCCCAGGGCAAACGTAAGGAGGAGGAGAGCTCCTCTCCCAGGAAAGCCCTTTCTGTGCAGGGGCTGATCCTCAGTCCTAGTTTAGACTATCAGCGGGAGCCCAGGAGCTCCCACCATTGACCAGGAGCCCAAAGGCATCAACCTTGTTTTGTGATAAATACAGCCAAACCAAATCAAGTCATCTTCGTTTTCAGTTTTCTATTTTACATATTTTTAAGAAAAGCACACATTTTCACCAAAGGAGAAAGTTGTTCTGGTAAACACCTAATGCAACACCCCCCACCCAATTAGCCTTGAATCAGCCTTAAAACTCTTGAACATTCTGAGTATTTCTTCCTCCCAATCACCTCCAGACCTTTCTGGTACAGTCTACTTTAGTCTGAAACCACCAACACGCAGAGAAGTTCTTCCTCTTGTGTCATTTATCATCTCCGCTTACTGTTTCTGCTTTCTTTCCATCTTTTTATTACACATATGGCTCTGCAGATTACACAGGGACATGCTAGGAAATGTGTCACAGGGGAGACAAACGTTTTTGTTTCATCCTGGCGCAGCTCAGCTAGCAGAAAGTGGATGATAATGTCGGCTGCTGGAAGAAACTTTAGTGGTTTTCCTTCCAGGAGAGAGGCATCATTGCAATTATCGCTAGGATTGATACAGATACGTGATGTCACATTTGTGACTGGCTGAAGTCCTACAGCTTTACTGACAGAAATTATCTTATTTCCAGCTCAGGGTTTCCTTGGGGGTAGGGGAGAAAAAAAAGGATATGTTTATATTTTTCAGCGAGGAAAACCGCCAAATAAATAAACAACTAAGTAAATCACAGAGTTTTCATTCCAGCCTTCAAAAAAATCCAGAGCATTGGAATTTTCTGCCTCAAATCTCTTAAAGCATTTCGTGACTCTGTGCTAGCTTAAACTTCCAGTTCCTTTCAGCACAGTCATTTTGGATTTCTAAATCTGATTGTCTCCATAAAGGCAGGCATATCCTGCTCTCTCTGGTAGTGCTTTTATATTTAAGTAATATAATTTCAAACCAATTTAATTGAATGTGTAATGAGTAAAATAATTGTGCCAAACTATGCATGTTAGTGATAAGCTGTACATGTGTCATTTGACATTTCCAAACATTTCTCAAGTTCTTTAAAAGCACCATCAGCCACCAGCACCAAAACACACGTTTGCTTTACTCAGCTCGGACCTGCCAAGACAAAGCTAACAACACCGGGGCAGTCACTGCATGAAACCCTCGGGCACGTTAACCACTGGCCTTACGAACCAGGCAGCCGCGGAAAGAGGCTTGTCCTTGGCTGCCGCCCGTTTCTGAAAGCTTCCACCCTGCGGGTGAGTGGTCCTGACACCGAGCACGGCCCTGGCACGGATGGGGACAGGACGCAACCTCAGGGCAGGGCGGTGAATGCAGTGTCAGCGCCCAGAAGAGAGCTGAAAAACGCATCAGTGGTTGCTGGCACGGAAAAAGCTTCCCTGGATTCCGGAGCCCTCCACAGCTGAACAGATGAAGGTACCTCCTCTCCTCTCCTCCTTAACATACACGATCATTCATCCATTCCCAGCTGGAAATTCGGCTTCCTCCACTCTTATTTCTCCACTGATCTCCCCTTTCTCTCCACTCCAGTCATTCTTCCTGAACTACTCTTTCCACCCCAAACTCCAGATCTCCTACAGGCACCTGCACCTACCCAGACAACAGAGAAGGAGTAACAGCAGTAATGCAGCCTCCATGCAGGGCACAGAAACTCTCAAAAAGAGCCAGGATACATGCAAAGAGCACCTGAGAAACCCAGAGCTCACCCTCAGTGGATCAAGGCTTCCAATTACTTTTCAATAAAGGTTTCTATGAGCTGCAAAGAGCTTTACATGCAGGAATGTCTTTACGGCATCAAAAACTAGTTAAATGCTGGGTAGAAAAAAATAAAAACCTTACCCGGACAGAGCCTTCTATATCTTGGTGCTATATGTCTATATGTCTATAATCCTTACATACATACATATATTTTAATTTACTGCCACTAAAAGCCTTTTGGGAAAAGAAAAAGTCATTCCAGTCTCTTTGTCTGTTTTTGATAAGTGCATGAGCATCTACATTAGCAAAACTACACAAAAAAAAGAAACATTTTAAAATTATTTTAATTAAAATGTGATCATGCAATTCTTTAAAGAGATAAAAATAATTCTCATTCATTTTAATTAGTCTTCATTTTTGCATGCCTGGAGCGTCTTATGCTATGCTGGGGCCCTTGAACACTCCTCTAACTCCTCTTGCCTCTCCTGTCCCCACAGCTCCTTCTCGCTGCCCCTTCACCAGAGGCAGGAAAGGGAATTTGGGGCATGGGCAAGCGAGGCAGCACAAAAAGAGAGGAGAATTTCTCTGCCATTGAGAGTAAAACTGCTCAGTCTATTTGCCACACTTATAACTGCAGAAAGATGCTTTGCAGGTGCATGAGCTGCACAAAGAAAAGAAGAAAATGAGAGATCCCCACCTGGACATGAAGGATTGTGTTGCTGCTGCGAGGGAGCAATGGAGCTGAGCAAATCCAAAGGATTTATAGGATGGCACTTTGGGTTTTGACAAAATAGTTGTATTTGGAAAACAATGCTTTGGAGAAACTGCCTTCACCCACAGCCTCACTGAGGCAGGGCTCAGGGTCTCTTTCTTTACTGGGAATGGGGTGTCTGGAAAGGAAAAGGGCCGTAGCCTCAGGGTGGAAGTGGGCACCAGAGGGGAGCAAACTGTGCAGCTCTTGTGGGGCTCAGAGAACCCCTCCATAAGGGAGGCTGAAGGCTCCAGTCTGCCTGGATTTGAGGGTTGGGGGTGTGGGGGACCTGCCTGAGGAGCCTGCCCCTAGACAGTCGTGGTCCAAGCATGTTGCACTCAGAGGCCTTGACCCACTTAGTTCCAAGGCAAAATCTGCTGTTACAAACCATAATCTTTCATTAAAGACACAGAAGTACAGAAACATGCACAAGGATGAAAAAGCAGAGCATTAAGGCTTCATTATGAACAATAACCCTTGGTGCTTCTCCCTTTCACGACAGAGTGGTTAAGATAAGAAAGCATTCAGGTTTGTCAGTGGTAGCTGAGATGAGCAATTACTGCTCTTTTTACTGGACAAAACTAGAGAGCTGAGATAGCTGTCAGGTCTGCTGTCTGTTGTTATTACAATCTGCTTCTGCCTCACAGAAAACATATCAGGGAGAAGAAAGAATTTGCCAAACTGGACAACACAGCCAGGCAGCAGGGCAAGAGTAACTGGGAACATCTCAGCAGTCTGTGTGCCGCGCTGCCATACGAACTGGTGCAGGCACCGAAAGGAAGGATGGATGGGCCAGTACAGAGCAGCCTGTCAACAGGACCGTTACGGTATCTACAATGTCATTTTTTTCATGGCACGGCACTGTTCAAGGAGGGGACAAAAATGCAGTTCTCTGTGGTTGCTCAAGAGAGATGCTCCACAGTTTGGAATTTGCTGCCCTTCTCCCACCGCCTCTGACACCTCAGATGGCTTTGCTCGGCTTTGGGCACAGAGCTAATGGCGCTGGGATCTGCATGTACCTCAGATGATTTAGCAAGTTGCCAAGTGCATTACGCAGTAGCCACATGATGGGTCCGCTTCACTGGTGAACTTAGTGCCAGCAGGATATCGCTTTTGCTGGGACTGAAACTGGAGAGTAGGTGCCCTGAGAATGATAGAAAAAGCGAAACGGCACAACCCTCCCATGGCTGCAACCCGGCGAGCCCAGGCTGGGACTCCAGTCTAAAAAATCCTCTAACCGTTTCTCACTACTTGCTTTCAGGTGATGAGGACCGTATCAGTGGAAGGCTTTAAGTCTCAATAATCCTATAAACAAGGACACCCGGACTGTAAGGAGCCAGTGCTACACCACCCATGGCAAGCCAGGCGCCCTTTTTGACGTTGCTGTCTGAGCAAAGCCTCCCTGGGCTCAAAGGCTCCCCGAGGCATCCGTGCCTGCAGGGAGATGGCCAGCAGCAGCGGCCACAGCATCACTGGAGTGGGAGGGATGAGCCAAGACCGTCTTCCCCAACAAATCACTCCGACGTTGAACTCGAATGGGACATAGAGATAATAATGCCGCCGCCCCCTTTCCTGGTTATGATGGTTGAGTCTGTAGCTCTTATTCCCCTTTCCCAGTGGGCACGTTAGAAGCATTGTAGGAGACAATGAAGCAATAATTTTTTCTCCAGGTGCTGTCCTCCTGTGGCATTCTCATTTTCTTCCCCTTCAGAGCACAGATCCCCACGACCGACACAAAACACCGATGGGCTTTGTTAATATCATGAAAATGGCAGTACTGCAGACTCCCCCCCCCACTCCAATTTAATTTCTCAAATCATTCTCCCCATTGCAAATATTTTCTGGTTTGTAACAGCTGAGGTTTGAAAACAATGCTATGTGCACAGATATAATGTCTTTCTCTTGTTTGCTTTTATTCCACTGGAGAAAATAGAACTGATTCATTTATTCATTGCATATAAATTAACCAACTGTTTGACTCTTCTTTTTTTAATTATTGTGTCGCAAAACAACCCACAGTTTGATTTTTACAAGTTTACTCATTACTCATGTTGTTAACCGGGATATGTGATCACTAAGGTGCTATTCATTTATTTACTAATCATTAATCTTCACTAAAATTTCTCATCCATTTCTCGTGGCATTATTCCTGCTTCTTAATTTGACATCTCAAACTTTTCTTTAACAGGAGAAGGACGGATCACTAGTGGTAAATAATAAACAATTTAAGATAATTGTCCTTGTTTTCAAAAGTGACTTTGATCTTTAGCCAGAGTCTTTACGTAGCTTTTCTTCACATGAAGAACAGACGCTTCCTTGACATAGAGACATATTTGCTTTTATTCTCTGCTCAGGCTGACCCTCCGCATGTTACCCAAGAAGACCGCCTTGGACCACTGTCCCTTCGGTAGCTATCCCACTCACCTCACACCAACATTTTCCTCCAGACTCCCCCCATCCTCCTTTCCTTCAAAAGCTGTGAGCCTGGGCAGCACAGCAGAGGTGGCTCCACACAGCAGCTCCCCTCCTCGGCATGGGGAGAACCTCTGATCCACCGCAGCGGGGAATGGCTGGGAAATGAGAATCTCTTTTTGCAAAGTACTGTGAGGATTTACAGTTTCATTTTCACTCCCCACTGATGTGAAAACAGGACCCTTCAAAACTTTGATCAAAAAGCTCCAAAGAAAGAAGCTGTTCACCTGCCTGAGGAGAGCCCAGCCGCCAGATCGTTTCACCAGGACACAGAAGAGTCTCGATTCAGGTTCATACCCTGCCTCTACAGCAGCACAACTTTAAACAAATAGCCCCAGCAGCTGCTCACGCTCTCTCCTGACCCTTGCAAATAAGTCCATAGCTATCTACCCACAAGTTCAAACCAAATCCCAAAAGCTTCACTGAAAGAGACTTATTTCTATTTTAAAAAAAAATGGACTCACTCATCAAAGCACCATTTATTGCTGTTTAACACAAAAAAAGAGGGGCTGCCTGTGAAGTTGCCAACTATCTCTAAGAGGGATTGCTTAGAAAGCCTCCGCCAGGACGGTCTGGCAGGGAATGTCTTTTCTTGGGGATGCTCACTAAGCCGCAACAGTCACTGATCCAACCAAGGAGCGGGGAATAGTTCGCCTGGCCCGTGACGGAGCAGAGGGGTGATCAGCCAGGAGCTCTCACGGTAGAGCAGCGCACAGCACCAGGGTTAGGCGTGAAAATAGTCTCAGCCTTTAAACCAAACGGGCTGGAACAGCAGCCAGCCCTACGGTGGAAAATCAATGTAGCACTGCGAAACCAGCAGTGACCGTAACTGTTGGCCCTGGGTTTTGTAGCACAGAGTGTGTCCTTTTGGATAACGGCTCCAGCAGGAGCGGGAGATGGATTTATGGAGGGAACTGAGGAGGGAAAGTGTCTCTTCTGTTTTTCCACAGCCCTTGTGCACCCACAGTGAGTGGGGCACCTCTTACAGGTTGCACAGGCAGCAAGGAGGTGCTTTGCCAATCGGACAGTACAGGATTTGGGGATATTTGCAATGCAGTTTGGTTAACTCGGCCAAAAGCAGAGACTCCCCTCACGTCCTGTCACAGACCCCATCACAACCCTTTTCTACCTGTGCTTTGTAAGTCAGGGATCAGCTCAAGTTTCTTGCACAGGGTAACACTGTGAGTTCAACATTGAACAAGGAAAATAACCCTTGAGTTCTGCACCACTGCTCAGAGCTGCACCCCCAAACCCTTCCTCGTACAGGCCTGTGGCAAGCACTTACATTTCCTTTCTCATTCAGAAGTTGCTAATATCCACACAGAAGCAAAGAAGTGCTATTTCACCGAGAAAGCTCATGTGTTTTATGAGATGACAGTTCTCTCTTCCTCAGCAGAGAGGAGTATTCAGAAACACCCCAGGGTTGTAATTTCCTAGATGACCCCGCGTTTAAATGTCTCCATTGCTCACTGTCCTCAAGCACAATTATCGCCACCCATCCACAGTCACCGGAGGCACTTCTGGCTATGGGTTTTCATCATTGCATCGAAATCAGAGAGAGATCAGCGCTGCTGTCACTCTGCGCAGTAGTGATGAGAAGGCAGAGACATCTCTGGGTGCCTCCCCGCCGCGCTGGGATCATTAGTGGGCCCTTCCACGCTAGCTAGACCATCACATTAACCTTCCTAAAAAGCGCAAATGCATTACTGTGGCATATTCAGGAAAAGAAGTGACTCACTGATGGCTATTACATAGATTATTCCAGTGTTTTGAAGTTCCCATTTCTATGGGAACAATGGCTGCGACCAGCCTCACCTCCCACAGCAGCCAGGAAACCCTGAAAATCTCCCAGAAGCGATGCATTCAGAGCAAGGCACGGAAAAGGCCCTTTAGTCGTTCTTGTGTTGCGGTATGCGGTTGTGGGTAGTAAGGAGAGCCAGCTCTGGCGTGTATCAGGGAGGCAGGGATCGGTGTTGGATTTGCACAGGATGAGGTTTCCACACGAGGCTCCCACTGAGACAGGGACTTCAGCGGGAGTCAGGAGCCCGTTGGTGAAACAGTAACCAGGTCTGGGAGCCTTTGTGTAACAGGAGCTCACTCACCACTTGGTCTGGTGAGTGCCACCTTTAGCCCCACAGGCCACCAAGCACAAAGATGACCTTGTCATCGAGGCACAGCATAGACGTTTCCATCACACACGCAGGCGACACAAAAGCTTGCATGCTGCCCACGTGCCCCCATGGGGCCGGGAAAGGGTGATAAGTAGGGTAAGTAGAGCACCCCACTTCAGAGACTTGGTGATGAGGAATTCAATAGATTATAACACATCCAAGTACTGCAGAACGAGCCAGAGAACGCCTTGCAACAGGACATTTTCTGATTCCATTAATAAGAGCGTGTGAAGCAAGAACTAGTCTCACATCGTGAAGCTAATGTTTGTTTTCACTACATTTGCTATTGAAGGCGACGTCTGAAAGATATGAAGGTCTCGTGTCCCATCACGCTCCCTTCCCCTTCATCTGCCATGGAGACAGAGTTAGATCATGTCTCTCCCAGACGTGTGAGTTTTGTGACTCCTCCCAGAGCAGACCCAGACGCTTCCTCACAGCACTGGAGGGGCTCGGGCTGCTCATTTTCACCAATACATCATCTCTGTTTCTTCACCACACAGCTCACAGCCACTGGACTGGAGCAGGGGGAAAATGCAAGCTGGCAGATGGAGCCAGACCACAGAAACCCTGATATGCCAGGAAAAGGGAATACAATTCACTGTGAACTCAGAGCAGCTCGAGGCGAGATGGGTGGGATGAAAATTAATGGCTCCAGGGAAAGCAGAAGGCACAACAAAGTAATTTCTTTCCTATTCTTGTTTCACTGCATCCCTTGGTGAATATTGCCTTTGCCCCTCACCTGAGAAAGGCAGCCGCCGTGGGCCTGGAGAGTCTGGATCAGCACTGGCTAAAAATTTCAGCTGAAGAACAAAAAAAAAAAAGCAAGCAGAAAGGGCGATTCATTCTGCTGTCTCAGTTAATGAAACTCCTCAGGGTTTGTTTTGAAATGACCCAACATGAAGCTCAAACATCCAAACAGAATATAAGTTACAATGACTCTGTTCAAGGGATGTTTTAACTGTGCCTGCCATAGTGCTTCCGAGGACTGATGGGTAAAGGGAACAAGGTAAGAAAGAAATGCGCCTTAATTAGAGGACCCAGAGTTTCACGTGGAAAAGGAACTGAAGAGCCTTTATCTCAACTACCTGGCTTGTGCCATCAGATTTATCGGGCTGGGGCAGGACAACTGTTGAGGACTAGGGAAGGTACAGGCGTCTTGGCTACAGGGGCTGTGGGCTGGCTGGTCTCTGCCGCCTGCACACACGCACGCACTGATGTGTTAAATATAAAGCTGTGGATTACTCCTAGATATATGCTGGAAGAAATGAGAGAAGAGCAGAGCAACAAGGAGGGCAGAAGGACAGAGAGTTTGGATGGTTAATCTCTTTTCCTGAGCTCCCATTGAATTTGCAATGAAGTCCCACAAAAAACAACCTACCAGGGCAATGTCTATCTTATCCAAGGATTCTTGAAGGGGAAAAAATATTCAAAGGCAGACTTCCAGCCAGTTTTGTTACTGGGTAATGAGACTGTCTCAGTAACAGAATGTCAGGGCAGAATTTCTTTGGAGCCTATGTATCAAGAAGCCCTTTTCTTTCCTGCATGGACAGAAGGAAATCTGTATCAGGGAAGGAGTGCAGGCTGTGTACGAGTATGCTGCATGCACACAGGATGGCTCTGCCTTGCTGGAAAACTCCAGCTTGCCATCAAACGGAAAAATCAATAATGACAGAGAGAAAGGAGAGGAGGAGGTGGGGCAAAGGATTTCTGCAAATATGATTAAAGTACTGTGGGGCTGGGAAAACCTTTCTCAGTCTGTGCAGACTGCAGGGGTCCAGCAGATAAGAAGCCAGCCCTGGTAATTTGTATGTGTGTAGTGAATTCAGTCTGGAAGGTGTAGCACACAGGTAGTACCCACCACTGCTCAGCTAATCCTTTAGTAAAGGGGTAAACCGAGGCACAGAGCAAGGCAGAGGTGCACCCTGACTTACAGGGAGTCACAGCCAGTCCCTCAACACAAACTCCGCAGGGACTACAGGAATATGATCAGGTGCTCCAGCCCCAAGCCAACCTCACACGACGCTATTAAACCCGGGGGGTTTAGCCCCATCCATTCCCTGGCCGCCCGCGTGGAGGTGTACACCGTGTTTTGCAGGTGCCCCCAGATCACCTCGGGCTCATTAGCGTGCACTGTTGACATCTCTTTTGGAAAGAGGAAAGTAACACAGAAATGCCCATCACATCCCCTGTTGGAGCACATATTGAAACGTTTTTCCAATCTGTCAAATTATTCAGTGCTTGTTAATTACACACATCAGAATCTGCTCTCCATCCCATGCTCAGGCCACTGAGCTGAGAAGACTGACCCTGCCAGAGTCTGGACTAATGAAGCTTTAAAAATCCTGTCTGCCTACATCTTTTGTCAGGAAATAATTTACCTTCATATTTTAACTAATTACAGGGGTTCAGAATGGCTGGGCTGGCTCAGATCCAAGGCCTGTCTGCAAAGGAAACCCTCTCTCCAGCTCTAGGCAGTAACTGAGACTTTGGAGAAGTGACTTGTCGTGAAGCCAGGACAGGGCTCAACCCTGCTTTACATCAAGTTGCCTTGGGGTGAGACCCTCAGAGGGGACATCTTTGGGGCTGATGCTGTGTCCCTGATACCAGGCGGATGGGGCATCTTCAAGGCTCAGGGTCCAACCACAAATAAATTAATCACCTAAAACTTTCGGGAATGGGCTCAATCTCATCTAATTTCCAAGCTCTCTCCATTCGATGTCTACCTGGGAATGGGGCTGAGCGTGACTTAGAAGTTCTCATTTCTCTCCCCAGGGACACACACCCAGGATGGGAGATGGCACCCACAACTTTGAAGGGAGGAACTGCCATCAGACACGGTTCTGTAAAATTTATGAGTCCAAGGCATCAGCTGGTAACTTCACTGACAGAGCAGCTCTTCCTATGTGGTATATTAGCATGTAGGTAATCAGAGTCTCTTAGCAGGGAAATGTACTTGTTTCCTTAACTGCCTTCTCAACTCTTTCTAGGATTTATGATCTGACAGAAAGCACACTCGCACACTAGCAATTTTCAACTAAAAAAGCGAAAATAAAGAACAGGAAACTTGTAAATAAACATCTATCTTAAATTTTAAAATTACTTAAATAGAAAAAAATCATGACTCAAATCAAAATCATTATTTTTTTCCCTAGCTCAGTAGCTGGCCGATTCAGCTTCACAGTCTATATGCTTTTGTGCAGAAGCATGCCAGTCACCAAGGAGAAACAATATCATATCGACTGAAGAGATCAATCACACTGTGAGAACAGCGGAGAGATGAACAGGCAGAACTGGAAGCCCTGGGAAAGAAGCTGTGAGCAAATCCACAGCCTGAAGTACATTCCCAGCAGCCACACTTCAAAATAAGAGAAGCTTGTGAGCACATCAGTGAAAAGGAGAAGTCGTTTGCCATGATGAGAGAAAGCAGCAGAAAGGACTCAGTGTTTTGCTTCAGAGAGCTCACCTTGCTCTGCTAAAGAGAGAAAACAGTTTGTAGTATTGCTTTCTATCCCCAGCCTCCTGTTTCAGCAGGGAGAGGCAGCCTGGCTGGCCAGAGCAAAGCTGAATTCTGTGGTCCTACATGCAAGACCCTCATACACGACTGAGCACTGATGTACGCAGCAGCTTTGACCACAGCCTCAGTATCTGACATCCACAACCACCTCTGACTGCTGCAAACCCTCCCCAAGAGCTAGAGGCAAATTCAAACCCCCATCCCAGCCCAGGGCTTCTGCTGCAGCTCACACATATAAGGTTGTCAGCAATTATTGGGTTTTAATGAGTTATCACCTCCGGCTGAACTGCTGTGAGTGACTGCTCTCGTGTTGAATGGCTTCACTGCGAATGCAAGTGAAACTTTCAGCCAGCCTGAAGGGATGCGAGCTGATGCCTTCCACTGGGCAAGCAAGTTGTTGTGAACCCTAGTCCAGGAATCTGACTCTTCTGCAGTCGAGCCTTTTGAGATTTAGGCATCAAACTCAGCCATGAGCATTTTCCTTGGTTAAATGATGCAGAAGGTTGAGCTGGGCACTGGGGAAATGAGCACCAGTCTCTCAAACCCCACTCCAGCCACTACCTACCAGGTTGGCCTTATTAGCTGCCACTTCTAATCAAATCCCTTTCCCATCTGAAGTGCAAAAGGACCAGCAAGATGAGCTCCCCAGCTCACAGACGCGTGCTCGGTGAATGCTGCGAGCCTGGCTTAGCGTTCAGGAGGGGCAAAGAGCAACAAGCGCCTTCACGCTGGCTGGATGGCTTTTCTGCGTCCCGGGCAAAGGGTGCCTGGGAGGATGCTGCGGGCCCGTGTACACTTCTCACCTCCGACATCCCTGGGTAATTTAGGCTTTGATTGACAGCGGCGGGGACATGGGGACCTCTGCCGGTACATGCCCAGGCAGCGCAGCCCCCTTAGCCTTGCAAGAGCCAGGCAGGAGAGAGGAAAGTGCTTTGTTTAGCAAAGAGCCGTGATAAATGACCTTGTCTCTGCAGCTTGATTATCCTAGTGACAATGATTTGTCACTGCAGGATCCAGGGTGGGATCTCCGTGTTGACAAATGAAAGCTTTCACGCCTCTGATGGGGCGGTGGGGGCAGCTCTCGCTTCTCCCCTCCCTTGCCCAGCACTGGCTCTGCCATCACCTGAGGACACATACCGTAGTGGGAGGCAAGGAGAGGCTGCCTTCTTTCATGAAAAGCTAATTTTACAAGCGGGAAAAAAAAAAAGGGGGAAAAAAGCACCTTCACAAAGCCTTTTCTGATGATTGCTGTGGTGGTTCAAAGCACAGGAAAGGCCTCAGGGCCTCAGTTTCTCAGCTAGGAAGGCTGTGTCTTCCAAGGAGGCAGGAAAGAGAGAGCCTGCTGCTCCCAGAGACTCACAAGCCGGTGCTTGTGGCACCCCAGCAAGGAGTCAGGGCAGCCTCACACATAAGCACATCAGGGCAACGTTAGCAATTCTACTAGCCCCAGTTTTCCGTAAATCTGCTGGATTTCCAGCACATCACTCCATGCCTCAGTTTCCCCATTTGTAATCCAAGGCTTGGTGACATCTCATTCCCCCCAGGCTTAGCTCTGGCCAGCCCTTCAGATGGCACCTCACCCTCCTTCTCAGGGGACCAGGGAGGAATGCAATGAAAAACACATCCTGGTGAGGTCTGCCCCAAAGTGGAGCTGCTCTTGGGGGTTGAAATTTTTAGCTGAAGGAGCCGATTCGGCCGGAAATCAGCATGTGCGAACGATGCCTTGCAAATTTTTGCAGGCAAATATTCACTCTGGAAATGGATAATACGCATTCCCAGCCACGGATCAGAAATGATACCTCGGGCTTATCAGAGCAATCATAGCTCAGCAGCAGAGCTCAGATTTTGAATACCGCAGACTACAAACATGATTCAAACACAAGGAAGGAACGAACTAGAAGAAATTGCAGTCCAGAGCAAATTTCTGCTACCAGAGAAATTATTGTTGTGAATTATGCACCATGCCTGGGGCTGACAGATTGACAAAGCCCTGAGTGGTCTGTGTTGGCTGAGAAGAACGACCCAACCAGTATTTCCCATCTGCATTTGGAACATTCGGCTTTCCCTTCCTGTTTTTGTCACCTGCCAGCTGAATTATTGCAAGAAAGGGTTTTAGTGGTGTAGATGAGGGCCGCAGACCCCTGGAAATATGCGGAGCAGGGGCAAACATCTGCACCCTCATTGCAATCCCTCCTTGTCACTTTGGCAAATCCTGCCATACCTTGCCCCTCAAGCCTGCATGGAATTCAACTGCCACTTTAATAAGAAACATGTTTTAGCATGACACAGGGAAAGCTTTTCAGCAGATTTGGGCTTTTTTTGGGGGATGGAATTAAATAATAAAATAAATAAGTTTCTACAGAGTCTGTTAGTCTTCCTCCAGAGCAGTGCGAATTTCTTTCTGTTGGAAAATTGACTTCTCCACTCCCACAGCTCATCAATGACTTTTTTGTTTTGTTTTTGGAAAAGACTGGGTTTTAACAAAAATTCAGCTGGAAACATTCAAGGAAATAAAATGAAGGGAAGTGCAGAGAAGTGGTTTGGGGCTTGTTTTCCATAGAGGCAACAAAAAAAATCCAGCCTTTTGTAATACTTTGGTATACCCAAATCTTCTCTGGCTTTCAAGTTGCTCCCTAAATGCAGTTCAAAGCACTAGCATCCATCTCGGCAGCGAGTGGAGGGGACTGGCCCCAATTCAGCAGGTTCGCAGCCATATGTGCCATCATCATATTGACTTTCCTGGCTTCACAGCACAGGTTAAATTCTCTGCTGAACCGAGGTCTCTGTACTTTACCCACTTATTTAGTCTCAGGCGAGTCCCTTCCTCTCACAGTTTCAAGATTCACACTCCGCTGAGAAGTTTTACTTGAATAAAGACTTTGGGTTTTGAGTCTGTAGTACCTTGGAGCATTCATTACTTCTGCAGGTCTCTATAAAGGTCACCACTCTTCCTTGCACACCACTGAGCCTCTCTACATTTCTTTCTGAAGATGAGGAGCCCAGAAGAAACTCAGGGACAATAACTAGCAGTAACCAAGCTAAGCAGGGGTAGGAGCAATAGAGAATTTGCAGGGACCTGGCTCGCAGGCACAGCAGCAGTTATTGAGAAGAGACAGGAGAGGAGGAAGGAAAGGTGGGGTGGACCATAGGGCAGTATTTTGGGGATTGCTGTTGAATTCAGGCAGCCATCAGGCAGAGGCTGCGTTTCCTGCAGGCAATGGGCAGAGCGGTGGTAAAATGCTCTGCAAAAAGTTTTTTCTCCCTCCAACACCTGAGAACTGTTCCCTTCCCAGCTCCTCCATCTTCCTCACGTTGGCATTGCCCTCCTTGCACACCTCATACGCCTGTCGCTTTCTCTGCCACCCATCTATAAGGTCTGCATACAGCCAGACTGAGCTTTCCTGGATTTCAGCAACTCCTCAGCAAATTCTCAGCAAGAGCAGATACATTCTCTTACCCGTAAACAATACATTTACGTGGCTCTTTCCCTGTCTCTTTATCAATAGCTCTAAAATACATCATTAATGAGATCTGGAAGAATAAACCTGAAACGTGTCAATAATTATCTTATTTTTCCAGCCATGCATTGTCTCGTCCCCTTTTTGCCTCCATAAGGGTGACGTGCAAGACATCGCACATTGTGTCCTACTAGATGAAAGGCTTGTCAGACTTAACCTAGTGCACTTTAAAAATTGTACTGAATTAATTTCCCGTAGGTTGGCTCGGTGCAGTACGAGCCTGTCTGGAATGCAAAGCAGCCCTGAGTTTGCGTGGAGAACTAAGGAGTCTGGGCAGAAAGTGATGATCAATTGAATTTCCTTTTAAATTAGATTGAAAAAATATTATGCACTGCAGAGCGATCATTAGCTTGAGTGATCAGGGAGAGCAGTGCAAGGAGCCAATTCTCCATGCCCAAGCCACACTGTTTTGTTAAGCCTTCCCTGGGAAAGAAGTGGGTATAGCGAATATATCAAGTAGGGATTGATACTAGAGCCAAAGACTGTAGTTTGGCTCCTCTTCCAGAGCCCAAGCTGCTTTCTAATCCCAGATGCTTTATATGTTGCTATAGAAATAATACAAAGCTCTGCCTGAGCCTTGCATTATACACCTCCTCCTGCGCTCAGACATTTTGGGGCACAGTGCAATGAACTGGCATCTCACAACGGCCTTGCCAGACTCTGCCCTCCTGCCGCTGGCACTGCCTGGCCCCTGACAGCCCCCCAGCAGCCTACAGACAATTTTCCTCTGCTTTTCCTCAAATAAGCCACAAAAAACCTGCCTTCCTCACCCGGGGGGAAACTCTCCACTAGCACTGGTCTGCAATATATGATAGGCATTATGCAGCCCTGCTCAGCAACATATTTAAGGTTCTATTATTATTATTATTTATTGGATCTTGCAAACAGTCGCCAAGCGGAGCCAGTGCTTTATGTGCCTGGGATCGGGGGTGAGTACTCCCTTTCCAGAGCTGCATGCAATCTATGTCCAAATCTTGCAGAATATGAGATACTGGACCTGAAAACTGCATTATAATGTGACAGCAACTTTAGATCACTTTTCATTCTCAGCATTTATCATTTCCAATTTTTTCTCTCCTCTCCAGACCCACAGAGCTGCACTCAGCTCTGGGAACCCTTGCTTAGCTTGCAGGAAGGAAAAAAGTAGTCCTATTTAAAAGAATAAGCCCACAATTCCCAACAACTCTAAAACATTTGACGAATTCCCTACATCACTTCAGGAGAATATGTGATGTAAATAAGTTATGAGCCAGGGAGAGTATTATCCTGACCGGGAAACGATTTTTAGCAAGCACTGCTGTGGCTTTCGCTATTGCAAGGGGGAAGGGATGCCAAAACCTGAACCATCCCACATGACTCCATGCGTGTGCATGTGTGTGCCCTGTGGGCACGTCTGGGCCCTGGGGAACATGCAACACGGATTTGGTACCAGAGCACCTTGCCTTGGGATGTTGTATCAAGCCAGAGAGGGACTGATTTTTACATTAATAACCTGAATTGTAATAGTTAATAATAAACAAGGTGTCAGAAATCCGAGTAACTCCACATCTTGAATCAGTTGTCGGTTATAAAGGATTAATAAAGTGGAAAACAGGTTATTTCCCATCCGTTTGTTGATGATGAAGTGTAGCCTCTCTGAGACGCAGTAATGATCTACATGGATCTTAGGTCTAATCTAATTTGACAGTTCCTATGTTCTCAAGTGAAATCTCCAGAAAGTTTAGAAAAATATCCTCTTACATCTTGTGAATTCTTCCGTTGTATCATTCTCTGGCTGGAGAAGGTTGCTGCTTCCCTTAGATCCCGGGCAGTTGCTCGGAGTCACAGCTAACAAATATTCAGTATGACTTTACCAGCCACTTTGACTCTCATTATATTATAATGGAAGTTCTTCATCTGTGCTTTGCCCTCAAGTAAGTGGGTCACTAAGCAGTTAATAAGCTTCTCCAAATTAATGGTCAGCTTAGATGATCCTTTCTCATCCTTGTTGTTTTTTCTCTTGTTGGAACTAGAAGAAACACTTGTTCATGTGATTTTTCAAAATAGTTGCTCCTACTACAGCTTCACCTTCTTGTTTATAAAACGGTATCTCGCACAGGCGGGAACACGCACATTATTACAATGAACTATTCACAGAACCACATTTAAAAGCTGTGCATTAAACACATGAATTATGTGAACTCCTAGGATATTTGATGTGGAAGAGAGATGGAGAGATCTCCACGGCCATGTGCCAGCTTGAGACTTCAATAAATCTATCTGGAGTCTCTGCTCCAGCTGGAGGAATCTGAGTGATGAGTGCTCGGTGCCTCAGTTTCCCAATTTGTAATGCTAAACTTACAAGAACATTTGCATTCCCTTAATGCTAAACTTACAAGAGAAGGTTTATGATTAGGACATTTGCTAAATCCCATGAAAAGCAACTTGCAGTGTTGAACTGTGGCTTGGAGCAGTACCAAGAAGTGCAGCGTAACACAGGGATTTCTTTTGTTATGAAGAACAAAATTGATCCAGCTTCAGAAAGAAGTGGGAGCTAAGCACTGAATGATTGAGCAAGAGGAAAGGAATGCTGCGTGCAAAATGAGCGTAGTTCCTGGATAGGAAACAGTATGCTGTTTATTAAAACGCAGTATTGTTACTGATTCTGCACCAAAGAAGAGGGGACAAGAGGATTTGATGCTGGGATTTCAAAACAGAATCGACAAAAGTCTTACTTCAAACAATTCATTTTCTTCTGTTATGAGTAAGTCAGTGGCTTAACGTGCAACTTACTTAATTTCCCTAGAGATAAAGGAAAAATAGTCTCAGAAACACTGCTCTTCTTTTTAAAAGTAAAGATCCAATCCTGTTAGAACTGGTCTTTGTTTCATGGCTTCCCATCACAGCCAAAAAACATCTGTGCAGTTTCCAGCTGTATCACTTGCTCCTGCATCTAGTTAAATCCCGCCCTTCAGAAAACCAGCATCCATATTACATGTCTGTGTTCGCTGTAACTCTCGGCTGCACAATTTAAAAACTGATTAACAGACTTTCTTCTGATGAGGTCTATTGAATGCTCTAATTAAAAAAGAAATTGCTACCTCAGGAGCTCCCTCTCAATCAATTGCCCTTGGTAACGTTAGTTACTACTGCTCTGGCCACAACTAAAAGCGACCAACAGGAAAAAAAATCTAATTATTCTAAGATAAATACAGGCAGTTGGGAAATGCAAGAAGTTCAGCAGAACTTTTCTAAGGAGACATTAACAGAGCTAGAAGTGTAGATATAGTGAGAGGATTATCCTACAGCTGCCTGATGCGAGAGCCATCCATCTTCCTCTAAAACATCTCTTTGCTCTTGGGGTGTCTCAGCTCCATACTAAAATGTAGATAAACCCTCAGTCACAACATTTACGTGCTGACTTAGGTCAAACCCTAGGGCCAGATGTGTGATTCCCCGGCTCTATGGTTTAGGCACCCAGAAGTTATTGTCCACTGACTCTAAAGGCTGCCCAGCTCACACCTGGATGCCTGCATGCCTCCAGCTGGGGCAGAACATCCTTGAGGCTACAGAGCTCCTGTGTGGTGTGGATGGACTCAGGCAAGGCTGGATGCTACAAACTCAAATACACCCAGAGTTCAGCTCTTAGCGCAGAGCAGACGCTGAGTGCAATGTCCAGCCAGCACGGACAGGCAACGGAGCAGCCCGAAGGCACCTGGGCGCGGGCTTAACGGACTTATTTCTCCTCTTGAGCCTGCACTAGATTTAATCACAGTGACAGTAGATGAAGACGTCCAGTTTCACCCCCATCTATCAAGCCCTGCATTCCTACAACGGCAAAATGAGCGCAGGTCACCAGAGGACACAAGCAACAGCTCAGGGGAGGGAGATTGTGCTGGCACAGGACTTAGGTGATGCACCGGAACCAGGCACTTCCTCGCTTATTAGAGTTTCTTTGAAGGGTGTCACGCTTATCCTGCTATAATCCGTTGCAAAGAACTTCTTTGCTTTGGGATTTTCGCTGAAATCTGTTAACCTGGGCTTTCGTGTGCTTTCCTGTGGTCAGGGCTATTTGGAAATGCCAGGAGGGGGAGAAGGTATTTTGTGAAGAGGGAGGCAGGCTGGGTAACATCACTATTTAGCAGCTGCACCTGAGAGCATCAGCTGCCTTGTCAGCTTACAGCACAGTCCTTCCCAAGCCCCGCGTAGATGGGGAGACAGCCTTTGTGCTCCTCTCAGAGGTGCAACTGCACCATCACTGAGACAAAGCCCGTTAGGAAATGGGGTCCCGACTCACAACTTGGATAACCTTGTCATACAACCGACCCAGCAGAGCTACTCCAGGCCAAGGTGGGCGTAACTGAGAGGAGAACCTGTGCTTCAGTGCTAGCTTCACCACCCCCACCCCCACCGTTTGGTTTTTTTCATTAGGTCATGACACACACCATGTCTGCAGGACAGCTTGTTGGATGAGACAGGCCGCTGAACCCATGCTCCTTCTCCACAGGCGCAGTGCGCACACAGTTATTTATTGGAATCAAGCTGGCACTCACGTGAAGATGCACTGTGAGACACGGCATCATCCCCAGGCCTGTGGCACTAAGGTCCTGATTCCTTTCCCAGTGACTTCAGTGCTGTCGCTACTGATTTTCACCATTGTGAACGGAGAAAGATTCTGGCTCAAGACTCAATAAATATTCATGCCTCTAGAAAGACTAGGGACCAATTAACTCCAGAAAGGAAAATCTGTTTTGGAAATGAACCTAACAGTCTTTAGCCTTGAGAGGAACAGGGTTGTGAAAGGATCTCTCTTAATTTTTGCTTGAGCATCCAGAGAATCAGATAGAGCTTCTGATAAAACACTCTCTGGAGTATTCGGCCCATCAATCGATTCAGTATTCACCATTCTAAGTGCTATTTAGACTTAATTAAATTGTGCTGGTTTCTGAATAAGAGAGAATTGACTGTTCAATGTGCTTCCCTGATTCATTTATTTCTATAGTAATCAAGCAACAAATACATAGAGTGCTCATGCGTTTCTTCTTCATTAGCAGAGTTACTGGGAATCTCCCTGTATCCTCCTGGGTTTTTCAGCCCTGGTAGTTAAGAAGCTACAAGCTAATGCAGAGGTTCCTACGCTGCGAGGCTCAAGGATGGTGCTGGGAGCAGTCTGCATTCCTCATTAGCAAGCATTTGTCGAGCAAGACTTTTCCAGAGCGCTGTTCCTGAATAAATAACACAGCTTACTGGGAACTGTGCAAACCTGGAGTATCTCTGCTCCCATTGAGACTTTCTGAGTTATAATCATGCAGTGCCTTGTGTCACTGAGACGAGACACAGAGCATCAAATACGCTTTTTACTGAAACCCTTTTTTGTTAAAAAGGAAACAAAGGAAAAGGCTTCGATCTGGCCCAATAATAGAAAAGACTTTGAGCACATCTGCTAAATCTGGGGTAGCCCCGCACTGTTAATGGGATGAAATTTAACAAGGCCAAATGCCGGACTCTGCACCGAGAATTGAGTAACGCTGGGCACAAGTCTAAACCGGGAGAGGAGTGGCTGGAGAGCAGCCACTGGGCTTGCCCTGTGTGGAGAGGAGGAGGCTGAGGGACGAGCTCCCTGCTCTCCATAGATTCCCCAGGAAGGGATGTGGGGAGGGAGGTGCTGAGCTCTTCTCCCTGGTACCCAGCGATAGGACACGCGGGAAGGGTTCAAAACTGAGCCAGGGGAGTTTCAGACTGGACATCAGGAAGCATTTCTTTACCCAGAGGGTGGTCAGACACTGGAACAGGCTTCCTGGAGAGGTGATCAATGCCCCAAGCCTGTCTGTTTAAGAGGCATTTGCCTTTAATAACGTGCTTTAACTTTTGATCAGCCCTGAGGTGATCAGGCCGTTGGACTAGATGGTCGTTGTAGGTCCCTTCCAACTGAAATAGTCTGTTCTATTCTGTTCTGTTCTACTCTGTTCATTCACCAGCACTCTCAAACTTCCCTCTAATCAGGCCTAAAACCTACAGAACACCCTCAAGGAAACCCCAACGTCACAAGACAGCCAGCCCCTTACCCCACACGGCAATGCTAAGGCCTTCAGTAAAAGACCAGAAGTCTTACAAACTCCAGTATCCCAGTGGGGCAGCAAATGCCACACAAGCTGGTCACTAGGGTGCAGAGGACCTGGCGAGGTGGAAATGCCCAAATGGAGAAATGTTTCTAAGCTGCTGACTGCCTGGAGGAAATGAGAGCAGCTCAGGGATCCAAGACCAGCTCTACCGGTAAGGACCACTGCCCACATACACACACAGAATAAGATATTTTTCCTTTTTTCAGTTTAGCTGAACAAAAGTGAAAATGAAGGCTGCATTCACATTTTCACTTCTAACAAAAAGCTATAGCCTGTAAACAGGACGAAAGCCCTTGGGGGAGATCTCCTCTTATCTTACGCTGTTCTTGCCCTTGGAAACTGTACCTTTCTGAGGGCCATGTTCAGGTTAAAGCCAACTGCAACAGCTCTTCTTTTCTTTTTTTTTTTTTTTTTTATTTCTTCTTTTATTTCTTCTTCTTTTCAATTATAGAAGAGGGCCAAATTCATCCTAAAAAGGCTACATCCTTCATTTGTTTACTCAAGGAGCACAACCCTTCCAGAATCAGGCCAATAGGGCAGGATGAGGGAAGAATTTTCCACTGGATGGTTCTGCTAGTGGAAAGTGCCCTTTTTAGGCAATTGACATTTTCCATGGACATTTCTCTGAGGAGTTTTCAAGGAGATATGACTCTGGGGAAAGTTTCTGGAAAACAGGAGAAAATTGTTTCCAAGCTGGAAGCAGAAAAAACAGACAAAAATCCAGCATTTCAAAGTGGCTTAATTTTTAATGATCTCCTTCTTCAAGGACACATTAATGAATTTTCTTCATGTGTTACAGAAACACGCTGAGTAAAACTCACAGTCCAGCCCAGTTTCCAAGACAAAATAAAAGGAGACACAAAGACATGTGAAAGGATTGATTTGAAAAAAAAGGTCCAAATTTAGCTGTACCTGCTTGGTTCCAACTGCGAGACCGCAATGAAAAGGAGAAAAAAGTCCCAAGCCAGGCTAGATCCATGCCCCTTGTCTGAAGCTTTGGCAGAAGCTCATCCCCCAGGAGTCTTGTCGCTCCGCAGACGGAGGAGATTTATTAGCCTCTTCAGAAATCAATTCCTCCTCCTTCACATTGCCACTTCCAGCCAGACTCTGCCCTTTGACTATGAATCAGGTTTTAATCCCCGCACAAGGGCACTAGATACAATGCTGATAATTCTTATTGTATAAAAAGGTTTTGTCATGTGATATTTTGCTATTCTGCTGAAGATTTTCCTTTTGCACCTCTTTGTTTGCTCGTCCTTGCAAACTCAAAAAGCCATTCAGACCAGAAGATTCTCCTGCCTTTCTGCGCATGAGGAAATTCAGCATTAGGCACACACACGCACACACAAACCCGAACCGTAAAACTGACACTGGGCACATGGTTTTTTTGCAAAATGAGAAATGTGTTGATGGCATTTCTAGGCTGCAAATGGACATCAGCTGATGGAGTATTTTTAACTACATATGAAACACTAAGGAAGCCCGTGCTGTGACTTGGAATCCAGTCACACAGCAAATTGGACCATGGATTAAATTTGAATGTTGCTTTGGAAGCAGTAGCAATCTGAGCAGCATATTGCAGTTCTATCACATACTAGTTGTAGGCTTGTTATGTAAAGAGTCAGGGCCTGTGCAAACAGACCTCCCAGAGCCTCTGAAAGGAAGTTAAGAAACATATTTCCCTGTTAAGAAAAAATATTCAAAAACAACTTCCAAACTGAACCAAAAATGAGAAAAATCTTTGCTCATTAAAAGTTTACCACTGCTGAAGTTGCGAAAACCAGAGATAAAGGCCCTCTGATGCACGCTGTGTGAGAAGGGCCTTTTCCCCACATGCAAATCAACATGTGGTTCTCTGGATGCCAAACAAAAACGAGTATTTTGAGTCCCATGAAAAGTGGTATTTTGGACCAGCAGCTGTTGTCTGAGCAATCTTCCTGATTCTGGGTTACTTTATTGGGAAAGTTTGAACCCAAAAGCCCGTGGGTTGCCAGGGGGAACTGGCCACCGCAGGCACGCAGCACATCCTGCCCTCCAAGGGCACAGGAGTAAACTTTTAATTCTTTCAGCAGTACCGTCCAGATTATGAAGGGGGAAACTTTCATAGTGATGGAGTGTGTTGAGCTGAAAAGAAATCTTCCAAGGAGAGGTGTCGGGGGCAAAAAAACCCACTTCAATTATTTAGACCTTTACATATAAACCTGGCTTTTAGTTTTTGTTTAGACTCTTGCCACTGGGATCCAGGGACAGCAGTAGTAAGGTTTCAGTTAAAGCAGGAGTTAGAACTGGTTGGACCTCCCTGCTGCGCTGAAAGCACACAACGGAACTGTAATTTTCCTTGTAAGCTTTTAGGAGTCGAGACATCTCTTATGCAGCATTTCTCACAGGTTTACTACAGTGGGTACTAAGTTTGATTAGTGCTTCTTTAGTAGAAGTGATTATGATTATTAACCGTATTTCATAGTGACATTTTCCCTACTATTATGTCACCTATGATATTTACTTTGCTTAGAGAAAATTAATGGCATATGAGATCTTGAGTAAGGCCTACATATTTCAAACCCCTTCCAGGTACAGAATATGCTGTCATCGTCTTTTTGCGACCCATCTCCTCTCCCAGCAACACAATTGCTTTGTTCTACAAAGACAGGTCTTACAATTTTCCTGAGACAACTTCAGCAGTGATTTACAAAATGCAGATTAAATTCTTCCAGCTTCTTTTAATAGCTTGAAGTAACGGGAGGAGTACCACGTGTCCAGACAGAGCCTTATAACTGTCACTGAAAATCTCTGGATTCAGTCTCAAGATGCTTTGATAGCACGGGGAAGACAGTTTTAGACACATCTCACATATTTTTCCTGGTCCGAAGATGCTCTGTTGCTAAGGCTAAGAGGTGAAGCTGTTGCCTAGATAAGGGAGATACTTTACCACGGCCTAAGTCCCCCATCATATGGCTATCAGTGTTGCCACAACTCATGACACAGTCTTCGGGCTACCCTTGGTTGACATTTGTGGCAGTATTTGTTTGCCAACGTCCCACTACATGATTCACAAGAAGGATGAAGTATCGTTCCTGACAGTGTCCAAAGGGCTAGAATGAGAAGTCTTTAACCCAGAGCCTGCACTGGTGCGAGAAGAAACTTCAGGAGCTGACATTATGCCAAAGTTGTACTAGTGAAATGTCCCACAGCGAGCAGCGACTCCTGCTCGATTCTCCCAGCACAGACTCTGTGCTATCCCACCACACCTGTATGGTCATGCTGCCCTCACTGCTGAGTCCAAGCACTCCCACACTGCTGCCTTTGGCAACACAACCAACATCTATCTGCAAATGAACTGACACCTGGCCTTGAAGAGCTCTCTTGGGTGAATACCAAACATCTCGAACTCTTGCCAGTTGGGAATGAAGGAAAAAACAAGGAGTTGAGCTTAGCATGGGGTCTAAGTTCTTTAAAACTATGAAAATCTGGTGAAGAGATGGTCTGAATGTGACCAACGGGCTGCAGATGAGTTTGCTGCATTCGTGCTATGGAAAGCAGACGCTAAGGGGCTTCCCACCTCCTGGGTGAAAGAGAACAGCCCTGACTCATCTCGGTTCACAGACAGTGCACTGGGCTAGCTGCGTGTAAAGCAGCTGCAGCAACAGTTACTCAGCTGGAAACGATGACTTTCCCAGTGCTGTGCATCCCCCACCACCCCGGGGTCTTTGGGGAGCTCTGTAAATAGAACCTGCCGACGCTGCAGCAGGGACAAGAGCAGGCAGCGAGTGGAGGCAGCATGGGAATTCAGCTGGCATTGCCAGCCCTAACTGAATATTTTCTAATAGATTTTTTCTTTTTTGGCAGAAAATTGGGCTCATGATTAAATATCGCTTTTGGGGGGCAGTTTCTCCAGAAAATACAGAGTTCACTGTTTGTGGCAGAACTGCACAATGCCAGCAATCAAAGCTATTGCAGTGGACACCAGAGTGGTCCAGTTCGGAAAGACCAGGCAGGAGAGTAGAGAAGCTGCAGCCTGGCTGTCCCCTGACCCCAGTCTTTGCTGCAGGCAGGTTCCCAGCCCACACCGTGTCTGCCGTCATGCAGCAAGACACGGATATCCCACAATCCCCCTCCTTTTTCCAAGGCAGGAGGCATGGTGTATCATGGGAGACGCAAAATGCGAAGGCGAAGGGATGAATGTGGCATCGTAACTAGAATTCTTGCATGGACTGAGGAAATAGTTTTAAGAGGAAAATATTTCAGCAAACCTGTCTTGTCCCTGCAAGAGGATGGGAAAGAGGCCATTTCTTCATGCCAGGATAAATCTGGGCCCTCAATATCTTACTGCCCTCCAAGGCCCAGACGGAACTTGCTCTTTTTCTGTGTCATTCAGACACAGCTGAACAGCGGACACGGGTCTCCGTTCTCTGGCAGACACCAACACCATCCTTCCTGAGTAACAGCGCTGCTCGTGCCAGCTGAACCAGGCGACTCCTCCAAACCCCCAGACAAAAGCTTGAGAAGCGACCAATTACTCTAACGGAGTGTGATAATTAGCACAGAGGCAGAATAAACTCGCAGGCTGTCTGCAGCGAAGTGGCAAAAAGGCCTATGCCCGCCGAGAGGCTCAGTGATTGATCCTGTGACTGACAATAGCACCGCCATGAAGGCGAAGACTGTGAAATGACTGATGTTGCTTCGTACCGTAAATCTCCCAGATATATGTTATCCAGAGCCAGGCCTGCTTTTGCCGGCATAACCCACAGCAATTTCCCTGATAGATAGCAAGGCCATACAGTGAACATCTAAAATCCATCGGATGAAGAGACGAACGCTAATTAATGCTGCTTCTCAAGAGCTCAGGCAGCCCAGACCTGGGGGTAACCTTGTGCAAGGAGCACTTTCAGCCACGGATGGGAGACAGGACTCAGCAGAGGCTGCAACGCTGGGGAAAACACCGGGATTTATTTGCATGCCCAGATGCAGAAACCACACTGTGGAGAGATCTTTAAGTAGGGAGTCGACCTGCTACAGGGTATTTTAACAATTGTAATTAAAAGGGACTATTTTTGCAGAAGACAATCTCTGCAAGGCTAATTAAAACATTGCTGGCCCCTGCCTAACTTGCTCAGCTTTCTTTTAAGAGCTAATGAAATGCGGAGTATTGCTCCCTGTTTTCAACTGTAAGAGAGTTCATTAATGTACCTTTCTACACTGGATTAAGCCAAGTGCTCAGAAAGAGAATAAATTGAATCTTGGTAATTGAAGACCAACATTTTTTGGCTGAAATCTGATACTGGAAATGAAATCCTAAAAAAATGGAAAAATGGGATGTTCATATGTAAAAAGAAACGTTGTGGCTTTGGTTCTATGAAGAAAAACTGAGTGTTTCTGGGGCAAGCAGACACTTCCCTTGAATTGTATCTAAAAAAGTGAGAAAAGTTTCATGAAAAAATGTTTGGCCAGCCCTTCAATTTGCATTTCGGGTGGAGAAATCCCCTGAGAAAAGATTTTTCTTTGTTTCTTATTTTTTAACGTTAG
The DNA here is from genome assembly GCF_034619465.1 of Leptosomus discolor. Classification (NCBI taxonomy): domain Eukaryota; kingdom Metazoa; phylum Chordata; class Aves; order Leptosomiformes; family Leptosomidae; genus Leptosomus; species Leptosomus discolor. The sequence goes on from NC_141415.1 coordinate 3,942,354, forward strand.
TCCTGAGGATGCATAATATCACGCACTGCAGGAGCAGATGCTCACTGAGTAGAACAGTTAATTCTTAAGCTAAAAATATAACCTATTAATATAAGCAGGTAATTTTTTTTGCTCTGCCAGTGGTTTCTAGGAAGTTGCTGTACTCTTCAAGACTTGCACTGCAATTCAGGTTTGAAAGTGGGTCGTGCTTTGGATTAGAAAGCAAGTAGTTCCTAGAACAGCAGAATAAAGCCTGGTTTTCAAAGCTGTTTCTTGTGTAGACTCTTTGGTGTCTACAAGGAGGTGAGCTGAGGATAATTTTTCTTCCACGACTGCATAAACTAGCCCATCTTCTTGAATGCTGTTTCCACTAAACCATAATAGCTTTAAATCCTTAACCACCAGGTCAGATTTTACAGAAGCTGGCCAATGCATTCAGCCGTGAATGAGGAGGACTAACAGACACGCGCACCCGGGTGTGCACCGCCAGTACGCAAAGCACGTTCCTCTGGAAATCAGGCTACAGACAAAACGACCCCCCGACAAAATCCAGCTACACCTGAACAGTGGAGAAACTTCCTGAAAGTGGTAAACCAGTCCAAAAGAGCTCTCAGTGTTCAAGCTGCCGTCTGTAAAAGTCTAGGTCTCTCATGTTCGGTGAAAGTTGTATGTGTTAATATATGCACAGGCGGTATACATGTCCACGCCTCTGCTGTGCCACTTCTTGGCACAAAGAGACTTTGCTCTTATTAGCAGCATCTTATATCACATTCTGAGCTTCTGTTGCAGCTTTATCTGGGATTTTTTTCTTCACTATTTTCTCTATAAGGCCACAATCTGTAACTGATAGCACAGATTTTTGCAATGATTTCAATTAATGACAAACAAAACCAGTGAAACAGATCACAACCAGCTCTGGTGTCTGCATGTTAAGCCTTTTTTCCTTGGAAATAGATGTCCATGAAAAAAAAGATAAAATTCTTAATTTGTTGCTCAAAACTATTGTTGCTCAACAAATATTTCCGTTTAAGTATAACTCTTGAACTGGGCACCATGAATTCTCTGTATCATGAGACAGTATGCCTCTGCAGTCACCTGCTGTTATTTTTCTCTCTTACTGTGTGGTCTCGCCAGACTTCAAAATATATGGAAAGACGAATGTGATTGAACTAAAGGAACAAATATGTAAAGTTTAGAGAGTGTAGGATTTGCAAGGGCAGAAAGAAGGTTGTAAGAGGTCTTAAATTTTATTTCCATACTCTCAGATAGTTAGCTTTCCTGTAAATCTAACCAAACGCTGATTTTCCTGGAGTATTACATGTTAGCTCAAATCATTCCTGCAGCGCTCTCCCAAAACATTTTTGACTACGTTACTGCATTTTACATTCAACCTTACCTCCAATTCAATAACATTATTCTCATTTTGGATGGGGACTTCGAAAGATTGTCAACCAAATTTTATTTCCAGCTAAAATAAATCTCATCTTGTGATTAAATGAAGCTTGTCTCATGAGGCAGAGGTCACATCCTGCAAAAACCACCACCCAGAAAAAAACATCCGCTGCTGCCAATGTTTCTGCAAAAGTGAATGAAAAGATCCTGCAAAGGCGGCTAAGCAGACTGTAGCCCAGGAGCCACCAAGGTATTTACAGATCATTTTTCTCATTGTGTGAACTTGGATAAATAATTCATGCCGTGAGTTTGATGTTCATATCACTCCTGTAGCCTAACTAATTACCCCCATAGCACCCGCCTGCATTCAGCTTTCCTCACCCACTTAATGAACTCAGAAACTGAGGCACGGCTGTCAGGAGAGTACAATAGGTTGGAGCTGAAGAGCTTCTTGATCTTTGGAGACCATTTTAGAAAATAATTCCTAATTGATGGTACTTATTTGTTTCCTTTTGACATGCAACAGGTTGGATGGCACTTTATAATCTCAGGCATGCTGTATAACCCTTCCTGTTCCTTCTTCCCTTTGTGTGCATCGATAACAAGCTCTTCTGGACAGAAGAGGCAACAGCAGTTGCTGGCACCTTTTACTTAGAGAGAAAACATTCTCGGTGCCAGGGAGCTAAGGATCCCTTTGCCTCTTCCTTCTGGAGGTGATGCTGCTGGATATTCACAGCCCTGTTCAAGCTGGAGGGGCAGTATGAGGTTTTTCTGATAAATCATATGTGACACTCCTAATTTTCTCTGGCATGCTTCAGTTTATGCACATCTCAACTTCAGAGTTAGGGGAAATTCTGAAGACAGATAATTTACATGCCCAAAAATACCAGCGGAATTCGAAATGGACTGGAAGTAGCTACGTATTTGTGCTTAGTCCAGAAAAACATTACAGAAACTGAGGAAAAGGCAAGAAAGAGGAAAGCTTTGGGCCTGGAAGGTGAGATTGAACTGGGAGAGACTCTTGCAGCTCCTCTGGTGACTATGTGAGGACAAACACCATACAAGGGGACTCAGGCTGGGGACCATCATTTTGCACACAGGGTCAGGATAAGCGGAGGGGAGAGCAGCAAAAAACAATGCAGATGAAGCCTTGAAATTGGTAGGGCCCTACAGGGAAAAGCCTACACAGCGCTGTCTCTGTGCTCGCCAGCTGAAAGCCTGTCACGTGCAAGATGCATCATTACTGCTTCAGAGACAGGGGAAGCCCCTGTCAGCTACAAAACACCCCTCATCCTTCAGCAACAGCCTAACTCACTCAGCATTATGCAGAGCTGTGGTTTCAGCTCACGACTTATGCTTCCCCAGCCAAGGGTGAAGATCCATAATGGGGTCAACATCAATTATCTCATCCTTCAGTCCTTTGTGGAGAGCCACTGATGGGATTCAGTTGCCAGAGGAAGGGAGAGGATGGGTGTATCCAAAGACTAGTGCTCCTGGGAGGTGACTAACCCTCTGCAGCAGGGTGGTGCAAGGGAGCAAAGCTGCTAGCAGAAACCCCTGCAAGGTCTTGGCCAAAGGATGCCCCTCAGCCTGGTGCCTGGGGCTTAGCAAAGAGGTTGCAAAAGGCCTAACGTGGATGTGAGTGAATCTGGTTTGGCAATTCTGGCCACTGTCACTTGGGAAACCAGTGAGCTTTTCACCAAAGCCTCTGTCACTTGCTAAGATGGAAAACAGGTTGCAACAGCCTGTGGTGAGCTGCAGACTGCTCCGTGCAGCTGGGGCTGGCTCACCAGCACTCGCCTCGCCCCAGCTCTTTCTCATCTCACAGTGAGTTGGCATGAGCCAGTGAATTACAAACAAGGGCAATTAGTCAGACAGGCTGCCATTTACTCTGCATGCCCCTTCTCTTGTATGCGTATCTCTCTGCCAAGCACAGCCGGGCTCACGAGAGCAAAGGAAAAGGAAGATGAGACAAAGTTCCTCTGACAGATTCTTCTCTCTTTCTCCAAATGCTACCCTAGTCATTTTTCAGCCATTGGAAAAGATCATGATGACAACTTCTCCTTTAAATCACCAGCACTAATGAGTTCTAGCTCGAATGGGAAACTTGTAATTGTTGGCAAGGACAGATAGATAGCAAGGAACAAACTGCCGAGAATTGCCCCAGTACAGGTCTCTGAAATGTCCTCCTTTTGGCCGGGTGCAGCAGTCGTCAGAGCCTTTCAATGTAACTTTGTCGTTCAACTTTCCATGTCTGACTGAGCAGAAAACTACTGAACACGTTAAGTGCTTCAGAGCCAGAAACAAGGCTCCTGCCTACCTGCCTGCCTGCCTTTTTCTTGGCATCCAGTATTCACAGAGAGTGAAAGAAGAGCTGTTTCAACGTCTGCCAGCGGTCTTCCACGTACTTGGGGAGTTTTAATGCTGGCAGAGGTCTGTTGTTCTCCTCGGGGTACTTTCTGAGGTCCAATTTATTCCTTCAGCCATATGGTGATCAAGTATCTCTCAGCGCCTGCAGTGCTTTCAAGAGCTTGGCTTTGTTCTGTGACTGGTTCTGGCCAGCTTTGCCTAAAAAGTTCTCCACGGCTGCTCAGCTGGGTGCCTGCAGATGGTGTGACACTGTCTGGCTAATGAAGACACGTCGTGTAACCAGCTCCCATGCCCAGGACAGGTACATGGCCCCGGCACTGGCCTCCTGGAGCCCGTCCTGCCAGCGCATTCACAGAACGTGCTTTCTTCCTGGTGACTTTCTGCCACAGTGCTGTTTCAGTACAGAAAGACGCCAATTTGTAACACTGAATATGACTTTGCTTCATCTTTCCTTGCCTCTAAGGTATTTCCAAGCTTTTATCCTCAGCTTTGATTATTTCTCTAGCAGTTCCCATTTCCGAAAGTTGTTCACTCTTGCTCCTGCTCTTCAGCTCAGCTGTCATCGCTGTCAGCCCATCTCCAATCTACTTGCTTTTGCTTGTAGTGGAAATAGTACTCTGGAATCACATGGTGAACAAGAATCCATTTTCCCCTGGGAGACCCATCCTCACTGCAGGAACTGCAGAACAACAGCCATGTACCACCAAGCCAGAAGGAATAGAGGGGAGGGCTCTGCTGCTTACCACTGGCTGCTTTCTGTCTGTTTGTTTTTGGTAAAGGGCTCTGATCACCGACGGACAGAGTGGGACAGGGCAGAGGGCAGGGTCTTTGGTCATACTTCGCTTGCGTGGTTTCTGCCTCTGTCGAAGGGACTGCTGAAATACAACCTAGCTCCCAAGCAACACAGCACTCCCACTCCTAAGGACTAGGAGAGACCGCAACTTCTTACCAGGCTGTTCTCCTGTACGGCAGAGGCCCCTGTGCTCCTCTCCTGACCGCCTCCCCCTCACAGCCTTCCTGCTGTGTGCCCTGACATCCACACACACGTCCACTCCACACCAGAAGCGTGTCCCGTCGCCTGATGGCAGCTGTGTGCTGATGGGAGCTGCGCGCAGTTTGGTCGGAAGAACGCTGTACTCCAGGTCAGAGAACGATGCAGGGAGGGAGCTAAACAGCCCTGGGAAGAGGAGGAGAGAAAACGGCTAACGGGTCAGGCACGATGTTCTGCTGATCCAGGGGCGGTTTGTAAGGTGTAGATTGAGCACCCTCACTCTAAATTGTCTTGCTGCCCGTTCTCGGGGACAGCATCCTAAATCAGCCAGCTTATTGCTCTGATCTGGTGTTTCCTCTGGTCCACAACTGTGACAACACCAGAGTAAATCTCTGCGCCTCAGCCTCTGTGCAATACGGACCTGCTAAATTACTAAACACTGGCAAAGTACACTGGGAATAAAGGGCCATAATACAGCAGGTTCTCAGCCTGCTCCTGCAATCATTCGAGACGGTCTCTTCATTTGTGTATGTGTGTATATACACTTAAGTGTGTTTGGGGGGTGCGAATATGTGTGTATGGGACAAGAGACGAACCAGTGTACTGAATAATGCATGAAAGAAATGGCAGATTACAATGCTTTTTCTAAAATAACTAATAGCAGCAATAAAGCAAATGCCTGAAAGGGCTGTCATTCGATTTGTCAGGCTTGAGACAGATTTTTCAGGCCTGTACCCATAGCTCCCTCATTGCAGCCCACAAATAAATCACTGCCTCCACTCATCCCCCCTCCTCTCTAACTCCTACCCCCCACTTCTGCGTGTTCTGCCTGCTTGTGCTTTTGCTCTCCTGCACCCTATAGCTGCCTCTCCCACTTTGGCCAGCGGCGTCCCGTGTTTCAGAGAAGGATTTCTGTCCGCATCTCTGTGAGAGGGAAGGTCAGACACAACACAGTTTTCTCATGCAACGAGCTCGTTCTCCTGTGCTCGGTGCACCAAAGCCCCACACTCTGCTCAGAGACCTACTCACAAACATGGATCAGCAGCTAGATCTCGTGCAAATGGATGGGAGCAGTCAGAAAACCGAGGTGATGAGTTAAAACGCACTATTAGAAGAAAAAGAAAATAAATGTCTTTAATATGCCAAAACACAGACACACACATGGGGAGATTCTGTACCCAGCCAGTGTAAACAGGAGAGCTGGAAAGACAAGGACCAGAGGGATAAAAGGCAGGTTTCAAGAGATGATTCAGGCAAACCAGAAATCCCTCCAAATTCAGAAAATTCAACCCAGTAAGTGGGCATGGGAACACCTATGCTGGTCTTAGGCATGTCAGCCCTCCTTGACCCGCAAGGCTGGGTCCCTCGGGGACCACATGCCAGCGTGCCTGCACAGCTTGAAGGGCCCCCGAAGGCCTCCAAAGCAGAGCGGGAAGAGCCAGGGGCTCTCAAGCAATACGCGCAAGCTCATAGGGCAGACCAGGAGATGGAGGGATGGGAATTGGTCCAGTGTGTAAATTAGGATGCTACTCATGCACGTTTTATCAAAAATTAATTACTGATTAATGGATAATGCTGCAGTCACAGAAATTTAGGAGGAAATGTCTCTGTAATGCATTACTGTCAACAGCTGGAGCCTGGGAGAGCGAGAAGGAGTGTGCAGGTGGGACTCACATGCACATCAGTGCCCTCAGGTCTCCACATCAACGTAGGGAGATGGATGGGAAGCACCATACAATTAGGAGAATTTAGTGACCTATTGATAAGAGGTAACAATTTAAATGGCATTAACCCAGTGCTTCCTGCCCAGACTGATGGAGGATTCACAGCAGAAGCTGCACTCCCGCACTCTTCGGTCACCGGCCCTTTCTATTATTCTGCCCAACAAATCAGCCACATGTCGTTGTTCCTAAAAATCCTGGTCTAGCTTTGTCGCTAGCAAAATGTCTCTTCCCCAGACAATGCCCATTTGTTGAAGCCAAAAATATCTGTGAGAATTTGATGAATCTCCCGCTGGAGGAAAAAAAATGTTAAAAAACTGTTGAAAGCCCATTTTGTCATTTTCAACAAAAGCAATGTTTTTTGTTTGGAGTAACTTCTAGCTTAGAATGTAATTTAGTTTACAGTACAAATGTTTTTTAAAGGTCAAATGGAAATAAACAACTTGAAGACCCAATGTTTTGACTGGTTTGAGTTTTGCCTTCCTCAGTTAGTAATACAAAAAAAGAGAGATTTTTTATTCTTTCTTCCAATTCAAAACAGGAAAATTATTTAAAGATTCTTTCAAGATGAAAAGACCATTCCCATGCTGCACAAATTCCATCTGAATTTTGTTTTAGGGCAAAGCAAAGCACAAGTAAGAAAGGATGACAGACATTCAGAGGTGGTCCACCAAGAACTGTGGTGTTGCAGGCTTCCTTTCAAGAGACCTGCCTGACCAGAGGGACCAAATCCTTCGTTTCTAAATATCTGTCTCCACAGAAAGAAGTTTCCCAGAAGTTTCAGTGCTACTGAAGAAGGAAAAAAACCAAAGCTAAACACACGCTCTCAAGTAGTGTGCTAGAAGCTATGAGCCCCCCCAAACCATCTACTCAAGTCTAGCCCATGCCTGTGCCACCGCGATCACCCATATTGTGTGGCTCACCCATGTGGTGTGATCCCACAGTCCACATCCACAAAGGACTGGAGCAGCTTCATCTCCCAGGTGCCTACAGCACAGGGCTCCATGCGAATGCGGACAAGTCTCTCACACAATATGGCCTTGGGGAGCATCAGCAATTAAAAACCTTTCCCTGGGAACATACGTCTCTGCGTGAAGTGGCATTTGCCTGTTTGGTAGAGGAAGAGGTGGGAATGTCAGCAGGGGGACTAGCGCCACCACACCTCTGGGGAAAGCACATCCCCCCCACTTGTACTCTGCTTCCTCTAAATCCTCATCTTACTGTGTGCATGCATGCATGTCACACAGGTATGTGTGTGTTTCATGTATGTATGAGGTCCTTTTACTATCTTCAGGTCAGAATTTTCCTCCCCAATGTTTTCCACAAGCCACAGGAGACGCAGGACGGAGGACAGGGAGGACTCAGGGGAGTCAGCATCACAATAATGTTTTCTTGGTGCCCAGGGTGAGCATTGCCGTCCCTTTCTCATGCTCTGTACTTCTTTGTTCCAAGTAAGGCACAGGCTTCTCCCCTCCAAAGCACATTGCCTGGGAGACATCGTTTTTACAAAGCATCTTTGCCTTTTCCAAAGAGCATTGCTACGGAGACGCAGCCTTTCCAGAGGAATCTGTCAAGCAGTGTTGTCTGGAGAACAAGAGCCTCTCCTGTCTGTGGGGGGGTCAAGTGGCAGGAGGGACATTTCCCAAGCCGTCTTCCAAGCTGCAGTTTCCTCTCTGCAGACCATGTACATGTAGGCACGTATCCTGGACAGGCAGCTGAAAGACTAGGGGAAACACACCTACCATGACAGTATTTCCAAGGCTTCCAAGTTTCTGCTCAATTTACCATGGCAGTAGGAACAAGACACGCAGCCACAATCTGGCGTTAATCCCTTGCCCATTTTGCCTGGGGCCTTCAGTAAAGTTAAAAAAATTAACACAGTGAGGTCTTCCTAAACAACATCTTTTGTTTCCTTTTTTCCCTTTCGATCAGCCAGTTCTTCTGCAGGTCTGCCACACGGGCAGTCATTTCTCCCCTCAAAGAAGGGAGAATTCAGCCTGACCTGTGAGAGCATAGCCCCTTCATGATGGCAAAGCGCCATACAGAGAACAGAAGATACTTTAAATATTAACAACAGGAAAACAAATGGAGATTCATTAAACAATATCACTATCACAGCGAAGCCTTGGCTACAAAGCTGTGCAGTAATTAACTGTCAGGAGACAGATATACACTTGTACTAGGATTCATCCGAATCACTTCTAGACCACTTCTCTCTCAGGTCTGCTAAGCTCAGCTTCCTGGAGCTGGGGGCTTCTTCGCTCTTGTCCTGAAACACGCCTGGTGGGTGACGCTTCACCCCGCGCAGGCTGCTGAGCTCAGGGAGTCAGCGCGTCACTCCGTCAGAGCAGGACAGGCAGCTCCCAGCGCTCGGTTCCCTGATGTGACTCCTCCACCTTGGCCTCTCGCGCCTGCAGCTCAGGGACCGGCCATCTCACTGCTACTACCATGTCACTTCCTACTTCTCCGGTTGCTTTTTTTCCTAGTTCATAACTTGCTAAAGGAAATACAGGAGGTTTGTGCAGGTCTTCCAGGGGCAGCCGTGCTCAGCCCAGCAAAGCCGCTAAGTCGCTCTTGTGTCCTGTATAATTACTGCTTTGTTTTAGCTGCAAGAGGCTTTTATTGCCCACGACCCTAAGTAGTAAATAACCCAGAGGAATCTGCTTCCACCCTGCCTAGAACAGAAGAAGCTGCTTTACTGGCTTGGAATGTTGTTCCACCTTTCCTTTTGGGAAAATGAAAATCTTTAGCAAGCTGCTTATAAAAGCCAAAAAGGCAGTGGGAAGGAGCCTGTTGCCCTTGAAGGAGTTTGGCAGCTTAATCCACACTGAGAAAGAACTCATTGAATGGTTGATGAGAATTCACAGGGGTACTATGAAAGCCTATGTCTTTAAAATATCATTTTATGTGATTTTGCTATTTAGGAATAGGTTTTTTTGATATTTCAGTGGACAGTAAAGTATTTTTTGACAACTGACAATGCAAAAGGTGCAGTGAAAGATCAAACTGCAGAGGTTCAGTTTTAGTTGTCTGAAACCTACTCCTTTGCCTGGGTGAGAAAGGCAATTTTTTTCATCCTAGATTTCAGTGGGAATATTTTCACCAGAAACAGCCGCACAGAAAATTCAGCTTTCTCTTGAAAGGTCTCCACTAGTGGAGAAAAAAATGAACTTCACTGGGATGAAAGACAAGCCACGGGCATGTATAAGGGAGTCACAGACCATGAGCTTTACAGCAGGAGGTTAGTGAGGGGTCCCAGGATCTCCTGCCCTTCATTACACTAGTATTTGAATTGAATTTTTTCTTCCAGATCAGCCTAGACTTCAGTCTTGCATCGATCAGTAGAACTGGGAGGTTGTGGCTGCTGTAGCTGTTGCAGTTCACTTTCTAGGTAATTGGTGGGAAGAAAGCATCGTGGTTCAGGGTTACATTTCCTTTTGCTGGAGGAAATGTTGGAGCTGAAAAATAATTGCTCCAAAGTATCCTGCCTGGGAGCCACTAACCAGATCGTGGCCAGCTGCCACGCTTGTGGGGACCATCACATATGTGCTGGTATGCTAACCTGTCCCTTCTCCAATGCTCACGTGTGCAAAGAGAAGGACTTGTTATATGGTTACAGCAACTCTTTTCCTCCCTTCGTATTCGCTGCCTTCTGCCCAAGATCATCTTGAAAGCAAGTGTTGTATCACGACTGAGCTGCACATGACATGCACATGTCCCCTGAATGTCCTGGATCAGCTGATCATTTTCTACTTCACTGTTCAGGAGCAAAAATGGCTCAGACTCCTTTGTCCACCACTCCTTTGTCCGCATGTGTGATGCAGGTTGGGGTCCATACCGTGCTGGAGGAATGCATCCCCCTCCGCCCCCCCTGTGCCTCAGCTTCCCAAGTTGGGAAACTTCCAGACTCCAGTCCGAGAGTGAGCCCATGGTGTGAAAACAGTAAGTGACTGGGAACTTTGGGTTTGAACACGACCTTAAGCTCTGGGTGTGGTAAAACAGCCACTCCAGAAAAGGAGCTTTCCTTCATAAAACCTGTATCACTCCTGTGAGTAATGAACACAAGTTTCAGCAGAAAAGAATACAAATACAAGATGAAAATATAGGCCACTATTTCCAAAACCCATCCAGGACTTTTGTTTTTTAAAAAAGCTCAAAAGATTCACAGTTACATTTGCTTAGTGCAAAAGATCTTTGCCCAGATACACTCTATCTGCTGCTGGGCTCCACTATTTTGATAGAGAATCTAACTCACTCGTTTGCCTGGAGAGAAATTCAATAGAGAAGAGACTTGTGATCAATACCTGAGCGGGTGTTGGACCAGCACGCTGCAGACAGTCTATGCTTAAAAAGAACAAGGCCCAAAGCAGTGGGACTCTGAGCTTCCAGAGAGCCAGGCAAAACAGCTTGCAGCTTGTAGCTGTAGTTATCATAGTTACTAGTTATTTGTATGATCAAGGCTTGTGAGTCTACAACCCAATTGTGCCAGGTGCGGTACAAAACACAGAAGGATGAAAAGATGGAAAGGCTTTGCACCAAGGCCAGCAGCTGCCTACGGCGAGGGGAGAACAGCGAGAGAGCAATGCGGCAGAGCGGTTCAGCATGGCAGTGATGGCTCTCTGCTGATTACTAACTGCTGTCAAGTTATTTCACAGATGCCAGGAAAAGGATTTCAGGGAAGGAGGGTTTTGGGAAGGCTCTGAGTTTGTCTGCACAAGCTCCCATCACGTGTAAGGAGCAGCATGGGAGGCAGCAGAAAAAGCTTTGGCTGAAAACCTAACGGATGGGTGATGGGGCATTGTGGACAGGTCTCCAGAGAGCACTGAAGTCATCTAAAGGGAATGAGAGATGACGGTAAAGATCCTCCAGCAGGTCCCACAGGCCAATAACGCCAAGACAAGTAACTTATGCTTGACAATAGAGAGGAGGAGCCAGCACATACATGTGCAGAGACTGGGGAGGAAAGGGGCTGGGAGAGCCCAGCCCTGCAAAGCGAGGGCAAACCCACCCATTTACTTCACTGCAGGCCTTCATTATCCACGACAGCATTGCCTTCCTGATTACATGAGAGACCATCCTCAGTTACAACAGAGTCAATTGTTTCTTCCTTGGTCTAGCACAGATTAGACTGGGCTTTGCATTTATGTACCTAGCTCTCAAATTTGTTTGCGATGACAAAGCAACCACAGACACGAGCCGCTGGTTTCAAGCCAGCTGTCTCTGCTCTGAGCTTCGGACAAACAAATAGACACTGCCTGAAATGATCCTGCTGTGGAACAGAGCTCTAGCACCAAAAGAAGCTTGCAGGAAAGTCTGCTTGAAGAAAGGAGTTAAGACACAATAACCTTCTTTAGAAGGCAATGGCTGAATAAACCTAGAGATGGTTTGGGCTGAAAGTCTGCAGCAAAAAAAAAAAAAGGCTAGAAGAGAACAGGACACTTCATCTTCTTTCTATACCCACTCTCCCACTTGCCTTTCTTATGCTGCCTTTGTTTGTAGATTTTATTTAACTAGTGCTGAAAACCTACGGGGATATCTGTCTTTCAGTACAAATTTATTAACACGTAAATATCTCCAGCAATTTCTTTTTAAAAATCTAAGAAAACGCTCACTCTCCCTCCCTCCCTCCCAAAGCCTTCAAGTTCGGTACAGATAAAAAACAGAGCACAAGAGAAAATCTATAGAGCCTTCAAAGAAATCACTTTGCTGATGCACAGAGCAGAAGGCAATAAATAAATAAATTCTAAGCATACATAAGAAGATTTCATAGAAATACCGTGAGCAAAATCTCAAGATTAACAACCAACCTGGCAGTACTTGTGAACGCACGGTAATGTGGTTGTGAGGATGTGTCAGAAACTACCTTGGGGCAAGACAAGTTTGTGGAGTGTGTGAGTGTATGGAAATACATATTTCTGTGAGAAAATTAAGTGCATTTATGGTGAAATTCTCCATGTCCTAAGGTTGGTGCTTATACAGAACTGGAATGCAGATACCTGGTTGGTAGACATCTGAGGTCAGAAGGCAAAAATCCCACTCTGGCCACCTGCAGTCTTGCCTGAAGGCCTCCTCCCTCCTGTTTTTCCGGCATCTTCATCAGAAGACACTGGAGTTGAGTGGTTCCCTACGTATCCCGACTTCTAGCAAGCCCTGCTGAGCCAGGCGGTGGGAAGGCAGCACTGCCTGAGGCTTGGCCAAGAGCAGCCCAGTTTCTGCTCCCCAGGATGGAAGTGCACTGGTGCGTGCAAAACCAGAAATGAGAAGCACACACACACCTCTCACACACCACAGGCCAGTAACTGGAGCAGCGACTGGAGGAAGCTTCATGCTTTCTCCGAGGCTCTTGATTTCTTATCATTCCTTTGCTTTCTCTTGCTTCCAGGGGAATTCACTCACACTCTTCAGAAAGGGAAGGAGGGAGACGACTCGCCTTAAGTCGCATGGAAATTCTCTCTGTGCTGCCTTTAATATTTATCTGCAACATCAGAATAGCTGAGTCTATAAACTGCTTTCTGCAGCAATTTGCAAGACACTGAAAAGACTTCAGAGAGGACAGGAATGTTCCTGAGATGAGGAGAGTAGGTAGCGTTTGTAGGCGAAGAGATGGCTCCACTCCCCCTAGTATCTGTACATGCCCATTTTACTTGGACTGCATTCAGTTCTGTGAAAGGTGGAGAAGCCCAACTGTATTGACGTTTCAACTGCTTCTATTACCTTTGAACGTCCGCCTGTTAAGCACAATGCTGATTTCATTTATAATACTTCCAGAGCAAAATCTTGGGGATTTTAAAGCACATTAAAAATTGATCTCAAGGCACGCTTCCTAAGTAGACTTTACAAGAACCAGTAAACACACTCAAATGGCTTCAGAAAATGCCCTTCTCTTACTTCATAAGCACCTTCTCTACTGCTATTTTGCCGTAGCAGCAGACCTGATCTGAAATGGCAAACAAGCTTCTCTGGACACAGCATTCTACAGCTCTGTGCTTCGGTTTCTGCGTTTGTGTAACTGGGTATAAAACCATGGACACATCCACTCTCTTTAATTTCTTACTTTCCCTAACACTAAACACCAATCAAGATCCTACAGAGAGCTTTGGGCACTATTGCACTGATAACTATTCACCTATTCAATCTATTTTCTTCCTCCTGATTGCTGATCTTGCTAGCCATATTTGCATGAAAATAAGGTCTTTATTGCTTATGTCCCTGGTGTGCTATTGCATTTAGAAGCTACAAAGATTATAAAAACTGCAGGTGATGAATAAGTCACTGGAACAGATGTCCTTAGTAATTAAAAACGTGGGAATGTTTTCATCTGTTAAATATAGTGCAATGGACAGTAATGTTTCTAAGCAGAGCCTTTCCGTGAGCTGCTCACAGAGATCGTACACCTCATAAGGCTGTAGTTTCTCATGGAATTAAAACCTGACTGGCTTTAAGCTGGCAGAGATGGATCCTCTAATTTCAGATCCCTCTGCCCCACGTTTTCTTCTCAGGAGCTCAGTGGCCATTTCTGAGAAAGCAGCTTCAGCACAACATGTGCTGTATGTGAGAGTCTCTTTTTTCCCAAGCCCCATGAACCTGGCCCAGCTCCGGTTCCTCCATTTTGCCTCCCTCACTCTGCTCACCACCAGCCTCCTACTTCATCCCTCTATTCTCATGGCAAGAGCCTCCGTTGCAGCTCCCTGTGCATGCTCGTTTCATGTTGGCTTCTCGTGCGTTTTTGCCAAGCTTTAGGCTTTGACAGCCTCAGCCTAATGCCTAAAATCCAAAGGCTGGTGATCCTGCCTGTAAAACACATACTTGGACTGTAAATTGCTTAGCCAGCAGTGTGCCTTTCTGCCTATGAATGCCGTGCCTAGGTAGTACAAGAACGAGTTTGACTGAGCCCTTAGACGGAGCCATAGTGTGATTAATGACACTCTCCTTGTTTCCTTTCTCTGCTAGTGATGAGCATATTGGAAATGCCTTGATCAATATAGATTACGGGGATCAAGTCTTCATCTCCTTTCAAATCTGGTCTATAATGTGTTTCCTCTACTTTTGTTGAGCCTTTAAATGCCTGCCTTTTTCCTTCCGCTTTAATTATTTATCTCACTAACATCATTAGCTCCCAAGTATGTTTTGGATGGCATTTGTTTGTGTTGCAAGACACAGACCAAACTGGCATTGATTTTGAATGCTACTTCTTCACTTGGAAGTAACTGTAGACAAGTTATACAGTCTAAAAGACACAGAATTTGACTCTGATCTTCTCTACACAGACACAGCTCTTCTGTTCCTCATTATTGGCGGTTTTAGGGAAAGGGAATTGGCCTATGAAACTTTTGTCCCACTTCTCCACTTGAGGGCTTTTATATGCTCTACTTTTAAGACAAATCAGAGGCAGGCATTGGGTACAGGACTTATTAGCACTAATTGCCTCCCAGGGTAAAATCAAACATCCAGATCACTAAAATGTCCTGCTCTGTTTTCATAATAGCCGTTTAATTCAATGGGCAGAAGTGCAGGGAACTTTCCCAGGGAAAGGTAATACATGTAAATTGAAAATGTAATGGGATATTGGGACACATTATACCCAGCAGGTCTGCCAGATGTGATTAAACTCAGTTCCTTTACAAAAGGATAACAGTGCTCATTGTAGATCAGCAAAATAAATTCCTCAATTGTTCTTACGTTAACACTAAACCGACCCGATATGATGGTACCGTCCAAATCAAAATTAATTTTGTCTGTCTCTTATTTGTAGTTTGGGAAGATGCAAATTGTTTATTGTTTCAGACAGTGCGACAGAATGTGATTGTTCATGGTTTCCAATAATCCATCCGGACTGAAAATCTTATTTTTGTTGGCTTTTGGTTTTTTCCTGATATCTGACAAGGATCAACTGAAATTAGTGACACCACCTCTATCCACTCAGAAAGCATCTGGGCAAGTGCTGGATTGAAGTTACGCTGGTTCTGGACTATCACAGAGCTAGAAAATGCTAATAAATGCTATGAAGAGAGAGGGTCATTTGTTTTATGCTTCTCCTCTGTCTCAGCTTCTTCTAAAAGCCAGAGCAAAGCCCGAGCTTATCACAGTTTGATATCTTGCCCCAGCGAACAACTTAGTGGCGATGCCAACTAAGGCACAAGAGTGAAACTGAAACATATCCACTGCTTAAAACAGGGCATGGTAACCCAAAAGTTTCTTTCTCCTCAAGGACGGCAATCTGGACCTTATCTTTGAGGTCCCTGGAGGACGCTGCCTTGGGAAACAAAGCACAGAGCCAGAAGACAGAGCAGGGATGGAGCCCAGAATATCACCAACTCATGTTACAGAGGAATTGCCTTCAGAGGGTGACCAAGGCTGGTCGGGCCCCGCAGAAAGCTGCAGCCTGCGTGGGAAACACCAACCGACATCGCAACCGGGGAGCCTGATCAGGAAGGAGCGGTGGGGTGGGCAGAGAGCAGGCAGGAACAGCCAGGAATCTGGGCTGAGCAGAGGCAAAATGCACACCAGGAGGCTGCTGCGGGGAGAGCCGGGGGCAGAAGTTTGCCAAAGGAGGTGTTCAAACACCAGCAGAAGCACAGTATTCACAGGATCACAGAGCTGTCACGGTGTGTTGTGTCTCTTTGGGAGAGACATTCATAGCACCCTGCAGGAGCGGGGAAAGAACTGAATAGCTTTTCCTTCCATCTCCCCCTATTCCCTATTAGCTTTAGTTCAGTATTATTGAATTTTATACTATGGACACGTGTATTCAATGCTGCTGGATCCAGTCCTGCTGCTGCTGAAACCAATGTTTCCCACTTGGCTGCTTTTAAACCTTCCACTAAGCACAACACACAAATAATAAAACCAGGAACATCACTAGAAGAATCTCAGTGCCCCTGTGGGCCAATTTCCTCCTGGTTTGTTTCCTTTGCACAGTCTGGTTAGGGTAATCAAACAATCTGGGCCCTGCTAATGACCCAGCCTAATCTCTCCTACCAATGCTCCAGGCATAAAATATCATGTTCTCCTGAATCAGGCTAAACCTCCTTAGTTTCTTGGCTTTATCCTCCATTTTCCAGGCTGGATTCAAAGCCAGTGGCAGGGGCAGCAGAACATCAGTTTGAGATTCTGAACACTTTATTTCTGTATGTTTGCACTTTTGAGTCTGTGGAGCCACCCCAGACAAAGAGCAGAGACACAGAGGCCTTAGGAATGGTTATCAGACTGCTTGTCCCGTTAATGTGTTAAAGGAAACAGAAAAGGATACGTTTGGTAAGAAGACAAGTAATATTGGCATTTACAGCAGAAAACTCAGCACAGGTATCCAGCTTTGCAGGTTCTCACTATTTTATAAGGAATGCAGCAATATTAAAGCCTCAGTTCTTCAGACCTGTGAAATTCTCAGGTAGCATTAAACAAACAAGAAGGCTGAATCTTGCCGCTTCAGAGGAAAGCTCTTAAATATAGCCTAAATGAACCATCAGGTTCCATAAAGCTGGGAGCAAAAGACAAAAGAAACCCTAGAAAATCATTAAAAACAAACCCCTCATTATTCTTTCAAGGCTCGATTCATATTTTCAAGTTTGGGCCAGGACATGAGTGATTCTCTCCCTTTGGTGCTCTGCAGCAGGTTTGCAATAGTTTTGAAAACTGTGGCTCCAAAAGGATGCCTCATCCATGTTCATACCCTGATCTTCTGTCTGAGAAAACATAACTGAAAGTCACCTCCCAAGCCTGAGGTCTCTTCCTCCCTGCAGCAGCCTTCCCCCTTGCAGCGTCCCCTCTCTCCCCTAAGCACACAGCAATTGCCATCGTTTGTGGCATTGCTGTTTTGGGGGTCTCACTCTTCAGGCCTTAGTAATAAAAGAGGTGCCACCTCTGCTGTTTTCTGAGTTGTGTTTCTCCCTAGCCAAGGCTGTTATATGTTTCAGTACCACGGAAAAAACAAAGCTCTCATCCAATTACCTTCCCTGCACAGCGGAAAACATCACTGATCCACAGCTATCATTCAAGAGTTCTGGGCGTGTATCACTCCTATGGGTATTTATGGGATAATATCTTCAATTGCAGACACTTTGGGAGGGACCAGGAGAGAGCTGGTTTGCCTCTAGATATGGGGCAATTTAATAAAGGCAAGATTATTGCTTCCTATTTTACATCAAGAGACCTTTTATGTTCACAGAATGGGCAAATTCTTCTATTAACAGGTCCTGAGAAAGTCAGTATCTCCAAACACTTTTCCTGTGGATATCAAGCAGTGTTAAGCCGTATTTTGTACTCAGGCCAGGGGAAGTGGCTGCTGAAGGGAACGTTTTGATCAAAGCAGCAATGCTGGCTCTGAAGGTGATAATCACATGTGAAATCCAGAGCCCTGCAAGGTGCCAGCCCATCAGATAACATATTCAAGGCTGGAGAAGAGGGAAAGACAGAATGAAAGTGCAGGAACCAAGTATTTCCTGGAATATCTGAACAGCAGCAAGTTTAATTCCAGTCTCCCCCATCCCCCCAGGGGATCGGTTGTTTGGGGGGATTTTTTTGTTCTGCTCTCATTTTCTGTGTGTGAATAGCAGTAACGAGGCCAGTGACTGCATGTCCCTGGCTGCAGCAGTAACGTGCCTACTTCCCTCCACCACCTACCTTGTTGCTCAGGTACTGAATCACACCTTTATACACAGAGATTATTTGCTTATAAATGTGGTAATTTGAGGTTTTGCAAAAACTCCCTTGCACTCAGGGTGGGCTGGTGGTGGTACGGGTGGCAGGTGCAGCCTTGAATTTCCAGCTGCAGAAATAGGTAACATACCCATTTCCAGGTAAAACCAGAGCAGGTAATAACAAGGCTTTCCCCAGTTGGAACACGTCAGGCACTGAGACAAATCCCCTGGAAACAAACTCCTTGAGACAAATCCTCTGGAAACAAGTGGCCGGGCCATTGGACTTGGTCCAAAACCTGCCACCTGCAAACCCCCTTCAAGGCTGGATGAAGCTCCAAAGGCATAAAGCTCCAAGGATGAAGCTTCAAAGGCAAGGGATGCATTAGGCTTGTGTTGGCCCACAGTGAGTATGACAGTACTCGTGGATGGGGTCAGAGGGACCACTTCATAAAGCGTTCACTTCACATAATTTCTGGTATTGTGCTCGTTTGGGCTGGGATAGAGTTAATTTTCTGCGCAGGGGCTGCGTTTTGGATTTGTGCTGGCAACAGCGCTGATAACAGGGATGTTTCGTTACTGCTGAGCAGTGCTCACACAGCCTCAAGCCCTTTTCTGCTCCTCACGCCGCCCCACCAGCGAGCAGGCTGGGGGTGCACAAGGACCTGGGAGGGGACACAGCCGGGACAGCTGATCCCCGCTGCCCAAAGGGATATCCCACGCCGTGTGACACCATGCTCAGCATATAAAGCTGGGGAAAAAAGAAGGAAGGAAGGGGTGTTCAGAGTGGTGCCGTTTGTCTTCCCAGGTGCCCGTTACTGTGATGGAGCCCTGCTCTCCTGGAGATGGCTGCACACCCGCCTGCAATGGGAAGTGGGGAATGGATTCCTTGGCTTGCTTTGCTGGCGCGTGCGGTTTTTGCTTTACCTCTTAAACTGTCTTTAGCTCAACCCACGAGTTTTCTCACTTTTGCTCTTCCAACTCTGATCGCCGTCCCACCGGGGGGATGTGAGAGAGCAGTTGCGTGGGGCTGAGCTGATGGCTGGGGTTAAACCGCAACAAGTACATAAAAAATGGGCATGGTGAGAAAATCCTTTGTAATTGTGTCTCTTTACGGGAGACAGGGAGCTAGTCAGTGCATTCAAATGAAGGCCAAGACGGTATTTATCTCATCCTAAATTGTCTCTGTGATCTGAAACACCTGCAAATATGAGAAACTGAGAAAACACGACAAGAGAAGGCAACTGATCTGACCCTTTTTTAACACTACCTTCCAGCTTTATCCCAGATTTCCCAAACAGATTCCCAAAACACTATCATCTGAGGCAAGGCCAGAAAATGAATGAAGAAGAATCATCATGACCAAGAGGTTGTATTTCATGCAAGATGCAGCTGGTGGAGGCAATGATGGACAGAGCTGGGGGAGTTGCACTGTTGGTAACACGGGTATGGGTTTGAGAACTCTTGAACATCAGACTAATGAAACTGAGCAGCTGTTGGAAGAAAAAGCCATAAGTGCATTTAAAGATGCGGAGAAAACCCATGGCAGAGCAGGACGTTAGATCCAGACCTCCTGATTCTTAGCAGCTGTCAACTGGAAGCTGCATCTGGATGACCCCTGAAAGATATTAATCCTGGAAGATGGTCTAAAAAACACCTTTCAGCACATGCCTAAAAGAAGCACAAGCTCCTCTACAAAGGCTCCGTCCTTTCCTCATCACTGCAGGAACCCAGCATCTCTCAGCAGCGTATTAAACAGCGTGATTACCATTTATCACGTGACATTTTTCCTGTAGCTGGAGGGAAAAGTAGTATCTGGCAGAAAATGCCCTTTTGTTAAGTGGTATTTTTCTTCTCAACACATAGCAGCATTGCTTGCACTTTGAGCAGCAGACAGCAGAGCTTACAATGGTCCTTAGCTGCTTGAGGCCAAGGGTATATTGATATTGCTTATAAGGAGGGATCTTGGGAGCAGCCGTGAGCACAGCATGTTCCCTGATGTGTCCATCTCCTGCTCACAGAAGGGCCTGGCAGACACCCCGCAGAGTGCTGGCACGACGTCTGACGGCAGCCTGGCCAGCCGTGTCTGGCAGCTGAACTTAACTGCAGAACAGCAGAGTTTGCTGGTGGGGAGCGGGTGGACACCCCGAGTGCCACATGCTCCGGACAGTGTCCCCAGCTGTGTCTCTACCCATGCTGGGCAGCCAGACAATGCGTGCTTGTTCCATGGGAAGCTCAGAAAAAAAATACACCTAAAATATATTGACTGAGATCAATTTTGGACCTAATGCCCAGCCCATGTTTCTGAGCATCATGCTCGGGACTGGGGCTTCACAGGTCCAGCTTCCTAGTTCAGCAGAAGGAAAGGGATTTTTTGGGAAGCCTTTTATTTGTTGCTCACTCAAGGATGATAGCAGGCAACCAGGGAGAAGTGTGTGTGTGTGTTCAGTGCCCTTAAGCTAGTGCTTTGTTACCCCAGGCAGAGAAAAACTTCTCAGGAGAAGGGAATAGTGACTAGAGGTTGAAGTTCACCTTCAGGCTATGTTGGTTTGTCATTCTCTTTTCAAAAGCAGGCTCTTGGGGAGAGCTAATATCCTTTATTAGACCAACAACCCTCTTTTCAGCCTTTCCCTGGACAATGGAACTGATGCTGTGCTACTGTAAAGCAGCCTCATGCAAACCAGACAAGAGGCTTTCCCGGTCTGCTTCTGACTTCTTTCTAATGTGGCTTCAAGAGCGAAAATGCCTGAACACAGAAGAAAAGAGGAAACAAGATAAACTGTATAATCCCACTTCAAAGGCTCTTTTAACTGACTTGCACTGGATGGGAACAGCAGTCTCCACAGATGCATTTTAACTGTTTGTAGGGTGTGTGGCACCCTGTCCTGTGCCACGGGCTAGGGAGCCAGGGGGGGAGGGAGCAGAGCCGCAGTGTGCCCTTACTTCCAAGTCTTTTTGTGAAGCCGCCGTGCTTACTGAATTCTTTTCTTGACTGCATGTTAACAACAAAATCTTCAGTCCCCTGCTGAAAGCAGCATCCTCTCTCTGGCCTGTAACCTGTAAGCTGATGAGGGTCTGACCAAACAATCCTGGCTAACACGGTAGCTGGCAGCTTCCTAGAGGGTGACAGTGACACAGGCCCAGGGAAGGTATGAGATAGGGCAAGACATGGACCTGAGCCTGGAGATGACTCATGTCCATCATTGGCTTCAGTCTAATTTCCCCATTTCTCAGTTTCTTTATCTATAAAATGGCAATAGTGTTATGTGTCACTGGGAGATACAAGAGGAGAAAGCTATGCAGGAATTAACAGCTTTTCCAAATACGATGTTGCTAAAAGCTTTTGAAGAGACATAGGAAAAGACTTATATTTCAGTGTCTGACAAATGTAAGAAAGGATGTGTCTGCTAGAACTGTGCTTCCACCATGCTTTCACTTGAGCTGTAAGAAGAATAAATGGTGCTTTCCAAAGATCCTGATGAAAAAAAAGTAGCCAGAGGAGGAGGTTAGGCACTACAAGCCTGACGTTCCCAATGAGACTGGTCAAAGATTATCCATCAAAATGATTTTTTTGCATATAAGTGGGGCTTTTCATGCTAAAAAAAAAGATTGGAAAATGTGAGTTGCAAAAGGTTTTTTTCCGAAAATTAAAAGCCATTTCTTGGCTGAAAAGTGGTGTTTGGGGGCCAAAAAGCTGTTGAATTTCTGATGAAGAATCAATATTTTCAGTGAATAAGCCGTAACACACACACACAAAAAGCAAACAACAAAAAAGCTCCAACTCCCTACCAGAGCAAAGGTGTGATGTAGAAAGGGCAGGTGGGGAAAAAAAAACAAAACCCACAAATATCCTCAACTTCTAGATAATTCATTTCCACAAGGAACTAATTTACCAGAAAGCAGCAATATAAGCCAATCGGGAAAAAAGCAGGAATACAGCCTTCACTCCCACTCCTCACTAACTAAATCACCTCTGTACTCCCACCTTCTCTCGGTAACTACAGGGATCTCTGCTGCTTTTGCAAAACTTGCAGGCCACCTGCAGCGGGAGGGTATCACCCCTTTCCACCACGGTCTCTTCACAAGGAGACAGATGCCATGCCGAGACAAATGGTGTTCACCTTGCCTTGGCTAGGGCCAACATCCGGAGCCTCGCTGCCTCAGTTTACCAACAAAGATGAGTTCTGCAGTGGAGGCAGGGGTCTGGCATCGAGTGTCATGTCATGGTGACAGGGACTATCACCTGGGGCTATTTTGCATCCTCTGTCATTGCTATCTTAAGCAAAGCTGTGCTGAGGTACGTCTGATGTGTCACAGCTTTGCTTCCGTGACGCAAAGCCAAAATGGCCTAAAGTAAATTTTGCTGAGCATGATGGAAACTCATTCTCCAGCCTAGCTGATCAGGACTGCACTGACAACCAGGAATGATACAGAAGGTAAATTACTAACTATATTATTATTATTATTGTTATTATTATTACTATTACTATTATTATTACTATTATTATTACTACTATTACTAATAAATGGCAGCTAAACAGGTATCAGGAAGGCAGTCAAGGCTGCTGGCAACTATTTATCACTTGTATTGCAGCACCACCTACATGTCCCTGACACAGAGCACAACTCCGTGGTGCCAGTACCACAAAATACAACGTGTGTTTGAGGTGTGTTGCAGTTCAAGATTAAAACACTTAAATGCAAACGTATACACGTGAGGTAGGGGCTTGACTGCACTGCCAAACCGGAGCATCATGTCATTGGAAACGGTCTGCGTCACTCTTGACTTCCAACATCCACATAGGTCTCCCCTAGGTCTCAGGTCACAACTGACACCCTTGTGCAGATACCTCGATCTCAAATGGCAACTCAGTCAAGCCCTAGGCTTTCTTTGGCTGTGGTGTTAGCTGAGGCACCAGATATGCCTCTTGACTCTCACACATGTTTGGGTGTCCTCTTTGGGGGCTGAACCCATCTGTTCTGCCCCAACGAGTTTCTAAAAGGCAATACAAAACCCGATACACGAAGGTTCAATTCTTCTCATCCAGATTTGGGGATGGGGATCATCTGAATAAACATCAGACAGACACACACACAGAGGAGTGCATTTCATCTCGTTCTAAAAATGACACCTCTATTTAGACAGCTGGATCGTGTTCTGTCATCCATTGCCTGAATTCAGCATCCACCAGGGAACCCAGGACAACCAGCCCAATTGGAGACACGCTGTAGATACACTCAGTCCCTGAGATGAATCCCGTCCCTTGCGATTTCAGTCAGAGGGATGGAAAGGATCAAAG
This sequence comes from Leptosomus discolor, assembly GCF_034619465.1. NCBI lineage: Eukaryota > Metazoa > Chordata > Aves > Leptosomiformes > Leptosomidae > Leptosomus > Leptosomus discolor. The sequence continues at coordinate 3,965,740 of NC_141415.1, forward strand.
CCACAACGGAATCATACTTGTCAGCTCAGTATAAGCAGTCTCAGCTTTCCACATGTCTTTTCATTCAGCTTTGAGGAAGACAAGGTTTTTTAGAAAGGATCTGGACAAATATATCAACCCAAAGGATCGATCTGTTAAAAACAAAAGAAAAGTCAGTTCAGTCAGTTCTCCATAAAGAGGAGGAAATTTTGAATGTTAAGTATTAGCCCAGCCATGACGTTCTAAGCCTTATGCTGAAGATGTTATTAATTGTAATTCAATTGCTCTAGTGCTGGGTAGCAGCCAATACTGTAATGGATTTTCAAGACAAAGTAGCTGCTATTTTGTACAAGCGATGCTGGCGATGCAAATTGTCCTAATAGCATCGTGGTTAACCAGGATGCTGGAAACCTCCAAGAATGATTTTACTCTTACAGGGAGTTTTAACTTTAAACAAGCTGTTTAGAAGGCAGCAGCACTGGAAAGAAGGTGCCTCAACTGAGGAGGCAGCTTTGAAAGGTCAGCAGTAAAGCAAAAGTACTCATGAGAGAAGGGAGAAGGACAGAGGAAGATTGTTTAATAGCATGAATATCAAGGCAGAGAAGCAGAGATGCCTCTGAGCACCCAAAGAACTGTTTGGATAGAGTTCTTCCAGCTCCCCAGTTTTCCCATTCAGGAAAAGAAGTAACATAACCGTCTTCCACGGTCAACGTGCTTCTGGTGTGTCAGAGGGCAGGGGAGCACTGGAAGCACCACCTCCTCTGAACAGCTGGGGAACAGCTTGGAAGCATTGCACAGAGCTATGCATCTTCAGCCCCATCTCCAGGTGTCCAAGGCTGGGAGAGGTCAAAGAACACCCTGAAAGTTGAACGCAGTGAGATTAGGGAGAAGAAAGTGGGTGGTGAGACACTGGAACAGGTTGCCTAAGGAAGCTGTGGATGCTTCATCCCTGGAAGCGTTCATGGCCAGGCTGGATGGGGCTTGGAGCAACCTGATCTAGTGGAAGGTGTCCCTGCCATGGCAGGGGGCTGGAACTGGGTGATCTTTGAGGTCCCTTCCAACCCAAACCAGTCTGTGATTCTGTGATTCTGTGAAACCTGCAGCCAAGAGTATGGAGAAACCATTGATTCTGCTCCACTCAAATGAAAACGTATTTGGACGTGGATGAGGCATCTCGCATTGCTTCATAGCAACCACTCTTCCATTGTCCGGAAAAGAAAGCCCTTAAAGGGCAACAACAGAACAAACTGTGCTCCACGGGCAAGTAATATTAAAAGTGAGCCAGATTGTCGCTCAAACTAGAAGTCTCTCCCTATGCCTGGGAAACAATCAGCTTTAGCTAATGAGCTGTTTGCGAGACACCAGAAACAAAGGCAAACGAATGTAAATAACGGCCTCAACCTACAGCTTGTAGTGAGACATTTTGTGCCTGCACTCCCAGACTATGAAAGATAGATCTAAGGTTATAAGCAGATCACTATAAACTTAAAGCATTAGTCCCAAAGTTAAGTTTTCTCTTCTCTTCATACAGGCTGCCAGTTTAAAGCTTTTTTACAGCTTCTGCTTGATCTGTGCTTCAGCTGTGCTCTCTCTGAGTTTTTTCATTACTTGGGATTACTTATTAAATTCTTTGTGTGAGCAAAATTCCAACTGGAACTGAACTGTGATTTTCCGACTACGGGGTATTGTGCTTATAAACTGTAAAAGCAGGCACATTGAATTAACGGCTGCAATTCTGAGAGTCTAAGAATGAGAAGGAGGAACTCTGGGCAGACCAGACCTATGAGATGTGATGATTTTTTCCTCAAGGTTTTTCCAATAGGTCCATGAATAGAGCACAGGATTAGGACATGAAAGCCCTAAAGCAAATCGCTGCTCTGTCCTGGGAAGAATGGGGACTTGAACTAAACTCTGTTATTGCAGGTGAAAGATAAAACATTAAAAAGTAATCTCACTGCTCTGAATCAATAGACAGGTGCTTTTCTAAGCAAAAATCCATCTGGACCAATTATATATGAGACTCCGAGGCCACTGGTCTCAAATCTAGCATCATATGCTTCCATGCTGCCATTATGACTCTGATTCAAAGCCTCCTCCCAGATTTCCTACAACTGATTTTATTGCCCATTACCAAAGAACATCCTTTTTTAGCTGAGTGTCTGCTACCTACAGTGGTATTCCCTCCAGAGAGTCCAGAGGAGCTGATTTCTCCCTGTTCTCTCTGGCACAAGGTAGGTAGGATCTGATCTGACCTGGTGAAGTCCCCTGTAGCAAATCATTAACCACAGGAGCACACTAAGGTGTCACTAATGTGAGGTTAGAACTGGCAAGGAAGGGTGATACTTCTGTGAGGAGCAGTCCCTAGAGCCCAGAGAGGACAGGGCAGATCGGTCACCTAAAGTCCATGCGTTGTTGGGAGGGATCAAAGGATTGGGCCAGACCTCACCACCTCTAGTTTTCACAGTCCCTGGGCTTTAATTAGAAATTGTTATAAAGCAGATGGAAAACTGTAGCATGTAGGCACCTCCACTTAAAATTGCCCAGGCTCTTCAAACACCACCTATTTTCACAGGATTAGTCTAAATATACAGCATGAGGGATTCACCACACTCACTGCTACTTGGGTCTGTATGTGTGAGATGTGATGGAAACCAATAAACCCCCCCGACTCCAAAAACTACAAACAAACTGGGCATCTCACCTCTACAAAGGACATTCACCATGTTCTATAATGGTGCCTTTCCTCCCTCAAGGTAATGGATAGATGCCTGAAGTAAACAAGGTGTCCATATTCCTGTCACTAGGACACTAGTAGAATCAGCATGGGAGGCTCTCACGGTTTCGGAAGTGATCAGGGAAGTCTTATTTTCTTTGAGAAGAGAGAAGAGGTAAATACCTATATATTAACATATATAGATGTAAACAACAAATGAAGCATGCAAAACCAGGAATTTGTCAGTCACGAAGCACAAAGGAATACAGCTTTCATGGAAACAGTTGCAATTTTTCTGCCTTCTATTTTTTTTCATTTACTATCTCTGCTGATTAGCCTTTCCTGTGGGAGTCAGAGAACTCCCCGTTCATCTCAGCAGAAGCACTGCATCAAAGATTGGACAAGAGGCAGGAAACTGGTCTTGTCCTCACTTGACCTGTTTTGTAAGCAGAAGACATAAACCTGCAGAACTCTTCTTGGTATTAACTACCCCGAAGGATTCCAGATTAGAAAGAGATGGTTTTGTTTATTTTGCCCTGCTGAGAAATCCTCCTTCCCATAGTATTTTATAATCAGTTCACTCCTAGAAGAGCTTTGGCCCAAAGTGAGGCCCAGGGGACACAAGGTAGAGGAACAAGCTGTGAGCTTAGTGGAGGCTAAGACTTCACTTGAGGGAGACCTTCACTGCAAACAGCTAAACTGAGATGTGAAATTCTTCCTCAACTTTTATGTTTGTAATCTAAAATTATGTTCCTGAAGAGAGTCTGATTTATGTGTCCAGAAGGGAACATGATTACTATTTTCCAGTGCCTTTCAGAAGCACCTGAGATGAAGCAAGGACCAAACAACACTGCTACATCAGAAGAATTAAATTGTCTCTTTATTTTAAAGCATCACAGTGAAATTAGCAGGCTTTGAATTTTCACTGCTGCAAAGAGATTGGTTTCTTTCTTTGAATCTCCCCAAAGATAATCTGGATAATACATTTTTTAAGGATACAAAGTCATCTAGTTTCATTTCCTACTCACTACAGGGAAAAATATGTTTTTAAATGGAAAATTATCCATTTTGAATGGAATCTGGGTATAAAGGCCAGTTAAGCTCCTTCAGAAATAATCAAATCCATATTATTGTCAACTCCTTTAAAGAGACACATTTCTACAATAATTTCTGATTGATATTCTTTATCCCTTTCCTGTTGCAAAGCCTTTCTTTCTACTGCTGAAAACCATGAGTTTTGTGAGTTATGATGGTTCTTTGCTAGGTGTTTTATGCGATAAATGCATAGTCCTGTGAATGCTGCAACATTTTAATTGAATCATTTCTGTACAGGTGGCACATTCAGCATTGTGTAATGTCTTTCAAACCAGCCTCATACTGATGAAGCTGTCGTAAATCATGGTTTGGGCTATTACTCAGGTTCCGTTTATAAGGTAGTTCAACCACTCTACGTGACACAGAGCCTACAAAACAACCTTAGCTCTTCCTCTTTGCTCTCCAAGGCACTCCCCTTCCCATAGCAGTATACAACAGACAGACGTGGAGACATCGTGGCTTCTTGTGAATGAGGGATGCTTGAGGAACAAGGCTAAGAGAAGAAGAGAAGGCCAACTTTCCTCACAGGAGAGAATTAAAGCTGTGGAAGGTCTCTGTGCTGTGACTGGTAATGGATCTAGAAATCCAGACCTGACCCAGAAAGCTCAGCTGCTTGACAAACTTACATGACAGGAATTAAGAGTCTCCCCAAAACTTCCTCAGTTTTCCCCATCCTCCTTAAAGCTCCCTCCTCCTATAATGCCTGCAAGGCTCAGCAGTCGCTCAGTGCTGAGGAGTGTGGAGGATGTCCCAGTCATTAGTATCCAAGCTCTGACTGAGCAGAATAGCAAAAAATGTGTCTCCAAATGACAAAACCATTGATTCCAAGTGCCCCTAATATCTCCTAAAGGCCTAGTTCCTCACATCACCTTCTCCTGCACAGAAATAACAACTGTCAATCAGCATTAACACGGTACTGACTGTCAAGAAAAAACAGTCTAGCAAATGAGTAAGTTACCCATCTCCGAGGTGCCTTGAGTTGTCATAGAGAAGGTCAGGTCTTTGTTGTGACAGCAGCACTATTATTGCTAGGCGAAGCTAAACCCAGTAATTCTGACTGGGACATGCCCTGGGAGTCAGTGGTTCCGCTGCTGTTATTGCAATCTTGTCAAGGTGTCGTCAGGAAGAACGAGCTGTTTCATTTTCCTCTCCTCACCTACCTTGTCAGAGTTGGAGAGAAGGTTCCCTGGAGGAACCATCTCTAAGGTACCTGTCTCATATCCCATGAGAACTTGTCTTGCAAAATCCCTGCTGTTTGCAACGACTCTTTCCCATAAAAGGGATTTTCATCTGTGTTTTACTGAAGTGCAGGATAACTCTTAGATCCCCAAACCTTCCTGACATATTTCTTTTCCCATAGCTGTCTCCTTATACATCTGCAGGCCTCTAGCATCAGTTTACAGGGATTCTCCTATCAGAGAATGTCAGACCTTCTTGTTTACAGGTTTCAGCTAAATAAAAAGCCATCAGGTAGCAACTAACATGTCAGTGATTATGTCCTCAAATGCATTAACACAAAATCCAGATCAGAGTCTGATTCAATGCCTTTTGCTTTCGATAGGGAGCAGGTGTTAGGTTAAGTGGAGGTAAAAACACTCAGTCTGCTCCTTATCTTGGACAACATGAGGAGTCATCCACCTAAGGGCAGATGTCCACAGTGTAGGCAGCTCCACTGGAGCCAACCTTGTTAAAAAAAAAAAAAACATAGTCATTGGAGATTTAGTCAATATGGTCACCTGTACCTACAAAAGTGGTCAGACAGCCCCATGCACTGTGCTCTCTATGAGGAACTCAAGCCCTTAATTGCAAGGCTGCTTCTTCAGCTTCATGGATTTGTTCCCCATTTTCCACTATCTTTTTTCACTCAGTCTGAGCCATGTGTTTCATTCTACATAGAGTGCAAATTTCCTCAAATTTCTTCACTGCAGTTTCTTTACTACCTCTATTCTCTTCTTGAGACAGCAGAAAGCTACTGCAAACAGAAAGTGCTTCAAAACGATCTGGTGTCAGAAAAAAAGCTTCCTCCTACCATCTTCCCTCACAAGAGCACCCAAGTACAGGAGGTCTTTTGAAGGACAAGGAAGGGACCTCATCCTCCACACAGTCAACGCGTAGATGGTGGCTGAGGGAAGACAGACTCAACTAGCAAATCACACCAGCTCCTAGGAGCATCGGCCACAATTGTGGTGGAGTACGATGGGGCAGCACCCTGCCATCCCCTTATGCCATACTGACCTCCTTCTACCACTCCACTGAGTTACGCTGACTGCCACTTAGCATGGGATTTGCTGGGCTAAAGAATGGGAAGGAAGTTGGCAATTCTGCTCTGCTTCCTCAATTGACCCAATTACAGCCTGATCTGGATGCCTTTATTCTGTGTTAAATACACCCTGAGGCACTGCTGAGATGAGAGTAATGCCTTCCACAGGGCAGATACCACCTGAAAGGGAAAGAGCCGAGATGGCTTCTAATCAGTGACCATTACATTGGCTCCATTACCTATGGATAAACCCTCAGTTCCTGGCCCCTGAGCTGAAAGAAAAGGCAGAGATGACCTTTCAAAGCTGAGCTGAGATTACAGTAATTGGGCAATAATATCAAACTGCAAATAGAGTCAAAATGATCCCTTTGACTTCAGTGAGAGGAGCAGCTAATGCATTTGGGAGTGTTCTCATTATTTCCACTTGGCATCAAGATTTTAACTACATCTGCTCAACACATTAGGCTGTTAAGTGGATCACTCTTTCATACAAGGCAGTAACATCACCTGTGAACAAGAGCGAATCAGTCTGATTGAGGCAACCAGATGTCTGGAGTTCTGTGATTAGAGCTGCATAAATAACTGATGTTTCAGTTCAGTGACCATAACCCCCTAAATGGGAAAAAATATTCCTTTATTTCTTCCTTTCTTTTTTTTCTTGGTATGATAAGCTCTGCAACAAAATTTTTTTCAGGTCAAGTGAAATATTCTGTATTGTCTGCAATGAATTATTTCATTTAGCTTTCAAATTGCAGCTTCATGAATTGCATTTTGTTCACAGGAGGACCTTGGATGCCACCCACTCAAAATATTGTTTAGAAAAGGCTGAAATGGGGAGTTTAAACTTTTAAGTTTCTTTTTCACTGAAACAGTCAAATGAATTTAACATGAATGGGCAAATACATTTAATCATTCCAATTCCTGAATTGTTACTAAACAGAACGCTTGAGCAATGTATTTCTCTTTGCCTTCATTTTTGTCTGATCTCTGTTAAATTTCCAAACTATTTACATTTTTAGATGAACGGTTTCACCTCGGGATATGTTGACGATGAAGGAGTGACACAAACCAGATACACATCAGGGTCTCCATTGCATGGTGCCTGGAAACCAGACCTCTTTGCTTCATCTCTGCCTGTCCTACTGCTTAATCTTACTTGAAAGAGCCCCAGTATTAAAATACTCCAACACTAACCTACCTATGCTTTGCCATTGGCAGGCATCTGGAACAGATGGACTACCAACTCTTAAAGCATTTCTTCCAATCCAAATCTTACTAGAATCTCTTCCATGCAGAGACATGATGGCACAAGCAGTAACGTTTTCAGGCCCAGTCTCAGTGAGGTGCATTCAGGGTTGTGGAATCTGCATGTGCACAGCACTTGTATGTTTTTGCTTAAAATACTGATAGGCTTCATGCGTGCTTCATCCTATTTATTCTTGCGCTTTGAAAGTAGATGGACCCTTTGTTTTGTTTCTTGTCCACCAAATTATTGAGAGGGAGAATTTTGATTGACTGACCGCAGTGCCAAATGAGTGTGGCTTTTTAATGACAATGCAATCATTACTGAGGCCATTTCTCTTGATCTCTTAAGGGTAATACCTATTCAGACAATATTTATGACCTGTGTGTGCAAATACATAATCTAATCATCGTATACCTGTGAATGTATCTCTTCAGCTCTGAGCAGACAGAAAGGTAACTGAAAGTGTTGCAAAGTTTTGCCTTGTAGGACTGAAATGATACTCTTCCAGTCAAGGACCACTGTGTTTTATTATCATGAAGGCCCCCGGTTCATTGGGTGACCTTAAACAAACCATTTAACTTCTTATGTGTTTGTGAACCCAGCTGGAAAACTTCACACAAAACCATCCAGCAGGCAACTTACAGCAAGCCACATGCCGTGCTTGCATTTGAGCCTTCCTCAGGGAAATAAAGCACAAATGAAAATTGCAAATCATCATCAACCCATAATAAATGTTCTAAACACAGGCTGGAGTCAAGGAAAAGACTGAAATTTAAACATGAAGCAAGCCAGACTATCAGCTACTTTTAATTTTTTTTTTTATTTTTTTTTTTTTCTGTAATTTAGCCCTGCTTAACTCTTCTTGAATCTCAGTTTTCTGCACGCATGCTTGGTACTTTTTATATTATGACCATATGGGTTGGATGAACTAATTGATGAGCTGACAGCAAGCTGCACCGTGTTCCCCATCTTAACGATTTTACTCCGATACATCTGTCACCTTGAGGCTTAACCAAAACAGCCCTGTCCTTCCTTTACTGAAACAAGAGAGCAGCGCACACACCTCGGCACGCTCACTTGACCTGCACCCAGCCCTGGCACTGCTGTTTTGGATTCAGCAGGCTGGGTAGAGAGGCAGGGTATATCAGCTTTGTTTGGCCTGATGTTTCGGTTGTCCCCATGCATCATGTCAGCCTGGAATGTACAACATGGATGCAAGCATAAGATGGCAGATGTTCCCAAAACACTACTCCTTTGAAGAGACATCAGGATACCCAGCCTTAATCTTTAGCATTTCACTGACACTTAATCTTTAGCCTTTCATTATATGGCAGAACTAGAGACAACACTAGAGTAGGCAGCAGAATCGATTTCACAGGGAGAGGCAAGACCAAAGGACCACACAAGATGGGTAAGAACCATACGATAGTTTTGAAATGCCAAAGAGCTGGAAGTTAAGCCCCGTAGTGGTCAGCCGGCATTTCCCTTCATCTCCTTAATGGGGACTTGATGCATGTGGTAGTCACATGCGGGTGTCTGACCCAGAAGATTCACAGTCAAGCTACAGCTTAGTGCAAGTCTGGGAGAAAAAAAAAATAAAACAACGTAGAAGCAGTAAAAAAGCCTTTACGATAAAGTCAAATACCAGAAATAATCTGAAAATACATGTTAAAGAAGATCAAGTATCAAGCTGGGGAAAGTGCTCTTAAAGTAATGAAAGAAGGAGTACAAAATGCAAACTCATAATAATAAGATGTTTTCCCCAGAACCCACCCTGATGAAGAGCTGGTGGAATCATACTTTGTCTTCCAGGGATAAACCCAGGATCAGATTTTGGGTTCAGGGCAGATCACGAGGTAATGCAGTGAAGAATTCATCAGGGAGGTCAGCTCCCAAGGAGGCAGATTATCTGCTGAAGAGGCAATGGAAGAGAAATCAGAGAAAAGGTGAGGCAGCTTGCTAAAAATCAGGGACAAAAGGATGAATAAAAAAAACATTAGCAAAATACATGCTATTCTTATTATGTGCCAGGCAGGAGGGAAGCCAGTAACCCAGGAGTCACTTTTAATTTAGCACAAGATAACTAAATTGTGCTACAAAATGCACCAGAATGCTTTGATTTTTCACAGCAGATCGAGAAGCTTTGTGCAAAAAAATAAGAAAGAAAGCCTCATCTGAAGCGAATAGCTAATGGCCAGTAAATGTTGGGCCTTTTTCAAACAAAAATTCTTTTAGATGTGAGAGGCTTGCTTCAAACGCACGTGGGGTTCTTCCCTCATTATCACTCATGGGAGTCAGTGGATTTGAGCTGATAATTTGAAGGAAAGGGATAGGAAATGTACCCAAAGCAGTGCTTGTCTCAGACGTGAGAGTCTAGGGAAACACATCACCCAACCACCACGAGTGCAGTAGCACATGTGAACGCTAACCTGGCAGGGCTTGCTCAAGAGTTCAGACTGAATCTTTTTTTTTTAAATTGAAAAGTGGATTTTGGTGACTTGTGTGTAAAATACCTCCTCTTCCTGTATGAAAAACTTTCTACATAAGTCATAAAACAGATAAGCGTGGGTTTTTTTGGAGGAATATTAACAACAATCATTATGTGGTAGTTTGAACAGAACATTTGGGAATTCTTATGAAACATTCTGGAGGACTCAAGGATATGTCACTCTTTCTACAGGCAGTCCATCATTTCCTGCTCAGTTCTGTGGTACATATTCCCAAAATAAGCGCTGCTGAAACACAGGCAGTGGGAAGGTTATTGTCTTCACTGGCAAGCTGATAAACGAAGAGGCGAGGTTGTGAAACCGTGCATGGATAAAACAGTATTTAAGGCAGCATGAAGACAGCGGTGAAATTGTTTCCTGCAAAGCAGCAACATGAAATAAAATAGGACACCAGCATGTGAATTACCCAGTGATACACAGCACAGAAACTTGGTTTCCCCTCTCTCCAAAGCATTTGAAGAATGGGAATCAAGTTTCCAGCCCCCACCAGCAGCAGGAAATCTGACTAAATATGGATCAAATGGAACTATTGATTTGTAGCGAGCCAGTCGCCACCAGTAACTTTTCTGCGCTAAGCAGGCTCTAAGCTAACTGTCTCCATTTTTCTCCTAGGAGATAAGTGTGCTATCACAGCTCTCCCCACAACTAACATCCGCTCTACTGCATACGTACCACCTACATTTTCTTTCAGAGATGAACTAACTGCTACATCTCTAATTAAACTCTGAGCAATCATTCTCAACTTGTATTTAGCTTTCAAATCTGATGCTTCTATTCCAGATCTGAATAATGGCAAGTGTGCCCGAAAGCTTCTCTGCTTTTTCCAACTATACTTGATCTAATAGAAGAGAATACTTCTACCTAAAAGCCTGGTCTCACTGTAGAAAATTAAACCCTTCAGAAAAAGCATTAGAGTTGTGCCTCTGGTTTTAGTTAACATGCTTGTACCTAATAAAATCCATATGGCAATGGGACAGTAGCTGTGTGACCACTGAAGACATAAACAGGGGGACCAGCGTTTCATGCTCTGAGGTCTAAGGAGTTAACAGGCCGTGTGCCTCCAGGGGATTTTACCAAAGTCATGAGGCCTCAAGGAGGACCTCAGATCAAAGATCAGCTCAGGTTAGACAAAGCTAATTACTCCTGGCCATGCACATACTCTGAGGCACCGCCACTTCCCACTGCCCAATGATGCAACAGACTCTGCCGTATTTGGCTCAGTAAATCCTAGAGATAGATGCCCAAAAGCTGGTCAGAGCTCCTTGGTTTTCTGACCTTGTCGAGCGTGAAGCAGTCTAACAACTGCTCTTAGCTGAAGCTGACAGGAGTACTCAAGAGGCCCATATATCAGATGGCTTCTGTGCCTCAGTACACATCCCCCTTTGCCATACATCACCTGAGAAGGGGCATAAAAAGCAGGTTAGAGCCAGCAGAGTGGCACATGCCTGGTGCTGTCTGAACCACGGCCAAAGGCGTACAGATCCAAAATGCAGAACTGACCACAGAAACAGCAATAGGGGAAATACTTAGAGTCAGGAAAGTCTTGGGGGAAAGCTGTCAGCAAGGGGAGACAGGACTTCAAACTGCCCATTGAGCCTGGGGTCTTTGCTTCGCAGCTGTGGGGAAATGTCCCTGTGACAAAGGCAACCCCCAATCTTGGTGCTGCGGAAGGGGGCTGCAGAGTGGAAACAGGCTGGGAAGGCCTGCTTTAGGAAGCTCGCGCCCCTATTCTCTCCCTCATGGTGCACTTGAAGCTCTCAGTACACTGTACCTGCTTGGGGTCCAGAATCGTTCTGGTGAACAAAAGACAAGGAGCCCTCAAGGACCAGAAGTTTGCTTGCCTTGATGATGTTATCGTTAAGTCTGCCACATGGTGAACTGCCCCTACTCACCCTGAGCACAGCCAGCATTCAACTGCATCCACCCTTGACACCCTGTCATAATTACTATGATGGATCCCATGCCTGGGCAATGCAACAACGGAATGCATTTTGTAAATTAACTCAATTAATGTGCTTCTGATCAAAGCTGCATCTCACTAGGCTGTTGGCCAAACGGGCTTTCTCTGCCGCCTCCTCTGCAGGAATGGCAAGAAAGACACTCCTTGAACCAACTGCTGCAAGATTGTTTCACGAGGCACAAGAGCTCCAAGTCCAACATGGAGCAACACAGTTCCTGCGTTTTCTCTGTTAGACTGCCACACAGTGTAACTGCTCTCCCAGTGATGTTCCTTGCAATTATACTCCGCAAAGCTTCTCCTGTTAGTCTTTCTTGTCTCACTTCAATCAGTGACTCCTCTACCCCTCTGTACTCAGTATATCAGCCTTTGAATATAAGGGATGCCCTGTGAAACATAATGAGACTGTTATTCCCACGCACTCCACAGCACGGCTATCAGTTTCATTCAAACTCTATTAGCCACTTACAATTGCTCTCAGAAGATTTTCTGTAATGAATTCACCCACCTATTGAGAAAGATTCCACAGAACTCAATTTCCTTCCGCATACCTTTCCATCAGCCTATGAAGTCCTCTCCCTGCCCATTTCTGCGTCGCCTCGTTCATTTCTGCAGGAGGGCAACTGGGAACCCTGCCACCAAACTCCCGTTAAGCACATGGACTAAAGGATTCTCCGCCTTTTCTGGTGCTCCGCTCACTGGTGAAGGATTCCCACTGACTCCAGTGAGCCCTGGATCTCTGCTGCCGAATGCCTGTTCAGTAACAGCCCTCAGCACCCAGCACCCTGCGCTTACAGGCAGTCATCGGGTGAGCACAGCTCCCAGCACAGCACTGGTGGACAGTGACTCCTCCAGGAACCCATCCAAGCACTGCCAAGGTGTGTCGGAGCTGGCAGGCATGGAAGAGGAGTTTGCTCTCCAGGGTTAATCCTTCCATGTTCTCTCTGCTGTGCCTCTTAACATGGCCTAGTGTGGGGGCTGCTTCTCTGATTTGGCTTATCAGGAACTATGACGGGGCCACTGCTCTCTCCAGCTGGCTCCTCAGAGCCGGCATCAGATAGAAATAACTAACAGCCATTTATCGCAGCAAGTCACCTTCAAACCAGTGAGCTGAAGAAAAGCTCTCCCCTACCAATATCCTTGCCTTGAGCCTTCTCGGCTCTGCTGATTGTATTAATTTCCTTTAGAAATATAGTAATGTCACCTGACATCTCTTAGGGCAAACAGTGGGAAACAATTTGAAGTTTCTCTCCTAATGAGAAGCAAATTGCCGTCTCCAGCCTGTGTTCTGGACTAATGATACAATCACATCAGGCACAATTCATAACTCGGGGGAGGAACAGACAGCGACCCAGAGAAAGAGCCACTGAGAAGCCAAGCGTGGTGAACTGTACATCACTGTATGCATTACGGGGTGAAACCGGAGCTAGCGAGTGTAAATCACAATGTCAGCTTTTCCTGACATATGAAGAATGCAATTATCCCTTCACTAAACTGATACACTTTATTCAGCTTGGGTTTACCTCCCTTTTTTCAATTTAAAACAAATTTGTTTGAATGGATTTGATTACAGACACAAAGATTAGGGCAGAGCTGTAGAAAAGTAAATGCTCCAGGTGAATACTTCCTTCCACACAAGAAGAGGCATTCGGATCTCATAATGCCAGGTCCCTCCATTGCTCCAAGGCCCAGCAGTGTCTGACAGGCTTCCCAGGAAGCAAATCCTAACCCCTTATAATCCCTTACTAATGAGCACTGGTTCTCGCCAACCCTCCGCTCCTGATGGGTTTTTGAAGACGAGTGGGCAGCCCTGTCTCCTTTCATAAGACCGCCAAATCCAGGCATACAGCAGGGGAAAGACTTGCCTGTGGCCAGACAGGATCAGTGATGGACTAGAAACAGAAGCCAGCTGTCCTGAATTTAACTATTGGAAATTGCTTTCTTGTTACTAACATGTCTGATTAATTGTATGGTGCCACATAAAGGGGTTCATTCCAGATGCCTGCAGCAGTTTATGTATTGAAGCATGAGATTTGACTGTCTTTAGCTCAGCTACCAATTCTCATAATGAGAAAAGTTAAAGAAAAAAAAAACAGTCAAAAAAAGTCCAAGGGCTATATTTAACACCCTGCTTCTGGTGAAACTTGTCACAGCTTCTCCCTTTTTCCTGCATTCTCCATTCTTTCGCTCAGCATTGCTCAACAAAATATTCTTTGGATTTGGTCTCTTTGTTTCCACGATGCCTCTGTTCTCTGCCTGCCCTCACCCTGCTCCTGTTCTGGCTGAACCAGACATACATCAGGTATAGCACATCGTTATTTGAAGGACTCACCTTCTGCATCATATTGCCCTGGCCCAACAAGTGACCCCGAACCAGCACAGAGCTGCTACAGCATGTGCTCAGCCTGCAGGATCTTGGGGTTACATGAAGTTGAACTCCCACCACGATCACACTGAAATAAATGTACTCTGTAAAAAAAGGTGTGCTTGGAGTAAGGGGATGCCTAACTAAGGAAAAGCAGTTCATTTAATATATTGCAAGGAAAATTCAGAACCAACCTGAGCTTTGGGAATATTCCAAGCAAACTTTTCATGAGAAATTTTGCACATGGGGGGGTTGAACAAGTAGAAGCTGCTCTCCGTGAGGTTAGGATCATCTCTGTTTTACACAGCCATGCCCCCACAGAGCAGCAGACCTGTTTCCTTGGAAGATGAGGTCTCAGGAGAGAAAGGCACCTTGAGCCCATCCAGTTCCTCTGTCTGAAGACAATTATTTTATGACTGTTTCCAAACGTTTCCTGCCATATCACCACTGCCAGCAACGAAGCTTTCAACAGACCTGGTGGGAAAACATTACATTCCTCTGATGCCACTTTACTGTTAGGGTACCTGACTAGACACACATCCACCCCTACTCCAAACCAGTCCTGTAGGTGAACATTGATGGCACCAGCTGAAGAACGTGCAGGCAGGGGTGAAAGGAAAGGAAAAGCAGATGAACTGCCAACATCCACGTCATTCATCCTGAAACCATGCTGGCCTCGGAGCTGCTCTCTTACTGCAAAGAGCAGCATCAGAATAAAGGTGGTTTAGTGGCAGATATGAGTGCATCTCCTCCCAGAACAAAACCCCCTGATCTTAGGGTCTGTGGGCACTGCGGAAAGGAAAAACAACTCCCTTAAAATTAGAGTACTGGCTCTTCTGAGACACAGGGAATGGTTCCTCTCCAACAGCCCACAGTCCTCTGATTTCTCTATCCCAGCTTATTCATTTTGCTTCAGCCACAGCCACTATGTAAACCACTAAACCAATCAGAGCTGAATAACCAATTAAAAATGGCTGCCCCAGGCCACAAGCAGCTTTTCAATTACTTGTTTGTTTACAGCCTCCCCCCGACCCTCTGGTACTGCTTTACAATGGATAATTTCTTGAAAACAACCTCCCAGACTTCAAATCCTTAACAGCAAGTCAGCTGGAAAAGCAGAACTTCCCACAACAGCTGGTGCATCTACGGCTCCTGTGGGCTCTGTGCTGGTGAAGAGGATTCGGGGACTCTCTTGCAAAGCTCAAGGTCCATTCTGTGATTCCGTGACCTGGGGAGCAGGTGAGGTCATTCCTTGAAGGAAATATTTGATTTGTCTCTGTTTAATGAGTGTTGTTGCAACCAATATCCCTGTGTAATGGGTTTGCACGGCAAGGTTTTGGTAGTGGGGGGTTACAGGGGTGGCTTCTGTGAGAAGCTGCTAGAAGCTTCTCCTATGTCCAACACAGCCAGTGCCAGCTGGCTTTATGACAGACCCTCCGCTGGCCAAGGCCGAGCCCACCACCAATGGTGGTATCGCCTTGGAGATAACGTGTTTAAGAAAGGAAAAAGTGATTGTGCAGCAGTAATTGCAGCAAGAGAGAGGAGTGAGAATATGTGAGAGAAACATTTCTGCAGACACCCAGGTCAGTGCAGAAGGAGGGGCAGGAGATGCTCCAGGCATCAGAGCAGCGATTCCCCTGCGGCCTGTGGTGAAGACCACGGTGAGGCAGGCTGTCCCCCTGCAGCCTGTGGGCGGTGGAGCAGATGACTGCCTACACCCTGTGGAGGACCCCACGCTGGCATAGGTGGATACCTGAAGGAAGCTGTGACCCCGTGGGAAGCCTGCACCGCAGCAGACTCCTGGCAGGACCTGAGGTCCGTGGAGAGAGAGAAGCCCACGCTGGAGCAGGTTTGCTGCTGGTGACCCCGTGAGGGGGGCTCACGCTGGAGCAGTTGGTTCCTGAAGGACTGCACCCCATGGAGGAGACCCACGCTGGAGCAGTTCGTGGAGAACTGTAGCCCATAGGAAGGACTCACGCTGGAGAAGTCATGGAGGACTGTCTCCTGTGAGAGGGGACCCCACATGGGAACAGGGGAAGCGTGTGAGGAGCCCTCCCCCTGAGGAAGACGGAGCAGCAGAACCAACGGTGTGATGAACCGACCACAACCCCCATTCTCCGTCCCCCTGCGCCACTGCGGGGAGGAGGGAGAGAAATTGGGAACAAAGTTAAGCCTGGGAAAGAAGGGAGGGGTGGGGAGAAGCTGTTTTAAGATTTGGTTTTATTTCTCATTACTCCTCTCTGAGTTAACTGGTAATAAGTTACCTTTTTTCTCCCAAGCCGAGCCTGTTTTGCCCGTGACGTTAAATGCTGAGTGATCTCCCTGTTCTTATCTCAACCCACAAGCCTGTTGTTATATTTTTCTCTCCCTTGTCCAGTTGAGGAGGGGGAGAGTGACAGAGCAGCTTTGGCTGGCACATGGCCTCCAGCCAGGGTCAAACCACCACACCCTGCTTCGTCTTCTGGGTAAACTAGGACTATTCACTTAGGTTGTCTACTATATTACCTTGGTTGCCATACAGCCCACGATGGGTACCAATCTAAAGGATGATTTCCTCAGCACGCAGAAGGTGGCTGATGCTTAGTCTGTCACAAGAAGAAGGCTTCTCCAGTTCCACATCTGGACCAAGCCAATAGTATTTCTTTTCAGTTTCATCTTATCAGTAAGGTCAAAAAGTTAAGGGTCTACCTCTCAGTGGTGGATACTGGACAAACTTCCAGCAGCTGCAGTCCAAGAAAATCTCAGAGCTCCCCGAAGCCATGGTTTTGGAGAAGAGGTGGCTTATGAGCCACTTCACAGATGTCATGAAGCCCAAGCAAAGTGTGTGGATATCACATTAGTGATGACAGATCCCAAATTATGTCAGGTTTTTTTGACAAAAAATCACACCAGATAGCCAGAGCCAGGACCCAAGAAGAGGTCGGAGGGAAACAACATGTCAACCACCATGCACCTTCAGGTACACCATGGCAAAGCTTGGGGGGGTGTGCTGTAACCCAAGGCTGGGAACAGACCTAACTTTCAACCAAAGATACAACTGGGGATCTGGTGCACTAAGGCACAGGGAGAGATAAAACACGTAGATGAGGCACAGATAAGGAAAGAGCAGAAATATGTTGCATGTTGTGACTGTGCACCCATGGCTTTATAGACACAGAAAGTCCAGGAAAGCCAATGCACAGCTGCAAGTTCACTGGCTGCCCAGACCCCAGCATGATCAGTCACTCAGCAAATTAGAGTAAGAAGCTGTCTAAGTCTGAAGTACAACTTAAATTACTATCACCTTAAATGTTACCCCATTGAGGGCTCACTGGCAGCAAAATGTGATTGTGCATTCTGGGTACTATGATCAATTGGCCAATACTTCCATTTTTAAATCATTTGTTCTGTTAAGCTAATTTAGAGCCAACATTTTTATGAACCAGTGGCTGGCAGGGAAGCTCTTCTCTGAGCAAAGCTGGGACTCCAAACTTAGCTCTGAGACAGTTCACATGCCACCAAAGCTGCTTTCTTTTTTCCTTCTTCTTTTTTCTTTTTTCTTTTGACACTTCCATGTGTGTTCAAATAAAAAGTTCGAACTGATGCTGTCTGAAGGGGTTGGAGGTCCATAGACTTAAGCTCCTTTTCATCATATCTCAAGATTCTTCTACTGATTTGGAGTTGTAACAAGCTAATTGCTGCCAGGGAATTTGGCAGGAATGTCCAGTTCAGGTTTCAGATTCCATTAATGGCTTTCTTTTATGGGACATTAACTAATTTGGAACATAGTACAAGGAAAAAAAAAGCAGCAGCATCATTTCAACTTCTGCATCATAAGCTAATTTGATCATTATGTCTTTTTAAAGTTATAGCCCAAGCACTTCGGAAATTAGTCATGAAATACCATTTCTCACTTCTATTTCTAGATTCTCTGCTGATGTAACCCCATTGACTGCAAAGCATTTTACACTAACAGTGAATTTGGCCATGCAACGAACGGCAGAAAGAAACCTATACCCTCATATGGACATTCTGTTCTGTTTTTTGACCCCTGGGGATCATGTCTTACGTACAGCCTGCCTTCGGTGCTGCAAAACCCTGAATGAGAAAGTTTTCCCAGAATTAGTTTCTGAAATGCCTTCCTAGATGTCATAAGCATGCTACAGAAAATGGTGTAGAACAAACCAAAGTAGAGAGGGGAAAGTATGATTATACTCACACTTAAGATATAGTTTCCAATGACTAATGTTCAAAATTAAAGGATGCATTGACTGTGTTTCCATGGGGGTCTGTGCTGGGCACCGTATTTAGTATTTGTCACATAACCAGGGGACAGAGCAGAGAAGAGGCTTGTGAAACTGATAGCAAGTTGAGAAACAGAAGGGGATGGTTCTTCGTACAACAGGTCACGTGCCTCTGAAGCTTCTTGCCAAAGGTGTGGACACAAAGCCTAGCAGGCTCAGGAGATATTCCAGCAGCCAGAGACTGGGAAGGCACCTATGGAAAGTTTCACACACACTTTTCCCATTCTCACACCTCCCCAGTGTGTGGCCACTTTTGGAGGCAGGATACTGGGCTGCAGTGACCCTCAGCCTGAAGCAGAAGAGCATTTCTTATATTTCCAGGGGGATACAGGCACTCTAGAAGGATATTTTTGAAAAAGATAAATTAACTTAAAAAAATCAGGATGACGTTCAATAAGAAGTTGTCCTACGTGTTACTTATGCTTACACTGGAACATCAACTGCGTAAGTATGCGCTAGATAAAACTTGTCAGGCGGGAAGTTCTGCACAGAAGAATCTGAATGGTTTAGTGCATCCCTAGGGGAACATAAATGAGCAATGTGATGCTGTTGTACCAAAGGCAGAAACCCTCCTGGGAGGCACCAACAGCAGAACAAGGCAAAGAGAAATCCATCTGTCCTTCTGCTGCATCACCTCCAAATAGGTCTGATCTGGAGTCCTAGGTGTGGTACTGGGCTCTGCCCCCATGAAAGCTGTGGGCTGGCTAGAGGATCCACAAGAGACCAGCACAAATTAGCAGGACTACAAACCAGCCTACAACACAAAACGGAATGAGATTCTTTAATGTTATAAGAAGAGACGGGCAGAGATAATGACAGCCTTCAAATACATGGGGAGCTGCTGCAGAGAGGACAGGAACAACCTGTACAATGTGGCCAGTGAACAGGACAAAAAGCTGCAGCTAGAAATACTAGGTTAAATGTTCGGAAAGCATCAAATAGTACTACCAGTAAGCACTGGAGTAGGTTGCCTGGGGAGATGGTTAGAGTCTCCATCATCAGAGGCATACGCATAGACCAGACAAACACAATGATTCAGCACAGTAAACCCTGCCTTGAGCAGGAAAAAGAACTACACGGCCTGTATGCGTGCCCTGAACACTCACAATTTTCCGAAGCCTTGTGCTGACCCTTTCTCTAAATGCTCTCCACGCACAACAACCTGCCATTTTCATGGGTAGCCACCTTACAGCCTCCAGGGGTAGGCATCTCTACGGTCAACTCACAATTAGTGCCGGTAATGAGCGGGTGCGTTAGAACACCCAAAGCAAAATACTCACGCTGTGCAAAACGTATGTAAATCAGGCTGCAGCAACAGATTGAGCACATTCACCTTTGAAAAACTTCTGAAGACATTAACATGGCAAGTGGGAACAGCTTTTCACTAGTCAGCAGACCAAAAGCTGGAGTAGATTAAATGTGCTCTACATCACAGCTGCTTTGAGGCTGTGCTGTAACAAAACAGGGCACAGAGAAACCACCGCCTGGACACTCCACCTAAGGATGAAGGACATTTTGATCCAGATGCATCCTGCAGAGTATTAGTGTTTAAATTAGGAGCCCTGTTTAAGATTAGTTCTGTCCATAGAGAGCAGAGAGAGTGAGATCCTTCCAGAGGGATTTTGGTCAAGAAAAGAGCCAACCTCTGTCCCTGGGTGTACAGGGATTCGTTGCTCCTTATTTTTACCAGGCTTCTCACTTAGGTGCTTCAGTTACAAGCGTTAAGTTAGGTGGGATGTGTCCAAACCTCTGTGACTTCTCCTTGGCTCAGAGCCTAGCGTTTTCAAGACTCTGACATTATTCTAGCACAATAAAAAATAATAACTAAACCACCTGTTGTAGGGACCATCTGTCTCAGGGGAGTAGTACAAAATATGATTAATGTAGGACTGGAAAGGACATTCCAGCCGAATGCACTCTGAGAACCATTAACACCATTTTATGAGTCTACCAACATTCATTTTTAAATTATATATATATTTCTTAATCTCTGCTGCTTTGGTTGGGTAGCTGTTCCACAGCCGCCTCCTCATTTTCTAGTCTATTTGAGTTTTTTGTGCAAAGTCTGTCCTGTAACTATAGCAGTTCTGCCACTGGAGCTGGACCCACTCTTGCCTCTTCTTGCTAAGAGTTTTAAGAGAGAAGCCAGATGCTAGAAAGGCTGTGGGCCTTTATCTCTTGGTCTCAGTTGTGTCACCTTGCAGCCAAATTGTGCTGAGATCCGGAGGTGACACTTTCATGGCACCCAGAGTTCGGCAGCAGTAGTCCTGCCTTGCCCACTGCCAATCTCCACCCCACGTGGGCTGGATATGTCACGGGCTGGTCCGTGAGCTGCATCAGGCAGCTAAACTGAAATAAGCAAAAAACTAACATAAAACCAAAAGAATAAGTTCACCAGCTGCTCTGCGATGGCTGGGGCTGCATGTGCAGCACGGCACAGGGAGTGAACAAGCGCTGAACAAGCAAGAAGGCTGAGCACTGGGCGGAAATCCCTGAGCTGGGATTGATTGAATTCTTCAGAGGGAACCCACAGCCTTAGATGTGTTAGTGGCCCCATCACCCACACTGCCATAGTTTGCATATTTCAATCCACCCAGCAGGAGCCAAAGTGAGTGTAACAGAAAGCAAATTATAGACAAAGCAGCAAAGAGATTAAGGTTAAAGATAACTGTTGTATATTGATCCAGTTAATGACTTGGAAATAGAAGTTTAGAGACACATCAACAATTTTCTGCACAAAACCAGTGTTGAATTTAATAGCTGAAACCTGAAGATGACATGTGGTCCTTAGCAAGCAGGCCCTTCTGCAGGGGAGCTAACTGCTGGTGACAGCAAGGAGCGCTCTGAGCCTGCCCTGGGCTTCACGGGTGACACAGTCATTATGCCTGTTCCCCAGTTTGCTCCCAAAGCTGGTTCTGGGCCTGATCTAGACTTCATGCTGGGACTAAGGCCATGCTCTGGCAGTGTTCCTGTCTCACAGTTCAGCTGTTCCTGCCTCTCTTGCAGTCCTTCTGGAACAGGGAGCTGGCTCTGGTGGGGTGGGGACTGTGCTCAGTCCTGGGATGAAGTGTATGTCAAGACTGGGAGATAACTAAAGGAAGGAAAACACAGAGGTGATGGCTTGAGCTGATGTGCCTGTTCCCATCCAAAGCTTTTCTGGGTTCAAGTTGTAGCAACACAGGAGGGAGGGCTGAGGTGCTCTGCCTTGACTACAGCCAGTGGGGCTCCTCCGAGGCCTCTGTGCCAAGTGACAGTTACGGGTAACCCCAGTGTCCATCTCTTTGAGGCTGACTGAATTCCTCCCCGCTGTGAAGAAACTTCGAGCTAGTTCTGATCAAAGGGAGTGGATTTGGGCTGAGCTGCCTCAGTCCCCTGAAGCAGGAGCAGAGCTCTGCGACTGACTGTAGGATGGAGGTGACTGATTCAGCATCTACATGTGCTATAACCTGTGTCTTGGACTCTCTCCTAATGAGAAGAGCTGAAATCAGTTCCCGGGCTCCCTCTTGCAAGTCTGACGTCACAGGCTCTCCTCTGCTCTCTTGTGCTTTTGTCATCACAGGGTTAATTCACTAAACCCACATTTCCAGCTGGTAGAAAAATTTACAGTTTCTGTCTATTCACCGAGTTTGTCGTTGTGTGGTATAAGCTTAGCATTAAAAAGCAGTCTTGGTGCTGGGTGTCCCGGGTAAAGCAGCACAAGGCCCTGATTTACTGGTGGAGAGTGTTGGGCTCATCAGCATCATGTGGTATTTTGCAGCACTGAGTCTCCATCATTCACACTCTTTCGTCTCTACCAAAAGAGCCCCAATGAAATGCAAAACTCAGCCAGTGAAAGGCCACACCATACAGCAAAGGCTTTTTTTCCTGCTTGGTCTTTTTCTAACCTGCAGTTAATTGACTGCCAATTAACTTGCAAACCTGGTCAGTCCCTGCACATTAATAGCAGAATATAAATACGTGCACTCTGCCCTACAGAGACACGAATTTTCCTTGCCTAGAACAAAAGTTAGGGGGAGGACTGTGCTCAAACTAACCTTTACGAATGTGCTATTAACCATCTTGAGTTAATTGGTTACAAATTAACGCAAGGTCAAAACCCTGCACCTGAAGGCCTTAAGACAAATTTTTTGAACTTTAGTCTCAGCTGCCTGAGGGTGAAGAACGATAAAATACATTGTCACCAGTATGGCTAGTCTGGCACTGGGACAAGCAAGGAAGTGCACCCTCTTTCCAGCCAACCACAGGATCCTACTCCCTGATTCTCTCTTTGTACCCAAATTCCTGTGCCCTCTTTTGCCATGTCCCTCAAGCGTATTTTCGGTTTGCACACGCAATAGGCAGCTGCACACGCAGGGTACTGGGCAGACATGAAGGAAACACAAGAAAATCAATGGGCTTATCACCTTGCAGAATTGCCAGATAGAAAGAGCAGCTTCTTCAGGTGGTAGAGTGGGTGTGCTGCGAGTTTTTTTCTTCTCACAATGAAAATGGTGTGAAGAAATTATGTAGTCAAAGGTAGGATGGCAACAATAATAGTGCTACTATGCCTGCAGGGCCTGCCTAGTTTTATAGACACATATGTACACGCACTTTGCAGGTTTGGCTTGTTTCTGAATCCTGGAGCACAGTAAACAGCACTGGAGAGTTCACAAACTTTTTAAGAAACCATGTGTTAGTAAGCACGTGATACATCTATTTCCATAGACAAACAAAACCGAAACTGGAAGGCCTCTTCAGGATGTCTCTAGAAGGGTGCCTTGCAATATTTCAGGCCATGTTGGCCCTCAACATGGTCTTGAGGACATTAGGCATCCCCTTCAGCATACCCTGTTTGTTAAAAATTCGACATGCTTCCGTGAACCACTTACAACAACTTCTCAAACTACCCACCAGAGGACTATGGTTTAGGAACCACTACTTTGGAGACATCTGCAGCCTTCCCTATCCCAGGATCACAGCACTCCTGAGCAGGACTGGAGGAAGCAGAAAATTAATGTCTTGCCACCTTCCCCACAGAGCCCGAGAGCTGGCCAGAATTCCTCCTTGTACTTTCTATAAAATTATGTCTGTTCCAAATAAGGACTTTAAGGTAAATAGTTTCAAAAAGTGAAATTTCAAGGGTTTTTTTGGGCAAAACTTTCTTCAGATCAGCCTCTAAATGATGCTATTCACGTAGGACTGTACAACCAACAAGGAGCCAAGCATGGGGGAGCCTGGCTTAGTTAGTGCCTGGTTTTCTCAGGTCATTCCAGTCCTTGTAGTCCTCAGGGAGGGGAACG
The DNA here is from genome assembly GCF_034619465.1 of Leptosomus discolor. Classification (NCBI taxonomy): domain Eukaryota; kingdom Metazoa; phylum Chordata; class Aves; order Leptosomiformes; family Leptosomidae; genus Leptosomus; species Leptosomus discolor. Next base: position 3,989,424 of record NC_141415.1, read on the forward strand.
AGCAGGTGTTTTAGAAGCCAGTACATTGGGCCAGTTGTACTTCACATACTGTGGAACTATTTATGCGTTTTGAGATCGATTTGCGTGCATTGCCAAGTCAATAATAACTAGTGAGACATGAGTTAAAAAAGTTTTCTTCCATCACCACCACCATCACAGGTGGAGGAACGAAAAAAGAACAGATTTGCGAGTAACACATTTGGCAAGCAAAAGATACATGCCTTGGCTGAGCTAAACAGTGGCTGTTATTTGACCACTGGTAGGGTTGAAAACAACTTTAATGTTACTGTGTTTGAACAAAAATGTCCAAATAGTTCCAATAATTCATCTAAGAGAGAACAGAAATGGGGCCAAGTCTTCTCAGGAGAGACGACAGTGCTCTGCAGAAAACTAAATCGGATAAAATTAGCCGTGAACATAACGGTAAACAAACTCTACCTCAGCCTTCCTGTTGCTTCATACGGTTATAATTTCTGCCTAGGAGCACCGCAGCTGGACCAGAATTCCACCGCACTAGACGAACCACTTTCATCCCCAGCCAAAGAGTTTTGAATCGAAGCCAACTGACCCCAAGAAAGCAGACAGCAATAGCGGTCAGCAAAGCACACTGCAGCCCCGTCCCCTGGGATCACAACTGCACACGTTGGAGCCTCGCGCAACCAGAGAGACCACAGTCACTCCCTGAGGTAATCACTGCCGTGGGAATGAGCAGGTCCCCTCCACCTTACACCTAATGGCTCCCCAGAGCTATAATTTGCCTGCTGCTCACCCCTGGTTGAGCCTTTCCACTGTTACAATAAGGTTTCTAGAGTGAGCAGAAGAAACTTGATAAAATACGCTGCTCAAGCACGATGGCTCGCATTTGCTGACAGCTTGCAGGTGATAGAGGCCTTCTAGGGGGAATAAGGAGGGTAGGGAAGAAAGGAGGCTCAGAAGAAGGAACGTGTATCTGCACAACTCCTAATTGTTTTGATGATGGCTTCTTCAGTGAGAAGAGCTATTCTTGTAAAGTGATTGTTTAATTTGCAGATGCAACGCATTTTTGAAGAACCTATTAGGTCAAGATGTTTTTAACAAACAAGCTAGATTAACACCTGTTTTGTTTCAGGTTGTTGGTTTTTTTTTTCCACAAGAAAATCAGACATAAAATTGTTTGTCATGGGTGGGGGAACACAACATACAATGGAAACTGTTTTCAGAAATTCTGAGATATGCAGTATAGAAAAGAAAAAAAACAACAGCATGAAAACGCAAAAGAGAAGCATTCAGTTTCACACGGTCCAAAATGAAATTTTCATTTGAGGATTCAGCTTTTCAATACTTCCTTTTTTTACAAATTCAGTCTATTTTGAACAGAAATAGAAAAATTAAAACTTTCTGTTTTGCAAATGTCAACAGAAAATATTGTAACTTCTTCAATCTTTTTTATTTCTTCTTGTGGATTTTTTTAACCAGATGATCCACTGAGTTTTTAGTTGACAGTATTACTTAAAATGCTTTGCTCAAAGTAAATATGAGTCTTCTGGGGCAAAAAAAAAAGTTAATCTAAAAATATCATCTACCTCTAAAAATAAAGTCATGTCTCATTCTTTCCCTGGCAAAATGTGTTTCAGTCTCCCACAACCTCTCTTTGGGCACTCTCTCCAGTCATACTCCAGGTCCATGCGGACACACAGCAAAGCTCAACCCTCCTTTTCTGGGACGTTGGGAATCCAACCTCCCTACCTCTGTGTGAGGAGCAGTTGTGTTGCTGGGGCTCCTGTCACTTCACATTCAGTATTTACAGAGCAGATGTCCTCAGCCGTCACTCTCAACAACTTTCATGCCCAGGAGAAAGAAACGGGCAGGATTCATCTAAGCGAGTTTAGAGGTCTACTTAAGGAGGAACTAAACATGCCTTGGAAGTGCTTGCATCTCTCTGTTGACCATGGAGGGTGGTTGGCACAGGAGAGACCCGTGTGTCCCGGGTCCCTCTGCCCACTCATCGAGCTGGCCAAACACAAGCAGAAGCACTTTATATACGTTATCACAGCGAGCTGACAAAGCCTGGTGCAGTGTAGTTCTAGTACCCCGAGTACTGCACCGTGCTGGTACAGGCACACAACTTTCACATCACAGCCTCCAGCATCTCAGAGGAACAGTCTTGTACGTCTGACCACACTGATGTGGTACAGATCCACCTGAAAACCTTGTGGCACAATGCGTTACACGCAGGAAAAGATCCATATCACTTAAATAAATTAAACATAAAATTTAAAAATCTTTAAAACTCCATCTCCCACCTCTTTCTCCTCCTCCTTCACATACTTGACATACTAAATTGCCATTTCCAGAGGATGTGTAGTTAAAGATCTTGGAGAACAGTGATTTTGGTATATAGTGAATGTTAATCTATTCCTTTCCTAACACATCAGTGTCTGTGAATTTTAAATGAACTGTATTAAATATTGATTTCCTATAGCTCTAACTCTGCCTGAAGGTTGATATGTCCTGAGGTGATTCACGAATGCGACAGCATGTTTCTCAGACACCCCTTCCCCACACTCACGGTACCTCCTCTCCATCAGGTGCAGGGAAGTGAGCATGCCACAGCAGTGAGAGGGTCTCCCAGGGAATTCAAGGTGTCCTGGTTTCTAAGCCATAATTGCCACCACCTTAAGCAGTTCAACTCACTCATCTGTGACACAAACTATTTCCATCTGTACAATGGGAATACAAATAATGAATTAGACATAACTTCTGTTTGCAGAGTTGCTAGCCTCAACAGCAAAGGGTAGTTAATATTGTTTCAGCATATTTCACATCGTGAGCAGCATCATTTTTCTAGAATAAAGTGCTGAACAATCTATATATAGGCACAGCATTTATTGCAGGACACTCTGCCAGACCTATGCTGGTCCAACACCCCATATCTGAGGATGCAGTACTCCAGGCTGCCTGTAAAGGGGCAGTGTACAGGTTAGTGCCCCAGAAGTTAGTCTCAAAGTGTATTTAATCTAATGGAAGTGGAGGCAGGATGAGACATTGCACTTTATTTATTGACTAATTTCAGCCTCTTTCTCTGATCATTACCCGAACTGTTCCTTCCGTTAAATCAATTGAAATGGCGCTCTCATTGCGAACTGGAACCAATGCAATTCACTTCTATTCATCTAGCTTTCAAGATTAAAAAAAAAAAAAAAAAAAAAAAAAAAAAGAAGAAGAAAAAAGAAAACATAAAGCAAGAAAAACAGAAAAATCTAGGAAAAAATTGTAAGGGTTTTATTTGTGCATATACAGAAAATAATCTACCTTTGGTTTAAACCCCGAGAGTCCCCACGCTGCGTGCAGAGATGGCAGCTGTCTCCAGCTCATGCAAGCAGAGAGCACGCAGGCAGTGCACTGCCAGAGCAGGGACTTTCCGCGTCTGTGTGCAACACGGTCGGAAGAGCTGCTCTATCTGGAAAGTCACTTCTCGCTTGTTCTTCCCTGCATGAAAGCTAAATTGAAAATGATGTCTGAGGAAGAGGTTCTGCGCTGAAAGGTTACTGTCACCTTCCAAGGGAGAAGCGAGGAGCTGGACAGTGTGACACTTCTCTGGCTCAGGGTCTGAGTCTTTGTATTCTGCAATACAGCACAAGCTCTGGAAGTCTCATATCATCAGAGAAATTAGAAACTGAATTTGTTAGCGGGGAATGAAAGCAGGATTCTTCCTAAAGGCCTGTTCTCCAGGGCTTTCTACATTCCAGCTTAATGTAAAGCAAGCAACAGATCTTCCCTACCCACTGTCCATGTAAAGAATTCCTTGGACCTGTGGTCACCAGGAAAGGTTACCATCACTAGAGCTGGGACTGAGAAAATGAGTTTTTCATTTCCTTACCATCTGCAACGTGCTGGGCTCACTCTGCTTCCTTCCCACTGTGGGCATCCACTAGGATTTTGGGATGTATGGAAGCCTCTGGTGAAACACCTGATTTTTTTTTGCACACCGTCACTTTGCATCACCCTAAAGGTACATCTAGAAATTTTCAAACCCACTTGGCAGTTTCATGCTGCTCTCGAATTTCTCCTTTCAGCAGGATTTGAAGTCCTGCTGAATTGCTCAGTCAGTTCCTAGGACAGGGACCAAGATCACTGACTTACATTAGTATTGGTGTCTGATGTTCATGGCACGAGAAAGAACCTGCCATAAAGCATACATACAGCTTTGTCAGGTAGCTTTTGCCAGATTTACAGCGTGTGCTCTGCTTTCCTTGGGCACTCAGCACAGAGTGTCTCCCTTCAGAGAGCTTGTCATATATCAGTGCAAAACCCACCTTTGTAAAGGCAGGGAGAAAACATTTAAGCACATGGACATAGTGAAATGCAGCATAATTTCCCACCCATTCTTCCAGGCACTAATACCAGGCATGACGTAGCTCCCAGGAAATTTCATTCAAAATATTCTGGAGTGCAAATGCTCACAGGTAAGCTTTATATTATCAAGATTCACATCAGATGAGCTCCTGTCCATCCTTCTGCAGCCGCAGTGCTAGCAATGCACAAGCAGAGCTGAGCTCCTCTGCACAGGCGATCTGCAGCCGCAGGCAGAACCCACAGCCCAGCGCACAGCGGGACAGCAGAGAAGCCTCTCACCTTAGCCCAGACCACGATGCTGGTTTTTGAACAAATTCAGTATGCAGATCTGCACCCAACTCCTTCCAGGTTTCCCATCAATTAGCTCAAATTACCGTACAGATTTGGGAAAACCATTTCCATACGGTATTTCCTCAATGTTAGAACAGCTGATAGAGGCAGAGTTGGAACTGAAGCATCAAAGATGATGTTTGCTTCCCATGTACTCTGCATAGTACAAATTAGAAACAATTAATTTCTTCAATTTTCTTTAAAAAATAACGCAGTTAAAGTGGATTATTCTGAATTTTTTTAAAAAACCTTGATTTTAGGTTGTCTCTAAAGCAAATCATGCGCTTGTTCCTGGCAGACTGCCAGAGCTAAATTAGCTTGATACATTTAATGCAACTGCAAGCTAATAGGCAGTCTGGTCTTCTGTCGAACTTATGCAATCTTTTAAATGTTTAATCAAGAAGTAAAATTAGGACTTAAAAATCCACTGCTCCCAGCATTGTTTTTCTTCTAAGTAAGCAAGTAAAAACACAAAAACCCCTTTGCCAGGTCAGCACTTTCCGTGATGCTGAAGGCAGCTTTCTTTGGTCAACAGGATACAGTGCTGGGGAATCAAACACACCGGGAGAGAGGGGCAAAACTCTGCTGACAGCTGGGGCTGAAGGGTGCAGGAGACAACGGCAGCAAAGAACCTGTTATGTATCTGTCTATATACACACCAACACCCACACTCACACACACAGACACTCATACATGCAGCTCCGTACACCCCACAGCAGGGCTCAGGGCTACCCAGCCCACCCAGTCTCCAGCCCAAACCCACTGCATCCCTCTGGAGTCAAGCTCTGACGTTCCCACATCCTCTCCGGACAACATTCGCTCCCAGCTGTGAGTTCCCCCTGCACTGTTAAAATGTTTGGCTTCCATGAACATGCTGCAGTGATTATGTACCTCCAACGCTACAACAGGACTTAAATGACAGAGATCTCGGAGCCTATATGCATTGCCATGTCTTTAATCTCTGCCATGGATCTCTTTATAGCGCAGCCAGAGCAGGGATTTTTCTTGGCTAAGAGGTATCATTACAGTATTTTCTTCTCTCTCTCACACATGACAAGCAGAGTCTTGCCTCCTCCAGCAGCAATATAACAAAGCAATAACATTGCTAATATTATACTCCAAATCCTCCTCTAACTCATTTCAAATGCTTGGTGAAGCTCAAGGGAAGCTTTGTCTTTTTAGAGAACATATTAACTACATGTGAGCCTCGGTATCTCCCATGTGGAACCCCAAGAGAGAGGTATAAATGTTTCTCAGTCATCTTTCAAAGAGAAAACACAGTAATATCTCCTAGCAAAACCAGAAGCACAGGAACAGTACCTATCCAATAAACTGAATTTGGACTACTGTGGACAATGTTTGAGTAAGAGTTAGCAGGCAAGAAGTCTGCAGGGGTCTCAGGCTGTCCTCCCTGCTTTGTCGTTGTACCAGCCGCATCTCAGGCTTCAATACAACAGCTGCACCACAAGGCACCTACAAAACACTTTCTCTCTCTTCATTCACGGTAGGATGTCCATCTTCACAGCACACTGTGCAGACTCTCTCACCTGAAGTTCTCAGAACGTGAGAGGAAAACCAGCATCTTCAGCCTTTGCAATGCGCTGGTGACCTGCCAGCAAAGAGGTGGGGCTCCCGCAGCCCCGAGGTTAATAACCCAGCAGTCCTTGGCTGCAGCTGAAGAAGCACTCTTCTGTTTGGAGCCAGTGCTTTCAGGTTCACATGGCTATGGGCACAGCTGGTAAACATGAGATAAAAACCATCCCAACCACTGAGCAGCAATGGAATGTGGCTTTTCACTGGGCTGGAACCTCATCTTCTCCCATCATCATCCCCGCTACGCAGAGAGCTGCTGCATGGCTCTTTCTTTAACCCAGGGATCTTCCTCCCTCTTTAAACTGCAACATGCTTTCTCCATGGGGAGACACAAGACTGTGCATGAACATGCCCTTGGGAGGGATTCAGCAGAGCTTTGTTGAGGATGAGTTCTGGGAGGCACTTACAGAGAAGGATGTTATGTCCTGAGATCTATTACAAACAGGATGCCAGGCAGCCTTCAGGAGGCAGATGCTCTCTCTTGCCTTTTCACAATGTGTAAAAAACCCCAAATCCTTCCTTGTCACAGCTAAAAGTTTCCTCTGGCACAATTAAGGTGGTATTACTTTGCTGGGAAGGTGCTGGAGATGGATTGTTCATGCTGCAGATTTGGATTTGACATGCAGTAGTAGCATACGGACTGGATTGGGATTGGAAAGATGCATGGAGCTTCCCTCTGACTGAGCACAAAGTTTTCTATTTGGGAAATACCCTGGGCCCTCACTTTGCAAAAAGTCAATTCTGAACAAGCAGTGGGAATGAAACTCGGAAAATTACCTGAATTTCCTATGATGACTTAGTTCAAAAGAGGACTGAACTCAGACCAATTAGGTAAAGTTATTCCTGAAAAAAAACTCTGGATTCTTTCATCTTTCCTTACCACTCCTCAGCGGGGGAAGAAACACATCTATTGTGGGTGATTTGATTGGACCATCTGCCCTGGCTAATATGACACTGACAAAGGGAGATTCCTCATGGTTAATTAGGGGTTTTTTTTATATGGCAACTGAAATGAAATGTGTCAATACAAACGTGCTGTGGTTAGCAGGAATGATGTCATAAAGCACAGCCACGCTGACAATCTATGGAAAATCCTTTTTTACCCCAGGGCAGACTTGAGCATTATGTATCATCCCAACAGCATCTGCAGAAGTTGTATTATGGCTACAATTTCAGAGCAAATACAACTAACAGTCAAAGGAATTGTTTCATGACAGAAGGCAGAGAGATTTTCTAAGTCTCCCAGCAAACCTCCATGGTTCTGAGTAGCTTGTGTTAGGAAACAACCTTAGTCGAAGTATAAGTCATAGAGGCCCTGTATGCCTTTGCTTTATTCAAGTTTCCTCTGTTTTCACTTAGGCATTGGATATTTCCAAGAGCTTCCTGAACTAAATGCAATCCCTGCTTCACCACTTACGGTTTCCACTGACTGCAATGAAATTTCTCCTCCTTCAAGTGGGAGAATAGCTAATTCACCTGGTCTCAAAATGCTGTGCTTGACACTGGGGAGGGTGGTACAGAGACAGGTCAAGATAGTGGGGATTTACTCCAAACCCTTGGAGTCTCCAAGTTCCACCTTGAAGTAAAAAACTCATTTGAAAGCCATGGCTCAGTCCACGCTTCCAACTAAGCATCATACAAGACTTGCAAGTTTTAAAGAGTTTCCATGATAAATTGAGACAACAGAGTTTATTTATGCCTTTTCAGAGACGACATGCAGAGGCACAAAGGGTGGGATTCACCTCAACAACATTAGAGGCCTAATTGTTAAATGTCTCCACCTAAGCAAGTCAGCCGTCCTCCACCACACACACACACTTCTAAGCCTGTATGGGGACGGGGGAGCACCAGACGGCAGTTCATCTCCAGGTGTCTCAGGTGTCTGTGTTGGAACGGGCTGTACCACCCCTGAGGCACGCTTGTCTCTCTTGACTAGAGAGGAGCTGAAATTATCATCTTAGACATCTGCTCAGCATCTAGATCTGAGGTGACTCCAGCTTGGAGCAACTTGCTCCTGGGCCTGTTGCGGGCCAATGCAACAGCCAAGTTCTGAACTATTTCTCCAGCATACCGTGCCTTAAACGTGACAGCATCCTACCTCCATAGGCTGTGAGATCAACCCATTCACTGCTGGGTCGCTGTGACTCAGCAGTGGGGGATGTGCCAAACCATCTTTAAAGGTCAATAAGTAGCTCTGCCAAGGCTGAAAACAGCAGCTTGGCCCTTTCATCTGTCAGGTCTGGTTTATATCATCTGTCAATTGCTGGCATCCCATCCTAAAATAACTCACTTCATCTCTGTTTCCAGCCTGGCAGCCCATCAGGCTGTTCCTACCCTGTCACCTCCTATTCCCCTGTGTCACATCATGGGCTTGGTATGACATGACAGGCTGAGACACACTGAGCCAGGGAAGCCATAATCATGGTTCACCAGAGAGAAAGAGAGAGGACAGGGTGGGTCAGAAGTGCAATTAAACAGACATTTGATCAGCACTCTAAACCCACTATAGATGTGTTTCTTTTCAGCCCTGGGCAAAGTATTTTACAATACTTGATCCCTGAATCATGCTAGTTTCTTACAGCTCCCAAAGGCTTCTTGTTCTACTCTTGCATTGATCATCAGAAGCCAAAGAGAACAGATTCCCTCGGCTAGTCTGTGTGTAGCTGCAAGGAACAGGATCTCTCTCAGCCCTCCAGAATGTTTGTATCACCAGAGACTTCAAGAATGAATAAACAACTTTATTCTGTAAGGACTTTTTTGAGCCCAATTGGAATGACAGAGCAAATTGGACAGCCGCTTTAGCATCACAAGAAACGACTTGTAACAGTGCAGGCACATTAGGGCATTGCCTTAACCCCTTCCATAACAAGCCAGTGGGGTAGGAGCACAAAGAGGTGGTAAAACTCCTGAACAGATACACTCTGCTGTACTGCAGGCTGAAAGGGGCAGTTTATATGTCTCGGGCTGATCAAGAGACCTCAAGTTTGTTGCTATATAATAGTGTGGATGGACCCAAAAGTTACAGATCCTCTTTCCCTCCCTCCAGAGACACACTTCATTACAAGGCGTTATTAGTAATCAGTAGCTATGGCAATATCGTGCATGTGTAGAAGTCCAATAGTTCATAAATCTTGGAGGAACTTCAGACTGGTAGATGAGGTTCTTGGATACACTTGTAAAGTAACATTTATACTGATGCAGAGAGCTTGAAACAGAAATGTCTGTTACTCGCTTTGCAGACACGTCACATAGATGGATTTATGCGATGCTTGCAAGGCACGCACTCAGCTGATGCAAGGAGACAGGTACCTGAAAGCCAGGTGATCATCTGCCCTTCAAGGTCCAGAGGAAGAATGTGTCATGCCCTTGGTTTGGAAATGCCAGAGGTAGAGGAGAAAGGAGTGGAAAAACCTGCGTATCTCTACAGTTTCTGTGAGGACAGATGGTTTTGTATGTTCCTGAAAGAACAATCCCCTTCCTTATCTTCCCAATCTTACTTTTTAAAGTATCTCATCTTTGGCAACAGGTCAGCATGGTGCAGGATGGCCACTGGGAGAGGGAGGGGGCACCGGCCCCTGCAGGGTACATGAGAGCCCCCTGTAGAGCAGAGCCCTCCTTAGGCAGGCGGTGGCTGGGATATAGGTGTGGGCCAGAACTGACCCTCACTTGAGGATGTCACCTTGACCTTTAGCTTCTGCCCTGCAACATGCTTCTTTTAGGGTGGAGCTCCCCATCACAAAGTGGCACATTAGAGGCTTTCCACCTCCCCCGTTTCAGCTATGGGCGCTGCTCTATGCCATGGTGCATCTCTCCTTCTATTGTATTATGAGCTGGTACATTCAGCCACAGCAGAGAGAAAAGGTGTTTGAAGGTACACGGGCACTTCATTTGCCTGCTGTGATGTGGGACTGACAGCACAGTTCAGCTTCACAGAGTTGTTGTGAGTACCAGCATTAAAGAGATTAAATTGATGGAGGCCTTACCCGGATTGCAGGTAGGCAGGGATGCTCTCCTTCAAGCCCGTTGCTACTGAAATAACCAGTCTAGTGCTGTGCAATGATGGTTCCCTTCTGCGTGATTAGAGACTGCAACCAGGAGATGTCTGCATCTCTTGTCATCTGCTCCGATGGGCTTTAGCAGGAAGAGAACATCAATCTGTTTCTTCAGGTTAATGGCTTTGTCTGTCCTACCTTATCAGGTGTCTTCTACCATCTTCTCCTCAAATGGATGACAGATTTCCACCCAGAGCGCGCGTGTTAACGAGACAGAGGCTGAATGAAAGCATGCATGCCTCTGCCTGCAGCCCCCTGCCCCTGCAGGCACTGGACACATCACAGAAATGTCTGCACAGGGCAGGGGGCTGAGGAACAGCTGCCTTGGGGGGATTCACTGATCGCAAGGGCTGGATAAGCAAATGTTTCCAATGTCAGCAGAAAAGGAAAATACCTCAGCTTTCCTTAGCGCAGAGAGGATTTACCATGTGCTCAGGCAGCTCTCACGCTCTGAGAGCACAAAACGTTATTCATCAAAGTACAGGTCCAAACCCCTTGCAAAACTGCTGAGGCTGGAAGGAACCTCTGGATAGAGCCCAGTCAAACCTGCCTGCTCAAAGCAGGGTCACGTACAGCTGGTTGCTCAGAGCCGTGTCCAGCTGGGTTCCGAGTATCACCAAGGATGGAGACTCCACAACCTGTCTGGACAGCCTGGCCCGGTGTTCAGCCACCCCTGCAATAGAAAAGGTTCATCTTATGTCTAAATGGAATTTCTTGTGGTTTAATTTCTCTTGTCTCTTCTCCTTTCACTGGATCTGTCTTTACTCCCTCCCATGAAGCATTTATACCCATTGATGGATCTCCTCAGCCATCTCTTCTCCACATTGAACAATCCCAGCCCTCAGCCCCTCTGCATATGTCAGATGCTCCAACACCTTAAACATTTTCGTGGCCCTTTGCTGGACACGCTCCAGTATGCCTGTCTCTCTTGTCCTAGGGAGCCCAGACCAGGATGCAGCACTCCAGATGTGTCTCACTGGTGCTGGAGCAAGGGGAAGGATTACCTCCTTTGACCTGCTGACAACACTCTGTGTAAGGCAGCCCAGGATGCTGTTGGCGGTCTTCACTGCAAGGTCAGACGCTGGTTCAACGTTCAGCTTGCTGTTCACCAGGACTGCAGAAGTCTTCCCACTGAGTGCTTGGACAAATGTCCCCATACTGGTGTCTCAGAAATGCAACTTTGATGTAACTTCCACGTTTATCCTCCAAAAAACACAAGCGCAGCACAGCAAAAAAGGGTATAATTACCATTTCAGAAAAAAAAATGTTAATTAGACGTTGTGCATTATGGCTCTGACAGCTCCCAGGCTTTTGTGAAATGAGTGTCAAAGAGACAGCCACGAAGAAATACAGAAGTGCTTGTTTTTCTTCTTGCTGTACTGAAGAGAAGGATAGGGGCCAAGCTGAAGCAATGAGTGGAAAAATCGACTGTTAAAGGAGGAGGCAAATTCATTACAAAGCAGCTTGTGATTTTCAGAGCAGGCAAGTGTGGGAATAGTGCTTGTTTGCAGGCAAATGGGAGCTAAAGCCCCTGCAGAACAGAAGTGATCACATGGACACAGAGATGACTCTCACTGGCAGGAGTCGAGAGCTTCACTTGTTCCTTAAAACCCTCTCATATGAACAACCAAAGTCTGCCCTCAGAAACAACTCTCCCCTCCTTTCTCCCATCGGTCTGATGGGAGCGACATGTGCTCAGTAGCTGCAGAACAGCATCAGAAGAAAAATGCAGGAGTGATTCTTGGAGTATCCTGTTCAAAGCCGTATCCTTTGTGTCTACTCACAAGCGAAAACTTCTTGTTAAGGCTGGGTTAAATGTTTCCCTTCAAACATTTCCTCTCCATCAGAAAATTCTATTTAGAAAAAATTGAGGGTGTTTTTCTTTCCCCAGGAACCGCATGCTCTCCATGAAGACCCAGTGCAATCCCCGCCTGGGAGGGTTTGGTGAAGGAGCCAGACAAGCGCTGTCGGGAGTGGAGATGTGGAGCTGTTTTCTCCTTGACAGACGATCTGAGGGTCCTTCTGCCCCTCAAGCCTATGATCTTTGTTTATTCATTTTTTCTCATAAAAACTCCTTAAACTTCTCCTGCCCTCCTTTTAGCACTCCAGACTCCCTCTAAGAAAACAAAGTAATTTAGAGTGTGGGATTTTCAGCAAAACGATAAAAAATGTCAATAAGGGGAATCCTTGGGTTGTCCCAACCCGATCTTCCTCCTAGAGAAGAAAGCGCGTGGCACAAAAAGCAAACACATTTGTTTTGCTGCTGACAGCACGCTGACTTCAGCCTACACATTTCAGACTGAACCAGTTCCAATGAGTCCAGTACTAGACGGGATGGAAAATAAGCCTTGCAACCCAGAAAAAGCAGAAGCAGCCAATAAACATGTCGGTCTTTATTTGGAAAGAATTTAGATGATGTATTCATATCCTACAAGTATAATGAAATACTTTACTTTCCAATGGCCCTAAGCTATGTTTGATTGCACAGAAAGAATTCAATATAATTAAAGAGGATGTTAAACAACAGCCATTCAAGTCAAACATTTTAAAACCTGCAGCTCCAGATCATTTACATGTAGGAGTTTTAAGAGAAGCATTTCAGGAACATTCTAGAACTTATTACAATTTTTGAGAAATTGTATATGCAGGATATCTGATTCAGGCATAAGACGGCTTTAAACCTGGATTTTTAGTCTCCCAGAGGAATGCCCTAATCAGCAGATGCTTGGCTCTCCTGGCACGATGCTGACTCAGTCTTTCTGCCTGGTATCCAGAGAGATTCACAATGTGCTTACTCTCCTCTACTCAAGGGCTCGTCTCATGAGCTAAGCTGTCATGCTGACCCCTCTGTGTCCTTCTCCTGACACTCCTGCCCTACATCTGATCTCCAGAGTCCCCCCCATCCTACACAGAACCCCCCCAGCCCTCTCATGTCCTCCTGATCACTTGTTTCCTATTGCATTTTCTTGCTTAGCTATCAGTCAGTCACCAGCATGTTTAAATAATCTCCTACCTTTGTTCAATCCAGGCCCTCAGTAAGTAATTTATTAAACAGCTGAGAGACAGTTCAGGTGACCTAGATGAACTTTATTAACATAGTACAAATAATTCAAGATTTCTAACAAAAGAAATGGGCCTTGGAAACACTCATTTTGATTCGCAACTAGCTCTGGTGTAGCTGCCACACGGGGTCACTCAATGACCTTTTTAGGGGAGCTGCAGGCCAGGGCAGAGGTGCCCCAGATTTCTTCTGAGACCGAACCAGAAAGGATAGAAACCTGCCTGATGAGGCTGGGATGGCTGGGGTCACCGCTCCTGAACTGCGTGTCACTCAGCTGCCGAGCAGAGGCACGGCACAGGCGGTGGGAATTCACTACGGAACACGGTGCTTTGAACTACACCCGCTCAGGCCACGACTGACAGGCAGCTCAGGCATCTCGGCAGAGGAGACAGGCAAGCGGGGCCTTTGCCACCTCCTCAGGTCTAGAACATTAATCAGTGAGAGTCCCAAATCTCACGGTTATTGGTTCCCGAAGGGGAGCTTTCCTTTTTCATCCTTAGGGCACAGGCTGCCAGGAATGAGGACAGTCAAAAGGTGTAACTCTTCTACATGGAGAGGAATGCATCCCAGGGCCAACGTACCTGAGCAAGACCGAATGGGAAGTCAGACCCTTATTTCCACTTCAAGGTCAGAGCAAGGTGTTTGGGGAGTTTAGTCCTGCAGTTTGATTTACGTACGCAACTAATAAAGCAAGGCTTTACACAAAGCAGGACTATCCCAGGTTGCATCCACTGAATGAGCCCCTTCGGCATTAGAAAACTGAAACAAGCAGATAAAAAACCACTAACAATTCTGTTGGGAGGCACTGCCTTACTCCTGGAGGGAAGAACCTACAGCAGATCGTGCTGCAGAGCAGCTGACAAGCCAGTGGCAGCTATACAGCCGAGAGATAAGGAACAAAGAAAGAGCCCGTCCATTACAGATGGATGCTGTCACCAACGAGTGAGCCTGCGATGACAGAGGGACATTGATGTTCCAGTGCACCAGCAGCCAATCAATAAGTAATTAGAATGATTCAGTGAATTTACTACACAGAGCAATTGATAAAATGAATTTAAAAAATGAATATATAAAGTCCACAGGACAAGTTAACCCTTGTCAGCTCCCACACTCCAACTCCCTTTGCTTGATTTTTCACACATTTGTAGATTTTTAAGGTCCCTATAGCATCTAGCAGGAACTTCTGCTCCACTCAGGCTCTGAATTCAGCTAGTAACTCCAGCACTGAGCCTCATACCATGAAGCCAAAACTTAAAGCATTTCTTCTAGTCCTCATTCAAAAAATTAAATAAGATGAAGAAGGCGCCACTTAAGATTATTGGTTTTAATTCCAGGGAAAAAAACATCATTTAAAAAGGAAAGGAAAATTGATCTTCAAAACAGAAAGGAAAATTGAAGAATTCATAGATCAATAAAGGAAACTACAATACCTCTCCCAAATATACTAATATTTTTCAGGGATAAATTAAATATTTTATACCAATGATTTTGAAGAGCTTCATTTCACTTTTGAAGACTGTGAAAAGCTTTTGCCTATTTATGTAACACACATGCCCAAGCAAAAAGCCCTTTTCAATGGAAAACCTGAACTTCCATTTTAAGAACACTGTAGATTTTTTTTTTTTTTTACTTTTCTCTCTCACAAAAGAAAAAAATGACCTTTTACTTTGAAAAGTGGTAATTGTGATGCATTTTTATTTTCACGGCACACAGTTCTAATCAGGAAACTTCAGGGCACCCTAACTACATCTACCTTGTTAGTTTGCTCCTGCTAGGTTAATCAGCCTGACTTTCAGAGATGTGTGATTTAATTCTGTTAGGACTCCGTCTGGCTCTCAGTAACAGGGCTAATGAGAATATCCCACTGCAAGCTGCATAAGAGAAAGGTTATCTCCTCTCACACATCAAATCCAGCACATGTAATAACACATCCTCCATTCCACTGAGCTGGAGGTTCAGCACTGCAAAAGCCTGAAGAAATAATAATACTGGCTATGGCTGGGAGCAGTCGCTGGAAAAAGCGTGATCAGGGCAGACCCGGGTGGAACCATCGGTGCTGTCAGCAATGACAATCAGAGCATCTTCTCTGATCTGGAATGGCAGCAAATGGCTTCAAAAGCGACACCCGAGCCTTGTTAGGTCTATTATTACCTTCCAGTCTAAGGCAGTGTGAACTGCTTGTCTCTTTTCCTAGCAGCTGTCCACAGCAACACGTTTGGCCTGGCTTTTTGGGAAGCAGGAGTTTTGGGTTGAATTCCAACACCCCACCCCCCCATCCCCCCCCAAGACAAACTTCAACGGTAATCCAAAAGAAGAAAATTTGAACATTTACTCTGGAGACTATTCCATTCCCTTTGCAAACAAAACCCCTATTCTGAATCCCTTTGCTGTGAGGTTTGGTCTGTACTGCTCAAGAAGGATGTTTATATTACGTAGCTTTTAACATTTCGAAAAACTGACCTAAGCTTCCAAAATGATACAGGTGACCATCTTTACTGACTCCAAGTCCATCTTTCTCTTCTTCTGCAAGTCAGCTACTGCTTAAAAGTATTTGTGGAATTCAGAGCTATGGAAGCAGGTATCAACGACTACTTCTGTTATGTTAATGATTCGCTAAGCATCGTAGCTATCAGAATTCCTTGAGTATTTTTGATACACTTTTAGAATAGATCTTTTAGAGAAGCCATTATGGCAAAACTGAATTTTTCACAGACTTTTTTTCTAGGAGAAAGTTTCTTAAGCACCATGTGGATTTCTTCAAAAAAACACAGACTTGAACAGACAATAAAAAAGTTCTGTACACACCAGGGACGAGATTGTCCCTGGCAGATGTGTGTTAACCTGTTCTTAAAATTCTCCTGATCATCTCAGGTTTATAGAAAGGGGTAGGATACAGCTCTCCCAAATGATGCAAGAACAGTTAACCCTCCCTCCCGGCAGGTCACCCCGATAGCACGTTTGGTGTCCTTTCAGCTTTCTGCTTTTATGCTTTCAGCAGCCTTGGGTCTCTCTCGACTCTGAGGAGGTCCCTGGCTAAAAGACTATCAGCAATTGCAGAGCCCTGGGTTGAAGCTGTTCTGCAGCCCGCTATTTAGAGCTGCAAGTTCAAGGTGTACGTACCATTTTCCACCGAGTGCCCTAAATCATCAGAAGATCAGGTGCCTCTCTCCGCCTTTGTTCTTACTGCACTTTGTATAAGGCATTAACTATTCCTTGGGGTAGAACGTGTAACTTTGTCAGGCTGCGAAAACCACTTCTCACCCAATTCCTGTGAAGCCTTTCTCCAGAGATGGCACAATGTAACTCTAAAAACAGCACACAAGCCTGAAACTTAGGCTCAGACTAGCCAGACAGGTGAAGGTCTCCACCCTTTTTTGAAAGGATTCTGTCTCAGATGCAGAGGCTCTTCATGGTCTTTAACTCCAAGCAAAAAATTGGGATCTTGTAAGCTACACAAATTAATTAATTAATTCCCCATAACATTTCCTTTTGCAGAAAGGCTGGAATATAATCAGAAATATGTTAATGTGCCATTTGCTAATTTCACTCTTAATCCATCTGGGGACAGTAAGATCTTCTCCTCTGATATGTTTTCCATGTACTTGTCAGAATTATTAGATCTTGAAGAAGAAATAAAGTTTCCTGCTTTTTGCAAGTATTTTTTCATTCTTATCCCTGAGTCCTCACACAAGGCAAATCAAGATAAACTGGGATTTTTTTCCCAATTAAGCCAAGACCATTTCAGCTGCTGCACGTGCTCTATCTTCTCTAGATACCTGGAGTGAATTTTTATTGTTATTTTTCTTTCAAGATCTTTTCTTGATCATAACTGAATTCTAAAATTAGCTTGAGAGAGGGACAAATTCAATTTTGTGCCTTTAAAGCCTGGTCTTTCTAACCATAGCTTGCATTACTGCTGCTTCTAGAACTAATCTCAGACTATTACTTAACAAGAAAGAAATTAAGGGGTGAAAGATACTCCCTTATGACCATCCAGTCCCTCCTACTGCTCACATGCAGAGAAATAAATTCTAGCCTAGGACAAATTCAGGTCTTTCAGCCTGCCAAGTCTACGCAAGCACAAAGCCCCTACCCAGAAAACAATCACCTTGGTCTCCCGGAGAGCTGCTACTTATCCTCTCTGAAACCACGGCAGTGTGCTCACACCATCTGCCATGGCTAATACAAGTGATTAATTTTCCCTGGTTCCTCCTACAGTCACTAATGAGAGACTGGCTCCCCAAGATGAAGATTCAGAGTACCTGAATTAGGCTCCCACTCGAAACCACGTCCAGGGAGGCTGTCTCTCTCCACTGGCTACAGACAGAGATAGCAAGTGAAGTCAGCTGGCAAAGCCTCTACAGCCTCCCACACTTCTTCAATACCAGCTAGTATTCAACTAATACAATCCGAGACTGTCAAAGTCCCAAAATTTGGGCTGTATGTCTGTCAAAATGTTTTCAGAGATTTACATATGCCTCTGGCTCCTGTCCTCCAGGCAACCAGATTACTTTGATAAATTCATATGTATTAATTCATGCTTCCCTTTTCAAACAAGATGGAGTAGCTAATTAAATGCTCTTCTAAATCACTGGAGATCTCCCTGGCTGCAGAGAAGGAGACAATGGAGAGATTCTTCTGATTATAATTTTCCCCTTTCTCTCAGACAGTTAGGTATGTGGAGGCCTGCCCCCCACTTCTGACCTGCTTCGTTAAATCCTCCAGGAGTTTGGAAGCGACACGTGTGCTACATGCTGGCAATATTGCCTGGGGACTCGGATAGTGGATGTGGACTCAACAGTCAGCTCAGCCGCTGACTTTGGGAAAGCCATGATGCTTTTCTGTTTCCCACCTCTAAAGTAGGGACAATGCTATTGGTCTCCTTTCAAAGTGCCTGTCAGCTACAAAATCAAGGCTTTAGTGTTCTTCCTATTTTGATACTTCAGCATTTATTTACTTTTCTATTTCTGTTCTGTTCACAATACATTTCTGAGCTTGCTATCAGCAGAGATATACAAGACAGGCTTTAATATTAGAGGGAATTGATACTGATGGGAGCCCTGTTACAATTTGTTAGGATTTTATGTTCCGTGTAAAAAAAAAATTGATGTGCTCAGAACTGGTGAAGTTATTTTTCAAGGGTTTAGTGGAGCTTAAATTATGCTTTGGCCTTGTTCTTCTCAGGGGTGGATTTCACCTGGGGTGAAACAGAATGGCCTGGTTAGTGAGGATACAGATTTCAAATAGTATCTCCTACTGTTTAATGATCACTTAAACTTGTACTATCATGATACATAACTGATATTTCCCTTGAAGGTTTCCAGCACAGAGTTCAGGTTACGTATTACAGAACTGGGAGGGAGCATAGACGCTGAGAGTGCTTAAAGGCAGAAAGGAAACAGAAGCTCACATTGCGCATTACGACGTGTGAACAACCCTCGTACACCCCCGTGTTACACTGAGATATCAGCAGCTGCTCTGACTGAAATGATGTGGGGAGCATGTCCAACCCCGTGTCACCGTTGTGCTGACTTTTGCCTAGACAGAAGCACTAATTAGAGCCATGGGCTCTGCTTTGTCCGACGTTATTCTTCTGCATAGACAAAAAAGATTTCTCCTACCAACTTTCAGAATCAGCTGGGAGGAAAAGACCGATTTTTCAACAACACACTTCAAAGGAAGTGAAATTTTGCCTCCCTTTTCCCTCCAAATCACAGCAACTTCAATTTCAAACTTCTTAATGAACTAAAAATTGATCACTCGTCCATCCATTAAACTCCCCATTCTTTTACATCTTTATGTGATCCACTCTTGCTTAAGAGGAGGGAAGGAGGGGCATAAATAAATTAATGAAGACAAAACAGAGAGACCTGTTTTGTTTTGACAGAAATCAAAACATAATTTTTCATTTTGATGACCCAATCAATAATCATGAGCAACCAGAAATCTCTTTAAAGAAACATTTGCTGGCAGACAGTTCTTGCCCACCTCCCTTCCCACTGCTGCAGCGGGGGAAGGCAGCTTTCATGGAAGGGAGGCTGACAGACAAGCTGACTGTATTTGTCTTTCTACCCTTTCTGTTGCTTTCTTTGTCTCCGTCAGATTTAACGGCATTAACTCACTCGTGCAGCTATCACTGTCCTGGAATGAGCTGTCTCATCCGGCACTGTGCTGCAGGGGCTCACCGTTTCCCACTGAGGAAGCGGAGTGCTCGGGACAAAAAGTGAAATCAATTCTTGGCAAAGTTCAGTCTGTAGAGTCCTGTAAGCACATTTCACCGGTAACTGGTTGGTGACAACAGCCAGCCTGCTCTGCAGGAGGCTTCAGTCAAGAGGCCAGAGATAAGAGGACAAACTTCCTCTGGAGAAGTGGGGTCAAGGGACTTACATGGAGGAGTCTGGAAAACACCAATACAGAATTTGGGGGGTTTGTACGTGGTACATGAAAATAAGCAGCCCCCAGAGCTGCTCATGAGGAGTAGCGATTTCTGATTGCTTTAGAATCAAATAATGAAGGACTTGTATTTGGGGACTAGGAAATTCGCTCTTTTGTTTTTAAAGCAATTCTATTTTTTCCCTAATTATTTCTGAGTGTGTCTGGAAATAATTTGTTTGGAAATGTCTAAAATCTTTTTAAAAAAGGGTCTGCCTCCCACATAAATTTTTGGTATTTTTCTTCCTCCTGCCCTTTGCTGCCAAAAAACAATCCTCAACACAGATAATGTATCCTATGAAAAAAAAAGGAAATAATTAAAGAGTAAAATAGACTATTTCTAGTGACAATGCATGGTGTTGCCACAGGGAAGGTGTACCTTGGCTGTGAGATGTTCTTTTTTTATTTTTTTGGACTGAAGCCTCTGGCCAAAAGTTTTAGTTTTCTTTGAAAACCAGTTCCTGCTGTCAAAGTAGCTCCAGCTGTTTGAGCACTGCCTGCTCACAGCAGCCCACCCCACAGCATGGGTGACACCTCAGGCAGGACATCAGAGCCACCAGTGACTTAGCCCGTGGTGAAGCCCTACCCTGTGATAATGTCTCGATTCTCAGCACCATTTTCTGCAGCATATTCGATGTTTTTGAATTTGTTGGTAAAACTCCTCATTCCAATCAACACAAATGCATCTGAAGAGCCAGGCAGCCTGCTGAGGCTTGGAGGTAACACCATTTGGATGGGAGGAGAAGGACAATTTCTGCCTTGTGTGCGTCTCTGCAAGGTGCCTGACGGCCATGGGAGAATGAGGAGAAAAAAGATGCAAATGCCACTTCATTATCCTCCCAGAGTGGAAGGATCAATAAAAAGCATAGAGGATTAAAGAATTAAAGAGGGGAGGGAAACCGAGATGACAAGGTAAGAGACTCATTTTGACTCTTTAACTGAATAAACGGCATACCTGGCTGCTGCTCCCACATGCTTCAAACAAACTGTTCCACGCTTCTCATTCTGTTTCCTCAGAATACAAGGAAACCTTTGAATGAAACCACACTTGCATTAAATCATCATTTGCTTTGAATTTCAGCCGCAAAACTGAGGGTAGACTACCGGCAGAGACACGAGCTCTGTGCTTGATGCTTCCACCTCAACAAGAATTACCACCAGGTGAGTCCTTGTCTCTCTTGCTCACTGGTAAAACCCAGACTCACTGCGCCACAAAGAGCATGAGGGGCTGGGTCCCTGCACAGCTGGGTCCCTCACAGTGCTGTACGATGCTGCTGGGAGAGCAAACGAGAAGACCCAAGTCTCTTTCCTTCTGTTGACGATGCTACGGATGAGTAACACCGGGCCAAGTGGCAGCATGCCCAACGGCGTTACATTTCAACGCTGAATTGTTTGCTCCGCAAATGCGCGCCAGAGCCCAGCCATAACACTGAGAGCTGGACTTTGAGTAATTTACAGCACCACCCCCAGGAAAGGACTTCTGCCCACCCAGGATTATGAGGATGACAACTCAGCAGCTGTTGTCAGTATTTGTGTTTGCTTGGCTATAATTTCTTTTAAAGGAAGTAGAGTTTCCTAAGATATTTTTTTCTGCTCAATCTTGCTCCTTTCTGCTCCCTCCCAGTGCTTGAGTTAAATTAAATGTCTAATTTTCAGCTATTGAAAATCTTTCAAAATCACTATGGAAAGCTACATTCCCAGACAAAGTACTTTCAACAGAAGAATTCCAAATGCTTCACTGCAGAAACATCAAAATAAAATAATTTCAGCTTCTCAGAAAGAAATCCCACTCCCACTCCCGTACATATTTATAGCAGCCAGAAATATTTACCAAATTTGAGATGCACTCTTCACTGAGTCAAAACAAATGCACAGGCAGATTTGTTTGCTTCTAAATGGGAAATCTGAGAAACAAACTTCTTTGTCCAACCCTAGTTACAGGTCACTCCAACCCTGCAGAGACTTCAGGGCTGACAGGTGGCTGAGCAGGCAGAGCCCTACCTGTGCTCCATCCCCAGCTGTACGGCGAGCCACGTGCTGTGCTGGTGGATACAGACCCAGCCATGGTTTGCAACTCTTAACACCAAGGCTGCTCTTTTCACTACTCAATACCTGGGAAGGAAGGGCACACACTGTGAAAGGCTGTGTATTAAGGAGGAAAAGATAGAAAATCCATCCCCACAAAAATGAAATCAAACTCAGGATCTTCAACACAAGCAGTTTAACCACCACACAGTACTCTAAAAAGAAAGAAGAGAAATCACACGATTTGCATGTAGGAATTTGTGCAAGTAAGAAACCACTGCCCACGTTGCCTGCAGTTACCCTCATGCCTCAGCCCTTCGGCCTGAATTTGTCACATCCTGAAACAAACGGGTGTTGGAGCACTCCTGGCTGAAAGCACACTCAAGTGGCAATGCTGTTTTCACTGAAAACAGTTTAGTTTACTACTTTTGCCTCTAACAGAGAGACGCTCAGATACTATAGAACTGAAGTGTGTATGCGTAAATAGATACACAGAACAACAGAGATAGACAGACAGACAGATAGATTCTAAGTGATAAAATAACACCAGCTGCAGAGTCATATTGAACACAGAGAAGAGATAAAGGCAGGTTCTTCCAAAGCCAGTGACCATGAGCCTCTGACACGCAGCTGCAAGGTCAATTCCATTGATAGATGAGCAGAGGAGGAAGATGAGATTAAAAGAAACAAGGTTTTTTCAGATTACCAGATCAAGCTCTCAGAAGGAACATAGGTGACTCTAAAAATGTTCCCTGCTAGCCCTGAGTGACATGCAGCCACATGTCCGGGTGCCGGGAGGAGCGTGTCACGCTGTCTGTCACCACCTTGCCTTTGCAGCAGGTTCCTGTGGCTCACCCATCGCTGCCCATCGCTGTTGCTGATAAAGGACTGGGGGAAGGCAGTGAGGCCTCTTACTTTTTGCTCTACATACACATTTTTTTTACTCCTGTTAAAAAAATTCCTACCTAGGTAATAGGCTCAAGAAAGGGGAAAAATGTCCCATTAATGAGGAACCAATAGAGACTTGTCAAAGCTCCTGACAGGGCTAAAGCCATAAATTCTCTGAATTAACTAGAGTGGAGTTATGGATGCAAGTAGGAACTCAGCCAGGAATGACTTAAAAGAATTCAGCCTCAAATTCATCAATGTCCTGGTTAATATTTTAGCCTCTCAGTGGTCCAGAAATGATAAGGGAGAGAACAGAATTGACAGTAATAACAAGGCTGTTGAACAGTCTTTGCGTGCCTTATTGGCCAGGAGATTGGTGAGAGGTGGAACCGCTCACAAAGTGCCGCTGCTCCTGCCGGGAGCCGGTGATCACTGCCGGCAAGCAGGCGCCTGTCCTAGCAAGAGCTGCTCTCTGTCATGCCTCCATCTCTGCTGGAAGAGAAGGATCTTGTGGCCATTTTGCTCAGAGCCCATGAGAGAAATGCAAGAGCCAAGGAAAATGTGCATGTGTCGGCCTGCCCAAAAAGCTGTTCTTCCAACGTTTGGTTTCATCCGCAAGGAGAACAGGAGGAGACAGCTGCAAACCAGTAACAAAGATGTTCCAAAACAGACTATTAAGAGAAAGAAAGCAGCTTGCAGGGCAAGTCGGAAGCTTTTTGTTTACAGCCCAAGCAGGTCAACCCAGCACAGAATTGTTTGACTTCATTTGTGAAACAGTGCTTTGGCCAGGGGGACTGAAATGTTCCATCTCAATTTTCCATCATTGTTCCTTATATTTAATTTAAATGTGGGCCCATGGTTACATGTCCAGGTTTCAACGATATACTAACCCCTCTGTGTTAAAAATGTGTGGTATATTTTAGGCATTTATTAACGTAACTTAGGAAAAAAATGTCAAACCACTTATGAAAAAAATTAAGATTATGGAATTTTCTTACAGCCAGTTCAAGTGGGATCCTTCACTCACTGGTCTGGTGGTACAAAAATGTACATGTTCCCTTCTGAACGAATTATCTGTTGTCTCTTGAAGAGACAGGCAGCTCTAAAGCGTGATTTACTTCACGCATTTCGATACTGACCCCAAGAGAAGAAAGAAGACGTGCCTATTTCTTTCAGCTTTCAAATAAGTCCAGACAATTGGTGCAGACTGAACTCCTACACTACAGACATCTAAATTTAGATTCAATGACACCCCTCTCCTGAGACTGTTGCAAATCCTTACAGGTCACAGGGCTCCAGGCACAGAAAAAAAGCAAACTCACTCGTTTTTATTCACACAAATACTCTCAGCGACGTCACCAGACAATTCAACCGGCTCCAATGAACACTTGCCTTTTTTTCTCAAAGAAAGCACTCTGGAATGTAATATGCAGCTCAGTAAATTCACTCAAAGCTTTTGAGAGAAAATAATTTGTGGTTTTTTCAAAGTGTTAATAACAGGCTCATCTACTCTGAAAGCGTAACTGACACTAAGGGTAGCAGGAGTGGAGGCTGAGGGGGGGAGATGAGCCACAATCGTTACTTCTGTACGAAGAAGTTGCTGTCTTAATTAAAAATGTGTCCCATCAACAATTCTGCTTGTGTCTTACTGATTCCTGGCCACCGTGGAGCAATCCATCCATCACCTGCCATTGCTATTCACGACATCAGAAGCCAGAAGGCTGGAAGGAGGAACTGTGTGCTCCCACAAGGCTTTACAGCCCAGGCTCGGAGCAGTTTCCAGGCTTTCATCTGCATTACAATCCCCAACATTTGTCAGACTAATCTCAGTTTTCAAGAGGTTAAATAGCTATTGGAAATACCATTTCACCCAACATGCAGAACTGGAGCCACAGTAAACACACCCTGACTACCTTTAAGGGCCTTAGGTACCAGGAACAGTAGGACGGACTTCAGCCCTGCCCGCATGAGTCCAGACAGCACCGTGTGGAGACACTTGCAGACAACGCTTGTCAAAGTCTGGGTTCATTCATTTTTTGTAGATTTTGTGTCACTTTACATCTCATCGCCATCAATGAAGCATTCTTGGTGCCTTGCCATGGGATTGAAAACATGCACACAGGCACACTCCTGTCACTGGAGATGGAGTCAGAGTAGCCAGTGCCTTGCAGGCAGGGCTCACCGGACCAAACCTGGCTGAGCAACCTGTGCCTCATCATCTTTGCTCTCCAGTGGTGGTGAAAGGAATCCAGATTTTGGCATGGACACCTACTTACACTGCAGACATCAGGTCCGGTGAGATGAATCACAGAGATGTCTCCCAGCTTCTTTGCTCACCAAAACGGTCACTGCATCAAGCCCCCACGTAATTCCCTCTCCCGTCACCCTGCCTGGCCTGTTCTCACTGAAAGCTGCCTGAGCTGTTTTGGGTGGGTTTGAATGCCTTGGGCATCCTGAGGGATTACATTCACCCTTGTGCAAGGAGAAGCCTGGGCTTGAAAAGGGGGACACATCCTTGCCTGTGAACTCAGCTTGTTACCAAGAGATCCAGGCCCTGGCGTATGGCAGGACCCACCCAGGTTTCCACAGCACACAACTCTGCTTCTACTGTGGACGTCATGCGAACATACCTCCACACAAATTTCACTCCACTCATTCCCACAGGCTATTCTTTAGGCTGGTGCAGCAGCTTCTGTTTGGATATGTTTTTCTTCTTTTTTTTCCCCCATTCTAATCAATGCTTCAAGTTTTGTACACAGGACTCTAGAGCTGATGGCTCTCTAGTAGGTCTAACACCTTAAAGATAAGGAAATGTTAGTGTCAGTAATGATGTATAATGTTGGCTCTTCTGCTCTAGGATCCAGCTTTATCTGCCTGCTTCCCTGCTCCAAAGAATTATCTATCTCACATCCTCAAATGTGTTTTGTTTTGTGTCTGCTCTTGATAATGCTGACAATGACAGACAATGTAATTTCTTCTGCAGGCTTCAAATACAGACTTACCAGAGCTGGCACCAGGCATCTGCCCAAGCATATGACTTGTCAGAGCTTCACTGCAGGAACAACAAATTGTTTCTCATTGATTTCAGCTCCTTCCCCAGCTGGGGATTTAAAACTGGAGGAGGATATAGCTAGAAAACATGTTCCTCAGACAGTAAAGGGCAATTACCACTTGGTGGCCAGATCCTGAGGAGCACATACAGACTCGGATATTTCACAGGTAAATAAGAGGTAAGTACCTAGGGACATAGACTAGATTATGTTAGAAATAGCTGTTGTGGTTGGGCTTGTTTAAGAACCACTAGTGTCACACAGAATCATATGCCACGTCCCCAGCCCTTGTCCAGCAACCAGGACACTGCCTGAAAAATCATGAGGGCTTAGAGGATTTCTAATAATAAATTTTAGGCTCCATTCACTTGGAATCTGGTTTCTGGCCATTTGGAAGCTATGTATTTCGTGTTGTCAACATTTTCTCCACTAGCATTTACAAAAGTATGAAAGGGGAGAGTCTCTCTGAATCCTGGAATTAAAATACATTGACTTTAAAACAAACCAGCCAACCATTCCCTATTGTAAGATTGATAACAATAATGAAATTGTAACTGGCAACTGTGAAGAACTGATCTAAACTTCTTCCATGAAATTTAAGCTCAGTGAAGCCTAATTAAAATTTAGTGTAAATAAAACCTTTTATCTGTAGAAAATACGTATTAAAAATGTATCTGTTGATTTCTTTGCTTAAACGAATCAAAGACACTTTGAAAGTTTAAGTTGATCCTTGCAAGTTTTGGGGCTCTCATTAGCTACTGTATCTGTCCTTAGTCAAAGCAACATCAACGTGAGAATTGCTGCCACCAGGGAGGACAATGTGACAACAGTGAATCACACACGCCCTCAAGATAAAGTGCAATAATAACAAAAATTATTATAAAACTTCCATTAATTTTGAGGGGGAAGAGAGAGAAGGCAGGAAGTTAAGGATCAAAATTCATATTTAAGTAGATATGTTATTAATTGTCCAGATATAGATTTTAGTTATTTGATGTCAGTCTTCCAAGACTGAAAACACGGCCCTGTAGCATTTTATGTCATGTTTAAGCCAGCTCAATGGGAATTCATTTTCACATACACAGAGGCACTGGGTATCTAAGGCAAAGGTGGATTTTTCATTCCCTTCTTTTTTTCTTTTCTTTTCTTTCCTTTTTTTTTTTTTTTTTTTTCCAAGAGAACTACATCAGTGCCTCAGAGCTAAAGGAATGTCAAGGGCCATAAAAAAACCCCTTTATTTAAACTCCGCCTGCTTCTCCGGGGAATGTGTCTAATCCTGGCTCTGTGACCTCCTCATGCACAGTACCAAGAGAAGCGGTGCCAGCTTACTCTTCTAAGTTTTCATTTCATAATAAGCTTGCACAAAGGATCAAAGAGAAAGCATCCCAGATAGACAGAAAAGCCAACAGACAGAGCAAAACTGATACAGTACAGTACTGTGTCCTGCACTGAATCACTGAAAAAAAATCCTTTTTATTAGTTTTTTTTTTTCTACTAAGAGTCTTCTTGGTGATTGATGTTGCTGGCAGCCCTGGGGACAAGAGCTCCCTCTTCTCTTACAGCAAAAACAACAAGGTGATGTATTTTCCTGTTTTTTTTGGAGGTAAGGCTCTTCTGTAACTAGGTAAAACAATCATTCACTTTGTTTTACTTGGGAATAAAGGACTCCGGCAGAGAGGAGTGGGCAGCCCCGGCGAGCAGGCATCTTTCCCTGAGCAAACTCCCTCCAGCTCTGAATTCTACCTCTATTGAGGACTTTAGCCCTGCAGGAACAAAAGGTGCCACCCTGCTGGGTGGCTTCCTTGTTGCTTACAGACTACAGACTCTTGGGATTAGATCCTGAGGTTTTAGGAGGGGGCAAAAATTCCCTTGAGATGTTCGGAAAATGCCACTGAACCTAACAGCATTCCTTCATCTGGATCATAGAATCACAGAATCACAGACTGGTTTGGGCTGGAAGGGACTTTAAAGATCAGCCAGTTCCACCCCCCTGCCATGGGCAGGGACACCTCCCACCACACCAGGTTGCTCCCAGCCCCATCCAGCCTGGCCTTGAGCACTGCCAGGGAGGGGGCAGCCACAACCGCTCTGGGCAGCCTGGGCCAGTGTCTCACACCCTCACAGTGAAGAATTTCTTCCTTATACCTAACCTAAATCTCTCCTCTTTCAGTCTGAAACCATTACCGATGACAAGGCGGGGCAAAACACTTTTTGGGATGCAGTAGTATTGTACACTGCATGTACTGGACGTGCCTTGTGCACAGAATGGGGAAAAGAGGAGACATTGTTAAACCTCAGAGGGACTCTAAGCCTGTGCTTCCATCCCAGCAACACCCCAACAGATCCTAATGTCTGTCTCTCCCTCCCTTCCAACCCAAAACTTACATACACATACGTATATGTATATTTATGCCATACCACTGCCACAGCCCAGCTCTGCTAGCAAAAACACATTCTGTGCATCCTTGAGTCACAACATGCAGCCACGTGCCGATGCTGAAGAGAAGAATCAAGTTCCCACCTGCCTGTCCATCCCCACTACCACCGCCCTTCCTCTGCCAGCCCCACCAGATCGGTGGTGATCCTACACTGCAGTGACCTGGGAACTGATCCAGTTTAATCAATCATTTCTTTTTCCACTGGGTTAGTTTTAACCTGGACCGATTCTCTGTGGAGCCTCACCGGTGCTTGCTGGCACCAAGGAGAGGGCTGTGCCTAGGGCAGGAACCTCTGTCATGGGAACAGGGGATAAGGAGGAGCTTTTTGGGACTGGTGTGAATCTGCATCTATCGATGGCAGAATTAGAGCTGTAAGTATGCCCTGAGTCTAAGTAAACAGATCCCAAGCACACACAGCTCAGTGGGAGAGATGTGCTTAAAACCTTGAATTGCCCATCTCTATCATGGTACTAAGTACAGCTCCAGATTTAAATTACACTAGAAAGTCTTTTTTCATGCACGCACACTCTCACCCAGAGTAAGATACGCTGTCGGTTTGACACACACGCTAACACCCATGGACACACACACTTGCAGACTCAGTCTTTCCTGTTCCCCTCTTCCTTACCTTTTTAGGTAAAGACACTAATTTTCTGCAACTAATATGGTGGATGCTTTCAGAGCAAAGACAGGCTGCTTCTCGGCGCAGAGCAGGAAGAAACTAGTGTCACATGTCGGTATGCTTACAGGTGTGGTGGGTTTGGAGATAGGGTGTTTTTGCCACCTTGCTGATTTACTGCTGGAGTATAAAATCTCTGTGTGTGTCCATTTTACACGCTGTCACACACGCAGTGATTTCGTTTCACAGCCATTTACCTCTGCGCAATGCCTGTCCGTCATGGAACCTCCTTCCTAATTAAAATGATGTCTCTCAGATCGCTTTCTAAACACGGCAACTCGAGCTTAGCTCATTGAAGATGCTCTGGGAGGCTTGGTGAATGAGAGGGGTAGTTACAGGGATTACTTGATTTTCTCCTTTACCAGTCCTGTGGGATGAGACTGCAGGATGTCCAGATTTCAGGAAAACTGCTGAGACACAGGGTAGTCCTGACAGTATATTCCTGAGTTCTGTCAACCTGGACATGGCTATCCTTCAGTCTGAATCACCCAGGCAGCACAAAGTAGCTGAAATCACATCCTTGACCTTAAGAATTTTTAACTACTAAATTACTGGCCATGGTAACTGCTCCATGGGTCCTCTGTGGATCCAACAGCAGGACTCTGGGAAACATTTCTTTAGACCATCTAACAAATTCCAAGGGAAATGCATGACAAATTTTGCTGGAGTGTCTCATTTCCATAAGAGGGAAGGTTTACCCAGCCAAGAGATTTGCCTCAAAGTAGCTTTTCTCCTTCAGACCTCATTAGAGACATGCAGCCAAGCCAACATGGTGAAATATCACAAACACAACACAGCTTTGTGTGAAAAGAGAGAGCTTCTCCAGCGAGTGCCTGACATTTCTGGCCCTGAAGCTGTCTCTAACCACATAGAGAAAGGGGACTGATGGCCCCACCTCTCGGTTTGGGATACCATGCCCGAGACTACCGCTTAGTCAGACACTGACCCTGCTCCCAGCTGCCTCATGGTTGTTGCACAATACCATGAAGAATCCAGCTTCCCAAAGCAATTTCCTTTCTAAATGCTAAAATGGTGCTTTGCAAGGGCCTCCAGAAGGAGGTTTTCCGGGGAGGACGAGGAAGGCTTGAGGGAACAAAAGTTGCTCTTTCAGTGCAACTGAAATCTTTGTGGAAGGAGAGTTTTCCTGAGGGACGCAAGAGCACAGCGCTTTTGCCTCCTGCAGGTCTCCTGCGAGTGCCTGTCCCAGCACTTGCAGAGGTGGGGAGCTGTGCAGGGCTCCTGGCAGAGGAAGAGGAAGGGAAGATGGTGCCTCTGTGCCGCGTCTCAGGAT
This sequence comes from Leptosomus discolor, assembly GCF_034619465.1. Taxonomy (NCBI): domain Eukaryota; kingdom Metazoa; phylum Chordata; class Aves; order Leptosomiformes; family Leptosomidae; genus Leptosomus; species Leptosomus discolor. Next base: position 4,019,598 of record NC_141415.1, read on the forward strand.
ACGTGGCCTTCCTCCCAGCCGGAGTGGAGGCTATGAAGGCGATCACCGCATTGGCTCGGTAAGTGGGACACAGTCTGCCTCCTAGCAGCAATGGACTGGGGTATTTTCCAGCGCCACAGCCAGCTAGGTGGCTGGCCAGGAGTCTGGAATGAGCTGTGGGCTACAGACCAGCTTAGTCACCAGATGGCCAAGGCCCTTGGTAGATGTTATAAATTACTGCCTTCACAAGCAATTTGCACTCCTCACCAGGTACTGATTGTAGCACAGGAACGTTCTGTGTGTTTGACACAAGAGATTTGAAGCAGCATGTTATCTCTACCCCAGAGACTAGCACTGGGAACATTTTCAATGGAAAGAATTGGAATTATCTCACTTCGTATTTCCTTTTGCTCTTTTGACATTTTACAATTAGACACTTCATTTTAAAGTCTCTCTCTTTTTCCTTTCTTCATTTTCTTTCCTTTGAACTGTACCTGCCTCCTCCTCGTATTTCCACTTTCTCCTCTTAAAGGGAAAAAGAATGAGTGAGTGAAACTGGGGCTGATAACCCCACACCTTTCCAGTGTGAGTCAGAGGAAGCCTTTTCCTTTTTTCCTTCCTCAGATCACTTATTTTTGATTTTCCTCTTTTCTGGATCTGTCCCCAGTGTGATTAGTTCAGAATCACTTTCTCCTCTCACTCCTCTTATTTCAAGGAAATTTTGTTGTACTGGGGTGGGGAGGAGCAGCTTTTGCAAAAAAAAAAAAAAACAAATAAAAAATTAAACAAAACCAAAACCAAACAAAACCAAGGCAACCTGTCGTTGATCATTTGAAGATTTTGTTCAAGTTTGTTCTACCAGACCTCTTCCAGGCCCAAGGAGTGGACAGAGAACTGACACTTCTCAGTCTCTAAATCTGGGGCTTCATAGAAAGAGGAGCTCTTTTGGGTGACTCGTAGCTCCTTTGTTTTCCAGCTGTTCTCTTAGTTCTGTCCACCTGTGACTAAAGACCTTGTGACAGATGAGCACCCCCTTTTCTCCAGAGACCTGAAAGGGAATTTCCCGTACCCTCAGCAGAAATCTGGTACCCACCAAAGCACCAGATCTTCCCAGTGTATCTGATGCCTGCTAGCTTATAAGTGAAATTCAAATTCTGCCTTTTTTCCACAAACTTCCTAATTAGCTAACTGCAATTAGGTGCTCAACAGCTGCCTTCTAATGTGTCCTAGAGATGCAGTGTGTCCCCAGCAGCTGACTATTTTGCCAAGTGTACAGCTTTTCTGCCAAGAGTGATGAATCAAATGAGAAAACTTCTGCACTTCTCTCAACTGACCTGATGTGCTTTGGAGGTGAAATGCATGCAAAAGAGGAAGGCATCCTGCTGTGAATGGCCCACGAATTTCCATGGGGAATTAAAATAAGCTCCTTTTGTTCTTTCCGTGAGGGATAGAAGAATGAAGAGCTTTCCCCTGCGGAGCTCAGAGGCGTGGGCAAATGATGTTTCACAGTGCCAGCCTGATGTACAGGAGTCCTGGCTCCTCACTGAGTCAAAGGCATTTCATGTAAAGAGCAGATGATGGATTTTCCAAGGGACTTAAAGCTGAGGGTAAAACTCACACTTGTACTGACATCACCCTCTGGGGCTGGGCATTCCTGGAGTCCATCAAACACTCTCTACGTTACAAAAGGGTATGCCTTTGGTGAACACTGCAGGACCAGTAAGTGACTTTACCTCCACTGGGCCAACACGTAGCTTATTTCTGTCACCCTTAGCTCCTTAGCTATTATTCAGATATTTCAGGGGTTTGGTGGGGTTTCTTAAGAGTGAATTTTCTTTCCATTTTTGGAGTGAATTTTCTTGTCAGTCCCTTCCTACCATCTAGTGGGGGATTTGGGTAAAACACATCAGCAAAAGACTAATGCTTAGAATACCAGGCGGTGTTATACCACCTGATATTAACATTTCTGCACCTCTAATTAAATGCAACGGTGATGAAGGTGATAAGTACAAAGCTCTCAGGACGTACAAACAGATAAATACCTTGGTCTGGAGATGGAAACTGAGGGGAAACCCAAAATGTCTGGGACGCATTCTTGATTTGCAAGAAGAAAAGCAGAAACATCTGCAATGTAATGTGAAATAAAGATTGGAAACAAAACATGAGGGTGAAAAGTGATTTTTGGAAGTGAGTGGATGGATTTGATTTGGAAATCATGAGAAAAACACAGCCCTAAGTTTGAGCTTCATTTTTACTCCCTGTGCAGTCTGGAATCTCGTGCTTAAACTGTATAAAAATGCTGTGAGGGACAATCCGTATCTTCCGAAATCTTACCATAGGTGGAGGAGAACAAAATGGTCCTGACTTAAAGGCAGAGATGGAAGCTGAGGCACAAACAAAAATAACTAGTAAGCTTCAACTCACGCAGAAATCAACCCAAGGCCAGAACATGGAAATTCCAGCTGCTACTTTTACCATCAAATTCCATTTTCCTTTTATTTTCTGCTCTTTGAATGGCTTTTAAAGCAACCAAATCTGGAATTTGCATGGCTGCCTCCAAAAACCGTGGCTCTGTCCAGGACAGCCAGAGGAGCCAGACCCTTTCTGAAGGCTTTCATAAGCTTGTGTTTCGGTGGTTTGAATAAGGCTTCCCATGGAGGGCTGCACAACTAAGAACAACACAGCAAAAACAGTAAATGTGATGGAAATCTTTTGACACGTTTCTATGACAAAACACAGAATATTGTCAAAACGGTTATTTCCTATAAGAAGACTCTGAACTAAAGCTTCTGAATCAACATTTTGAAATTTCAATCTGTCAAAATGACATTTCTTAGAAACTAGGTATTTATTTTGCTCAAAACAGACAACAATTTTCAGGTTGCTGTTTCCAAACTAACATTTTTCTGAATGTTTAATGTCACTAAAATGTTGATATTTTGGCTTTTGATCGAGTCAGCAGACAAAAATGAATGCCAAAATAATGGAATTCCTAGTTAGAGAAACAATATTTTTTTGGTTCTAGACAGTGAAGGAGCTGCCAGCCTGAGGACAAGCTTTTCCTTGGGTGGTCAGAGCTCTGAGCAGGGCAGGTCTTACAAGCTGCTGGGCTAGAGAACTAACACAAAATGAAACACTGGGTTAAGAAAATGATGCTGCAATTTGTGTTGTCTGGAAGTGTGGGAGAAAAGCTCATTTTCTGCCTTTAGAGAAACAATTCAGTCCCTGGCTAATGACAGTTTTACTTCAGATTAGAGGAATTTGAACAAAAAGGCAAGGAAGAGGCTGGTGTGTCAGAGGGAATGTACTGCCCATAGTTGCACCTCATGCTGTGAGAGGTGCTAAGCTGGTTTCATCACAAATGCAAACCGTAGAACCATACAAGCTACTGTGAAGAAAATTATTTCTGTCCCAGCCAAAATCAGTACAGACACTAACCTCTACTGAGCCTTCATGTTCCAGAAATGTCAAAGGCTATAGACAGAAGCAAACGGGCACTCAGATCCATCATTACATGTTGTCCACCAGCTAGCTGGAGAAAATTCGACAGTTCTTTTCTCTGTGCTTGGGGACCCAACGAGGAGGCTGGGAGCTTACAGCGCAGCCACAGTATTGGTAAACACACGAGCTGAAGCCAGAGGCCTCCACAGACAGACTTGTTTTAGGTCCTTAAGAACTTTCTAAAAGCAACCACTAGTCCCATTTCTCACTTGTGCACCAGGAGCCACGTTCAGACCGCACACAGTAAGCTGCCCAACCTGCCATCGCAACCGCTTGCTGTCCTCTGTACAAAAAGGCCACGGCTGGCAGTCTGGGCGAAGAAGCACTGTGAATCCTTTATTGATCTCATGGCCTCAGATGTCAGGAGTACTCTTGCCAGCACGGTTCCTAGAGAAGATGGCCAGAGTCTGACTCTCAGGTGATTTAGTGCTCTGGCTGATAAGCTCTGGCAGCTCTAGCTGCAGTCGTTTGAGTCTTTTCTCTCTCATCCCACAGCAGAGCTGACAGCAGGGAATACGTATGTGCACTACAGGCCTTGCTGTTCTCAACCCAATGTGTTAGCTTAAACTGCTGAAGGAAGTGCATTTACGCAAATATTTCAGCGCTAAAGCAATGTCATTTCTGCCAGTTCTGTGATGAAGATAAGGAGAGCGCAATAATTTCTGACTCAGTTGGAACAGACAGTGGGGGGAAAGGAAAATCTTAAAAACACCTCAGCTGATTGCTTCAGGGCATGCGGATCAGTGATGCAAAACCTGAAGCTATTAAATGAGATTCTCAAGAGTCCAAGTAACCCTGAAAATGCAGCTTAGACTCCTAAGTCACTGCTGGGCATTTTACTCCAGACCTCAAACCTTTCAGCATGTTCCAAACTGACACAATTTATTCATGAATGTACTCCAGCCACATCACCAGAGCACGATGTCCTGTGGCCATTTTCCCACCAGATATTATAAGACTAATCCAACACAGTGGCAAAATGGAAATAGGGACAAACCAGAGCCACTGAGCATTTTGTGGGCTGGTTTGGGGTCCAGAGCAGTGAAGTCATACGCTCACCCACTTCTTTGGTGACTAAATTGATTGAAGATAAACTAACTGATGGGTAAATGATTAGATATTGTTGACACCTTTCTAAGACAGAGCAAAAATCACGAGCAATCACAGTTTTATAAGATAGATTTTAGCAAGTCTCTAAGAAGTTCTTTTTAAATCTTAACTCACCTAGCCCACATGGGCATGCTAGAGGTCTTGCTATGCTGGATACAGCAGAAATTCTCTTTAGAGGAAAAAAATCTTTCTTCCAAAGTCTGACACTATAATGTTCTCAGGGGCCCTTCTTCAGATCTATACAGGACCAGACATTTTCCAGACAAAATCTTAATATATGTTGCCATGACAGGGTAATTTCAGCAGAATCAAAGCGATCCATTTCGTTCAGATCAACCCAAATGAAAATACTTTATTTTGGGTGTCTGCTGGTTTGCCCAGCACCTCATGGACAACTAACTCGGTCACCCCTTAGCCACCCTTTGCACAACCCGGTTTCATGTTAAGGTACTGCCTTTCCAAGAATAAAACTACACAGAGGATGCTGTGATTTCAGATGCAAGGGAAAAGGGACCAATCCACCTACATTCCTGCAACCCTTTCTAGACACTAGGCAGTTCAAATGGAATCTCAACATGAACAGGCTCTCTTGTCCCTCCATAGAGCCAGCAACTCCTCCTGCACAAAGCCCCCAGCCAAAAAGAAAATAAGCCCCCAGCAGACCTCAACAGCATTTAGGGAGTTGGGCATTTAAATGTTTTTAAAAGCACTTACCTGATGAAATGTTAGGGCACAAGCAAGGCAAAAAAGCAGGGAGGGAGATGGGAATAGGTAAGGCAGCTGGCTAGAGAGGGCAGAGGGAAGGCTGGAGACACGTACAGGCAGACATGTAAACTGGGACAGGGATGTCTTTTCAGAAGACCAGCCAACTGGTACTTCTATCTCGCCTGTGAATGGGCTGTCCCAAGGGATTTCTGTAACACTGTGGGAGTTAAAAGCAACGTCCAGCTGAGCTGACCAAAGACAGACATGAGTCTGTGGCACCTTACGGTTTCTGGGAACATCCTTGGACTTTGATACGTGGAATCAGTTCCATGGAATGGTTTCTGAAATGCATCCTGATGCTTATGTATGGTGTCCTGGAAATGAATGGGATTTATTCCGTGTCAAAGTGTAACGTTGAGGCTGCATTCTAATATGGCTCTCCATATGACAAGCACACAGCTCCTGGATCAGCATTCAGCTCTCTTGCATTTCCAGGCTAGGAGAAAAGTGTGTTTTTCAACTAGGTAAACGCAGGGGACTGTTCTGGCTCATAGCAGGAAAATACAGGGCACTGGGGCACTTGGTGTCACTGGGGACAGGACACAAGAATAAGCATTTCAATAGCAGCAGATCACGTAGACACATACAAACCTGCTGTAAAACAGCCAGCTGGATAACACCATGCACAACTGTATTAGCTATCAGGATTTTTTTTGCTCAGGCAGTGCCACAGGACAAAGCCAGTCAGAAAATTATCATGCAAACTGGTTTTCAGTAGGAACCAGCGTTTTTAACTGAAGACCTCTTTTGGCCTTAAATTTCAAAGGTCCTCTGGAAATTACAAACAGAAGAACTCCCCAAACGTCATAAAGCAGAAAGAAATTTCCTAACCAGCTTAAATACTACTATTTTAAGATGCAACCAGGTTCCCTCACAGGAATTACAGATGTCTCCATCTCCATTTCTTCATGGTCCCAGCCCAAATAAATAGCGCAGCATCCCTCAGTGAAATGCTGCTGAGTGGGTAGGTGTAGCCCAAATGCACATCAAAGACAGAGCACAAGCCAACCACAGTACTCCCTATTTCCATTTTAACTTTAATCCCTGCCTGACCTGTTCATCGTCAGACCATATTAGACCTCTGTATCGCCTACCCTAAAATGCCATAATGCCATCTCTAGCCATGGTCAGGACCAGACACTTCAAAATGAATGAAAGGTTTTTCTGCTGAGAGAACCTTCACTTTAAAAAAAAAAAAAATCAAAACACTTCATACCCAATTGTAATTTTTTTTAATCTGCTGTTTCACTTACGTGTTTAAAGACTCACAGCAACGTTTTCCTTTGCAACTTTACTCCTATTATATCCTGTTTCCTTCATGTGATTCAAAAGTTAGTTTTAAGTAGAATTTCCAACATTCACATACGTATTTTTAAGTTTTGTTTTTAATTTCCTGAATTTAATCTTAACTTAACGGATAATTGCTTATTTGGGTAGCAGCTCAGGAGCTTGAATCTTAAGATCCATCAGTATTATTGTTCACTGATCCAGTATCTGACAAGAGCTAATGGAAGTCTCTCCACTGGAGACTCAGTGACATATTCAAAGGTCTAGTTAGCATCTCTATTCTCTCTCTATCACTAAAAATACAGCTGAGCTTTGATGTGAGTACAGCAGTGGATTAGTCAGCTTTGACTGCCTAGATCTGCCCCAGTACCTGCACTTTTACTACTGCCCTTCACCACAGGTTGCACAGGAGGTTTTTCTGTTGGTTTTTCTGTTATATTTCTTCACCAGAAAATTTCAGTTTATTGAAACCAAAGGCTTTCTTCATTGAGGTTCCTTGGATCCACAGGGAATTTCTCATCAACAGTAGGAAAAAGAGAGAGAATGAATCATCAGTTACAGGCTGCATTTCTGGTCAGACCATTTCCCCCTTGAGATTTCTTGGTTTCAGGTATTGTCACTGGCCACAGCATGTGGTGGGAAATGAGTCTCATCAAGGAGTCAGCAGCACAGAAGTGTGGGATTATTAGACAGATAACAGGCTACACAGGACTCAGTGAGTGATACATATATCAATTTTATGTCAAAAAGCAGTTGAGGAAGGAGAATATTTATCCAGCTTCAGTATGAAATAGGTGACAGAGTCCTGAATGCACTTGGCATAGACACTACTTCCAGCTGCCTAAAGATCTGGGTAAATGAGCCTCTGGACACACCACTTGCCACTTCTCCAAGCAAATGCAGCTACCCACTTAAGACACCTGCATCCTGGCAAAACACCTAGGAAGGAGTTACACAGAGATTGTTTTCCTAAGGCACAAACAAAGCAAACACGGGAGTGCAGAGAAGCTGAATTCCCCATTTTCAGCTCCCTGCTGCAAGCAAAACAAAACGCCGAGCGGGAACTGTCTGGGCCCTGCTTGGGTACAGAGGACCAACGCCCTCCGGTAAGATCCGCAGACACAAATGGAAAGGAGCCCCAGTGGCCCCTGGATGGTGCTCTTGTTTCACAGCTGGGTTTGCTGCTGGGAACTGCCGGAGAGCAGTTCAGAATTTGCACTCTCAGAGTTTTGTTGGGAAAAAATGAAGAGAGCAAGAAAAGCATCAGAGGAGGCGAGGCTGTTAAGATAGCAAGGGACCAATCTGTCTTGGTGCCGAGATTTACGGATCAGCCAGCTCAGCACCTGAAAATTCTGATTTCTTACCCTGGGGATTTCATACTGCAGAAATAGGAATTGCTGGGTCACTAGGCAGGATGAGCCAAAAGCTGAGAGTCGAAGACCTTAAGTGCCGTATTGCTGGGACTGCCACCCTTGCATGTCAAAAAGTGGTTATCCAAACGAGAGGCTTGGGGGACGGCAAGAAAGCCTTTTCTCACTTGCGTAAGGGAGCAGCAGTAAGTGGAACTGGGCAGGAAATGGAGCTCTTACTCCAGTAAAAAAAAAGGTCAAACCAGAATCTTCCAAGAAAACTCAATCACACATCAGAGCAAAACAGAGACTTGGAGACATTTTCTCACAAAAGAAAACCAACCCCAGCAAACAACAGAAAACAGGAATTTTGTAAACACAAGTGGTCAGAACACCTCGCTGCGATGTGACCACCCTGCTTCAAATACAGCCTAATTCAGGAAAATAGGAAATTAAGCTTACACACTATAAACTCATCCACAGCTAAATTCAATTATCACCTAACAGCTACCTTGGATAAACCATGTTCAGGCTTCCCTTTGAAGCTGTTGTGCTTTGTAGGCACCACCAAGCAGGAAGAAGATGAGGTTATTGGGTAAGTCATCAGGGCACTGGGATGGGAGGTGGAAACATGCTTTTTAGATATATAAATGTCATGTTTATATAATGATATATATTTATTAATTTTATCTATAATTTATATATATAATTTAAATCTATGATGGAATAAAGTAACTGTTTCACTGGTAGAAAGACAGGCAGCTGCCACGTGCCCAATCTCTGCAATACAGCAAATTGTGCACTTGGCATGTTTCATTCTCCTTTACAGGACATGAAGCCTCATCTACCCCCTGAATTCCTTCTCTGGCTACGTATCCCACAGGCAGGAGGCTGGCTACAGCCCCGGCACCCAGGCTGGCTACAGTAGCCTCTAAGCCCGCAATGTCTTTGAAATTCAGCTAAGGCAGCTGCTTGGAAACAGTCTTCAAAGAAACTTCTCTTCACCATTCTTCACCCCAAAAGGAAAGGAAAAGAGGGAGAGGAGAAAGGTCATTTCAAACCCATCCCATTCCTTGGCCAATATCTGTCAATTCTACCTGGCTAAAAGGTTTGTAGCATCTTGTGGGATGGATGTTTCAATGCAAATTATGTAATAAGGTAATTTTCCTTCCTGCAAATAACCTACATTCAAATCTGTCTTTACAAAGAGAGAAGAAAAATTATGGATAAAAGACTTATGCTGATGAAAGGAATGTGGTGTAAGCACAGGCAAGCAGGCAGAAGGGGAGATTCCTCTTTGCCCTCCATCCTGCCATGCTGCTGTCTGCCAGCTCTCTGCCCAGAGCCGAGTTAGGGTGTCTCCCTGACCAAAGTGCCCCTTCACCTGTCTCCTAGGTTTAACTAGTCTTGCAAGGGGTTATACATGGGGGATTTTATAGTCTGCAGCATCTCCAGATGCCGCCTCAGTTTCACGCCTCATATTACAGAACAGTGGAGCGGCTGCAACACAAGGCTTCTCCAAAAGGAAGGGTCTTTGCCTAGACCCCTTTGAGAGCAGTGTCTCCTGGGGTGACTCCCATTATGGGACATGCACAGTGAACACAGTAACCTGGCAGGATGACGAGGCATATGTGACATGAGGGTTTCCTGGGCCAAAAAGCCAGCATTTTAGCCCCACACAGGATGCACAGCCAGAAACAACGCTTTTCATCGGTAGCTTGACAAAGGGATATGTGCAACACAGGGCGATTTCTATTAGCAGACCCACAAAGCTCTTTTCTGCTTCTGCTCTGTATTAAAGGTCATGTACGTGCTGCACAGAAATAGATAAATTACTGGACCCCCAAGGGCTGCTGGAAGAGTAAACACTGTTCAGAAAGTGTCGTGCTGTGCGGGTACTGGGCAATGCTGCTTGTCAGGATTGAGAGGTCATTTTGTGCAGAACAGATTGTTGGGCTCCCCAACTCCAGTGAGAGAAGCAGTCTCGGACTCAGAAGCCTCTGGATTTATTTTGAGCCTGGAGACTGTGGCTCCTCGTTACCAAAATCGAGAGAACAGTTTTTGCCACACAACACAGCAGACACTGGGACAGTCTTTGGCCAAGAGACTCTACTATCTCCAGGTGAAAACCACAGATGGGCAGATATGGTTCATTTGCTTCTCCTGTTTGTTACAGAAGATGCTGACTTTGAACTCCAAACCCACAGAACTGATGTTTTGCATTTTTCATCACAAAATACCAAGTTTGCAAGCAGAATGGTATTTCTTCATTGTGTGAAAAATTCAGCTTCTCAGTGCAAAACATTTTGTTGGAAAAATGTCATGCAGTGCAGCCTGGTTTCCACTGCTGTATGGTCCTTTGATTTTGTTATCAAACAGGAGGGAACTGTGTTTGATGCTTTCCCCTGTTTGCTGTACTGGATAAGGGTAAGAGTCTTATGTTCTCTTACAGGAAACAAGCACAGAGCAGTTCTTCCCACAACTGCAGCATGTACAAGGTCTCCGCCTCCTGCTCAAACACTTATTTGCAGGAACATAATCACCTTTACGCCTCTATTCTGCAGTTATATTCACCTGGAATTGGCCAATCTGCTTCAAAGGTGGCAGAGAGGAGTCAGCAGCAGTGAAAATGGAGAAAAAAAAAAAAAAGAAACCCAAATATCCTTAAAACACAGCCCTGCCAGTACATCTCCTTCCTGCTGCTGAACAGCCCAGAGGTTGTTGCACATGTGCTCTGGGGTCTCCAAAGCGCTGACAGTCCAGCTCCCGGTTTGATCAGCTACTGCAGCCCTCTTGTGACTGGTGTCTGTGTGTCAGATGCTGATCAGCTGTCAGCAGTTATGCGCAGCAGGAGAGAGAGAAAGCTAAGTGTGTGCTGTTAAGCTGATTAAACTCTTAGATCACAGCTGATTAACTTAGGTGTGGGGGTCTTCTTTCACTTATACAGCGAATAATTTACACAAGATTGAAAGGAAAGAATCAAGACCTGGACTGCTCATAACTTTTTCAAATAACTAACTATGGGGTTAATTCATTACTGCTCCTGTGTGCTCAGCAGCTGACCAGAGCAAAAACACTTGAGTGCATTTTCCATTCCTCTCCCTTTCTCCATCCAGCCATCCAGCCATCTCAGTCTTCCCAAGGAGGCTGGCAGCCCTGTTCTTGTAATGGAGGGGCAGCTGAAGGGACAACTCCAAGCTGGGGGCACCTCCAAGCTAAGCACATCCCAGGGGATGCTTTAAAAATGACTTTGAGAGCTCTGCAAGAAACAGGCCACTGCCTTGCTTTTCTGTGGCACTTTGACAGGGAACAGCATAAGTGAGACCACACGGATTCGAAGTGGTGAACCTCCTAGCAGAGCCAAGGACAAACATGTCCTATTTAGCTGGCTCTACTCCCTCTTCCCAGCTGCTTCACAAGTTCTGGGTTTATTTTACTGGCCTTTGGGTCCATTGCCCCTATGCACAGATTTGCCTGGAAATTTGCATGGCAGACGTGGCAGGAATTTGGCTCCACTCAATCCAGCTCCCTTCTTGATTATATTTGTTTTCCACCAATTCCATTTTGTTAAGTTTAACAAAATGGTCTGCTACATCTAAGTGTTACAAGCCATAGGAAAGCAAGAAGATAGTGGACTGCATTCATCTCACTGGACTTGATCTGAGAGACATACAAGCACTGCAGGTATTTACAGTCAACCAAAGTCTAATCTCTGAGTCAATGGAGGGAGACAGACAGATAAATTGCTTAATTCAGACATTTTGGTATGAAGCAAATGTTGCCGTAGAAGTGCCTATTTCTCTCCGCTGCTCACGAAAAGGCTGAAAGGTTTTCCCTTTCCTCTCCCACAGAAAAAACTTACTTTTTTGTAGTTCAAACACTGAGGCAGGAAGAGCTGAATTCAGCCAGGATGGTGAACATAGAACATCCTCTCACCCCAGAGCGAACAGCCCCACAGAGGGGCTTTCTCCATGACTTCAGGGATGCTAAAATGTTTCCTCATTTGGAAATCCAACATATTACTGGTCAGTGTAAGCACTAGAAGGAGATGCAGATTTAAATCCTTGCTTTAAAAGATGTTTAATCAGCTACATGTGCTAGTGGGAAAGCAGGTAGCAGTCCCAGAACAGAGCATAGTGCCCAGAAACTTGCAGGAAACAATCACTGGACCACTTCTCCAAGGACATGGTGCAGCCCTGATTGAGACACCAAGAGGCACCTAGGAGGTGCAGCTTCTTAGTTCCCACTAACAGAGTGACACAAAGGTCTTGGGGAAAACAAGAAAGAAAAAGAAACATGCAGGCTGAAGCGATACGTCTCGGTTCGTATGTGAGCTATCTCCTATGGAGTTCAACCCTGCGACCTCAGCGCACTTGGTGCCTTTGGCTCCCATTTCCCTCTGGCTCAAAGTGGGGACGGACGGGATGTATCTCAGCGAGAGCTGGTGTCTGCCAGCTCAGCTTAGATCAGTTCCCATCAACCTTGCCTGCAGATCAAAGCAGCCTGCCAGCCTGACAGGAGATGCTCCAACTGGAGATTCTGCCGATTAAACAAAAAATCTCATTCAAACACAAACACCAGGAAGGACAAACGTTCTCCCCAGGCACCTGCAGATTCATTCCCTGCCTCTTGCTGCAGCGCATAAGGGAAAGAAAGAGGAGTAACACACCTACAAGGGATGAGGGCCTAAAGCGACTGTGTTCTCTGCAGGGGATGCTTGGCTTTGCATCACATGTCTGGCAGTGGATGTGAGACCAGAGGGCTTTGCTGATGGGGGTGCCTCAAAAGGAGTGCTGTGGATTAGAAAGCCTAAAGGACAAGGAGAAACTGCAGAAACAAGTAAGGGAATGCTGCACATGAATACCTAATTGGTTCCGTTATTGCAGAGATGAGGCATAGCCCTGGGATCAGTTAAACCTGACACTGGTTCCCAGTTTGCCCCAGCACTCATAGCTACTTGGCCTTGAATCTCCAGATGCAAATGACTGCCTTAAACTCCAATCCTTTACTTTCCAGCTCTTTTTTTCCAGGCAGGTTTCTTGCATCTGCTTTCCTTTTGTCTCCTCCAAAATCAGTGGTAGAGAAATATAGTTCTGCAGTTCTCTTGCTAACTCTAGATGGTGCAATTTAGTTAGAAAGCCTCAAGAGAAGTACTGAGTATTAGAACGAGAAAAGGGTTCTTTGCCAAGTCAGATAGGACATGTGAAGAGGTGATGACAAGAACACCTGCACCGGGTTCAGAAAGTCATGGAACAGTCAGTAGAAGGGCCAGTATGTCCATCGCTTCTCTGCCTGACATAGACCATGCCTGCTGCCCCTCCTGTGTCAGCGTGGGACGTGGAAGTAGAGCTCCATTTGTAGAGCTGGTAGCAACTGTTGTTGGCAGAGGAGCTGAGCACCTGACCCTTGATGCTAGGGGAAAAATCTGTAAGGTCAGCTCTTTCCCTCTGATTTGCTATGTGATGGAAATCCTCATGCTAGCCAAGGTCTAAACTTAAGGGCTGATTGGACCTCCAAGCACCAAAAGATACTGTTTATTAGGAGTTTATGTTGTGCCAGGAGGAATTCTTAAATAAATCAATAAATAAATAAGTAAAAATAGCCAGGCTGAATGCACACGCTAAGCACAGCAAAGAGATATAAGAACGTGAGCATTTTAAGAAGCCAACATTACCTACCAAGAAGCTTTTCATCCTCCTCAGTGTGTCTCTAAAGCCCTAGCTCTGGGACCTCTCTTACATTTATGGTGCTTATTTTGTGGTTACAAAATACAAAGAGATGGAAATGAAACAAATTCATTCCCCTTCCCAGTGGAAATAGAGCTGGAAAGTCAATCTTGTTTAGATTCCTTGGGGGATATGTTCACAGCATGTCATCAGGGAGCTAGTGCTAATGCCATCACCTGCCTGAGAAGGCAGACAACCATTGAGTCTTGGATGTTAAGATCTTTTAAATGACTAAATATCAATTAATAACCTTAATTGCTGCTATAAATCTTTTTGTGGGAGATGTGCATGTTTACCTTCCACCTTTATCCACACCCTCAAAAAAAAACCACAGCAAGAGAACAGGCTTGTGACTGGTCCTGCTGCTCAGACCCTCCCAGCAAGCACCAAACTCTGCCCTTGTGCCAGCTACTAATAGACTCGAACTCCTCAATCTGGAAGGGACAAGAGCACAGCTTTAAAAAAGTTTTGCAGCATCTCTGGTGCTCCCTTCCCAAGAGTCCGCAAAGGCTAACCCAGGTCTGGCGTAAGGAGGTTTAGCTTCAAGACAATCAAACTTTCGATTCCAATGCTAAGGATAGGACAGCACCCGCATACATTGCTCTGGGAGGCTGGGGAATCACTACTACAGGAGTTTAACAATATAGACGTGCTTTGGGTAGAGACAACATGAATTTAGAGCAAAACAGATTAGATTAAATGACCTCTCAAGAGCTCCTCTGGGCTTATCTTCTTTCAAGTTTGAGATGAATGGCAACAGCCACCTTACTATCTGAATTTAATCCATGGGTCTAAACCTGCTTCGAACCTACCAGAGAAAGAATCTGACGCAAGGTTTGGAAAATGTCGTCATTTTTAGGCCTTACTAAAATAAGACTACCCCATCACCTCAGAGAACAGCATGGCTAGGCAAGGATCTGTGACCACAATCAATAGCTTTCACCCTAAACAAGGCAACAGATGCTAACAAGGAGCAAAGGAAGAATATGAACTGTCAGCACAGAGCACGCACAGTCCTTCTTCTCTAATAGATTCTGTCTTAGCACAGCCACAGCGTACAATGAAGAATAACCAACCTCAGGAATAGTGGGCAGGCTCTCTGATACAAAGCATTCAATGCTTCCAATAATATACTGTTGTAAATAATTTAATAATAATAAATAAATAGTTAATTACAAGAGCTATTTAAAATCACTTTTCCTAAGATGAGATATGACATCTTATACAGACATGAATACATCATTTTAAATGCTTATTAAAATCCCATTTCAAGCTACTTGTAAAATGGAGTGCATAACATTAGTTTTATGTACTTCTATAAACATTTTGCCTTTTTTTAGTCATTTATACATTCAAATTGCTGTCGTATCCAAGTCACTAAAATTAATATTAAAGTAAAGCACAACTCTACATTATTATTAGCATAATTGCTCCACTATACGAACAATAGACCCTCTTAGCCTGAATGGCTTTTTCAAAAATAGATGGAAACAAGTAACAAAAGTAGTCTCCAGTAGAGAGAGCAATGTATGTTTACAACTTCTGACAGCCTGCACTAAACTGAACTGGAAGCCAGCTGCCTGCCTCTGCAGAAAGGCATTAAGGGCAAACCCAATTTGCCATTTTAATGATGAGAAAATTCGACAAGTAACCCATTTCAGTGCACTACTACTTATAGCATTAGAAAGATTTCACCAGTGTCTACGCTGAATCTTGCTGCAATTTTGTTTCGCTACAGGTTGTCCTATACAGCAGGAGCAGAAGAGCTTTCTTTCCCATTGAAGACCACAAGCAGACTATTAAAATCTCTTTAGATTAGTTAGGCCACGATATACACCAAGAATTACATTTAAGGAATGTAGAATAAGGAAGGTGATTTATGCAAGAAAGTGTTAGAAACTGAACTTTTGACACAGAACAGTGTGATCTCCATTAACTACAGGATACACAATTAGGTGGCTAGAAGGCAGTGAAACTTGTGCACAGTATGGTAGTGAAGTTGATGTATTGCTTGCTGAACTGGCACTTCTGTAGCTGTGATCAGCAATCGAATTACATTCATCTCCGCCCAGAGATGCTGTTCCTCTGACACAGTTTCTCTTGATACTGGGGTCTCTACTCCAAGGTGCAGGAAGACTCTCCCATCCTTGTAACTTAAGCCCTAGTGCTTAGTTAAGATATAACCCCAGCAATTGCCTTAACTGCTCTTATTACCTAGAAATGCTCGGTGCTAACAGTCCTCCCTCCCCATTAGGCTTACAGCAGCGTGTGCACAGTATTCCCATTGCAGTATCCATCAGCTGGTGTATTCTTGTTTGCAAGGTCTTTTCAACTTGCACCTCTGAAATTATCAGTTCTGTTGGGTTTCCTTGGACTCCTCTCAATTTTGAAATGAACCTTTAGTGATGCGGAGAACCCCTCTGAATCAGTTTTTCATATGGCTGAAGAATTGTCATACCTCCCTCCTGAGCTTTTCTTTACCCTACTATCTGTTGTACGCTCAGCTGTTCCCACCTCCTATCCCAAATCCGTATTCCTAAATACACGTTTGTGCACCTGATGAGTGCTGGCTGTTTTGCTTAGCAATAGTTGCTGTGTATTTGTATTCTAATGAACCCATTCCCCAGCAGGCTATTTCTCAAGATCATACACACAGTGTTCTTCCCAGCCTTCTGAAAATGTAATAAATGCATCCACTGTCAGGTGGTTCAGATAGTTAATGGAAATACTGAGCAGAACTGGACACAGGACAATTCCTAATGAAACCTGACTTAATTAATTCTTCCAACCTCCTCTGGCCCACCCTCCTGTAGGTTTATCTAGACTAGATTTCTCTAACATGCTTATGAAAATGTCATATTTCTTGCACTTAAGTACATTGCCTCCCATGACATCTGCTTTTCTACAATCCAAAAGGCTTTTCTCTGTTTTAGCAGTAAATTCAATTTATTTGACATGATTTATGCTTTTCTAATCCAGGTTGGCTGCTACTCATCTTCTTTCTATCTTTCATATGCTCAACAAACGGTTAAGGTTATTTATTCAGGATTTTCTAGATATTGAGGTCAAGCTGAAACCCCTGTCTCCTCTTTCAAAAATACTTTTTAAAAGCCCCCCCTCCCCCTGTTCAGGTAACTTGTCCTTCTACCGCTCATTTCTGCCCCTCTTTCCCCATTGAATGCCATTCTCTAGCCTTTTGTACCGTACAGCTTGCCCTTGTAAACTGAGTAAATGAAAAGGTTTTGGTTTTAATAAAAAACTGGCAGAATTTCAGTGCCAACCAGTGTTATCAGGACAGTGGAACAAAGAAAGAATCTCAGTGTGGAAGTACGGACGCAAGGCCAGGTTGGGAGGCTCTAAAAGTGGCTTTGCCCATGCAGGAAAAGTGGCATCAGGCCGTATGGGTCCCGTCAGGCTGTTTGGGTCCTTTTGCATTCTCCATGTTTTCATCCTGCAGAAATTAACTCTCTCCTCCTCATCCCTTGATGAATCTCCTTAGGAGCAGCTGGTTTGACCTAAATCACTTCTCCTCTGATCTCTCCTTGGTCTGGGCTTTGTTCCAACCACTTCCTCACAGACAGCACTTTAGTGAGCACCTCTTTAGCATCGTGGGGCTCACCTGTGAAAGGTTTTTCCACGGCCTCTCATAATATTCACTGTATGATTTCATTTAACGTGGGATTTCTCTCACCTCATGTGTCTTGTTTAGTGCTGCGTGTTCTGATTGTGTCTCTCCACACACTGACTATTCTCAAAGTCCAGGCAAGGACTCATCTAACCTACTTTCCATTTGCTGCAAACAGAGTAAGGAAACACGAAACCAATGGAAAGCTTATATTTTGTTGAGCTGCCTTCTATCGAACCTTCTATTCTTCCTCTAAATTGAGATGATTTGTGTTCATAGTCCTGCTATCAAACAAAAAAAGCCCAGCCCTCTCCTTAGTTTCTTCCCCTCTGGATCTATTTCCCATGAGATTTCATCTCCTGCTTCTGAGTTCATTGAAAGTCACCATCATTACATTGTTCTTCCTTCTCCCCCCTTACCACAGTCGTGCTCACTCTCACCCCAGCTGTCCTTCATCTTCACCTTCGCCAGTTCCTTCTTCTAGGGGTGGGAATCCAGCTTTCTCTTGGGTTGCTTCTGCCTCTCTGTATCCCAAAGCATTTCTAGGAACTTGTTCTTGCATCAGTTTTCTGCTCTTTTCCTTTCTTAAATGTTTATGCGGCTCAAAATCTCATTTCTAGCCTCCTTACCCATCCTCTCCAATCCATTAGGGGTAAAGGACAGTAGGAGGGGAAATCAGAAGGAACGAGGGCAAGAATGGCCTCTGTAGCCCTTAGGGTAGTGACATTAATTGAATATTTCTGCACACCAGATTGAGGACTGAAGGTCGCTGCCACTCTACATAAGCAATGTACAATCCAGCCTGCTGCAGTGCCACAATTTATTGTTATGGTTCATGGAAAGGTGAGTGCACATTCATTTTTCAAGCTAACCCAAATATTTCAAATAAATGCTGCTTCCATTCTCTATTCAGTACTTTCCTTCTGTGGTTTAAGTAAAGATTTCCAAAGAAGAAAAGAAAACTATCACTAGCAACAAGAAAACCAGAAACCAGCTGATCAGATGAGACAAATACAACTGGATCAGACATTAGGGACTGACATTAAGGGTAGTGAAGGGAACACTGACCAGTATTGCTCCTTCCCAATGGCACCCAGGCTCTGTGCACGCTGCCCAGAAGGCTCTTGTGCAGCATACAAACTGTAGAGAACTGGCCCAGGCTGGGGAAGCTGCCAGAGCAGCCCTGGAGGCCTGTTTTCCATGTAAGCAGCCGTGCTCAGGGGTGTCATTCTGCAAACTGAATCCCTTCCCTGCACAGCCTTTGCCTTTTCCTTCCTCAGCATCTCGTAGGGGACTGACAGGTAACAAGGCAGCTGGGCTGGGGAAGCGTGCGCTTGGGTGTCACACAGCACCACTGCTGTTCACAAAGTGCCTGCAGATTTTTTACGTGCAATGCCTGCTGTCTTCCAGCCGTGAGTTTAAATACGCTATAGCAACCTGCTCTCTACTATATCAATGCAATCTATAATCAAATCTTTTAATTACGTTACCTAAGAAGAAGCTATTAATGGGGCTGTTTCATCCCAGGCAGCAGATTCCCATTTTCAACTCTCACATCAGGATTAGTTAAACTCTAATCTGGAGCTTAAAACAAGCTCAAAGTCAGAACTGAAATATACGCTTCTTGTTCTCTTATCTGAAGGAAAAATAAGATTTCTTTGGCATGTATAAGGAAGACATGGAAGTGCTTACGTGTACAAAAATAACATTTATCAGCACTGAGGTGTTAAGAAAAGCATGATTTATGTCAACTTCTTAACTGCAAATTGAACTTTTTTCAGGTTATCAAGACAGCCTTTTCAGTATTTTGGGTCAAATATGTCCTACCAGATTTCTCTTATCCAGTGGACTTGAGTCCACTGTATCGTTTCATTTACATTCCTTAGGAAATTCTGACCTTTAGAATAATTTTATTTTAAATAAGAAACAACAATCCAAGTTTAGAAGTTTCACAGAATGAACTTCTCCAAACAGGAAAATATCAGTATATTCCGGGACAAAGTCAAGTGTTTACTTTTTGGTGAAAGAAAGTATTATTAAAACTGAGAGCTTGAGTCCCCCAGACTGAAAACTTATGATCAAAACATGCTATGTCGGTCATATCTATATTTCCAGGCTCAGAAAAACACTGGGACACAGCTTATTGTGTCATAAAATATATCCAGCTTGTGATTTGCAAGGTCTTATAAAGCCTTTTTCGTGTTATAGGACGGAGTCATAAAGCTATTTCAATTTACTTCCTAAGCAGAAGGATAAACCTAAAGAGGGAAATACCCATACCAAAGGATATTTTGTATTGAAGTGACTCATTTCCAGACAAATTAGCATTGTTTTATGTGCATTCTCACAGACAAGGAGAGGTCAAAGCAACCATGCAATACGTCTTCCTTAAGTAGTAGCGAGGGAGGGAAGGTCGCCCTACAGAAGGGCTTTGAATATCTATTTGCATGCAGCAACATTTAGGTAACCTCCAGGTATAACTGGAGTGGCCAGTGGGCAAAATGAGTCCGTCAAAGATGCTGCTCAAGAGCTGAAGTGCTGCTGAGTGAGGTCCTTCAAGACTCCCACCCTTGAAAGGGGCGAGAGGAACTTTTGGTGAGGACCTGGGAGAGCCTGCAGGTAGGTTATACCCACAGTTTATACTTCTGTTTCCTTTGCAACTTAGTAATGAAGAATGTAACCTTGAATTTTGCTGCTTAATTTTGTTTTCATATAGACTCCAAAATCTGTTGTACTCAGAGGTATGCAAGAGTAACAAACTACTTTTCTTGCAACTGCTAGCAAGCACTTGGGTTAGGATGTATGTGCCACCAAGTTTCAAATCCCAAGTCTTGGGAGGAAATTTCCCAATACATACCCCATAGTAGGATAACTCATGGCTGTAGCTAAGTGCATTTTGTCAGAGACACATTTAAGTATTAAAGCAAAAAAACCCATAGGAACAGCCAAATTAATGTAGTACAGTGTAAAAGGTATTAAAAAATGTGACAGCTGTTTATATTTCTTACGGCAAGTAGAAACTTGTGTTACTGCAAACGCTGCAAATTGTACGTCCTGACCAAAAACTTTGTATAAAACCTATCCAGCTGGGTTCAATAAGGACAAAATACAGAGCTAGGGCAGCCGCTCAGGCTGAGCTGCAGCGCTCCAGCAAATGGGCAATATTCACGTTTTGGGGTTAGGATGAGGGTGAACCCAAGCTCGGATGTACCTGCACGGACATACGCCAAAGGAATGGAAATACCAGACCTCCAAAAGGCACTCAGCATTTGCAGCTTTTCATTTGGGGAGGAACACAAATGGTTTGGGGTAGATAAAATATCAATAAGCTGAATTAAAGAGCTTTCATTATCACTCCCCCATTTATATGCAACAGACTTTGATCCCAGAGGCTGCTGAAGTGAACCATCATGCAGGCAATGAAATGCCAACTTTTGAGCAAGAAGACAAATTAACCACTGGAACAAACTAATGCAGTTTGGCTTGCACTTAAAGTGAAATCTATGGGGTCACTTCCTCTGGGTCAGCTGATAAGCAGCAGTAATTTAATCATTTGCCACTGCATATCTGTACTCAGAGTCTCATTAAAAGCTCAAAACTTGGGGTTGAAACCTAAACATCTTCTGACAGGACTGTCTGCACAACCTACTTTCATGCAGTGACAAGACTACAGTGAGCAAGGAAGGAGGCATACATTTACCTAGGACTTTTCATCCCAAAGATGCACGAGATACACCACGAGGACAGTACATACTGCAGCCTTAGTAGACAACTGCTCCTGGAGTGTGACTAAGCAGCCAGGGCGCAGGAGTGCCCAGCACAAAGGTGCTTAGCTCTACACATGCAGAGATCCTGGTACCTGACACTTAGACAACTGTGTGTGTGGCTGGGCTGTTGCAGAGACCAATCCTCTCTTTGCTTCCTATGGTGCCTTTGGAAAAATGACTGATCCTTCTCAGCCCAGTTTTGGAGGCTGAGATCCTTCCTCTCACGCTAGCTTGGAGTAATGAAGTTTACTGCTCTAGGAACTGAACAGCACAGCCCTCTGCCGCCACGCTAAAGCAAGTACTTTGCCAGTAACAGCCCTGTGAGCAGGCACAGCGGTGCCTCGCACAGACCATTCACACCACCCACTGTTCAAGAGCATGCCCCCTGCTCCAGGGAACTCCTGTTGGCTGCCATCCCTACTGCCCTGCTGCTGGAGGAGAGACGCTGATGCTGGAAGCTGGCAGACCTCCCCATTGAAAGGAGCAGAGAGAAGAAATATTACCCAACAGGTCTGAAAAATGCTGTTCCTTATCTCACTGCATTCTCTGGGCAAAATGGGTAGCCATCTGCAGTACTTCTTCCTCTTTCTCCTGGCATGGCTCAGCCTGGGGCTGCGGCTCTTCTGTGATGGAATTTAGCATGCATCTTCCTCCTACATCTTCTCAAGGTCTACTGGTTTAAGAATGACCTCATCTACACATCTATGAAGAGAATAACATTGATGTTGGAGTCAGAAGTTCAGTGGAAACTGCAGAGACAGGATTAATGTGGAGGCTAGTGCTGCTCTCTCCCATTTTCTTCAGGTAGCTACAGTTAAAAGAGATGAATTCCACCCAAAGTAGCAGATATTTCTCCCAATGAAAGCAAGATCATTCCAACAAAAGAAAAGAGGAATTGAGTTAAAAGATATATGACTGCAATGGGGTGGGAGAGAAAGGAAGAGGAAAATGAGAGATCAAATAGAAATAACCCCAAAACTCTTGGCTCTAAATTATTCAAGCTTCTGTCAGCTAAAACCTGAGCAAAGACAAAGCAAGCTTTGCAGTAAAGCCACTGAAATGAATAATTGCTCAGTGAGCTAAATCTCTCAAGAAAAACAGCCTCCTTTTCCTCACTGCAACTGCAGGAAGGCAATTTTGCCATATGCACCAGTGCTGGGCCAAAGAGCTGCTTTCCTGCCCAGGCTGCAGTGGCTGGGTATTAAGCAGCATGAAGATACGGGCAGCTGCGCTAGTGGGCCCGGATTTAATTACCTGTTCAGGGCTGAGCTCTCAGGCCACAGAGCAAGGCCTGGCAGTGTGTGTTTCTCAAGTATAACAGAGGATCACCGGGAAGCTCCTTGCTGAGCCCTAACTCCTTTTCACAGCCTCAGATTTAGGCAGCAGGATTCCAGGTACTGTCCAGCCCTCCTGATTACAAAATGTGCCTCAGAGGCGCCAGGGATAAAAACCACCTTTGCCCTCACGAGGATCCTCGAAGCTTTAGTGAAGAAAGAAGTAATTGTCACGTGTCACCAGAACATACAAGCTCCCAAGTAAATGCTCTCGTTATGAGACACCTCCTTCTGCCTGCTGAGGCTTAAATACCCTTCAAAGCAGGACAAGGCTGATGGGACTGGTCAGGAACATGGACAGCTGTCTAGGTCCTTTCCTTTCTAAACAGCACCAGTGTCTTGTCTTCTTTCCCCTATTTGCTCCTCTCCCTGTCTCAGGTTTTTCTCAAAGCTTGGTGCATCTCTCTCCACCCCCTGCCCCCTCATGCTGAGCTTCTCCCTGCAATTCTGTTAGCGCTGGCCCATGGCAGGAGAAAAAAAACCCTCACATCACTTTTTCTGGGTCTCTCATGTGGCCTATGTCTCTCTCCACCTTCTCTTGCTCTCTCACCTTGCTGCTTCTTGTCATTTGCTGTAATTCAACAGCTGCAGAAACACCAGGGTGTAGTGCACAGACATGTGAATAAAGGCTGTTCCTTAGATCAAGGAAGCTCCTGTGTTCATGGGGAAAATGAAGTGGATGGAGCAAGGGACACGTTTCCCTCTTCAGGAGGTGGCTGCTGCTGTTTACCAAGAGGTGAAAGTTTTGAGTACTAAGAGCTTGCTCAGCTCCTGAGCAAATGAACACTGTGCAGGAGATCTATTTACCAGCCAACCCACGCAAAATGGTCTCCTAATATGCTTCAGAAACCATATTCTGTTCCACTAACTCTCCCCTGATGAAGAACTGTGAACATCATACATCTATTTCTTGACTTCTGAAACGATCTTTCTTGTAGAGTTCATGCATGGGGCAAGCGTGTGGCCAGCCTTTCCAGAAATCTCCTCTTTCCCCAACTGGAAATTTTATACAAGTGGGTTGTCTGTGTGTTGTGCATTTGGCTGAGATGGAATGTGTTGAAATGACCCCACAAAACCTAGTAACGGGTGTGGATTTTTCTGCACCGATCAGCAGATTGCAGGTGTCATGACAGGAGTCAAGTGGACAATCAACCAGCCAAGAGTGTTGTGATGATGGAGAATGTTTGCTAAAGTCTGTGGGCCTGAGCCAAGATGGAAGTGCAGCATGATTCGTGCCATGGTTCTTGCACTTTCAGTACCTCACCAGTCTTGCATGACATACAAACTAGCATAAAACTATATACCAGTTCCTTGCAACTACAGAAATGGGCACACCTCAGGTATTTATGCAGTTTTACACCGGTTATACGTTGCTCTTTAATGTGCAATCAGGTTTGCCCATTGCAGTTTGACCTGGGTTAGCTCAGCATTGGCCAAACCACACACTGCTTGTGTGCTACAGGCTGTGTCATGGCTACCCTGGAAAGACTTAAACAGGAGATCTCCAGAGCTGAAAACATGTGCAACTTGCATAAAAAAGCTAGAACCCCACGTCTGCAGTTAGGAGCTGTATCCCTGTGTGTTGACTTCTAACACAGACACGTCGGTGGGAGCCGTAAGCCCTGCCAAGAGCTGGTTGCACAGACTACTAGAAGTGACACAATCCTATTCTTAGGCACCGTGAGCCTCCTGACAGGTTTTCTCACAGTGGGTTGCAGACACTTGCAGAGTCTGGGAAATCCCCAGGATTTTTACTTTGTTGGCATCTTACACTTTACCCCCGAACCCCGCCGAGAAATCCCCGATCCCTCAGCTCTGGTACAAACCCACTCAGTAACAAGTCACTGTCACAGCAGGTTTCTTCCCTTGGCCGGAGCCTCCCGGTGCTCCAGCTCCTGGACAGTAGGTGCTGTGCTGCTCACCCACCTCGGCGCTCCCAGCCAGTGTCACCAGCTCTGGTTAGGCAGGTCTGCCAGCGTATTTCATGCTGCCAGGGAGCAGCAGAAAGTAGCCAGACAGCAGAAAGCAACGAGCATGCCTCTCCCCCACCCTGCAGGCTGCCTCAGGGCTACTGTCTGTCTGGGCCGCTTGTGCAAAAGAAAGAACAAGGGCTCAAAATGTCGAGAATCAGACATAATAACAACACGAGAGTTCGAGAGAACTTGTCAGCATGAGGACAGGGAGTAAAGAAACCCCAGGCTTACAGATCCTCCGCACCGATCCCCTGTTCCTGCCTTGCCTTCACAGCCACCCTGCCAGCTCGTGCTTTCTGTTCTCACCAAAGGCTTTTCTCTGCTCAGCCTCCCTGTCTAGCTCAGAATTTTCCCTTCCGTAGAGATGAAGAGGGCACACCAGAACGGAGCTCTGTGAACAATGGCAATTTTAGTTCATTAGCCGTATCAAAACTGGATAGACAGAGAGAAAAGAAAGCTGGGTTTTTTTCTGCTCAACCTGAACAGAAGGTTTGGGTTTTTTGTTTGTTTTTGCAAACTGAAAATAAAAAGAAATCCTTTTCAGGTTCAACAAAAAACTGAATTCCCTCAAAAATGTTTCTTAGCCTATTATATCCTAATTTAACTGGAATCATTTTTAGAGTGAAAAGCTCTTTTGAACTGAAATAATGAGGAACACCAGTTAATGAATATGTAAATTCTCATGTTTCAGAATTGCTCAGTCTCATTTTTATCCCACATTTCAGAGTTAACCTCTTGGTCACTGTCCCCTTCTCACAGAGTGGGACTACAAGGACCTATAAAGATTTATTTTCCAATGTTTGTTATGCTGTACTAATGCATTTATCTCCAACACTTTACCTCTACTAAAACATTTCTGACTACTTTTGGGACGGGATCTGAGGCCAGAGGGGCTTTGGTGGGTGCAGCACGCAGGTCCTTCGAAGTTCTGTCTCTGTACAAACTCTTTGACTCCACTAGTCCAGACCTGCTTCCCTCGGACTACTGCCAAATGAGCAGCTGGATAGAGGTGGTAGATGTCTCTGCTCTCCCACCCTGACTCTTTATAAATTACAGGTTTTGTTCTTAGCTTCAAACCTTTCAAGCAAAACAGGTGGGAAAGTGTCTCCCCCCGCCAATAAAATACAACTTTCTCCATCTCCCTGACCCTTTTTTCTTGTATCAATTAAAAATTCAAATAACATGCGGCTACAAACC
This sequence comes from Leptosomus discolor, assembly GCF_034619465.1. Classification (NCBI taxonomy): domain Eukaryota; kingdom Metazoa; phylum Chordata; class Aves; order Leptosomiformes; family Leptosomidae; genus Leptosomus; species Leptosomus discolor. Next base: position 4,045,211 of record NC_141415.1, read on the forward strand.
CACAGCTCAATCCCTGGGAACACATTATAATAATTACCTTAAGCAGTATTTCTCTTTCTCTGCATCATTCATTCATATTAAAAGACATCATGGGAGCATTTAAGCCAAGCAGTACGAGCACACAGGTAGCAGTATTGCCCAGTCAGATGAGGTTTCTTTCCACAAAGGTGAATTCTGCAGTGCAGTCCAGCAGTCTAGGGAACTACAGTTCCTAGAAAGAGCCTGAAAACCATGACTGGAGTATATATGGGCATTTTTTTTCCCTTCATCCCTTCCAGTAGCAGCAAAGAGCTGTCAGAGATGCAGCGCTTTGCCCTGTCACTGCTATTTCTACATATCAGCAAGTGGTAGGGGGAAAAAGAATGAAGAAAGAGAGGAAAAAAACCCAATGTCTTGTCTTATCTCAGTAGCACCTAGATACTGCCCATTTAATAGCTGTTATTTATCCAAGCATTTAATCATGCTGTAAATACAGTGAGCCCTTTGAGCCACAAAACACTTCAGTTAATGAGATTAAAGAAGGATTTACCACTCAGCTCTGCCTTTTCATTCTCTCCCCTGGGCTGTGCCCCAGGTTTTCAGAGTAAACATTAGTCTCTGGTTTGGGGGATGCCCTGAAACCAGCATCCTATCCCCCAAAATCATTGTGACTGATTACAGGAATAAAGATGTTTAGTACTTGCCATTTTGCATTGCAACTGTCTAGTCCCCCTGAGGGAGAGGCTGGGAAGAGGACAGGAAGAGGGGTTTAAGGCAAGACAGAAGTAATGGGACAACACCTACAGCATCCCAAAAGGCAGGGAGGATCTTTAGATACTGCTGCAAGCAGCTGATGGTACTGCCCTGCCACAGCAATGGGGAAACTGTGACAAACCTCTTGAAAACCACAAGGACAACACAGAAAACGGCCACATTTTGCTCCCGGTTGTTAGAAATTCATCTAGAATTGGTGCTTAAAACCCTCGGAGCTTTTCCCTGCTTACCCCACCACCACTGAGTGAACAGGTTTTGGCCACAGAGAGGCTGGCACGTCACCCAGCACTTCTGCTTCCTATGGCTGGAACCGCTGCCGTAACAATACCCTAGCCTCCAGCAGATTGAGTCTGCACTTACACCAGTCTGGGAAGGATGAACCCTGCACATGTCCTGGTCATATCTGCTGACATGATGATCCAGTTTTACCCCTGTCAGCACCATAAAAGCAACACAGCTCTAGAGCCACAGTACCCTCTGCCTCAGGCACCCTCAGCACAAATGTGTCAGCAAGTTTCTAATCTTGGAGCATTTATTGCTAGAGATGGGGCAGGAGAAGCAGCACAGCTTGATTCATTAGCTAATGTTAGTTCAGCGCTCTGAAGGCTCCAAAGTGCTGTATAAGGACTAAGAGTTACTATTATTATTTTTCTGATCTCAGGATGAGTTTTCCTTGCTGGTTGTTAGAAATACTTTGCCATGTAAATTGAACTAACCTGACTGGGAATAGCAGAGATGCTCAGAGGAGGAACGTGCTGGCAAACATCATCTGATGTGCTTACAGTCCCAAGACTGCAGGCAGCTTCAAAGCCTGTCTGTAAGCAGTTTCTCCCTCCCCAAATCTGTGCTAAGCCAGGGACCCCTCTCCTCTCTGTGCATTCCTGGTAGCCTTCTCCCACCATGGTCCCATGCTGGAGTCTAAATCTAGGTGTCAACGTCTTAAACAATGCCTGGAGCAGAAACACATAGCAAAGCACTCTCAAGGGACAAGTCAGTGTAGTCAAAGCTTTGTCTCCCCAAGCTGTCAGTCATTTTGATAGCCGGTGGCTGAAGTGACATGTTGTTGCTTCTCATCCTTTGTGTCACCCAGCCTGGTACAGAAAAATTGCAAAGGTCCTTCCCAGAGGACATTGCTGAGCAGATCTGTGCTGCTGATAGCAACGCAGCAATACAGCAGTGACAGCACAGGTCGAAATGTGACCTCATGCAAATGACATCCCAACCAGGAGGTGCTGATACCACCGCTGTGGCAGTGTGGCATCAATATGAGCTGCTGTCCTGAGTGAGATCTCCCAGGACAGACTGCAGCACCCTACCAAGCAGCATGGAGGTGCAGAACAGGCTTGTGAGGAGAAGAGGATCTTTGCGCCCCCCCACTCACCAGCCCTGAAGGCTCACAACTCCTTTGTCCAAAAGATTAAATAGAATTGAAAAACCTGGTGGCATCATCAAATTTTAAGTAGCTGTGACTCAGACATGCAGTGCTCAGAGCCCATGTGCTGCTCTGACATCCCCGGTAGGAAGGGCCAGTGGCAATCTTGGGCACAGTGTCACTGTTTCATGTCTGTCCCATTCAATCAGCACCCTGCCCGCACAGTTCAGAGGCAGGTCTGCGCACCCCGATGCTCTGTAGGGACTTGGGCTTCCTTTAGGTTTCTTTTTCTTTCACAAAGTGCTTTTCTGAGGTCCAGAATGCGACCGTGGATTTCGCAGGCAAACGCCAGCTTTTGCTGGTTAATGGTAAATCCAGATTATTTTTTTTTTTCTAGCTTCCTTGATGCTCCAGCCTTGCTGAATTATGATTCAGTCCTTGAATTTACACAAAATTAAAGTGAGGAGAGCCAAACACAAATGTGTGCTTAAATGCTTTAAGTTAATTTGATCAGACTTTGGGGTATAGAGTCCCAATAAACCAGCACAAATTGACTGGAGCGTATTGATATCCCTGTACTTCAGGTGGAAGTGAATGGAAAATAGTAGTTAGGTCTAGTCAAAAGTGATTTTGAGATCTCTCTGCTGGAGCCAACAAAACTCTCATATTTGAAATAGTTCCCATATCTCCATAATAGCCTGCTGAGCCTTTTATTGACTATAACAGGGCTCTGGGCTGCTGGCAACAGGTAGGTTATAAGCTTGCTGCTGGTCTAGAAAGTTGTTTATACAAAGATGGGAGGTTGCAGTCCTCACATAGCTGTTACTCATTTACTTTCACCTGCCACAAACTGATTTTTGGCAGCTAAAGCTGAAAAAGCTTTTATGAATCTTGGCAGGAATTTTCCTTTGTTGGAAAAGATACCCTGAATCTTCTCGGGCTTTATGGTGCTCCACAGGGTCAACCAATAGGCAGGGTTTGTCCATTTTTAATAGCTCCTTTTCTTGCTGTTTTACTCTGTCAGTGAGAAGCCTGTTCTGGATTACACTCAATCTCTTCTTAAATTTATTTTTTGAAAAGGACCTGGCTTTAACACCCAGCATTTGTATTACTGCTTTGCTTAGTGGCTAATTGACAAGTGATGTTTTCTAGGGAGACGCCAACATCCCTCTAAAAAGCACCTCGCGAAGGATAAAGCATTTGTTCCTTTGCAGGAAGCATATGGCTGGAAAAGAGTAGCCCTGGCATTGCATTGTGCTGTCTCAGAGGTTTTCAAGATTCAGCTGGAGCCAACCCTGAGCAACCTGGTCTGAATTCAATGCTGAGCCTGCCTGGGGCAGGAGGATGGACTAGACGATTTCCTGTGCTCCCTGTCACCCTTCCTTCCCACTTGTGCCGCTCCACAGATTTCACAGTCCCAGCAGATGCTCATAAACCAGCGCAGAGTTTTTATCTGGATTTGCTTTCCAGTGATTTAGGGAGAGCTACCCTGTCAAACTTTGCAGTAGCCCTTAATGCTCCTCACATCTGAGAGTTTGTCAGTTTGACAGGCAACATCTGAGCTGGCTATCTTTGTGATGGCTGAAATTTTAGCTCCACAAATAATCTTTTTCTTTTCCTCCTCACGCTAGCAGTCAATTAGCAGAATGAAGCCAATCTGTGCAGAGAGGTAACTTGCTCATCCTGCTTACCGTGAGTCAGTGGTGGCACTGGTCATTATTCTCATAGAAAATAATAAAGAAAAGAATAAAAAATAGCGTAAGATGTTGCGCCTTGAGTTGCTATAAAAAGTAGCTGGGAGTTTTCTTGGCAGAATTTCCAGTGTTAAAAGACTTACGTGAAATGTTTGGTTTTCAGGACTTCAAGTTTTCAATAGGAAAAATAAAAGATTTTTTTGTGGAAGGCAGCCACTTTTTCTCAAAGGCATCTGCGCAGCCACAAATCCAGCATACTGTCAAAAAGCCATTTCAGTGAAGTAGTTTCAACTAGTGCTTCTTACTCACCTATTCCAGTAATTGATTGCACACCTCTGCAAAGCAGCTTCTTTTCTTACTTTACAAGCATTTATATTTTTTCTGTCAGCGCCCACAACTCAGACACTATTTACATTTCTCTCCAGATCACTGCTCTGTTTCTCGAATCTGTTTTTGCCTGCCTTTCCGTCTGATGCAGATCATCTATCACTTTTTATGTTCGCAGGTCTGGGGCTGTTTATTTCTCTGCTCTTTGCAACAGCAGCTACTAACAGCATAACCAAGAGCCCCCTTTCAGTCTGTACCACTGATGATCGCCTAACACTGATGATTTTTGAGAGCGTTTGTATCTGGCTCTTGCTATCAACACACTGGTTAGGGCCAATAGCCCCCAGAGAGTTTCTTCACGAGCTGGAGAGGGGACATATGCTCTCTGATGGATTTCAGTGCCCAAACAGAGACTTGTTTACGATGCCTGCACTATCACAGCTCTAAAAAGCTAGTCTCAGTGGTAAGTCTGCGTACAGCCCAGATACAAATGGGCCTGTGACTTCCACATTGTTTGATGAGATGTAGCAAACACAGAATTCCCATGGATTATGTTTCTTTTTAATTTTTTTTTTTTCCCTGTAGCATCTGAGATTTTACAGAGTACTCTGTTCTTCTCACGACACTTTCAGGCCATTTTCCAGCTCTGCTGTTCCTAGTCCGGCCCAATCTTTCCATTTATGCTTGTCCCTGTATCCTGTCATATCTGTTACATCTTCACTTTCTCTCCACAAGTAACTCCAGGTGAGACCACTCTGGCCTGATACAGCACTCTTTAGTGAAAGAGACTGAAGCACTCCCATTACAGCAGAAGTTTTCAGTGTCACAAAGAGTCCTCCTACAGTCTCATCCCTCCTTCCCATTAAGATAAAATCCCTTTCTAATGGGTCCAACTGCAAGCACGCTAAGAATGAGTCAATCTGTCCATCCACCATCAACGTGCTCTGATGTAGACACAGTTCAGAGCAGGATTTTCTCCATGCACTGATATTACAACAGACAGGATTAAAAATGGCTCAACAATGTTGTACACTGGTCAGTGCTGCTGAGACACAGCACAGCTGAGAAACTAGGAAGAAACAGCCCAGAACCCATCTATGTCCCTAATACTCTTCCCATGATTATACTGTGAAAATTGGCTCTGCTTGAAGAAACAAGGACTCATTTTTCCCCAGAAACAGACTTCGCTGTTCCAAAATTTTCACTCTGTAACTTAGCAACATTTTTCCTCAGACAAGGAGCTGTTCTCAAATATATTCTGAAATGCAAAAGTCCTTGAATTTTAAGCAGTTTTATGTTTCCTTGCATACAGAACTGCACGGCAGACAGACAGATGCATCACTGCTGCAGACCTTTATGGCTTCTTCCTCCAAGATTCAAGAGAGGCCAATTACTTCCAAACCATTTTGCCTTTGCCTATCTGCCACTGTCGCTTAATCGATGGTCTGTGTTTAATGAGGCAGAAAAACAGCAGAGAGAATAGCAAAGGCTTCATTCAATAGAGGGATATTTCACATTTAAACATGTCTCAGAGGGAAGAAGATGAATTCTCCCTGGACCTGGGACTGTGAAAGTCCTCAGACTGTACAGCACCGGAGGTGGACCCAGGCTCTGTCTGGTAAATGTAAGCCAGGACTCCACGTTAGTCCAAAAGGACTCTAGCTCTAAATGGGGAAAACTAGGAAATTAAAAAATAATAATAATAAAAAAATCACTTACCACTTTTCACAAAACATCTTCATCATAGGACAGCCAGAACAGCATGACTGTACAAAGATCCTTAGCTTTAGCCCACAGACGCGATTCCTAGCTACCCCCTCACTCATTATCTCCCTGGAAGTTGTGTCTTTTTTATGAAGCTGCTTCTCCCAGCTCTAGCCCACACGTAGCTCTTTCTCTGTCCGTGAGAGGTGCCAGGGCAGCGGTGGCAGGCTTGGTCCTGGGCACCCAGTGCTGCTGGTGAGCCCAATGGCCAGTGTGCACAGGGATTTACACAGCCACGAAAAGGTCGTGATACGGCATTTCAGGGGATGGAGAGTACATGAAAAGGAAAGGAAACACCTGAGATTTGTAAAGTCTGGTAGCATGACAAAGATCAAGGTACTAGAAAAGCCTGGTTAATCTCTGCACAACAAGGGGGAAAAGACCCAACGACCCTATTTCCTCTCCTCCCTAGGAAGGACTCGGGATCCGTCCCACTGCTTTCTTCCATCAACCTCCAGCAAGTAACACAGGATTGTCTTTGCTGGAATTTGAGGAAAGGCTTTCAGGGGAAAAGGAGAAAACTCAGAGAAAGTCATGCCCAGCCCACAGAAGCAGGCAGACGTAACTTCCCAGCTCTCCAATGCTCCCACAACTGAATTTCAGTTTTACAGGAAAACCAGGGGGCCTGAAGCTGATTCTGTTGGGAAGTTCCCATTGCTCTCTGCCTTCTCAAATCCCAGCACTTCAGTGTTGCTGAGAATACCACAAACAACATGATGTCTAGACCAGTGGAAAAGCACCATGTTCTGATTAGCTTAAATCTAAATGAAATAAAGTAAATCATACAAATTGTGATACGTGGGCTAGTCCTGGGTCCAGTTACTAATTCACAGGCGGTAGCTTAGCAGCTGCCATTGCCTCCAGTAAACATGCAGGGATAGCAATCAGCTGGTATTTAATTAAACCACAATTACTGTCTCATTAGCTCTAAACAGAATTCTTATTATGGAACCTTCTTTTGATCATTGGCACATACTTCCTCAGGAGGTTTTGTTTTATTTTGGATTGGGTGGAGGGGGGGTAGATGAGTTGGAGGTTCTGCTGATACAAATGACCCCTGGCGATGCCCAGATGCCAACAGTGTTTGGGGCATCAATAACAAGATATTTTGAATACTTTCACAGATCATGTTTTGTGTGCAATCAGTAGGAACATCTAAAGTATGCCTAGAGTCACCAGCCCTTTGTTTCTTGAGCAATGGGGGTGGGGTGTCTGGGAGGGTGCAGGGGTGGTTGAATTGGGTTTTTTATTACTGCTGTTGTCATGCGGTTATTCTAAATACTCCATCTCTAGAGAGGTGAATACAAGGGGATTTGTATTAAACCAAGTACACTGATAAGGTTGTTTCTTTTACACACAAGATAACTAATTGATGTCAGTCAACTGACAATTCTTTAGCCACTAGCTTTTCTTTTGTTTGGGTTTTTTTTCTTTAAAGCTCTATCATATAAATTACTTTGTGTTTGTAATTCACATTTTTTTCCTTTTGTGTTCCTCTACGGGAAAAATAATACCAACAGCCTTCACACATCACACAAGAAGGTAAAAAACCCAACATCTGCCTACAGAAGTGAAAGGAAGGCATAAAATATCCAACAACCCCAAAAAAGAGGAAGGTGCAGTTCACTTATAAAAGCATTTGGCTAGCTGATAATTCTTAGTACAAAACTAGGGAAAACCCACAAGCCTACTGACTGCCAACAGGAAAGAGCCACAGGTCAATTCTGCCACTAATTTGAGTGGATTTATGTCAGCAGGCAAGAAGTGGAAATCATTGTAAAGGAACCAGCCTAAGAGTTGTTAAAATACTGTTCCTGGATGTTTACTTTCCACATCTCAGAGAAACATCCTCTATTTTGGGCTCAGTGAGTGTCTTTCACCATTGAGAGAAAAAGAAATTAAAAGACTCTGGTTCATCCCAACACAGAACAAGGTAACTTATTACGAGCTCCCAAAATTCCTGCAGGATAGGAATGCTATTTTCTTCTCTGTTACAGGAACAAGGGACACTGGTGTGTGCTTATAGCAAGATTGTGTACTTTATAACAGCACAGGCATCTCCAGAACTTAGAACTGAGTCATCCTGACATGGGTACTGCTGATTTTGGGAAGCCTGGATGCACTTGAGACCATGCCATCCACCTACAAATTCCATACAACATCTCTATCCCTGTGAGATACTTGGTCCTTTCTACAGCAGACTCCAAGCCAAGTCGTCAACTCCACAGTTCCCTCTCCAAGATGGATGGGAAGCATATTCATATGTAGGCAGAAACACAGTTAAGTGTACTTTCATGTTTTGGCCATATTTAAAGTTTCCCTACGAATTGCTTATTCTGCTTATTGAAACCTGCCCCAAAGATATTTCTAAGGTTCAACAGTCTGTGAGTGTTTGGCAAGTTTGGTCTCAATACCTTTACCTAAATTATAGCTTAGATGTAGTCAAACATTCTCCCTGACTTAGAGGTAACTTCTTAATTGACAATCTTTCACTAAAATTGGTATGCTTCTGGGAAAAGTTGATTTTTTGACAACTCAAGATTTCACTGAAAAGTCCTAAACCACTCTAGAGATGGGACCTGGACAAAATTCCCTCTATTGAGTGAGAATCACAGTTTGTGTTTTCCTTAATACCCTGGCTCCTAGAGATATGAAATTAAATAAAATCTTCTACAAGTCACTTTAAATGCTTAATTTTTATACTTAACAATTTTGAAAGAAACACAACCCTTAACCTAATAGAAAGCAAGATGCCAACAGTTTATCTTTTAAACTATTTCTTAATTGTTCAATTCACGTCATGAATGGTGGGGGAACATAGACTTGTGATTTCTGAGTGACTAAGTCTAGCAAATCTCAAACGACACATGAAGAAACCATTCCCAAGACAATGCCAAAGCTCCAATTTGTTATTTCAGAAACTGTTCTATAAAGAACAAAGGTCCCAATTCAGCACATTACATATGGTTATGTCTGTCTTTAAAGATATGTGTAGTAAATCCCCTTGAAATCACTGGAAATACTCATATACTAAAAATCAGGCACATGCTTAGGTATCTTGCTGGGCTGATGCCTAAGGATCATGATAAGCTTAATAAGCATTCATTCTAAACACTGTGAAAATATAAGCTGTGAAATTCTCATCAAAAATAAGAGGCCTCAAGACATCCAGAGATGAATCATGAAAAACAAATTGGCAAGCCTCTTATTAAAGCAAGAGAAAACACAACATCATGCAATCAGAGCAATAAGGAATCTCCAGCTCCACATCAACTGGAATAATCCAATCAAAGCAACATAAAAGAAATAATGGCAGACAATCAAAACCAAAGGAGCGCAGCACCTAATGACTCCTGCTTGGAACAGTGTACATCTGTTTTGGAAACAAGTTCTTCCCCAGCTCATCAAAAAAAATTAAAAACTGCTTGGTGTAATCCATGAATGACACTGTCTGAAGGAGCTGTACATCTTGAAACCATGCTGGGCTCGCTGGCGGCCCTCCCAAGCGGGGCAGGGCTCCATGCCCGTCAGTAACAAATCTCTAGACTTTGATCCCGAACATGCAAGAGCAAGAGAGTTGCCTTTCTCTGAATTAGCCAAAGCATACAGAATTTCTATGAGCAAAATCAATTCTCCACGGGCTTCTAGGTTGTGTTCCTAGGCTGGAGTGTTGCTTGGCGGAGATTGTGTATTTCTGATGGAATCAGGACAATTTGAATAATAGCAAAGAAATTTGTCAAGTTTCCCAATATGGGCTTTACTGACAAGTTCAAAGACAGTTTTACTTCGAAGAGGCTCCATCTGCACGAATAACTCCATACCACATGAAAACTCTGCATGCTCCAGCCTTACCTGAAACGGGAAAGGTGGACATTAAGAGTCAAACTCCAACATGAAACAAAAATCACAGCTCTGGAGGAGTGGCTGGTAACGCAGTGGGGGAGGTTTAAAAAGTAGAGAGTCTTGGCTAAGAAGGGTGCATTGCAGCAGCGCTTATTGAATGGCGAGTGTACTTCATGAAAGGGAATCTATCAGCTTAGCGCTCCTTTGCAAGATCCTGCAGTGAGGTTCAGTAGCTCCTATAATACAATTACTCTTTCCAAAAGACCAATTCAGAAAGCAATTACGCACCATTAGCAATGTATTTCCAAAGGCCTCGGCTCACCCAAGAGAGCCAGCCACACAGCTTGACTAAGCTACTGTTCTGTGCCATTTATACCTGTTGTTCCCAAGCCAGAGCTCGGCTCTGATGATTTTATACACATTCAGGCAATTAGGAAATGCAATAAAATCAGGCGGGACAAGGCTGGACAGGGAAACCCCAGCAGTTTAAATATATCACTTAGAGACCTTTGCAAGGACATTTTTAAGGTTTGCCTATACCAGAGGCGAAATAAAGGCAAGGAAGGAGAGGATTTTTAGGTGTTAGCTCTAACTTTCCTCATAGATGAGCTCTGCTACTGCATTTTTCCACACTAGTTGTGTTTATTCAGCATCACTTTTAAACAGAATTAAAACTTTTTAAAAAGACATTTGAAATACAGTAGTTCACATGTGGCGGGTCCAAAATAGCTGACCAAGAATGGCTTCACCTGTAGACACGCTCTCTGCAGCTGAAAGCACGAGTACAGTTAGGTAAGCACGGATTAACTTCCATCCAGATGCCTTGGCTGGTGTTGCCATTGAGGGCACGGCAGCATGGCTTTCACCCTGGATGGCCTAGTTTGCATGAGAAACATAAAGGCTCCTGCGGCAAGCTTATGCTACCCACACCTAAGGCTACACTTGCTTCTTCATGCCATGGTTGCCCACCTCCTATGAGAAAGCCAGCAAGTCTGTGTCCCTCCGTAACACAATCGCTTCTCTTGCAGCACTCAGTTCCATCCCAGAAGCAGCTCACACCTCCAACTCAGGTTCACCGGCAAATTTAACTGGGATAGTGGAACCCCATACTGACTCCAGCAATGTCCCCCTACTCATATACGAGAGATTTCTGTCCCACACACAAGTGAAGGCTCAGTGAGATTATCTGCTGCAGAGATCCACAATTTGTAACTCAGGGCACTCGTGTGAATTCCCACTAATTCCTGTTAAATGTTTGTTAAACTTAATTTAAGATAAAAAGTAGCTTTCACCTCTTCTACCCTTTACCACACATAATCATATAGACAGAATAACAATACATATATTTACATTCTATTCAATTTCCCCTGATTGCTTTCAGACCTCTGAACTGTAAGAAAACAAGACAGTTAAATATCTGGGGTTTATTAGTCATGCTTCATCCCAGTTACATGAAGATTATGAAAGTTACTGTAAGAAATATTATACATTTCCATGGTTCAAAACATCAAAATGCACAGTTTATACCTCTCAGTAATGTTCACAATACAAGTTTCTCAACAAATCTATGCATTTAGCAGTTTCTATACTCACTACTTTTCTCTCTGACTTGACAGAAACAGTTTAAGGGATGTGTCAAAGATCTCTTCTTAGCAGAATGGTTTTCCTGTCTCTAACTACTCTGCTGGTATCCCCAGACCACAGGAATTTATACATGCCTCAGTAAACTCTTATCTACTGGTTAGGTACTTCACAGTATTTCTCGTGTATCTTCCTCTATCAGTTACAATTACATTTGCATTATAATATCACTAGAGGAACTCACTGTAAAGATTAACTTAGCAAATATTTGGAAAGCACAGCCTGACTTCATTAATGTCTTCCAAGGACACTCACTAGACACCAAACCATCTCTTATCTCCTGCAGGACAAACAAATCAGCCACATGCAGAAGTGTCTTACAAAGTCAACTGCTTTGTCATGAAAGCCACCTGGCCTCTGCTACAGCAAACTCTCGCAGGTTTACTACACTTATTTATCCAAACGTCCAAATTCTCATTTCCTCTGCAGGATTTATACAAGTTGCAAGGGCGGGACCTCAGCAGGCTTACAGTTTTTCTCCTTTTAGGCCTGTTACAGCAAAGCATACAATATCTTGCTGTCTTTTGCAAAGTGCTGCCAAACGGTAGCATAATGAGGGTCTTCATCCTTCAGTGTAACTGCAGTTATGCATGGCTTCTTAGCAAAGCGCCTAGAAAACCTCTCCTCAGAAAATCTCAAATAAAATCCATCAGAGTGATGGGACAAAACATTTCTAGAGGAGTTTTCTGTGGCTCCTCTGGAGAGAAAATGCTGAAGAGGAGGAAAAAACACCACCTCCTTTAACGAACTGATCTAATAAGCAAGAAGTTAAAAAACAGCACTTGTCCAGACCCTACAGACCTTCCTCCTATTTTTAATGCTTTATTCTGCCTTGTTCAGAGGTACATGCCTTTAAAAGCATTTGGGAGTCAGGGTATTGACTCATAGGAGGTGGTAGATTCACCTGGGATGCCAAGATTGCTAAATTTTTGTCTTCTCAGAGAAGGCTTGCTGCTGCTCCTCAGAAAGGTGACTGAGATAACCTAACAGCAGGGAGGAGAGAGGAAATCTGCCTTCCAGACCTCCCTGCCCATGAGGATTTCCTAACTTAGGCCTAGATGGCATGTACCTCTAAAGTGTTTCCCAATTATCCTTCTCCACATCCTGATTTCTACTGAACTCTACCATTTGTGTTAACCCCTTCCTCACAGCCAAAATTAGCCTTTCCTGGTAGAAAAATAAAAATTAGTTTGCTCCTTCCTGTGTCTTTCCAGCCTTCACCTTCTCTCAACTGTTCTCAGGTTCCCCTGAGCCCTGTGACAATGTGATCCCCCTTCTTGATATTCCTTTTAATTTTGACAAGGTTTATTAAAGAATAATTAAGGAAACCTTCTTCTACCATGAAGATGAGACTCCTAAAGGCCACAAATTCCCTGTCTGTCATGAAATCCATAAAGAAATAAAAAGCTAAAATAGCAGAGCATTAAGGATTTGACTATTTGAACCGTAGCAAGGTGCTCCCTGGTTTATGAACTCACCCACCCATGCTATTATGTCTCAAGAGAAATACTAAAATGCTTTGTTGATACACTTGCAGAAGTAACACAAATCTGGTTTTGGTACAAAAATAAACACAGCGGCACAACCTTCTAAATAATTCGTGGTTCCCAGATGAGTTTTCTGCACCAAGAAGGCAGAAGATCATTCAGGGAGAAAAGAAATTATAACCCCAATCTCCTTCTGTTGAAGAGAGGCTGATACTTCAATTATTTATGTGGGCTTTAAATATTTAGCTTGGCACTTACACCCTTAAGGAAACTATAGTTACCACTTCATCATTACAAGGAGCCCATCATTTATTCATGGAATCAATAGGAACACAAAGCAGCAGCAATGCTTCGTTCCTGTGTGTGCGCCATAGGGGTCAGGGCACACAGAGTTTCTGTCCTTCTGGAGGGAACAATCTGATTTTTGTGGTCAGCACCATTACCTGTACGACAGGCACACTGTCTTGAAGCTCTCTGGTACTGAAAAAGGGAAGCCCAAGAAATAGGCAGCGATCCAAACAGGAGGCTGAGCACCACACAGGTATCTCAGTGTGCTCAAATGCATGCGTGACTGAGGAACAGAGGAAAAGCCACAGACCTGCACTGAGTGTAATAACTGAAGATTTTTGGTGGACTACTGTGCTTGTACTGACAGATGATGGCAGAGATGCTGGCTGTGGACAGGTTTCTAGCAGCAGGAACGGAACCTGGGACCTTGTGACCTGAAATCAGAAACATTTACGGCTTCCCTAAGAATCTTGCTTTTAGTAAAGCCTGAAGGAGGCCTATAGAGAGGTATTTTTGATTCGATTGATGACTTTGCTTTGCCCTGGGTAACCTCATTTCATGGTAGGGTAGGAAAGTCTAGTTTCCATTGGCATCCTTGTCATATTAACTCATTTTCAACAACCAGAGTGGGAAGGATCTTCCAAAGCGTGGTAGTACAATACAATGTTAACCTAATTTTATTATCCTTAAAGCCCTTTATTGCCCTTCAGATCTCTTAAATTTTCTTTACAAACCATGAAAAGGTTGGCATAGAATGAATTCAACGCAATCAACCTTGTTTCAGGTTTAGGAAAGCAAAGGTGTAGACTCAGCTTTTTATTTTGTTTGTAACCGTGACTCAGTTATGTTATAACTGGAAATAACAATGCCAAGAGACGGGAGAGCCCGTTGGAGCTGAGGTTCCCTCACTCCTGCTCCCTCCTTCATTAGACTGTAGAGCTGTGCAGTGAGGGATGTGGGAGTGCACCCAGAGGGCCACAGCCTGGCCAGCCACATGCTGCACAAGGCAAATGACTTAAAATAGCTGAACATTAAAGCTGAGGGTCTGTGAGAAGCCAGAATCTTGAATGTTTCTGGTCCCCCCTTTTACAATCTGAGACTGAATTCTCCAGAAAAGACAAAGCAATTAGTGTCCCAAAGCGTTTAAGCTTTGGTTCTCTCTGCAAATTCTGGATATACGAGCTGGAGAGTTAGCGGCATAGGGAGTGATTCCCACCTTTTCTTCTTTGCTTGTCACTGTATCCCATGTGTGGCAAAAGGTGTGAGAAAATTTGATGTTCAGACTTCCCAGTGTGAATGGAGAAAAATAAACACTTTCCGTGACCATTTTCAAACAGCTAAGGAAATCCTCATTTTATTTCTATCAAATAAGTTCTGACTAAAGAATTTTGCCTGTGCCATCTCTTACTTATTCTTACATTTATAAAGAAAGAAATTTGTCTGTAAAAAGGCTCCAGAAAGATACATATCAGTGACCAGAGCCTACTGACTGCAGGTAGCACAGTTGCCCTTTGTGCTAGGCAGTGGTAACTGTCTTTGTCTCACTTTCCTGCCCCTGCAGCTCTCAGTAAAATCTCACTTGTTCTCTGTGACTGCAGTACCATCTCAGCACTGTTGTGTTTATTGCACCAGGAAGTGGGAAAATTTGAGCAAATCAACATGGAAGCAGCTGTAAACTGAGAAGCAAAATTCCCTTCCTGTGGAAAGAAAAGGGGTATTTTAACATTTTGAAATGTGAAAACTCCTGGTGCAATGAGAAGCTCGAAATGAGAATTTCTGTTCAGGGATGCTGGTGCATATGGGCTTTGATGTCTCTTTCTCTTCCCTTGCCAAACACAGCAGCAGAACCACTTAATAGTTTGTATTATTCATCATGATGCTCTCTGGTGACTAAATTACATCATGGACATCTCACAACCACAGTGTAGGGCAGAAGATTGCTTTTGACAGAAGAGTTTTACCCAAATTGCAGGTTTGGTTTTTTTTCTTTTAAATATATCAAGATGCACACAATGAAAACTCTGTAACTCCTGTGCACTACTGACACAATTCAGGTCCAGACTGATGCCTAAATCAACACAATACAATTTGCTGGATTGTTTCCTGGCAGGAAAATCAAAGCTGGTTTAGTTTGTCAGCTTTGGCAGTATTGATATTTTCCCACATTAAAGTTTCATTTTGCAAGAACCAACTCTCCTGCACAGAAACACTGACAGAGCAGAGGAGCTGCCTTCAGCCCCACTGCTCAGCTGAATCCATGGCCCTGCATACAGGACTCCAATAACCCTCTTTGCCAAAGAGGTTGGAGGGTGAACTGAGACAGAAGATGGAGGGGGGGAAATAGGCAGTTTCAGCGATTTCCACTTCAGCGTCTTCCTTTGCTCAGAGATGATCTAGGAATTCATTTCCTCAAATCCTAATATTTAAAATATATCCCTAGAAGTTCGGTTCATTCCTCCAAATTTCATTCTCAAATCTGAACCCTGCTGTCAGTGAAAGGAAAACCAAGGGAACGTGACTGCCAGCAGGCAGCAGGTTTAAACCAAATCTATAAAACCAGCAGTGGCTATAGAGCTGGTTACCTCCTTCCTTTCCTGTAAAGGAAATGTCTGCTTGTTGCATTACAGTACTGTATCCTTGCAAGGGGATAATTACATCAATATTCCTTGGTAAGCCAAGCCTGCTGCCACTGTAAATTTGACACAGATTAATATTAAACTGGATTTAAGATGTTGTTTTTACATGACGGTCTTGTAATTACCTAGCTAATAGCAATGATTGTGATAGAGCATATTGTTAATTACTCAAGGAAAATTAAAACAAAATCCCAATTCCACACTCACTGAGCTTGTCTAGGAAATTCAGTTGAGTTCAGACGAAGGATTTACTTTCTGTTGCCACTGAAAGCACAAACCGTTCTTGTCTTCAGCTCCAACAGCAGCGTAGACAAACCTGAGTAACATCCCCGTAACCTTTTAGTGCTACCGAGCAGCTGACTGCTGAGCCCAGGGCCGGACTGGGCCTTCTCCACAGCAATAACAATGATGCATTGTCAGGAATAACGACTCACGATGAGCAGAAAGGGACAGAAGTATCTACAGGAGAGCTGTCTCAGTGGAGCTCTGTATTTTATCCAAAAGGGAAACTGAGACAATACCAGAAACAAGAGTAGTGCTTGGAGGAAAAGAGTTTAAATCTGACTTGTAAACCACTCATAACATTTATGTTATTTCTGACTGTAATCAGAAATAAGAAAGCGGGCTTAGATTTTTTTCTGAGGTTTCCAGAAGTCACTGGTAGCTTTCTATACTTACAGTTTGTCTTTTTTTTAAAAAAAAAAAAACAAGGGGGAGGAATACAAACACATACACAAAACATTCTCTGTTCTGTAGCACAGTACCATCAACTCATGCAAAATTAGCTTGCAATATCGTCACCACTGCTGTTTACTTCTCTAGCACATGTCACTTGTAACTTTCTATACTCAACCATCAAATTATCCCTTCACATAAAGAGAAGAGAATTACAGTCGTCAGCAGAGAATACAAATAGAAAGCAAGGTTGTAATTCAAAGAAAGCTTCCAAAACTTTCAAGTCATTAGCTCTCCTTTCTAGAAACCTCCAAGAAAAGTCCATCACTGTCTTGTTAGGGTGACAGCAAGGCCAGCTAGGGTAGCAGCTTGGGTGCTGATTTCCTGATGTGTCCTGTCTTGGTCTGACTCCTTGGCTCATACTTACTGTCTGGCGAGTGAATGCTCTCAGGTTCTTCACGTTCAACCTCCAGCAACACAACCCTGAGCTCAGTGCAGGTAACCTGCCCACCGGCCTTCCCCACCCAGCAGGCACACACCACACGGCTGCCCAGGGAACGGAGAGGGCATCTGGATCCTTCACAATAACCACAGCAAACCCTGGATCTCAGATCCTTCAGCTTTTCAGCTCTGTAACAGTGGGCTTTTGGAACCGGGTGCATCCCTTGTCATCCCCACCCCATCTGCTCAGCAACACTAAATAGCCAGAATAAGACTCTCAGAAAGCCTAGGTGACAACTAATCAGACCAACTTCAGAGCAAAAGAAAGCAGAGTATTTGGTGCATGCTACATTCCTACTGGATTTAGGATTTGACTCTTAGTTAGGGAAGAGTATTTTTCTTAATTAAACAAATATCCACCAGCTTGGTAGATGACATCTCAAACTTTAAATGGCAGAAAAAGAATTAGTGTTTCATTTCTGGTTTTTTGTTGCATTGTACACATTCTTGCTTCAGTTGAACCTTTGAAGTTAAATGCCCTGTATTTAACATCTTTATTGCAATACCTCTTACTGATATTACAGAGGGATCACTAAACACCAAACACAAACGCAAGAGCTCAGTACTAGAGCCCAGGCTGAGCCGTAGCATTAATGATCCACTGCAACTGCAGGGGTTTAGATCAGTGCAGAACTGACTCCATAGCAGACATGTCAGTGCAATCTGAAACACAGTCCAGCTGTATCCTTGAGCTTCCTTCAGTGAAAAAAGTGTTTGAGAGTCAACGTGACACAATAGCAATATTCAGCAGCAAAAGCCAGCAGTGATCTACACACGCGTGCCACGTGCGCCCAGATCTCTGCTTCTTCCTCAACTATTCACACACCAATCTGACAGAAATTTCTAGCCCTGATTACACCTCAGCAATCACATAACTCAGGATTGTGGCTAAGTGCAGGGGTTCTGTCTTCCCTCTGTGCTCCTATCACACATCCATAAAGATTTTATACATTCCTTGTTTCACTTTAGGCTAGAGAAACTGCTGGATTTTTGCTCGTACGTATCAGATTTAGCAGGGATGTCAAACGTGGAGTGGGAAGACCAGATTTAAGAACCATAATTTTCTGTGTCCAATAACCAGTAATATCCCACTACTGACTGCATCAACAGTCACTGGCCTACACAGCTATCGACATGTACGCTGTGACAGGAGAGAAAGTTTTATAAAACACAGATGAGTCAAAGGGCCAAACACATCTTTTTCAGTGCACCTGTATGTCAGGCCACCATTTAACGGAGAAATAAAAGATCATCAAGCTGCAGTGTCATGAGGTCAAGGACAGAATTTCCTCTCCAGTGTCCAATCAAGCAAGTATATGACACAAGGCAGTAGCCTTCTGTAGTATCAGGATATCCTACAGTATCAGAAGTGGTTTCCTTAAAGCATTACACGCTGAAGAATCAGCTGGTTCCAGCAGACGACAGAATCTATGGTTTTCCATTAGCGCACTTAGGACTATAGTATTTCGAACGGCGTACAGTCTTCAAGAGAATGAATCGACTTCCTCAGAAATATCAGGTATCAGCCACGGCGGGTGGTAGATACTAGATTTGCTAAGCAGGCCACCAGTTGAGAAAAGTGATCAGATTCTGCATTCTTGCACAAAATAGAAATGTAAGTACCTAGCTGGGGCCAGCCATAAGTACTGACTTCCTTTTCCCAGAAATGATATTCATAATGGTTTGGATATTCAAACAAATCCTAATTGTGATTTAATGGCTTGCATTGTAATTAGCCTCCAGAGAAAAGTACTTTCAATTAACCAATGTAAACATACCATCTAGTTACACCATTACACGTTCTGCTAAATTTCCTGATTAACAGCTGGAAGTCATATAGCACGGGGCCAGAACTCATGGCACAGAGGAAAAGCACGGCTGCACCTTGAAATTATCCCTTTTCTCCTCTGCGTGAGACAGCCTGGTAGTCCCTCGTGTCTCCTGCTACTATGGCTAGGAAGTGGCGTGGTTCAGGAACCTGCTGGCCGGCACTGAGCCACTAAACTCCCACCTCCCAAGACACAGGTCTCTGATGGATAACCTCGCTCTTGTGCCTAGATCCCAGCAAGCTTACGGCACAAAGCAGATCTGCTTAAGCTTACGCATGGGGAATGTGAGAGGAGTGACAGGGCCATGAAGCACAGGAAGACTTCACTGCCTTAGGTTCTCACTCTATTTGTCCTCATCAGCTGACTGAGCAAAATAATCAGGATGGGTCTCTTTCCCCTAGTGCCAGGTGAACGTACGTGGAATCATTCTTCCTAAAAGCAATTTAAAAAACAAAAAAAGTCAATGTGCCGCAGGTGTAAGCTGCTTCTGAAATTTAACCAAAGGCCACCAGAAATTCAATGACAGCTATTGACTCCAGCAGTCTCTGGATGTGGAAGCAGGAGGCCCTGTGGTGTCTGAGAGCTGGTCCAAGCCCGATCAGATTTCTAGCAGGGTGTATTTACTCTTTTGTCCCTCACCTGAGCTGTGTCAGTTCAGCGCTTTTGTAAACTGCTTTTCCAGCACTGCGCCCAGGCAGTTCACAAGGGGAGAAAGACTGAGGGGGGCTGGAAGAGGGACTGGCTGAGGACTGAGTTCATGTGCCAGGGCAGGGCCGGGGGGGAGGTGCATACTCACAACATACCTGTAAATGCTCTTATCTGGGAGACGGGAGGGAAGATTTGCCCCTTAAGCAATGGGCAAGGCTTATTGCGGGATGTCACTTAATTCCACCCCTGGTTTATTCCAAGTTATGCCTTTTTTATAAAGCTCCGTTTAGGAGCCAAGGAAGGGGAGCAGAAGTCCAGCACACACTCCTCCTTGTACCTGCTTCACTCCAAGACAGGTCTGTGTCTTCTGCTCAGGACAACCAGGACTGCTGAGTGGAAAGGCCAATTCTGTGACATTTTCCCCAGATAATTCCTCTCTAGTTCGCACATAAGCTCTAAAGCCAGACTAGACAGTTTCCTGGAGCTACAGGGAAGTGTAAGACATCCCACTTGGATTCTAATGTATGTACCTTTCTCAAAGATATTCAGTAACAGCTACAATTTACACAGCAATAGCAGCCCAAAGCCACTGAATAAATTGATGATTTTGAAATCGTGAATGACATGTTAGCGACAATGCACACTGAACAACGTGCGAGAATAAAAGAATAGGTTTCATAGCTCTTTTTATCCTCTCATCATGTATATTTGAGTGGGAATTCTTGCTGCCAGAGAGCTAGCGTGTCTAAGAGCATCTTGAAGAGCCTTTGACAAGCAGTTCCAGTTTATAAATAGAAAGTTTTGATGGCTTTCTTTTCCTTTTACCATTTCCACAAAATACGGAATTTACATTTTCTACATTTTTACACTTTGTTTTCTATCCATCTTTGCTTTCCTCCCTCTAGAAAAAGTCTAAAAAAAAGAGTAAAAAGTAAAAGACCAGGACTAAAATATAGCAGATGTTCAGAATCCTATCCAGTAACAAATTGTTCAGGAACTGTTTTTACAGAAGGAACCTGAAGTTGTTAAAAACAAACAAACCCAACCAAACAAAACCCCACACACAAACACCACAACAAAAAAGCCCCACACAAACACACACACATGACTGGGGAAAATGCCTGCAGAGAAAAAGGGTTCATGTTCTGCATGGTGAACTTTCTGAAAGTGATCCATCCCCAGTTTTATTAGCCCAGCACTGGTGGTTGCAACCGGCACTCAATACAGTTGACTCTGCGCTCCTGTTTCCCCACTCAGCTGCTGTTCTCCTGTCGTACCAACTACGTGGAAGACCGAGGCCCAGGACGCACAGCACGGCCACGTTGTTAGCATTTGGTACCTGGCTGTTGGTTCAAGCAACAATTTTAAAGTGAGGAGGTGCAGCGGCCAAGACTATCCTTCAGCAAAGTCTTCTTCCTAAATCTGGATGCCTCCAACTTGACCCTTCCTAAGCCTCAGCTACCTGTGTACAAAATTTGACATTTGAAATTGCTGACAAATCCATCTTGAAGGTGAAATTCTGGACGATGCACTGACGATGTTGAGTGCAGATGCGTATTCCTTCCTGCCAACCCTTGCACAAGAACGCTACATCAGCCAAGGGCCAGGACAGAGATCTAAAGGCAATACCACTCCCAACGTCCTTCTCAAACACCAGACCTGGATTAGACTGTTCAAAAGCACCTATGTGTCAGTGAGCCTCTGCTAAAAAGGATTCTGGGCCTGTCTGTACCAGCAGCAAAACAAGCAACTTCTGGTTTTTGTTCACATTTCATGCCATGATGGTTTTCAAGAGCTTCTGCCCCTCTCAAAGGAGGCTGACAAGCCCCAGGAAATTTCCAGCCTTTATGAGACATTTCCAATAAACTGCCAAGAGACAAAAATGTGTGGTTTTTTCTTCTTCTTTTTTTTTTTTTTTTTTTTTTTTTTGAACAAAGTAGTGCAATAATTCTTTTCCTAAAGAGAGGAATCCTATTGGAAATAGTGAGGTCATACATATCCATTTGCTATGCAACTGCATTCCACTTCTACAAGACACTATTTCACCTTGAATATGGACTATTTAATAGGTAGGTTGCCTTCCAAGAGACTCAAGACAGTGCCTTTTTCAAGAATGCTTTCTTGTACCAACTAGAAATAAAAGAAAAAAAAAATACTACGAACTACAATGGGGGCCTGGAATAGATTTTTGTTCCAAGAGAAATGAAGAAAATATTGAGGCCTTAAAAAGCTTGTCAAAAGACAGTTCCCTCCACTGTATCCCCTGCTCTCACTCCTCACCTACCCCCTCTCGTCACCTGTACTCCAGGAATTACGGATCACACTTGCAAGACATTTCTTGACCAAGATTTAATTGTAAGGCCTCCTGCTGACTATTATTGCCCGGCATTGCATTCTGTGAGCTTCACACTCCAAGCACACCTCTCACATCAAGGGACCTCCAAGCTTGTGTCTGCTCTGATCAGATAGAGCTGGAGTTCGAATTTGCGTCTCCCAGAGCCCCACAGGTCTGGCGGCCATCTGCAGTCCCAGGCAGCAGAGCGGATTTTACCCCACTGACCCCAGGCCCTGTACGCAAAGCTGCTGTGTGCAGGCACATCACTGCTGGAAGTGGCAATCTTGCACTTCATGACCTAGTTACGGATTTCTTAGATGTTCTTGTCTGACTTAAAAACAGACATCTATCTCCAGACTTTAGAAACAGTCCCCCACTCCCTGCAAAAAAAAAATAAAATTCCAAAGCCAACACTTTGGTTCTTTCCCTCATCCTTTAACCTCCTGGGTTTTTGTATTCACTGAATTACAATTTATACTATAATTTAAAGGTTTTTAACTAGAAAAAACTACTTTCAACTCCAGTATTTACTAATCTTCTGACCTTCAGAATTAATTTTCAGTGATGGAAATCAGAATAAAGGATTTGGTTTTATCCATCTTGCTCCCTTGACACAAAGAAAACAACTGCAATCTCTGCTTTGTTTTTTGCTTTTTTTAAACCAAAAATGAAGATAATGACGTTATGTTCATAGTTGCACCATCTCCCAGCACTCTCAATATGCCAAGGCCAATTTAGGATCAGGCATAAACTATCAGTACCAAGAGTTTAAAGGACTTAGTTTCTTACTCTCTATATAACAATGCAGGAGAGGATATTCGCAATAAGAACTCAGTGACTGACTTACACTTGAGCTGAAATATTCAGTTCTACGTCTCACAGAAGCTTTGTAGCTTGAAATAGTCTAATCTACTGAGAGAACTGTCCCCAAATAGTATATTCACTTCAAATATCAGATAACATAGACAAAAGTGTAGACAGCTAATGTGAAGATGATACTGTCAAAGGAACTACTTGCCCTTTGTCTTTGTCATGTCAAGCAACAGGGACACCAGTTAAAACATTTAAAGAGACAAGCTGGTTCTGATTTTCATTCAGAAATCAACCTCATCATATATGAAGTTTCAAATATGAAGCCCACCCTACAATACACACTTCCGTATGCAACACAGCCCCCTACCAAAACTGCAAGGCCATCTGCACACAGAAGCAGCCACAAAAGTCCGAATAAATCAATGCACGTTTTCCAGCTGTGATTTGCATCCTTTTTGTGTGACTGGGCTTCATTGCTTCAAGTCAGTCTCCTCTCAGCAGGTATTAGTTGGTCCTGTCTGACTGTTCATTCAGCTTTGAATCTAATGCCTGTTCCCAAAAGCTTTTGTTTGCAGGGTACTCTTTGCAAGCATCAACATTCAAAGCAGCAATCCTAATGTCTCCCTTTCAAAGGAGGCAAGTGGCCCTGTTGGAGAAATCAGTCAATTCTAGTGAAGCATTCAACCACCTATTTTTCATTTCTTTGAAACACACTTACTTGACAGGTTGGTTTCAGTACCAGTGCAGTTCCCCAGACCTATTTTATCCTGGTTACAGACAACAGAAAATGTTCTTTGTCTCCCATTCTTGTCTGCTCCTACTGACCTGCTTCTTGACTCTGTCTCCCTAAACAGAGGACGGGAAATTAATTTCCTAGATCTGTGATCTGTTTGAAGTGTGCGCAGTGGCAGATCTAGCTGTATCACTAATGGGCCATCTGGTAAGTGGCATTATCAAAGGAGTTGGTTTCCTAGTCATGTTCTCCTCTTATTTGAATGTAGAGACATGAATACAAGAGACAGGCCCTTTCCTGTCCCCTTCCAGCAAAAATACGAACCTAAACATTTTGCGTGAAGCATTACATCTCCTCCACTGAACTCCTCGTTTGAATTCCTACAATGTGCTCTCTTCTTTTCTGTTTATTACCTAGTAACCTATTCTGCTCAGGCACCGCCTTCATTTCATTTTTCCTAGAGCCAAGTAAATCTTTGGCACTTAAAACAATAATAAATATTTTCTGCTCATTTTGACATTTTCATAGCACACACAAATCAATTGTGTGGCATCCACCAGCAGCAAAAATACCATGAGAAAAACAGAGCTGACCTCAGGAGTGAACTTGCCACACCAAGGAGGGATGAATGGACACCGATTTGTTTCAATGGTTCATAAAACATGGCTTAAGTTCCTGCCCATCAACAAGATAAAGGGAGTCCTTCAGGAAGTAGAAGCTTCCTGAACAAGGCGTCTGCTTTTGCCGAACATTTGTTTGCAGAGTAATTCCAGCAGCAGCGGAGCAGTTAGAAACCCAAATAGTTCAATGTAAAAACAATTTGTGAAGAGTACGGCAGGTGCTTCCTAGAATCTACCCGGATGTACTCGTACACATTTTCAAGTGACAACCAATTTCATAACAACTTTTGGAATTAAAAGTAAGGCATTTTGTAAGTCTCAACATGAACTTTTTCTTTTCTTTTCTTTTCTTTTTTTTTTTTTTTGGTGCTTCCACTTGAGTAGAAGCAACACATGACTTCAGCAACACCGTACAAGGATGTACATCTAGAAGAAAGCTGGTCATCTAGGTCGAATGAAGGAACTAAGATCTAAATAGCTTGTACTTCCTCGTTAGGCAAAAGAAGATGTCAAATTACTAACACATCATCCACACTGAGCTGTTGGAGCTATATCACACATCTCTCCATTGGGAATGGGAGAGACACTTTTCTGGGTGAGGCTTCCAGATGGTCTGCTCGCCTGCTGGATACAAATGAACCAGTTTATGAGCAACCCTTCTTTGAGCTTCACAGGATTGCTTATGCTTCACAACATACGGTCCTTGAGCTAACTTCCTTAAGTTTTACAAGTCTTCAGATGAAGCTGGGTATGTTAAATTTATGGCTAAGGATCATGATTTTCTTTCCCCTTTCTGTTTGCACACCGTTCAGCACAAAGAGGAGTCTAGTCTCTACAGAAAGACTCTTGGGCATCACAGAGCAGGTAACGAGCTGTGCAGACCTATGTCAGCAGATCCAGTACAGGTCCAATATCACAGTTTTAAATCTCATCTTTCAGCAGTTCCACCCTTCGCTGCTAACCCTGTCCTCATACACATTTCAAAATATCATTTGTCTTAACTATAACTCTCTGATGCCGAAGATAATCAGTAGTTGTTGAAGACAGACGACAGACGAGAGCATGAGATAAAAACAAACTCTGCTGTCCAAGAATAAGGAAGAATTATGAAAGAAACTGCCAATTCCTTCACTCACAACCAAAGGGTCTTTTGAGCCCATTTCCAAGACAGAATTAGCAGTACCCATAAACCTATGGGCACCTCAGAAACCTATCTGAGACATCACCACTGTTCTGGCAGTATTTATTTCAGAGAGAATATTTGTTCTGTCTTCTCTGGGCAGAGAACATAGTTAATACAGTGGGATGGTGTGAAGGAAGCAATACAAAAATGAGGGTAGCAGACTATCTACTCTCGTAATTTTCTACTTCTCTGTGGAGGTGTAGAAATACAGATGTCTTCCTTTTGTGAGATTTCATTCATGACTGTTGTATTTAACTTGGTGTTCCTGTGATCATCGTAATTTCTATACAAAGAACATACTCCTGGCAAGATTCTGGTCTTTAATAACTGCATTGAAATTCTGATATCTATATCTATTAGTCTTTTTTTTCCATTGTTTGCATCTCTTCAAAGGCAGAAAGAACCAGGGTCCCAAAGGACAAGATTTTCCACACATCGTTTCTAATGGTATCAGTGAAGTCACTCAGCAGTGAGCAGAATTAAAGCCATGGTTATAAATTGCTCCTGGGGATGGGAGAGAACATGCAAGATGTCAGGTAATGATTGCTTGCTGCCCTTAGGGCAGGGGCGATCTCCATTTTATGCATCCACAACGATCGATTGATCGATTGATCGTTAGTCACTGAAGGGAAACTGCACAGGGTGCAGTTCAGCTTATGCTGCAGCAGGTCAGACTAGCTGCAGACTAACACACCTATTCCCTGCCATGGCAACTAAGAGATTCTAAGATTGTACAAAAGGAGATGCCCAGATGACATTTCAGACATCTAAACTTGGGGGAACTGCTCTCCTATTGGTGTCTAGTGAAGATGACCTTATGTAAATCTGTCAGTTCTCAGGCTTCTCAGGCAGCAAGTCCAGCATGGCAGAACTGACAGAAGCAAAGCACCATTACCTACATTTGGTTTCCTAACCCTAAGCTTATTACAGGTTGGCGTCCGTTATTTCAAATTTAGGGGAACCACCCATTCCGCACACAGGGACACAAGTAAACTGCAGTCCCCAAGGGCTGACAGCCTAAGGTCAGGTCTTTAGAGAAGAGCCAGATGCTAAATCTTATAGCACAACAAGCACCAGCAGACAGCAGAAGGGCACAGCTGGTACAAGGATGCTGAACATTGTCACTGTTCTCAAAAGAGAAGTCTATTCAGATTCCTTCCATATTGTAGGGACCTTCCTGCCAAGCCCCCACCTGCAGGAAGATATAACCAGGAACCTTTGCCCAGTTTGTACTATCCAACAGAGCCTCAGTGGGGAAGAAAGAACAATGAATTGTCTACTCAATTGTCTACCTAATGGGAAACATCTGTTAGCATGAGGATGACAGCTCGTTGGCAGCCTCCAACCAACTAAATCCACTATCGCAGCAGGGTGTCAGGTCTGCCAAGGAAACGCACCACACAACACACGCAGAGAGCGCAGCAGAAGCTGGCTACAGCATACATGCGTATGAAACAACCCAGCATTGCGCCTGACGGAGCGCCGCACTCCTGTCCCCAGCTACCTACAACTATCACAACCCTTTATGTCTTTGTGAAACACTGAGGCTGGCTGTTGGACTAAGCCAGGCCCTGCCTCATCGTGAACTTTGTAGGAGTCTTAATGGGGGCAACAAGTCAAATTCCCGTCCCAGACTTAGGATCTAAGTCTAAGCTGGTCACAGAGGCCCTGTCTGCAGTCAACAAAGAGGAACAGGACACAGTGCTCCGCAGAGAGGCTGTTTGTCTTGCCTACAGGAGGGGCATCAGCCTCAGCCATTCAAGAATTAGATCATCAAAACCAGGTGAAATATCAGGAGGAAGTGGTGAGCTGATACAGGAAGACATTAGTATGACAGTTACCTCACATCACTATTGCAGCCACATGTTCCCATGCCTCTAGCAGTCCCAACCCCTAGTTCCTCAACAAAACCAGCAGAAATTCTTCCTATTTGCAGGGCAATGCCAGAAAGAACTAAAGAACTAATTTCATGTTAATAGCAAATATATGTAACTCATCTAAAGCTTTACACCATCTGAACAAACAGCAGGACGTTCCTCTCTGTGTAATGAGGATTACAGGCCCAGTGACTTGTTCGCTGTCGGACCAAAAGGTATCGCACAGCAAGGACCTGAGCCCAGCCTCTTGAACTACATTCACTTGACTTCTTCCTCTCCCACTGCTATAATCTGTTACTTTCAAATTCCTGCATAAATGAAATGAAACTCTGGCACTTTAATTAAGGCCAGCACTTACCCAAGGAATCTCCTCTCTTAGTCTTTACAGCTTTTGCAGATACTCTGTATAAGAAGCACATGCAGTGCTGGAATTAAGAGGATGTAAAAATAATCCATACAGAACAGCACAGCAAGAAACACGCTGAGAATCTATCAGTCTGAAATGTATCTGGATACCCTCAGCATGGATGGCAAAGAAAGATGGAATTTAGCAGAGCAATACTTAAAATTCAGTTTTCATCCAAAGAGCAAAGCACTTAACAAATTAATTGAGCTTAGCAGCCATGTTGAGAGCTCAGCACTGTTATAATCATCACAGGAGAAAGTCTATTTTATGACTGGCTGAAAGAAGTACAACAAGACCTGAATAGACAAATCACAACCCCTTAGAGGCCAGTAAGACAGAAAAATGGCAGCCCTTGCAATTTCGGTACAGCACAACTCTGGCCTTTTGCTTTTTACCCAAACATTGAATGCAACACTGTCCAAGTTCTGTCCCCAAGAAGCAACACATCTTACTTAGTCAGGTATGTGACACAGTCTCTGCTCTTGCCTTATTTTTCCTGGCTGCTTATCAAAATATAATTCCCTGGGCACCACAGACCTTTTGAAAGGATTTTTGTTGTTGTTGTTTCTAGCTACACCACCACTAGCTACACATCCCAATTGGCTACCACAAGCTGTGAGAAGCTCAGTAGCTCT